>NC_091472.1:268760752-269960752 GCF_036971445.1 Narcine bancroftii | reverse complement strand
TTTCTGATGTTGACTATAATGTCATTGCTTGCATGTAATGTTGTAATTTGTTTTCAGCAGTTGAATCTAGCATGCACTAGTCCATGCTATTCCATGCCTCTTGAAGAAAAAAATACATTGAGACTGGTGCAGTTGTAGTTCCTGCAGCAAGTGAATGTGAACTGGAAATAATGAAAAATAGCATGAGGATGGAAGGGAATTCCAAGATTTTTGAATACCAGAACTCTTTATAAAAAAAATAAAATAAAAAAAAAAAAAAAAAATTCAAGGCTTCTTGCATCTTCATGGACCAGGGCACACAATGAAAGGACAATGACAGCTGATAATCATGAACCCACAAGAACAAGGATGCCACATATAAAGTTCAGTGAATCATCAAAAGCCAAACCTTACCTATTAATCTGTGAACTTGGCTTCGACTTATTTTACCACAGACATTTACAAATCTATAAGCCATTTTATAACTCGGGACTTGTGTCTAATCAACAGGAACCTATGGAGCTAAATGCTTTATAATCCTAAACCGATGAATTAATATACAAAACAAGCTTCAGAAATATAAAAAAACTTTATGTAGCAATGGTAAAGATAAATAACCAACTTTTTGGGCTTGAGCCCTTCAAGGTATGAATCTTGTCTATTTTAGTCCAATCACATCTGTAACAATATGATAATTTTTACTTTCTGCCAGTTAACATCCACATCACTGAAAATTGGTCATCATATATACAGAATTCTAATCTCTCAAATATTAATAGTACTATTTCTGCATTAACTTGCTTCATAGGTGTTAGGGTCAGTCATGCAGCCTATTGCATTCTAGCACTTGCTCTGATAGTGTCTTGTTTGTCTCAAAAAGTCATTTAAATATTTCTAAACCTTTGAGAGTACCTGCATTGCAGATTCATTCAGATAGAGTATTCTAGATTTTAAACAACCTCTAGAGGAGAAAAATTTTCCTGTGTCTGAATCTCCTACTCTTTACTATAACATGTGTATCCCCAGTGGTTATAGACACTTCTGTTGATCTGTGCCTCTCATCATTTTGAACACCTCAGTCAGATTTCCATCAATCCTCTCCACTCAGAGGATCTCAAACCCAGATTGACTATTCTCTCATTCATCCCAGGCAATTCACTGATGAATCTCCTCTGCACATTATCAAATGTAATCACACCCTTTCTAGAATATGGCAACCAGAAGTATCCACAATTGTCCAGTTGTGGCCAAATTATCTTTTTATATGATTGGATCATATGCCTTCTTGACCATTGAGTAATTGAGTTCTATGACATAGAAATAGATCCTTCATGTATCTAGTCTTTGCTGATGATGCTGATCCATTCTTCTTGCACTAATTCCATATCCACCTGCACCCTGCTCATTTAAGTACCTGCCAGATGCCTCGTGTTGCAATTGTTCCTGCCTCCACCAACCCCTTTAGCTGGTCATTCCAGAAACTAGCTACACAGTGAATAAAAAAAAAAGTTACCCTTTAGATCACATTTAAATCTCCTTACACCAAAGCCCTTTTGTTCTGGACATCCTTACAGTAGCAAACAGACTCTGGCTACTTTCTTCAGTTCTACTGATGAAGGGCTCGGATCCGAAACATCGACAGCCTTTTACTTTCAATATTACATTTCCATTCTATCAAGACAAACTTACATAGGCATCTAGTGAAGAAATGCACTGTTGTGTTTTATTTTTTGATAATATCAAGGTCATGCAAACTGGTTTTCAAGAAAATATTAATTTACACGCAGAACTAGAGAAGTGGCCTAATACAATTTCTTCATCCGAATGATTAATTATAACAATTTAATGCTGTGCGGTTGTTCTGCCAGATAATTGTCAGTTGATATAAATCAACCAATGCTTTTTTTTTCAAGAAAATGTCAAAAATGTGTTAAATTAAAAATGTAGAATCTAAAACAAACAAAAAAAGTAATAACAAAATATTGGAGGTTTGAATCTGAGGAACAGGTTCTGCCAAGTGACCTTAAATTTATCCAAACAGTGACATTGTAGACTGTTGAAGTACAGTATATTGTTTCTAGATTGGAAAATAGACAAACAGGAGTGTAAATTGCATTTAGTATAAGTCAGTAATAAATGGAAAGCAACACCACCAGCTCATTCATATCATCCATCTTTCTTCTGACAACTTCTGAGAGACCTGCTTGCGGCTCTAATGAATCTTGTAACAGGATGCGATTTATCATGCTTTACAGCAAAGAGCACTGAATCTCCTCTGACAGGTACATTGGACAATTTGGCCTACATTAAAGGTGGCAAATTCTCGGAATAATTTGTTTGAGCACATTGCTAATACTTCCACTTGAAATCAGTTAAACAGAATTTTGTTAAATTCATTTATTCTGGTAAACCAATTAGTTTTAAGATCCAGCCTGAAAAGATAGGTTGATTTACCAATTACATTAATTGACCGAGTAAATTATATTAAAATGAATATTTTTCCACGGGTGCAATATTTATTTCAATCTTTACCCATTGATATTCCTGTAAAGTTTTTTTTAAAGATCTAAATAAAATTATAAGGTAATTCTTGTGGAACAGCAAGATGTCGAGGATTTCTATGGAAAAATTGTTGGAGATTTGAATTGGGAAGTCTATAGCTTCCATATTTTGAATATTATAAAGCAGCCCAACTACAATTTCTTTTGAGGATGGAGAGAAAGTGGCTTGGGTTAATATAGAAAAGATTAAAATAGGTGAAAAAGAACCTGAATAATTTCTTTCTTTTTCAATCTTTTTATTATTATTATTATTATAATTTATAAACACATACAGTTCAAAGAGATATAAAAAATACATAGTAAGTAATGAATTAATACAGAGATATTAAACAATAATATTACAGAATAAAAATATATCATAAAAAAAAATTTTGATCAGTTTAGGGTGTGAACTATCTCAAAAAAGATATAATTAATAACAATATATGAAAAAGAGAAAAAAAACCAAAAAAGAAGAAAAAACAAATCTGAATTTTAAAAAAACTTTAAAAAAAAAACTTTAAAAAAAAAACCTACAGATATAGCTAAACCACGCCTATCACTCCGATCTCATCTTACAGCCCAATTATCATACATAATCATAAAAAGAAAACAGAGCCAGATCAACTCACCACAAATGAAAATATTGAATAAATGGTCGCCAGGTTAACTCAAACTTAGAAGGGGATTCATAGACAGAGTTTCTAATTTTCTCTAAATTTAAACATAGTATAGTTTGGGTAAACCATTGGAAAACAGTGGGAGGATTAACCTCTTTCCAATTCAATAGTATAGATCTTCTAGCCATTAGTGTAAGAAAAGCAATCATACGATCCGCAGGAAGAGATAAATAAGACCTGAATAATTTCTATATCAATGGAATGAGGTATTACTAACTGGAGAAGCAGGCATATCAATATTAAAACATTTGATCAGAATGTGGCATAAGGGAGTTAAGGGGTATGGATGAGGGAGGATGCCACTAGTGCAAAATAAATTGATCACATTTATGTTGAATAATATAAATGTTATTAACTGGTCAAAAAAAGGAATAAAATTTATTAAAGACTGTTATCAAAGTGGATATTTAATGACATTTGACCAATTGAAAGCTAAATATTGAAAACAAAATAATACAATATTTGGATATTATCAATTAAAAGCTTATCTACAAGATTAACTATATCTTATTTACTGTTAGAAGATGATGCAATATAAACAATATCAAATCCAAATATAAAAATGTTTATATCCATTATGTATTTATTGCTTTCGAGGGGAGTAAAGAAAGATTTTTATAAATTGAAACAAAGGTAGGAAATTGACTTGTTTATAGATATATTTGTGTCCAATTTCTATTATTTATGTTATGATGGTATGAAAAATATAATAAATCTTAGATATAGACTGGCACAATACAATATCATACATCAGTTATATATTACACCACCAAAGCTTAATAGATTGAAGTTAGATATTTTGGACAAGTGTTTTCAATGTAAACATGACATAGGCACCTTCTTGCATTCTATGTGGACGTGACCCAAAGTGATTGTTTTTTGGGACTAATTTCATAGATTTTCTTCAGCAGGTAATGGGTATTAACCTCCTAAGAAACCCTATGCTGTTTCTTCTGGGGGATATATTAAGGATTAATCCAGATTTAAAATTAAATTGGTTTCAAAAAGAATTTTTAAAGATTGCACTGGCAGTTGCCAGGAAATATATAGCTATTTCATGGAAATTGGATACAGATTTAATATTAAAGATAGATGGCATGGTGAAATGTGTAGTTATACACATTGGAAAAGATTTATCATATTTGTTCTTTTAAATTATATGTATTTTTTTGAAAATTTGGTTTACAGAATAATTAGGTCACAATTAATTCATAAGGTATTGTTTAAAAATCAGTCTATTCTTTCTTTTTTTCTTTGTCCTTTCTCTTTCTTCCTTTTTCTTTGCTTCTTGGAGTTTTTCTATGTGGGAGGGAGAATTTTTTTAAAAAGCATGTATTGATTTTGATAGAATTTTTTGATTATGCAATTTTGTTTCATCTGCTAATAAAATAAAATTTGAAAAAAATTCTGGCCATTTGTAGAACAATATATTGATAAATGTTAAAGATGCATATTAACTTTTTACCCCACTGTAAATTGCTTCAGGAAATATACAGTTCTTAAAATTCAAACTCTTTTACATGTTTAATTTGTGTTTTCCCCTTGCTTTCTTCAAAATAAATTTTTGTACCTTCAAAGAATAGATGTGGGCTTCAGTAATGATGCTTGTATTTTGGTGTTCATTCTTTGTAACCCTTAAACTGAAAGGACTGGATATATTTGGCAAGCAGTTTAGAGGCAAACAAATTACTATGTATATGAAATAATATATTGACCAGATCAGATAAAGATTTATTTTCATGAAGGACAATGATCAACATGATGGCTATTTTGTAGTGACAAATGCAGATCTGTTTAATTAACTGAACTTAAACTCTCCAGCAACAGATTGTGATGCAGGTCTCTGGATTACCAGTTTAATAAAATGACCCCAGAGCTGGGCTACTGCCCAGCCTCTCCTCTGCATATGTCCTTTCTTGGTCTATTCTCGCTCTCATAATTAGTCGTCATCACACACTTTATATAATATATATATATAAATATATATATATAAATATATAAATATATATATAAATATATATATATAAATATATATATATATATATAAATATAAATATATATATATAATATATAATATATAATATTTTATATATATATATATTTTATATATATATATATTATATATATATTATATATATATATAATACATAATATATAATATATATATTATATATATATATAATATATGTATATAATATATGTATATATTATATATGTATATATTATATATGTATATATATATATATATTATATACGTATATATATATATATATTGACCAGGTTTAGGGTGGAATGCAGGACAAATGTGTGTTTGATAATTACCAGTTTATTTTTAAAGTACATTTATATACATTTCCTAAGAGGGCTTATAAGAATTTAATTGATGTAATTTTTAACTTACAACCTTTCTATAATGATTCAATATCTAACATTTATGATATGTTGTTGGAAATAAGAGAAGTTCCCTCAGGTCCAGTAACCTAACTGCTCTACTGCTGAACATATCACTTCCCTGCAAATTGGCAAATGGATCTTTCTTTTCAATGTTTTGAGTGGATGAAATATTAACGCTGTAAAAATATCTTCAGGGTTACCACTTGTCCAGGTTTTATTCCTCAACCAATTCCTCTTTTAAAAATTCATGTCATTTTTTTTCTTGAGATGTTGAAATATTAATTATTAAGGTTATTGATGTTTGAATAAATCTATGTCAAAGCAAAGGGAATCTCAGATTTGTTAAATGAGGACAATATGCCAATAAAGAATGCATTTCAAAAATACATCTCTAAAGAACTGGAAAGAAATTGGACTTGCCACATTCAATAATTTTCAGTTACATCAGCAAGTACCTCCCAAATATATTAGGATGCCAGCCTGGAAATTCTAATGTTGATGCTCCTGTCCCCCCCACCCTCCTTGATGGTAGTGGGTCAAAGGTACTGTGTGCTCGATGGGAAATGTCTTTTATAATTCTTTGAGCCCTATTTAAGCCATAGTCCCGGTAAATGTCATCGATAGAGGAAAGGGACATGCCAGTGATCTTCTCGGCTTTGTTTTGATAATCCTCTGTATTGACCTGGTTCCAATGCTTTGAAGCTAACACACCACACAATAATGCAGCCAGACAGAACACTCGGATTTATGCTCCTGTAAAAAGTGGTCAAAATGTGGGCCAGTAGCCCCCCTCCTCAGCTTTCTTAGGAAGTCCCAGTGCTGGTGCACCTACCTTCCTGACTGATGAGGAGGTGTTGTGGGTCAAAGATGGATCGTCCTTTATATGCACACCAAGGATTTTTGTGCTCTCAGCTCCATAATGGAACCATTTATGTGTAGAGGAGAATGGTCATCCTTCATCCTCCTGAAGTTCAGATGTATCTCCTTTGTCTTGTCCACATGAAGACTCAGATTGTTGTTCTTGCACCATTTTAAGAGCCTTCCAACCTCCTCTTTGTAAGGCAACACATAATTATTTCTGATGAGGCCAACTACTGTTGAGTCTTCCACAAACATGATGAATATGAGTCATGGTTAAACAGCATGAAAATTAGCAGCCTGACCACACAGCGCTCAGCACGATGGGATGAGGTTTGGACTGTAATATTTTGATCAAGAAGTCCAGAATCCAGTTGCATTTCCAGTTGTATCCCAGTGAGGACAGTTTATCCACCAGCTTCTGTGGTATGATCATGTTGAATGCTGAGCTTAAGTCAATGAATAACGGCCTGGCTAATGAGGCATCATTCTCTAGGTGTGTCAGGGTAGAGTGAAGAGTCAAGGCTATTGCATCATCATTGCATCAGTTTGGTCAATAGCCAAACTAGAATGTGTGTTGATCTATAGAATACTGAAGATGCATTTGGACAATCATAGAACCATAAAACCATAGAACATTGCAGCACAGATACAGGCCCTTCTAGTCTGTGCTGAACCATTTTTTTTTTGCCCAGTTCCACTGACCTGAACCCAATCCATGGCTCTCCATACTCTTCCCATCCATGTACCTGTCCAAATTCTACTTAATGTTAAAATTGAGTCTGCATTCACCACTTCAGTTGGAAGCTCATTCCATACTCCCAACACTCTCTGTGTGAAGATGCTCCCCATAAACTTTTCCTCTTTCACTCTAAACCCAAGCTCTCTGGTTTGTATCTCACCTATTTTCAGTCAAAAAAGCCTATGTACATTTACTCTGTCTATCCCCCTCATAATTTTAAATACCTCTATCTAATCTCCCCTCATTCTTCTATGCTCCAGGGAATAAAGTCCTAGCTGTTTAACCTTTCCCTGCAACAGTTCCTGAAGTCTGGGCAACATCCTAGCAAATCTTCTCTGCACTCTTTCTATCTTATTGATATCTTTCCTGCAGTTAGGTGTTCACAATACTCCAAATATGGCCTCACCAATAACTTATACAACTTTACCATAACATCCCAACTCCTATACCCAATACTTTAATTTATGAAGGCCAATTTGCCAAAAGCTCTCTTTACATCCCTATCTAACTGTAAAGCCATTTTCAGGGAATTCACCCAGATCCCTCTGTTATACCACACTCCTCAGTCCCCTATCATTTACCATGTGTGTCCTTTCTTGGTTTTTCCTTCCAAAATGGAACACCTCACACTTGCCTGCTTTAAATTCCATCTGCCATTTTTCAGCCCATTTTTCCAGCTGGTCCAGATCCCTCTGCAAGCTTTGAAAACCTTCTTCGCTGTCCATAATGCCTCCAATCCCATAATAGTATTTTGTAAGGACACAATTAGACCTTCTCACTAAACTCATTGATGATTTAATGCACCAAAAAAAGTGGACAAGTTGCAGGATGTAGATATTTTCATTTTACAAAGTAATAGCAAATAACAGATGCAACTCAGCATACATGTGAACTAATGGATCTAATCTAATGCAAGAGGTAAAGTAATTTTCTTAAAATAGCAAAGCAATCACCAACACTTGATGATTGCTACACTGTTTGGCTAATTACAATTATTTGATTTGTCTGCAACATTCATAATTCTTGCAGCTGATGTCATAATAGAGATCATATGAGGTGAAGAATTTGGCAATTTAGTTCTATGATCAACTTAACGGAGTCCGATCTAAAAAGAATACTTGCACACGGCTTTAATAGATTGTACACTAACAAGAGTGTATAATAAACACATAATATATATTTTTTATATATATTCCATTCACCCTCATTGCTCATATTAGTAATCAAACACACGCATGAAGTATAATACATCTTCAATTCATATTTGCTCCCATCTTGCTCTTAAAAGTGGTATTGCAATTTTCTTCTGGCTCAATCAATCAACATGTGTTTGTATCAAGCTTTAAAGTGTTCAGAGATGAGTTTGGGGATTATAGTTGCAAACATAATGATTGAAAATTGTCGTTTGCTATTTTTTAACAAATAACGCAAGGCCTTTTGAATGTTGTACCTGCTTCTAAACCTTCCTCCAGTAACTCATTCCAGATGCCCTTCGATATCTTTTACATTTATTTTTGCTCCCTCGTTCTAAAATCATCTATCCTGGCAAAAAAATAATAATTCTGTGTTCAATTTATCCATGTCTCTCATGATTTTATGTTGTTCTATAAGGTTATCCCACCATATCTTGCACTCCATGGAATAAAGTCTCAGCCCATCCCTACAAGTCATGCTCTCAAGTTCTGGCAACATCCTGGTGAATCTTCTTTGCACTCCTTTCCAACTTATTGACATCCTTTCTATAGATGGGCATTGAGAAATGAGCACATGAATCCAAGTTTGGTATCATGATACCTTTGTACTCAAAATCCCACCCAATGAAGGCAAGCATGCCAAATGCTGCCTTCTTCATCCTGTCCACCTGAGTTATCATTTACACCTGTATTCCTTGGTGTCTTCCTTCTACAACACTTTCCAGGCCTCTACCATTTACTGTCTATGTCCTACCCTGGATTGACACACCAAAGATTAAAATTTTATCTTTGTCAGAGTTGAAGTCCACTTGGCAGTCTATGCCCCACCTTCCCAACTGATCTAGATTCTGTTGTAAACTTAGTTATCCTTTCCCGCTGTAGACTACACCCTCAATTTTGGCATTATCTGCAAACTTACTCATCATGTTATTACATACCTGTCAGTAGCAATAGAAATTACCCCAGACAGTGTTATATTTAAAATAATATTTTTAATTATTAATTAACAATAATATAACACTTTATCTAATTTATCTACACTTATCTAAACTTATCTCAACCCCCAACTATGCACCAATATACTTGTGTGTCTGTTTGTGTGTGTATGCGTGCAGGGGAAAATCAGACAGATTCCACATATGAGGCCACTTCAGTACTGTATTACTTCCAAGACCTCTGGTCCATAGCATTGCTTCTTTAAAAGGCCATTGAGCAAACTGTGTACTGAGATGTCAACCTGTTAGTGACATGGTCTCTGCACGTGCATTTTCCAGTCAAACTTCAAAGCATGCAAGGTTTTGTTAAATTTGTTCTCTTAAAGTGACTATCCCACACGAGTGGAAAATGAACTGAAATGGGAGCAAGTGTTAATGTTAATTATATTGTCCTTATCTTCTTCAGCATGATGCTGAACCAAGCCATGAAAGACCCTAACAATGAAGACGCTGTTTACATACGGTACCGCACGGATGGCAGTCTCTTCAATCTGAGGCGCCTGCAAGCTCACACCAAGACACAAGAGAAACTTGTCCGTGAACTACTCTTTGCAGACGATGCCGCTTTAGTTGCCCATTCAGAGCCAGCTCTTCAGCGCTTGACGTCCTGCTTTGCGGAAACTGCCAAAATGTTTGGCCTGGAAGTCAGCCTGAAGAAAACTGAGGTCCTCCATCAGCCAGCTCCCCACTATGACTACCAGCCCCCCCACATCTCCATCGGGCACACAAAACTCAAAACGGTCAACCAGTTTACCTATCTCGGCTGCACCATTTCATCAGATGCAAGGATCGACAATGAGATAGACAACAGACTCGCCAAGGAAAATAGCGCCTTTGGAAGACTACACAAAAGAGTCTGGAAAAACAACCAACTGAAAAACCTCACAAAGATAAGCGTATACAGAGCCGTTGTCATACCCACACTCCTGTTCGGCTCCGAATCATGGGTCCTCTACCGGCACCACCTACGGCTCCTAGAACGCTTACACCAGCGTTGTCTCCACTCCATCCTCAACATCCATTGGAGCGCTTTCATCCCTAACGTCGAAGTACTCGAGATGGCAGAGGTCGACAGCATCGAGTCCACGCTGCTGAAGATCCAGCTGCGCTGGATGGGTCACGTCTCCAGAATGGAGGACCATCGCCTTCCCAAGATCGTGTTATATGGCGAGCTCTCCACTGGCCACCGTGACAGAGGTGCACCAAAGAAAAGGTACAAGGACTGCCTAAAGAAATCTCTTGGTGCCTGCCACATTGACCACCGCCAGTGGGCTGATAACGCCTCAAACCGTGCATCTTGGCGCCTCACAGTTTGGCGGGCAGCAACCTCCTTTGAAGAAGACTGCAGAGCCCACCTCACTGAGAAAAGGCAAAGGAGGAAAAACCCAACACCCAACCCCAATCAATCAATTTTCCCCTGCAACCGCTGCAACCGTGTCTGCCTGTCCCGCATCGGACTTGTCAGCCACAAACGAGCCTGCAGCTGACATGGACTTTTTACCCCCTCCATAAATCTTCGTCCGCGAAGCCAAGCCAAAGAAGAAAGAAGAAATAATCAATATAGATAACAATAACAAACTACCAAGCACAACACCTGCAGCACACTGCTGATCACAGGTCTCTAATCAGAAAAGCAAACCTCCACTACTACATTTTGTCCCCTTCCACCAATCCAATTTGCCAGCTCATCCCATGTAATCTAACTTTCCAGACTAGCCTTGCATGCAGACCCTTGTTAAAGGCCTTGCTGAAGTATATATAGACAACATCCACTGCCCTGCTCTCATCAGTCCTTCTGGTCACCTGTTCAAAAACCATTATCAGACTCATGAGATAATTTTGCATGGACAAAGCCATTCTGAACACCATTGCTGGTAGATCCTGCCTCTCCGGCATCTTTCCCACTTCGGATGTCAGGCTCACTATCCTGTATTTCTCCAGCTTATCTTGGTGCTCTTTTTAAATAGGAGTACAACATAAGCCAGTCTCCAATCTTCCAGCAATTCACCTTTGACTATAGATATGTAACTGTCTCTGTAAGGGCCTCTGCAGTTTCTGCTCCAATTTTCCAAGGATATACTTGGTCTGATCTTGGAGATTTCTTGTAGATTTGCCCACCTTTACTCACTCAGCAGCCCTTCCCTGCTCCCTCATATCTGGTCCAGGACATTTAAACTGGCTTGCTTCAATTACATCATTTCCATGATCTTTTCCATAGTAAAAACTGGTGAGAATTTTTCATTTAAAATGTCATCAGTCACCTGTGGCTCTACATAAAGCTAGCCATGCTGATCTTTAATGAGACCAGTTCTCTTAATAAACCTGCAGAATCACTTGAGAATATTTTTTTATTCTCTCTGCCAGATCCATCTCGTGTCTCCTTTTGCTTTCCCAACAACGTCCCTCCGTTTTTCTTGATGAATATTTATTGTTTACCATCAAAATATTGATTGTCTATTTATTATTTTATTGCTTTCCATGGGAATTGCCTGTGTACAAATTACTTGCAGCATTAAATGAAATTACATCCTAGATGGGATTTTAAATCCTCTTGATAGGGTGTAGGGCAACATCACATTATTAAAGGATTCTATAAATGCAAGTTTTTTTAATCTACTTGAAGAGTATCTACCCTTGGGTTAAAGAAAGAAATAGTGTTTTAAAGGTTTTACCTACCTGACCAACGTTGCAATATAACTAGAATTTTCACTCTACTCTTAAGTACTGGTTCAAAATATTTGCATTTCACAGTTTTACAATGAAGATCAGAACTTGAGTTACAACAATAGCTGCCTACCTTGGCCATAGAATTAACTTCATTGCATCTAAACTCTGGTAACTAATTCCAATGCAAACAATTTCCAATTTGATAGATCTCCTCAAAGTAATTAATCTTTTCTTGAAATACAAACATAAGTATTTTGAATGGCTCAAACTAATTTTTTAACATCAACTTTACTTCTTCAGATCAGTACTCAAACCTTCATAAAAATATCTCACAATGAAAAGGAATGATTCAAATTAATCAGCAGTTTAAGGTGGATGAAGGAAAAAAATTATATTTGTCACATTGGAAATATGACCTTACAAAGAGGAATGGGAATTATCCTTAATACATATGATGATGAGGGAACTGTGATGAAAAGATTATTTCTTCTTCTCATCTATACTGTGCTGCAATGTAAAATCAAGTATAACACATTTAGTTATGATTAAGGCCGTATAAAAAAAATCTGTGATCCTTCCTAATTATGACATGCAGAATGTGTAGAGTTATAGGAGTCTGAGGTTGCATAACTAATGAGTGTAGTTCAAAAAGTAGTTGGTCTGGAGAAACACTGTTTCATCTGGTTTTCTGTATGTATATTCAAATGATAATAAACAAATGAAGTAGACATCTCTAGAGAATTGACAAGAGAGGGAACTTGAACACACAATAGGATAATGGTTTTCAATCTTTTCCTTTCCACTCACATACCACTCACTAATCAGAGTGTGCCTATGGCATCCTATGCCATAGATACCCTGTAGTTAGAAGGGATTACTTAAGGTGGTTTGTGAATGGGAACCACTGCAATAAAATGTCTGAAGAATTGATAAGAAAGATTCAGCAATTTAGAATGAAGGTCCATCAAGTAAAATTGGCAACTCTTAGGAAAGGTACTTGCTTGTAGATTATGTTTAATCGGAAAGGTACAAAATGCTCAGGACGTTTTCATTTATCGGAACTTGACATTGGAGTAATTTAATGAGCAGTACCAAGATAGAAAGAGACATTTGCCTGAATAAGAAAGGGTGGGGGTGGGGGAGGGAAAAGGGAAAAAAAAGAGAAGAGCACAGGCTAACAGGCAATAGATAGATACAGATGGTAGGGAAATAAGAACTAGTGTTGTAGGTCGTGGAAGTGTTTAATGAAGCAAATATTTTTTGATCATTGCTGGTGTCCTTGAATTGAGCATCAACCACATGGAATGAATGAGGAAGGTATAGTAGATTTATTCCCTTGAAGAACATTAGTGAATTAGACAAGAAATTACGAAAATGCAACAGTGTATGGTATTAATTACAATGACATTTTTGTTCTGAATTCCAGATTAATTAAATTAAATCCTATAGCTGTTACTTAAGGGTTTTGACTCAGATCTCTAGATTATCAGGCTGATAATGTAACCATTGCACTATCACCATACTCTAACACACTAACATGAAGATACAACAATGGTATATAGAAATGAATAAATGTATTCCATTAGAAAAAATTATATATAATTTCAGAAATAATATTACAATATTTGAACAAATATGGGAGCCATACATGAAACATAATGGAGAAAACCTACCGGGGACATCTACCACCTAAGATGATAGAAGGAGAAGAGAATGAAAAGAACTGACTCAGTGGAATTTCTTGTTTGTCTTTATTGAGTGACAACATTGTTTGACGGGTTTAATGTATCCTATTTTCTGAACTTTAAATGAATGGGAGGGGAGGTAGGGAAAGAGGGAGGGGAGGAGGGAGGGGGGGGGGAGAAAACGACACTGTACATGTTCAAGAGGGAAAATGTATGTATCTTGATCAAAAATTTAAAAAAAAGATTTACTTTGTAAATTCTGTAGAATTCTTTTCAATTTATTGCAGTTACATGCTTTCTGAATTTGTCTGAATTTGTCAATTTATAGCAACACATTCAACTCAAGATGTTAATTTAAAGATTAAAATGTTTTATAATCTGGAGTCTTTCCTTTCGGAGATTAGAATAATATTCTTGACCTTTTTGTATCGAACTGCTCTGATCCAGCAGCGAACTGGGCCATGGAGGTACAGGTTCGCACTGGGCTGACAACACAATGGTCCCAGTGGGAGGGGTCAATAAGGATCATGGGAGTGGTGCTGATAAACTCTCAGGGAGTTCCATTAATGTCAGTTGGTTGGTTCAACTCACTCACAGCTTCTATGGTTGGTTCAACTCACTCACAGCTTCTATGTGATTTTTTTTTCCTTTCGTTCGCTGCATCACATCATTTTTATTTTCAGGACATCAAATGTTGTGATGGAATACCAATTTTGTTTTCACAATTAGCTTTCAGTGGCAAACTAATTTGTTTGAATGACATTTGCTAGCCTGGTATTATTTCTGTCTGTTGTACTATTTTTTTTCTCATGGATTGTGAGTTCCGCTGGCAAGATTTAATGAATCACAGAACTGTTACCACAGAGGAGGAGAGGATTTAGCTCCTTAAGTCTGTATCAGCTCTATATAAGACACTTCAGCCAATCCCACTTAAGTGCCTGTCCTGGAAATGTAAATCTTTCCATTATCTGTCAAGCTTCCTCTAAAGAAATCACAACTGTACTGTCTCTTTCTCCAGTACAATCCCCATCATTGATTACGGATGTTTTTTTTTCTTTCACATCACTGTTGGCTCTTATGCCAATCATTTGCATCTCACATCCTCGAATTTTGACCAATCTACCAACAGGAACAGTTTTCATTCTCGATCTACATCACCTCTAACTGACATGACTTTAAACCGTCTCCATCAGATCTTCACATATCCTCTATTCCTGAGAAATTTATCAGTCTATCTACATGATTGAAGACCTTGAATCTTCAAATAATTTTAACCGAGCCGTCTGCATCCTTTGCAAAGGTTTGACATGTTTCCTATGAAAAGGCAGTGCGATATGTGAACAATACTCCAATTGTGGCTCAACCAATGTTATATTAACAATCATCATGACTTCCTTCTTTGAGTGTTTTATGTCTCTGCTTATAAAACCCCAGAGTTTAATTTAAATTAGATAGAGAGCACAAGCCATTCTGGCCCATGAGCCTGTGTCACACAATTACACCCATTTGACCAATTAACCTACTAACTCCATACGCCTTTGGGACATGGGAGGAAACTGGAACACCCAGAGGAAAACCCAAGCAGGCATAGAAAGAATGTAAAAACTCCTTCTTTCTTTCTTTTTAATAAACATATTATAGTAAACAATACATGAGGAGAATAGAATGTAGAATCGAATAGTAAAAACAGAAATATTAATATACTGCAATACATAATATATTGAACATATTGAACATATTGAACAATATTGTCCTTTTCTCCTCAATTTGGAATATTCAAAAAGGAGATTTTTTTTAATTAAACCCCTATCTAATCTTCAAAAAAAAGAAACAATAAAAACAAAAAAAGAAAAAAAAAAAGGCTGGACAGCCTTAACTGAGAGTTCATTAAACAGATCAATACAAATTATTTACCTGGTCCTTGCCAATAAGGAACAACAGAAATCCAAAAGAGTCTGGAAGGTGAAGTCAAAGTAAAGATTAACTAATATGAAAATTATTTTTAAAAGGATGCCAAGTCTCTTCAAACATAAATCAAAAGAGCAACTTCTAATTTATTTCTAAACTTAAACATGACATAACTTGAGAGAGCCATTGCATCAAAGTAGGTGAATTAGAATCTTTCCATTTAAATAGAGTGGCTCTTCTGGTCAACAGTGTAGTAAATACTACAACTCAATTTCCAGAAGTGGGAACTTGACCCACTTCTGGACTATAATTCCAAAAGTAGCAGTCAATGGTTGAGGTGGTAATCTAATACCTACTATAATTGACAAAGTCTTGAAAATATCTGTCCAATTCTTGTCCAATACAGACCAAGATAAAAAATTATGCATTAGTGTGGCTACTTGTGATTTACATCTATAACATTAGGAAAGATGCAGGCCAATTTATCTTTTGACATATGAACCCGATGTACCACTTTAAACTGAATCAATGTATGTCGGGCAAGTAATGAAGAGGTATTAACCATTCCAAAACAAAATCCCAAAGTTCCTCAGGGAGAAGTGACTGAAGTTCCAATTCCCAAGCTCCTCTAATTTTATCATTAAAGATCAATTGTAATTTTTAAATTATTGTAAATTTTACCTATTAAACTTATGGGAAGGATTCAAATGAAAAAGAGTATCAACCAAATCAGGTTGAAATGATATAGGAAAATGAGGTAATATCTTATTCAAAAAATTTTTAATTTGGAATAATCTTTAAAAATGTGACTTCATTTATTAAACTTGTTAGATATTGTATCAAAAGACATTAAACATCCATCTAAAAGCAGATCCTAAAATGGACAATTCCTTTGCTTTTCCAAAAAGAAAAGGCTTGATCCATTATAGTCGATGAAATAAAAAATAGTTGAGACAAGTAGCACTGGATAAATGAAACATTTTGTAAACCAAAAAATTTACAAAATTGAAACCAAATCTTTAATGTATGTTTAAGTATTGGATTAGATATGTCTACTAATCTTAGAAATTGTAAAAGGAAGAGCAGCTCCTATGACAGATTATGTTATATTTTATACTGTATATAGAATGTTTTAAAGGAGGTAAATTGTGGCAGGTTATTTAGTGTCACATACAAACACTTCAAAACAGATCTCATTTAAAATGAAAGAGCTTGGCTCAAGCCAGACATTTCAGGCTCTGGGTGCCTTTGCAAAAACATTGAAGAATACCTATAAGGACTTCACACAAGTAGGTATTAATTGGACATGCTGTAAAGTAATGAATTATTGTTTTGGAAAGCAACAGATGAACAGACTCGAAGATTGGGTCTGGTGCCACTGTCTATCTGAACGTAGTTTACTGTTCTAGGAAGGTCATGTGGTTTTGCAAGCAGAGAGAGTAATAAAGGCTTTTCTCTGTGTGTGTGTGTGTGTGTGTGTGTGTGTGAGAGAGAGAGAGAGAGAGAGAATTCAGTTCTATAGTTCAACAGCAGCAGCTGGGACTGGAACAGGACAAGCTGGCAAGCTTGTGGAAAAACCCCCATTTTGATGACAGGTTGTATGCTCTTAGTTCAGCCTGTTCAAAGCCCTTGTGGTCCATACAAGAGGACATGGCTGGCTATATCATGTTTTCCCTGAGATAAAGGAAAACAGAAAAGGAACTCTGTGATGACCTAAAAGAAAGAGGTTATCATCTGGAAAACCTTGATGGGGCAAGTTTCTTCAGCAAGACACTGTGGTGGCTGATTGGAAGGATTCAGTCAAGGGTGATCAATGAGCAACAAATCTTCCTCTGAAAATTGACAAGAACCTTCCTGAGCGGTAACCATTTACCTTTCAAGCACCAAAAGCCTGGTGAAGATTCATAAATGTTAAATTCTGTGCACAGTATAAGAATTGCCTGCAACCAGTGAACTTGGAGGAGTGAGAAGTGAAATTAGACTGTGAATTAAGGAACTTTTCTCAGCTTACATGCACATTACATACACGTGTGCTTAGAATTAGAAGGGGGTTAAGTTA
This sequence comes from Narcine bancroftii, assembly GCF_036971445.1. Classification (NCBI taxonomy): domain Eukaryota; kingdom Metazoa; phylum Chordata; class Chondrichthyes; order Torpediniformes; family Narcinidae; genus Narcine; species Narcine bancroftii. The sequence goes on along the minus strand of NC_091472.1, from coordinate 269,943,052 downwards.
GGTTAATATAATAAGTTAAAGTTTGATCCTGTTTTCATGTTTAAAGATAATTAAAAGCAACTTCTGTTTAAGTAACCATTTAATTTAGTGAATTTCTATTGCTGCTGGGTTTTTGGGTCCTCTGGCCCCATAACATATCCAATAAGGAAGCTAATGAATTCATCTGCACAAATTTCAATTCAAAATCTATCCAATGGAGGAGTTCAGGTTTGTCAGAATAATATACCTAGAAACTAATAAATTGAATATTAACTGCACAATAATAAAATCTAAAATTAAGTAAAGCCATGCCACCATCTTACTTTAATTTCTGCACATGAAATGTACTCAATGTAGCATTCTTATTATTCCATATATAAGAGGAAAATTTGAAATCAATATTATCAAAAATGATTTAGGAATAAATATTGCTTGCAATATATACTAAATATTGGGTAAAATTATCACCTTGATAGCATTTATACAGTCTATTAAAGCTGTGGTGAATGGAGATCATCTAGAAAGTGTTTGTTTCACATAGTCAATCAAAGAGAGAAATTTAAATTTGTATAAATATTTACATTTGTTTAGTGATCTTAACCCTAAGATATGCAAAATGTTACTCTTTACAGATATGAGCCCTTGTCACTGATGCTGTATTAGCGTCATGCTAGCCGTTATGTTAACCCTCACCCCCAAACTCACAGAGCTGCACTACACCTGTATGCTTTTTTAACTTGCCATTTTTAAATAAATATATACACCACATATTTTCATCTCTGCACCCCTTTCAGATGTGCACTCTTGGTGGAGTGAAGATGGCTGGGTAAAGTGGGCTTCAGCTCGGTGTCTGCTGCCAGAGACCTCCCACCAGGCCATAAGCATTGACAATTTCTTTTGAGAATCATGGCCAGGGGTGGAAGTAATGCCATGGAGAGCAGGCAGCTGGATGCAGGGATTCATAATCAGGCCCAGAGTCCATAGGCACCTCTGCCACTGGACAACACATGGGAACAACAGGAACATGTAATATTGGCTGTAGCAGCGTGGTACAGTGGTTAATGGGGTGGTGAACAGTTGTGGAGGAGGCAACCTGATCCTTCACCATTTTTTCTCTCTAACTGGATTTTCTTTTCTTACTTATTTCTCTTTAAGTTGTAAGATGGCACCAGAATGTGAGGACACTACACAACCTTTAGCTCCAAAAAGTAGCTTTTCACTATTTCTCATTACACGTGAAAAAAAATCTAAATATTCAGACCAAAATGTTCACATTTCCAAGCATTAATTTCTATCTGATGCCCATTCACTGATTCTACCAGTTGTCTGTCACTTTGTTGTCTACCACTAGACTTCCCACCATTTTCTTTGCTTCCTCGTTTCGTGACATCTGCTAATTTAAAATTATGCCTATGTTCAAATTGTTGCATGTATTGAGACAAGAACCATTGCTCATACCAACTCGAGGTACTCCGTGGTAGACCTCTCTCCACTCTTTCACTTCTACTCTGTTTCCTGTTATTTTCCAATCTTTCTTTCAGCTTTTAATCCACAGGTTAATTTTTAATAGACAGACTATAAAGAAAACCATTCACAAAAATATTTATGAGTGCATAGATATGTCAATTAAACTGTGTGTTCTCCCATCAATCTTTTCTGTCACTTCATCAAAAAGATCATAGTAACTACCTTCTTAAAACATGTAATAAGGTTATGCTTAATTGAATCAGTTTTATATAACTGAGTGACCTGCTGTATAACTTCAGTGAGCAATTAAGGGTCAACTTTGGGCTCTGGAAGCACATAGTCAAGAATGGCTTCATTAATTCCAAATTGGAATTTGATTCATTGAAGAACATTAACAAGTCAGATGGGTTTTTGTAATATGTGGTAATTTTACAGTCACCGTTAGTCCTACTAGTCTTCGATATTCAATTACATTTAAATTTCCAAACGCCTTAGTGAAATTTGAGATTTTGTCTGGATTTTTAGTCTAGGGCTTGGCCTTTCAATTCAGTGATTCCACCACTATCCATCCAAATTCTAATATTCAAAATATTCACTGTTTTGGCACAATGAGGATGATTTAAAATTGATCAGGCCAGAATGCAACAAAGGCTAATTGTAACAATGCAGTAGTAAGAAATTTAAATGATATTCAAGAGAGCTTCTGTACCAATGTATGAATAGACCTTCAAGGGAAGAGCCAATACTGAACCTAATCTTTTGGAATTTAGCTGGAGAAATTTCAATGAGAAAATATTTTTGAGATACAAGTATTGTATGTAAGTTCCAAAGTTGTCATGGAAAAATGCAAAGATAAACTGGAAATTAAGGTCCTGAACTGATGAAAGACTGATTTCAACATGATAAGACAGAATAAATCCAAAACAGGTCTGGGATTAAATATATGCAGGTAAGTCTAATGAAAATAGTGGGAGTTATTAAAAAATAAGATATGAAAGTTAGGGAACAAAAAGAGAAGGAGCAAAGTGGTATATGTGATTTAGAGGGGAGGGTGGAATTCTAGAACAAGGCAAAGGAATTAGATGCATTTGATGACTTAAAAGTGGATAAATATATTGGGGCTTTGAGGTTCTGACAGAAATTTTCCAATCTTCCCCTGCTTAAAAGAGCTACTAGATGACTGGAGGACAGTGAATTGCCTACTTATTTTCAAAAAGAGCAGCAGAAATAAGCCAGGCCATTGAATCCAAAATCAATGGGAAGGCCGTAATTCAAAGCAACCATTGAAGGGTTAGAAGTCCTCTGAATTTGGGGAAACAGGAAGCAATCAGAGATAAATGACATAATTTGTTAATGAGAGATGATGTCCGACAAACTTCATTATATTTTCAGAAGAGACTCAGTTTGTTGATGAGGGTAGATGAGAGGCACTACCTGTTGCCCCAATAACCACAAGGACAAAGACTGAGGGGAACAATAGGCTTTATTGTACAGAAGAATTGAGCTGGCCTGGATCCAAGCTAGGGAAGTGCAGGGAAGGGAGAGGTGACTTGACCTTTATGGCTAGGCCACAGGGAAGGAGTCCAGGGGAGAGTGTCATCGGGGGCGGGCCAGATTTTTACCCACCTGTTTTTCAACTCCAGTTATTTCTCTGAACAAAAGCCAGAAGGCTCAGAGGATAAAATGCCAACATGGCCGAACTGGTTACGCGGGCAGTCAACAGTGTCAGAGCTCGGCGATGAGGTCCCCACCAGCGGCCGGCACAAAGACAACATATTACTGGCCTAACCCCTCCCCTCCTCATGCATCCCTTTCCATCGGGCTATAGCCACCTGGCCCATCAATTCTATCCTACCATCGCCAAGCACAGTGTACACACACACACACTGAGTACATACCTGGCAGATAAATTTAGAATATGTGAGGGGAGAGCATCACACAGGGTGGGAAAGGTCAGGGGGGCCTTACTAAAGCTCAGCCTAGGGGCCCGGGTCAGGTCCTGTTAATCTGTCACTGAAACTCCTGGTCCGGTCCTTCTCAGGAAGCATGTGAGGAAAAGCAAGACTGACAAACTGGCGGAAAGGATGAAACTGCTCCATGCCAATCCCACGGATGCCTCTGTGGAGTACCCAGATGGATGGAAGGATACCATCCCCATCAGGGCCCTGACACCCACTGGAACAGAGGGTCCATTGCTTCAAGTGCTCTGTGAGCCATGGAGCTCATTCTCGCCAACCCCAGTCAGGGCCTCAGGGGATTTGGTTCAGGAGGAAAGTGCATCCCCCTCCACCTTTGAGCCAGAGACCCAGCCTGCCTCTCCTCCCTCACAAGTGGACAATGAGACCCAAGAAATCCAAGCCTAAGGAGCTAAGGTGCTCCACCGGGATCGGTGAAATCTGTAAATTTGTAAATAACTCTATATTTTTCAACTATTTTTTTCTGAACCCATGTTCTCTGTCTTCATTCACAGACCTAAATTCTACAGGAAGGGTGAATGCAGTAAACTGGAATTAACTGGTAGAGTGTTGTGCTGGTGGCTAGTCCACCTCCCGGCTCCACCCCCATCTGTTCACTTATAACACTGGTTTCCCGCCTAATCCCAGAACCCTTTTGAAGATTACTGTGAAACCCTGCCCATAGTTATAAGCTAATAAAAGCATTTGTTCTCCCTCCAATCATGAGAGTTTTTATTCATGTTACAGTCTGACCATGGTTTCATGCACTGCCAGAATGAGACCACCTGTAAATTGGAGGAAAAGCACTTCATATTGAGTCTGGGCATCCCCCCCAATGGGATGCATTAAAATCGACCCCCACCCCAACTCTCCCAATATCTCCTTTCCCCCAGCTCTCTTTTTCTTCCATTTTCCCTGTGTCTCCTTTCCCCCAGCTCTGATTCCACCGTGTGAAAAAACACCCCCAGACATTTCTTACCCTTCCTCTCTCCTATTCCCATCCAAATCCAAATAGCACATATTCTCTGTTCATCTTCCCATTGTCCTTCTTACCTCCTCTCCAGCCTTGTAATTTAGGTGACTGCCTGCTTTTCACTCATAATTTGAAGAAGGGCTCAGGTCTGAAACGTCAATTTTATATATTTACCTCCTATGGGAGAGACCGGTCGCAGACTAGGAGATCACTTCGCTCAGCACCTCTGCTCCATTTGCAGTCACAGCAACCTCCCAAACGCCAACCATTTCAATTCTGAGTCTCCCTCCTGCACTCACATGTCTATCCATGACCTTGTATATTATTCCACTCTGACCAACTGCAGATTGGAGGAACCTTACTTTCCATCTGGGCACTTTCCAGCCAGATGGCATCATCATTGACTTTACTGCCTTCCCCTAAACCTGCTTGCCTTTTCTTTCCCCACCCCATTTTCCCATCTTTACAGTTCCTCCATCCACCCAATCATCCCTCCTCCCCCTCATTGATGCTGTCCCCTCCCTACTTTCTCCACCTATCCACCTATCATCTCCTGCCTTTGCCACCACCGACTCCCCCACTCTTTTGTTCAGAAGCCTGCCAGCAATTTCTCAAATTTTGATGACGTGCTCAAGCCCAAAACATTGGTTCTGTATCTTTACCTTTGCTACATAAAGGACACTGTTTGACCTGCTGAGTTTCTCCAGCATTGTGTGTCTTTTTTACTTCAACCACCGTGTCTACAGAATTTTGCGATTTACTTTTACCTCCTCTGGACTCTGCGAGACCTGTTGGGTTCCTCCAGAATTTCTGTGTTTTTCTACAATCACAACATCTGCAGATTTTCATGTTTTGTGCCTCATTGTGTGCCTTGGAGGGCAAATGAAAACAAACTTTACGTATTTTGTATACACGGCAACAAAAGAACCAGGAGAGATCAGAACATAAGCCAATGAAGAAGACATATAATGCTTGCCTTTGTTAGCTAGAGAACAGAATATAAGAGCATTGATATAAAATAAAGATGGCTACAGGCCAAGGTCTAGAAAATGTGTTTAGGATAGATGTTCACTCTGTGATCACTGTGGAACCTGTTTTTATGTTGAATATCCATATTACTTTAATAATCTTTAAATTTAAATATGCTGATTTTATTCTGTGATGAGAATGATTGGCAGACATTCAAATGAGGAAGACTGCAGAATCTCATAGAGGGAAAACTGAGCCACTTAAAAAGGCAACCTTTAATTCATTTTATTTATTCCTGACTGGAGGATGCCACAGTGCAGCATGGTTCGCGTAGCAGTTAGTGCCATACTATTCTTCTTCTTTCTTTGGCTTGGCTTTGCGGACGAAGATTTATGGAGGGGTATGTCCACGTCTGCTGCAGGCTCGTTGGTGACTGACAAGTCCGATGTGGGACAGGCAGGCACAGTTGCAGCGGTTGCAAGGGAAAATTGGTTGGTTGGGGTTGGGTGTTGGGTTTTTCCTCCTTTCTCTTTTGTCAGTGAGGTTGGCTCTGCGGTCTTCTTCAAAGGAGGTTGCAGCCCGCTGAACTGTGAGGCGCCAAGATGCATGGTTGGAGGCGATATCAGCCCACTGGTCAATGTGGCAGGCACCAAGAGATTTCTTTAGGCAGTCCTTGTACCTCTTCTTTGGTGAACCTCTGTCTCGGTGGCCAGTGGAGAGCTCGCCATATAACACGATCTTGAGAAGGCGATAATCCTCCATTCTGGAGACATGACCCACCCAGCGTACATACCATTACTACACCAGCAAACCACGTTTGAATCTGGTGCTGTCTGTAAGGAGTTTGTACGTTCTCCCCGTGTCTGCATAGGTTGCTTCTGGGTGCTCCGGTTTTCTCCCACTCTTCAAAACATACAGGGGTTGTAACTTAATTGGTGAAAATGGGCAGCATGGGCTCATGGGCCAGAAGGGCCTGTTACTGAGCTGTATATCTAAATTTTAAAATTTTAATGTAAAATTGCTATTCATGGTTTTTTGTGAAATTGCTAATATCTTCTTTACCTTATCTTCAAAAAATAAGCCCTTTCCCTTTTCCATTCAACCATATTCATTGCATTCTGATCAACTCCAAATTTGGAGTCAAACAGAAAAATTACTTGAAAATTTGACAAGATATACCAATACCATAAAGGAACTTCTTTTCCTTTTCTTTTCATCGAAATTTAGAAGAACCCAGGCACAGATGTCTCATATTATGACATCCAATAGTTGGAGAAATATGAGAAAAATTTTAAACTTAAAGCAATTGTGAAGATTTTGTTATTAAAAATACCCTTTTAGGCATAACGAAGTATACTTTGAAATGACTCAGATCTCATGTGGAGGAGTATCACAATTCAAACATAAATTATCATATTTTTTAGATACAGCACAGTAGCAGGCCCTTCCAATCCAAAAGCCTATGCCACCTTGTAAAGGTTAAAACCTTGTGCTTTTGATTCTTAGTTAATTTTATGCCTGACTCTTTAAGAGAACTATTGTTTGTAGTGTAACCATAGTGACTATGATGTAATATGTTGTCATATCCACCCAGGCTAGCAGCTTGCTCTTTTATTGTACAAGATATGAAGGAAGTATGAGCACAAGAAATTGAATTTTTGCAACTTTTTACATTTTTTATATCTCTTTAAGATGTTGATTCTCCATATGCTTTTTATATCACTATATATCTTTGCATAATTAAACAGTAAATGCTTTATTATTCATCATTATGAAAGTCTTTATGCAAAGCTATGCAAAATGTTTATCAGTTTTATCAATAATTTAAAATTATATAAAGTAACAGTCACAGAGTTGGATTTATTGAATTAAAAAGATCTACATTTGGGATATTGCAGCTCATGCTTTGGAAGATAATACTTTGAGATTAGGATATATTAAAATAAGGAAAGTGTCATTTATACACCTAATACACCGATTAGGGTGGGATGAAACTGGAGAACCAGGAAGAAACTCATGTAATCACAGGGAAAATGTACAAACTCCTTTCAGACAGGGCCAGATTAGAACCCAGATGGCTGGAGCTGTTGTAATGCCATGCTAACTTCTACACTACCATCCCAATTAGCACAATGCATATATGTTATGCATTTTGTGGTTTTATTTTAAATATCCAGCATTATTTTTCCAAAGTAAGAGTTTGGAGAGAATAAATGAGCTTCAGAGCTCAAGAGAAATGACAGACTGGGCACAATGAGATGTATAAGAAAATATAGTAGTTATTGTAAAATGTAGGAATCAGTTCACTCCAACATAGAACAAATCAAAATGTTCCATACAGTTAATGACATTAAGAATTTGTCAAACAAAATAAGAATGCAGCAATATCTCTTTTCATTGCTACCTTCAAGCAAAATGTATAGAAGCCTGAGAATCAATACCTCCAAGTTCAAGAATTTCTTCCATCCGCTATCAGACTTCTGCACCTCCACTTGTTAAACTAATCAGGTTATGCTCCAACACAACAAAAGGATTGCCTGTCCTATTGTTATTCACTTGTTCCCACTATGATAACTGTGAATATTCTTTTTTTTTTAATTTATTGTCACTTGTTAATTCTATTTTATACTATTGTATTTGATTTACAATGTAGTTGTGTTTATTTACCAAGTACCTGTTTAGCAGAAGCAGGTAATAATTTTGATGCATTATACCATGTATATGACAATAAACATTATCATAATAGACTACTGTATAATAAATTCATTCTCTTGGCAAATGTTGGATAGATACTTAGTCAACAGTCATTAACTTATTGATAATGCACTGGGCTGTTGGTGTACTCTTTCAAAGGTTCAAAAATTCAAAGGTTCCTTTTATTGTCACATAATAATACATTAAAAATATAATATACATTATATACTTCAACTTTTGTCTGCTGTAAATCAAAGAGTTGCAATGAGCATTACCTGCTGTCCATAGCAATAGAAGAATGAGAAACTAAACAGAGTATCTTCAGAGTCACTGAGTATCCATGGATTTGCCTCCAGTGCTCCCGCAGCCTCTGCAGTCACACAGACTCCAGTTCAAAACAGCGCAACCCAGATCTAAATGTTCAATACAATCAGGAGGACTTCAGCGCCCGAGGCCCTTCAGGAGCCACTCTTACCTTCAACATATTCTCAAATCCAGACTCTGAGACCTGGTTCCCATGAGCCATGAGGCAATGTTATTGAATCATTCATGACTCATCTTAATCCAGTACCATTTCTTAAGTTTGCACGGTTAAAGTTAGGTATGCATAATCAGATCATTACACAATGAGACCCTGGAACAGAAATATTTTAAAAATGAAACATTATGAATTTGACATGTTCCTGAGATTAAGTCTTGAGGTAAAAGTTGTGTGTGCCAACTAATGGGCTGGTTCAATCAAGTTTTAACACTTCAATATGTCAGACCCCACCTTTAAAAAGGTGAGTCAGATTGCCAAGGACTACCAAGAGAGCTTCCTCAGTTCAGAACGCAGACACGCAGCCATTCAACAAAATACAAGTAGTCATGGGGCAGTGTTGACGGCTCTTTGCAAGTGAAAGGGAATTTCATCAGCAAAGTCACATGTCACAACAACATGAACAGCGGTAAACCAAGCACCAGTGTTAGTCATCTAGAAGCTTGCAACATAATAGCCTAAGAATACGGCACAAGTTATGGTGAGATCTGTTAGGAACAAGGCATTAACTGATGGTGCAGCAGTTATATTACATGATGGCTCATTCACAGACCTAGACTAAATATAGACCAATGCACCAGAGGTTTGTTTGAGAGTTTTGATGGACGAGGAATTATAATGATGACATCCACAATCCTAAAATGATTCGCGCTGGTGGTGCCAGTGCTAACAGACACCTCAAGCATCCTGGGTTCAATCCTGACCTCCATTGCTGACTGGGTGAAATTTGCATATTCTCCCTCTAACCTTGTGCAATACACAAATGTGCAGGAAGAATATGCAAATTGTTTTGGGCCTATTTCTGACAAAGGTTGGTAACCCTTTATTTTCTATAGATGCTGATTTTTTACAGCACATTTGTGATTTGCATTTGACCCCAGCATGTACAGATTTTCTTGTTTAACTCCCTTTGAACCTACACGTCTCTCTCCCCCTCCCACACCCCCGTGCTCTGATTTACTTCCACATCCCCAAAGATTGAGTGTTGGTGGGTTAATTGGGATGCTGCCAATTGCCCTTAGGGCATAGGTGAGGGGTAGAATTGGGGATGAGTTGATTGGAATGCAGGAAAAAGAAAATTAGATTAGTGTAAATGAACACGATGACTGGTGTGAACATGTTGTGACTATGATGCGTTTCCATGCGATATGACTCTTGGATTTTGTCTAATGATGTAAGGAATATATCAGTTGTAACTATTACAGAGATCCAGTGAAGAAGGCAACCCATTAGAAAAATAGGCTAAACTTTGTCAGTAAATATATTTACTTGTTGTTTCCATGTTATTTATTTCATTTTCTTGAATATAAAGACATTAAGCTGTATGGCCTGTTGCTTGTAAAAGTATTACTCTAAAGGTAATAATGATTTAAGAAAATATGCGGCACATTATTAACTGCAGAAGAATCGAGAATCTGTTGTGAGCTGGTTCCCACAAAAAAAAACATATTTCTTCAAGCTCTGCATTATTCAACATTCTGAAGAGCAGCTCAGCAGGAAACTAAAGCAAAAAAAAAAGTTAAAATGCTAATCAAACTTTCAAAAATGTTCATGGTTTCAACATTAGGAAGTGAACTTGCAAAGGATAGGTTAGCTATTTTGAGTCACACAATGGGATGAATTGTTGTAAGACACAGGGAAACAATATTTCTCCCAACTCCCCAGCCTCACATCTCCACTTCTTTCCATACAGTGTAAACTAATTATCAAATTTCAAGTTTAGATGTTAACTTAATCACTCCCATAATTTTGGTGAAAGATCAGCTAAAGCTGGAAACAAAAAAATTGTAAAGTTGTTTACATCTCTGAAAATCTTGTCATAAGATTGAGAGATGTTGAAAATGTGCGCAATGAAGCTGACTTGGACAAAATAAAAGGATCATTTAAATAGTTGATTACATGCTCCTTTACTATGAGTGAGGTGCCATCCTCTGACCTCTGATCAGTTTTGAGTTTTTTATGCTCCAAACTAGAAATGCGCTGTTTGTGAAAATAAGCCTTACAGCACTGAATTTCTAATCCTCACTTGTTTTCATATTTGTCCTCCCTTCTTTTATTCTCCAGGCTTTCGTGTGTTGGATATTCAGAGTGATCAAACAAAAATAAGACTAAATTAGCTATGGCCTCTTTCTTCAATGTCAATGACTCTTTAATCTACAATAAACAGAAGACATAAATGAATGACAAATTTTTAATTCGTTCAGTAATTAAGATTCTATTACTGTTTTTGCACAACATGTCATATTTGGCAGCAAGCTGTGAGCCAAAAAAAACCTCCTATGCGCCAAAGTGATTCAACCAAAATTACAGTGATGAGAAATTGAAAGCGTAGCTACTGCTTACAACAGTCAGCAATCGAGTTTGACAAGACAATGTTTAATAAGAAACAAGAATGCAAGAAATAGAAACAGTTGGGCATTTAGCTGCTCAAGACTGTTCTGCCATTCAACACGTTCTTGGCTAATCTTTCACCTCAACATCATATGTATGTTTGTCCTATTCCCTTAACTCTTGATTCCTTTACAGTCATAGTCATACTCCACAGGCAGGCGCTCTGACACAACTCATCCATGTTGGGCTAGTCCAATTTGCCTAATCCCTTCCAATCTGCTTATCTGTCAATGTGTCTGTTGAACATCAAATTGTACCTGCCTCTATAGTTTCCTCAGGCAGCTCATTTCAGGCATGAATTGACCCTTCGGTCCCTCTCCCCTTTCAACTTAAACCTATGCTCTCTAGTTCTAGAATCAGCTACCCCAGGAAAAAAAGACTGTGAGAGTTCACAATCTCCATACCCCTCTAATAGCCAGAAGTCTATCAATGCCAATATTCAATGTTCTCTTGCGTGGGGATCCCCAAAGATTCGCCACTCTTTTAGCAAAAATCTTTCGCATTAATCTACCTTATTTTGAGTCTGTGATCCATTGTTCTGTGTTCCATGCTTTATGTCCTCAGAATGACAAGATGGAAACAGATTCTTTATTTCACCAAGTTCATGCCAACTATCAACCACCAACATGAACTAATCCTATATTAATCATATTTTCTATTCTTCCAACATTCTCAGCTATTTTCCACAAATGCAACCAGTCATCTCCACATGAAGGGCAGTTTGTAGTCCAATTAAGCTGCCTATATGTATATGATGCTGAACCAAGCCATGAAAGACCCAACAATGAAGACGCTGTTTACAACCGGTACCGCACGGATGGCAGTCTCTTCAATCTGAGGCGCCTGCAAGCTCACACCAAGACACAAGAGAAACTTGTCCGTGAACTACTCTTTGCAGACGATGCCGCTTTAGTTGCCCATTCAGAGCCAGCTCTTCAGCGCTTGACGTCCTGCTTTGCGGAAACTGCCAAAATGTTTGGCCTGGATGTCAGCCTGAAGAAAACTGAGGTCCTCCATCAGCCAGCTCCCCACCATGACTACCAGCCCCCCCCACATCTCCATTGGGCACACAAAACTCAAAACGGTCAACCAGTTTACCTATCTCGGCTGCACCATTTCATCAGATGCAAGGATCGACAATGAGATAGACAACAGACTCGCCAAGGCAAATAGTGCCTTTGGAAGACTACACAAAAGAGTCTGGAAAAACAACCAACTGAAAAACCTCACAAAGATAAGCGTATACAGAGCCGTTGTCATACCCACACTCCTGTTCGGCTCCGAATCATGGGTCCTCTACCGGCATCACCTACGGCTCCTAGAACGCTTCCACCAGCGTTGTCTCCACTCCATCCTCAACATCCATTGGAGCGCTTTCATCCCTAACGTTGAAGTACTCGAGATGGCAGAGGTCGACAGCATCGAGTCCACGCTGCTGAAGATCCAGCTGTGCTGGGTGGGTCACGTCTCCAGAATGGAGGACCATCGCCTTCCCAAGATCGTGTTATATGGCGAGCTCTCCACTGGCCACCGTGACAGAGGTGCACCAAAGAAAAGGTACAAGGACTGCCTAAAGAAATCTCTTGGTGCCTGCCACATTGACCACCGCCAGTGGGCTGATATCGCCTCAAACCGTGCATCTTGGCGCCTCACAGTTTGGCGGGCAGCAACCTCCTTTGAAGAAGACCGCAGAGCCCACCTCACTGACAAAAGGCAAAGGAGGAAAAACCCAACACCCAACCCCAACCAACCAATTTTCCCCTGCAGCCGCTGCAACCGTGTCTGCCTGTCCCGCATCGGACTTGTCAGCCACAAATGAGCCTGCAGCTGACGTGGACTTTTACCCCCTCCATAAATCTTCGTCCGCGAAGCCAAGCCAAAGAAGATGTATTTTGAAATGTGGGAGGAAGCCAGAGCACCTGGAGGAAGCCGTGGGCAAATGTGAAAACACCACACAAACTGGACCCAAGGTCAAGATTTAAACCATATCTTGAGAACAACGTGAAAGTCTGCATTTGCTGAGATTGTAGGGAAAATACAAATGCTGGAGGAACTCAGCCAGTCTCGCAGCATCCATAGGAGATAAAGATATATTACCGACATTTTGGCCCTGAGCCCTTCTTCAAGGTGTAAGCAAAAGCTGCGAGATCTGCGGAGAACCTCCAGCATTTCTGTGTTTTCACTTGAATCCATATCTTCTCTGTTGAGCTCTTCAAAAGAATGCAAAAAACACCACACCTGACTTTTCCCCCTCACACTAAACCCCAGAATCTATTCAGTTTCATTTGGTATTTATATGCTGCATCTTGCTTAGCCCCTCAATTCCTTCACAATGGTCTTTTCTTTCCATTTCCTTTGATCTCTTGAGAACCTATTTTACATCATATTGCTCTTCCTTTTAACATTCCTCCTATCATATATTATATTCATGTTACATTTTACTCCATTTTGATTTTTGAATTTCCTTCCATTTTTTCTTTTCATCTCCCTCTGTCCATATCCATGGGCTCAATCCATCACTATGCCATCATTTCTTCTCGAATATCATGCAATGCATTCACTGGCAAAAACTAAATTTAACAATTACCAACCGATTATATTACTGAAAGCTATCATAATATTTTTGTGTCATTTTTTGCACTTAATCATTGCAATATATTTTTTCAAAAGCATCAAGCGTCTAATTTCAAAAAATATAAACTTAATCCTGAAAGAAATATTATCGAATTGTTTGCTCCCTGCATGTTCTTCCAAGCTGTCTGAGACATCTAGAGTTGTGTAAAGTGACTCAAAGCTCACTATTTATCTGTGCAGAAAGAAAATGCTTGGATTTGATTAGATTTTCAGTTCCAGAAGCAGTGATTGATTTGAACAAACTGAGATGCAAAGCACATAACTAAAAGGAAAGTAACAAAGGTCAAGTACAGGAATAATTAAGAATTTGAACATCTTTTCAAATGATTCTCAAGATAAAATAAAGACATAAATAAGAAATAAATAACTAAAATGTTGCCTCACATCTGGAGTATTGAACACAATTTTGGTCTTCTTACTAACAGAGGAATAAACTCGCACTGGAGACAATTTGAAGGAGGTTCACTTGGAAGATCCTGGAAATAAAGATATAGCGTTGGCTCCTGAGAGAATTCAAAATACTTGAGAATGATTTTAGACCGGGGTGGGGGGGGGTCATCTACTTAAGATGATGAAGAGGAGAAGTCTCAAACCCAGGGAGTTGGGGTGCCTATGATATTGAACATATATTCAAAAATAAGATAACTCACTGTCTCCAGGGAAGACAGGGATTACAGGAAATAGAAAGGAATGGGCAGGTGAGGCTGAGTGCAGATCAGCCACAATTTCACTGATATGAGCTAAACAGCATCAAGACTGATGTTCAATGCAGTCGCTTTTTACAGCTCTGGCTGAAAATTCTGCTCCTGTGTCTACATCAGGGTAAACTTCACACAGACATGGCAGTTCCAAGTCATTGTCTGGCATGTCTATCTGGGAGAAAGGTAAGAGGTTATTTTCTTCTTGCTTCATTTTAAATTTCAATGTTTTAGTTGATGTTTAGTGCATAATTAAAATTAAAATTTTAAATCATTAAAAACATTAAAATGCATAAAAAGTACATGCATGCACTAAAAATTCATTTAAAATATTTCTTTTCATTGTATCTTACATCAGCAAAATCTCTGTGCTAAATCTACTATTTTAAGTGGCACTTTGCAACAAACTATAAATATTGTTAACTATATTCATGCAAATGCAACACGGCATTGTCAGTTTCGTTACATGCTTAAGTTGGACGATGAGATATTCAGTGTGGATTTGCTGTATCATTCTAAGGTGCGCTGGCTATTGCAGGGACAGGTGTTAGCAAAGATTTTTATCTTTGCGAGAACAGATAATTAAATTTTATGAACAGAATCAAAAGTGTGAATTATTGAAAGATTTCTATAGAAATGTTGCATTTCTGTGTGATATCATGTCAAAGCAAAATGACAAATATTTCTTTGCAAGGTAAAACTAAATCTATATATATGTGGCAAAAAAAGTTATCTCTTTTCAAAACTCTTCTTCTTCAAAAGGAAATTTCAAATGAACATTTTCTCCAGTTAGCAAAGGTCATTGATGAACAGGAAGATTCATGCAAATCATTTGAAGAACACACAGCTATTTTAGACTTATTGATTGGAGAATGTAATGAAAGGTTCACTGACTTTGAGAATCAACCTCACCTAGTTGACGTCTCCAAGACTCCTAAAGAACTATAGATGGAGTTGATTGAGCTCTCAGAAGATGATATTTTAAAGTCCTTATATGAAGTGAAGGAAGATCTGATCGAAATATGGACAAACACAATAGAATACCCATACCTCCAGCAACATGCACGAAAAATGCTTTCCTGTTTTTCAACTACTTATTGCTGTGAATCTACATTCTCCTACCTAACCGAAATTAAGATGCCCCTAAGGTCACAAATGACAGATGCCCATTTAGAGGATCAGCTGAAACTGTGGACCTCCAAGCTGCAACCAAATATTCAAATGCTTTCCTACAAAAAGCAATCACAACAAAGTCTTTATAAGGTTAGTTAACTTTAGAATTCAAATTTCTTTTTTCAATTTTTGAAGTTAGTTAGCACGAAGTAGTCAGATTTTTACATGATAATGTATATGTTGATGAATATTTAATTAAAGTTTCTTGAATGCGACCTCATTAGATTACAACTGACTTAATATGTCCTTCCAACATGAAAAGGTTCCCCACCTCTGGGATAGGATGACAGTAAGATCTCTTACATACAATCCAGAAGGCAAAGCATGGGTACGCATAGAAGATCCACAGACAGCTGTGCATGTGGCAAGGGATCAAGACTATAACGGATCACAAGTCAACTTTACAAATTAAGGATAATGATGCCTCCCTTCCAGACAGACTGAACACCTTCTATGTACGATTGATGAGAAGACAAGATGATACCAAAGAAAGCTCCATGTCCCCTTGATGAACTGGCCCCCCATGTAGCTGCAGCCGAAGTGAAGAGAACCCAATCCGAAATGAACCCACACAAGGTGCTGAGACCATACAATGTACTTAGTCGGGTACTGAAGCACTACGCAGACCAATTGAGGGAGGTCTTCACAGACAACTTCAACACATTGCAGGTCCATTGTTTCCATAGGGTTCAAGACAGCCACCATCATCCTGGTACCCAAGAGGGCAACCATAAAAGGCCTCAGTGTCTATTGCTTTGAGCGTCTGGTGACGAAATGCATTAAATCACACCTTCCAGAGACACTGGATCCATTTCAATTTGCCTATAGAAGAAATCATTCCACAAATAATGCTAAAGAATTGTCGCTTCACTCTGACCTGGCCCACCTGGAGAATGATGCCTTATATGCCAGTCTGTTGTTCATTGACCTCATCTCACCATTTAATACAATCATTCCCCAGAAGGTGGTGGAGTAGCTGTCCTCACTGGGACTCAACACCCTTCAGTAATTGGATCCTGGATTTCCTAACAGAAAGACAAGAGTCTGCCCGGATTGGCAGCAGAATATCGATCTCCATCACGCTGAGCACTGGCGCGCCTCAGGGCTGTGTGCTCAGCCCACTCTTGTTCACATTACTGACCCATGACTGCATCTCCAGATGCAGCTCCAACAGTGTCATTAAGTTTGCAGATGACACAACAGTAGTCGGCCTCATCGGCAACAACAGTGAGTCGCACTACAGGGAAGAGGTGGAAATTCTCATGAAATGGTGCAAGAGGAACAACCCGAGTCTCAATGTGGACAAGATGAAGGAGATGATTGTGGACTTCAGGAGGACCAGGAATGACCACCCTCCACTACACTTCAACAACTTTGTAGTTGAGAGAGTGGAGAGCACCAAATTCCTTGGAGTTCACGTTACTAGTGACCATTTGTGGACACTCAAAAGTTCACTTGTCATGAAGGGGCAACAGCGACTGCACTTCCGAAGAACGCTGAAGCAGGCAAGGCTTATATCAACCTTCTACAGGAGCTCTATCGACAGGTCCATAAAAGTGGCAGAGAGGATCAATGGAGTCTCCCTCCCCCCCCACCTCCTCACCATTAACGTGATCTATTGAGATCGTTGTCTGAAGAGGGAGTACAAAATCATTGAGGACCCCCTCTATCCTGCCTGCAGCATCTCCCGTCAGGGAAGAAATATAGGAGTACCAGAGCTTGCACCAGAAGGCTGAGGAACAGTTTCTTCCCATGAGCAGTGAGAATGCTGAACAACCAAAGGAACTGCTCTCACTAACCATCCAAGACTGTCATTTGTACAAAACAATATTTATTTATTTATATAGATATAATACTTGTCCTGCATATGTATTATTTGTCTGAATGTGTGTTCCATTTAGTCATGTGTCTGTGCTTTTGCACTGAGGACCAGAGAATGCTGTTTCATTGGGTTGTGCTTGCACAATCAGATGACAATAGTCTTGACTTGACCTGAGAAATGGAAGATTATTCAAATAGCAAGTGAAAGCAGCGTGCTGCCACGCAGAAGCACTTGTGAGTGTTTATGCATTAATCACAAAATTTTGGTTTTCAGGTGCAGCAGAGTTACCCTTCATTGCTAGAGGGATTGAATTTAGGAGAAGGAAGTTCTACTGCAACTGTACAAGGTCCTGGTGAGACTGCATCTGGAGGACTGTGTGCCGTTTGGACTCCTTACTTGAAGAAAGATGCACTGGCTTTGGGGGCAGTGCAGAGGAGGTTCACCTGGTTGATTCCAGAGATTAGGGGTTTAGCCTATGAGGAGAGATTGAGTCATCTGGGACTGTACTCAATTGAATGTAAAAGAATGAGAGGGGATCTTATAGAAATGTATAAAATTATGAAAGGCATAAATGAGATAGACTAAGTTGTTTGCATTCATGAGGGAGACTTGAACTAGGGGACATAGCCTCAAGATCCAGGGTTGTAGATTTAGGATGGAGATGAGGAGGTACTGCTTTTCCCAGAGGGTAGTGAATCTATGGAATTTGCTGTGCACTGAAGCAGCGGCGACTACATCTGAGAATATATTTAAGATAAGGTTGGATCGATTTTTACAAAGTAAGGGAGTTAAAGGACATGGGGAAAAGGCAGGTAAGTGGAGATGAGCCTATCATCAGATCAGCCATGAAGTCATTGAATGGCAGAGCAGACTCGAAGGGCCAGATGGCCGACTCTTGCTCTTATTTCTTATGTTCTTATATTTATTCCCTGGAGCACCAGAGAACGAGGAGATTTAATAGTGGTACACAAAATTATGAGCTGTCTTCTTCTTTGGCTTGGCTTCGCGGACGAAGATTTATGGAGGGGTAATGTCCACGTCAGCTGCAGGCTCGTTTGTGGCTGACAAGTCCGATGCAGGACAGGCAGACACGGTTGCAGCGATTGCAAGGGAAAATTGGTTGGTTGGGGTTGGGTGTTGGGTTTTTCCTCCTTTGTCTTTTGTCAGTGAGGTGGGCTCTGCGGTCTTCTTCAAAGGAGGTTGCTGCCCGCCGAACTGTGAGGCGCCAAGATGCTCGGTTGGAGGCGATATCAGCCCACTGGCGGTGGTCAATGTGGCAGGCACCAAGAGATTTCTTTAGGCAGTCCTTGTACCTCTTCTTTGGTGCACCTCTGTCACGGTGGCCAGTGGAGAGCTCGCCATAGAACACGATCTTGGGAAGGCGATGGTCCTCCATTCTGGAGACGTGACCTACCCAGCGCAGTTGGATCTTCAGCAGCGTGGATTCGATGCTGTCAGTCTCTGCCATCTTGATGTTAGGGATGAAGTCGCTCCAATGAATGTTGAGGATGGAGCGGAGACAACGCTGGTGGAAGCGTTCGAGGAGCCGTAGGTGATGCCGGTAGAGGACCCATGATTCAAATGGGCTTTTTCCACTGAGATGAGACATGAACTGGAGGACATGGGTTAGGGGTGAAAGGTGAAATGTTTAAGGGGAACATTGATGGAAATCTCTTCACTCAGATGATGGTGAGGGTGTGGAATTAGCTAACAGCGAAGGTTTGATTTTGACATTTAAGTGAAGATTGGATGAATGGGGTATGGGGGCGATGAACTGGATACAGATCAATGGGACTAGGTGAAATAAATAGTTGTGCATAGACTGGAAGGTCAATGACATTCAATGTAAGTAACACACTATTGATGGGGTGATTCTGGTTTTGATGGTTCAGATTACACCTGGGCTGAGACACCATCTATGATGCTGTGAGATACAATGAAGTGATGCATTAAAACTCCCTCTGGGGACTGAGTCCAGAGCCACATTGTAGAAATAGGGTGACTGGCCAGTGACTTCAGGGCATTCTGCGAATGATTCATGACCAAAGTCACATTGCATATTCAAACCAGCATAATAATCAAGTTAAATATTTACCCTCAAGTACACTAAATATTTTCACAATATTTTCACATAATTAACCTAAATTATTCTAGATCAACCAATCAAAACACATTCCAAGTGACATCATGAAGTGGTGGGTCACAGTGCTGAAACAATAAAGAACGTGTATTTTGGTGGTCAGCCAGTTGTAGCATCTGTCACTCCCTTGTCAGTTGAGTTATAACCTTTGTGCGATTGAACACTATGGATTGATAAATTACTGCTGTATTGGCCTCCTGCCCAAGCACCAAAAAAGAGATGGGAGGAATCACATTCTGATCTTATCACCAGGACTTTGCCTCCCACCGCTCAATTAACATTTCATCACAGCCGCTCAGCTCCAAACCTCATCTTTACAGAGTTATATAGCAAAGCAACAGGACCTTTGGCCGAGCTTGTTCATGTTGACCAAGTTGTCTGCCTGAGCTAGTTCCATTTGCTTGCGTTTGGCCTGAATCCCTCTAAAACTTAAATTTTTTTTTTAATTTAGACGTACAGACATGCGGAGCAGTAACCGGCCATTTCAGCCCAGGAGCCCGTGCCACCCAATTTTCACCCAATTAACCTACACCCCTGGTATATTTCAAATGATGGGAGGAAACTGGAGCCCTATGAGAAAACACAAGCAGATGCAGGGAGAACAGGGATTCAAACCCCGGACCCAATTGCTGGCACTATAAAGATGTTGCACTAACTGCTACGCCAACCTGCAGCCCTAAGTAAAAGATGAAAATCTGCAGACACTGTGGTTGAAATATAAACACAATGCAGGAGAAACCAAGCACGTCAAATAGTGTACTTTATATAGAAAAGACAAAGATACAATATCAACATTTCAGACTTGAGCCCTTCATCAACATTGGTTATGTATCTTTTTCTTTCCCTGTACCTTTCCATGTTTTCCAGTTCTTCCCCCTTTCCCCTCTACCCACCTAGCCATCCCCTGAACACAGATGTCCCATCCCTCCCTTCTCCACCTACCATCTCCTTCCTTTGCTACCCCATCCCCCTTCCCCCATCGTTTTGTTCAGATGCCTGCTGACATTCTCTCATACCTTGATGAAGGGTTCAAGCCCAAAATGTCAGTTATGTATTTTTACCTTTGCTATATAAAGAAGTTTCTCCAACATTTTGTGTTTTTATTTCAACCAAAGTCTCTACAGGTTTTAGTGTTTATTTTTTTTTATTTTTGCTATATAAATATAGAGTATAAGCTGCTGAGTTTCTCCAGCATTGCGTTTTTACTTTTTTCCTCTAAAATTTCGAGGGCTTTCAGTATGAAAATGAAAAATAACACAAATCAGCTTTTGATAGTGTCTGGACATGAGTCATGAGTGGGCAGGAAACATTCTGGATTACCTAGTGTAGTCAAAACACAAAAGGATTCATTCACTGCTCTCCACCTTAAATAATGGAACTGTTGTGAGTGAGAAAACAGATTTGATGGGTTTCAAAAGCAAGGACTTTGAATACTGTCTGGAAATAAATTATTTTATTTACAAAATGGAAAATGGTAATGGGAATAACTCCCATATGCAGTTTATAGCGAGGGTGGGGAAATGGTAACAGGAATAAAACCCACATGCACACAATTTATAGATGAGCTTGGGAGAATTGCACCAGGAATAAAATGCACATGCACAATTTATAGTGAGTGTGAGAAAATCACAACACACACACACACACACACACACACACACACACACACACACACACACACACACACACACACACACACACACACACACACACACACACCAAATTGTACAAAAAAAATCAAGGAAGAACAATACGATACCAGCCACCCCTTGACTCAGTGCAGACACAGCTCTCTGCTACTAAGGACACTAACTAAAATGCTCCCAATCCTATAACAGTGCAAATCTCATCAATGATTTCTCCAGAACCATTCTACGATACTCAGCCTGGAGTAAAGCAGGGTGGCCCCTCTTAGATGGCAAAGAGAGCTGAGCACATGTGGCACTCTTTATAGTGATGGAGAGCTGGGGGGTCCATCCCAGGTCATTTACAAGGGTAAAATGGCTTAGTAACAGCAAGGACTAATCAATTACAAGAGCCAATCATCCAAGGCCA
The DNA here is from genome assembly GCF_036971445.1 of Narcine bancroftii. Lineage (NCBI taxonomy): Eukaryota > Metazoa > Chordata > Chondrichthyes > Torpediniformes > Narcinidae > Narcine > Narcine bancroftii. Next base: position 269,921,564 of record NC_091472.1, on the reverse strand, counting down.
AGTACAGGAGGGTTAGAAGGTCCAGCCCAGGTAATTTACAGGTATTGGCTCTATGCCAGCAAGGTTGTCAATTACAATGGCAAATGGCTCAAGGCCAAGTACAAATGTTTTTAAATTAGCCAACATCAAGATGTGCACTAATTAGTTGCCAGAGTCCAATCTTGGTTGACAGGTGATGTGACTTCCAAATAAGCCTCAGACAGGGAAGACATATGACCACCTGCAATATACACATTCCAGACAGGCAGGGAGGTCATGTTTCCTCCACACACAACAGGCACCAAAGTTTTGCACATCTGCCATCTAATTCAACAAATAATATTAACATGATGTCAACAGGAGGAGTAAATAGGCCCTATAAGAGGTGGTTCTCTTCCTAACTCTTTAAAGCCTCCCAGCATCTGGAAGGCTAAATTTATGGGTATTTACCTGGATGCAGGTTCAACTTAATACTAAAATGGACAAAGCAATTAGCTTCATTAGCACATTTACCACTAAAATAAACAGCCACCCTTCTCCACTATCTCATTGCAGCCTCACCATATACTATTGACAGGATACACCGCAGTGAGTTGCATACCTGACTGGAAAGGAATTGTTCAGCCACATTTTTCATTGAGAAATGAGTGGAAAGATCATGGGAACATTATTGCCTCCATCCCTCTCCAATCTACAGATCAGCTTACCTTGGAAAAATATTGTCATTCTTCCATCAAGCTGGGTCAAATAAAACTATAATTTCTTATCTGCCTCCACCATTGGAGCATCTTCTTCAGCAATTCGAAATGAACAATAAATGCAGGCCATACCAGCAATTCCAAGGTCCCTAAAAATTCAAAACAGTCCAGTTAAACAAGAAAGTTTGCAGATGCTGTGATTGTAGATTAATGCACAAAATTGCTGGAGAAACTCAGCAGGTCATGTTGCATTCTTTATGGTAAAGACATATAACCAGTGTTTCGGACCTAAGCCCATCACCAAGGAATGAGCAAAAAGCAGGCAGGTGCCTGAATAAAATGGCAGAGGAAGGGGAAGGGGGAGGGGTACAGGCCCACAGGCTAGAAGTCATATGTGGATATGTGTGGGAGGGTAGAAGAGAAGAAAGCTGGAAAGTGATAGGGGAGGGGGGTAGAATGGAGATGGAAGGGGATAGGGAACTGGAGGAAAGGAGACAGAGAGATAGGGAAAGAGAGAGAATATTAATACAATAAATGCAAATTTCTTCCTCTGTTTTCTCCCGAATTGTTCTGTTTTAATCATCTGAGAGATCTGTCTTCCCTTAAACTGAAATTCTCTTGAACCATTTCATCTGGTCTCATTTTACTTTCTGTAAGCAGCAATGGATTTCAAAGACTGGTTTAGTTGCAATACAAAAGAGCAGCCAGGAGAGCAAAGCGATGACATCGGAAACTACCTTCAGTACCATTTGAGGAGGAGATGGCTTTTTTTTAAATTCAATTGTAGATCAGCTTGATCAATCAGATCAAGTTTGTCTCGTTGACCACACAACATCAGGAATAAGGAACTTGCGTTTGCTATTTCCAGCCTTAAGATTTACTTTTCCCACAATTTATCAACAGTGTTACATTTTAAAATGTTGATACTGCTCCAAATCTGATAGACACAGCAGCTAATTTATGCAGAACCTGATCCCATGAGCCACAAAGAAAATTAAAAGTATTTTAATGCTTCGCCCACTCTACTTTGGCTGAGTCATCTTCCACCTTGCCTTTCTTTCCTTGCTTTCTCCCATTGCCTGGCATCTTCCAAACTACTGCCACTGCCTATCATGGTTCACCTCTGCCTGGTTTACCAATCCAACACAGGGCCCCTGTCCTACCCATTCCACATCGTCCTATTTACATTGGCTCCTCTGGTATATTTCATCAGTTTCAATGGAGGGTTTTGGCCCGAAACTGATCATATTTTTTTCTCCCACTGATGCTTCTTGACCTGTTGAATTCCTTCAGCAGCATGTGCTTTCTTTCAGATTCCAGCATCAGTAGTCTCCTGTTTCTAAAACATACTGAGCTTTGAATCCGGGGTTAATTCCTTAATTCCCTTCTCTAGCGCATTAAGTTTGAACCATTCATCTGAATGTGGTTGCCAACTGTACTGCAAAGCTAATGAAAGACAATTGTTCTTTTTTTTATTTTAATTAATATTAATACTTAATTCATTTATATAACTTGATTAAGTAATTTTACATTAATATTTTATTATGTATAAATTGGTTGATTAAATTTCACTTGTTCCCAAATCTCATTGTTCGGTGATATTCAGAAACAGAGGCAAAAAAAAACGCACTATAACAACTCAGCAGATTAAATAGCATCTGTGAAGGTAGAGAGATGTCCAATGTTTTGGACTGAGAACCTGAATTAGTTTGGAGGGTGTCCATTTGCCTCGGTTGATGCTGCTCTTCTGGACTTGAAGGACAATTTCTTCCTTCAGAAGCCAGCGGCTATACGGAATGAACTGCCAGAGAAAGTGATGGTGAAGTGAAAGTAATAATCTGAATCTCCACGTGGACAAGACAAAGGAGATGATCATGGACTTCTGGAGGAACAGGAACAACCACATCAATTACTCTGCAGGGAAGAGAGTGGAGAGCTCCAAGTTCCTTGGACCTCATTTGACTAGTGACCCATCTTGGACACACAACATTTCTTCAGTCACCAGGAGGGCGTAACCGCGACTGCCCTTCCTTGATTTGTTCATGACAATAAATTTTGATTCTGATTCTAATCCTGGTTGTGATGCTGAGGCTTCCTGACAGCAATATCATCGAATTTCTGTGTAAACATTCACCAAACCTTTAATCCTGCTTTTTTCTTAGATGTGACATTAATTTCTGGGTATTTCCTGTATATTTTTTTCTTTGCTTCACATTCCAGAATCTGAAGCTTTATGACATAATATATAGTTTTCCTTAGCAAAATCCTTCTCCATTAACAAATTCAAACTGGTTGATTGTGTAATTCGAGTGGAAAGGGAATGTAAATCCTGAATTATTTTCCATCAGTTTTCGTGGTGAAAGTCATCAGTAGCTGAAAGCTAACATTAAATTCTTAGTTAATCACCACTGTTAAGTTTGATATAATATGGTTATTTCTTTTCATCGCATGCGTGAAGCTATCGAGCAGATAAACTGCTTCCAAAATTGTTGAAGGTGAATATAGTGCATTCTAAGCCTGGTGCATTAAGGATATTTATAGCAACCATTGTTCTGAATTTTTAATGATAGTCTTGGAGATTAAATATTTTTGACAACTGCAGGTGTGCACAGACATAAAAAAGAGGCCAAGAAACTGTGCAAATGTAGCATTTAAGTGCTTTTATTCTTCTGCTGTGGCACAAGAAGAGGAACATATACTGGTAATATCTAAACTTCACTGCTGCTTATAGTATAGCCGTGTGTGCACCAGAGTGGCAATAAAAAAGTTGCATTCTTAGCAATGGAACATCATGTCCTGGGTCCATTAGCAGCAGAAGATCTGCAATATTTATAGTGTTCTTGGCATCAATATTCATTTCAGAAAATAAACATTTAATTATTTTGATATGATCATTTGCCATATATGCTGGGGAGTTTCTGAAAAATGTACTTTAATATGCCACAGTCTCCAAGTAATTCCCCTGGATGTTGTTTGTCCTCAAGCAATTTATGTACCACAAGCTCAGTTTCATTTATTATCACAAATATTTGCCAGTCCTTCAAGATGGGCAATCTCCCTTAATCAATTAAACAGTTTTTACTCATTGGTGTAGCATAAATGTGGATTAATATATCTTTAAGAACTGAGTATATCATGTGATTTGACTTCTGATACATTGTTGAACCAACTACTTCTGCTAGTTGGAAGGTGACTGCCTTCAATAAGGGCATTTCACTTGCCTTCATGAGTAGCTATACCAAAGACATTTTGGTGCTGACATTTAGGATGTGGCCGTTCGAAGGGACTCATAGAGCAAAATTGTGATCACAGCTCTCTGTGTCAGGCAGTGAAAGTGATGGCCACATCAGTGAGTTTGAGAAATTTAACCAGTCTGACCCATTTGCCCTATTTGTGAAAACGTGAGAATGCTTCTGAGGGAAAACAAGGACATTAAAATAATGAGTGAGCATAAAGAAAAGAAGAAGAAAGGTGATTCTCCTGCACATGGTGAGGATGGAGACTTTGCTAAATCAGTTAGTGTACTGTGAACAAGGTCTCATAAGATGACTTCCTGCAAGTCTCAAGGGACATTTTAATCCAGCACTTTCAGAGATTTTCAAGAGTTGCAAGCTTGGAGCACCTCAAAATGTTGGTAATATATCTTTACCCGCATGACCGGCTGAGTTCCTCCAACATTTCTGTGTGATTTTAGCTTGGCACATCCAACCAGGGACTGGTGAAGCATTGGTGAGTATACATTCAGACTAAAAGAACTAAAGATCAACACCATTCTCCAAGTAATGCTCAGAACTTGGAGGTGAAATTTCTACACATTTATAGTCAATGGGAAGTGCCTCACAAATTTACTGGATGGCCTGAATCATGCAGATTGAGTTGAATGCTTTAAGAGAGGACTGCAGTCCAATGTAGAAGCAGTTCAAAGTCTTTGAGAGTTCCATGAGAGAAGCCACAGAAGTCATGGACTTATTGATGTCACTCAAAATGGTGCAACTAGAGTGTAACAACAGAGTCTGGAAGTAGTCATTGGAGTCAATCCAAAGGAGAAAATTCTGAAGAGATGACTTCATGACTCTGAAAATGGCAGCAGGAAGTAGGAGAAGTCCAGTATCTACAGGGAGGCAATGGTGTAAGCCAGGGGGAGGTCAAAGCAGAAGCACAAAGATAGAGAGTCTGAAGAAGCAACCAAAGGTGAAGCGATTGTCATTGAGTTCAAGGACTCGAATAATGTATAGTACCAATGCAAAGTGATGTATTTCATGAAGTCAAATAGGAGCAGGACTTCAGAATATTGATACACAGAGGAATCTTGGGGTTCAACTCTATAGTTCCTTGAAAGAGGCAAAAAAGAAAATTTGGTGGGTGAAAAAGACCCCTGGAGGAGCAGTGGATCAAGCAGCATCAGTGGGAGAGAAAGAATTGTCAATGCTTCGGGATGAAAATCTTCACCAAGACTATATGTGCAGAGGGGAAATATGGACAAGGTGCAATAGGAGACACTGTAACTGAGGACTGGTAAACCAGGAATGGGTGCAGGATGATGGATAAAGGCAGTTGATTGGCAGGTGCCTGACAAAGGGAGGGAGGAGGAAGAGGATAAAAGGATTCAGGTGGAAAATAAGTCATGCAGGATGGAGCATGCTTGCTGTCAAAGACAGGGCATAAACTGTAAAGGTTGGGATATTATATTGCAACTTTACAAAACATGGGTTAAGACTGCATTGGAGTTTTGTGTGCTGTTATGGTCGCTACACAAGAAGAAAAATATGGTTGCATTATAGCAAGTGCAAAGGAGATTCAGCAGGATGAAGCTCACAATGGAGAACTCTATTCATGGAGAGACTGAATAAGAATGGTTTGTCTTCCCTGAAGAGAAAGAAGTTAAGGGGTGACCTGATGGTGATATACAGTATAAAGTTATCAAAGGCATAGATAAGGTAGATAATTAGAATTTTTTTTCTATAGAAGTATCAAAAACAAGAGTGTATAGATTCAAGATGTGAAGAACAAGTTTTAAAGGCAATTTGAGGGCAAAGTTTTATACTTAGTGGTTGATAGCTGGAACTCGCTGCCAGAGGAGGTGGTGGAGTATGATACAATCATTATGTTTAAGAAACATTTGGACAGGTGCTTACATAGCTAAGACATAGAAGGATACAGACAGGTAAATGCCATCAGAACGGACAGGAAAAAGGATCAATGAATGTGGAGGGTACAGGGGCCCATTTCTGAGGTATTAAATGTTATAAATCTATGGCTCCATAATGGACAATTGCAGCTAATGTGACAATTATTAGCCAGCCTGTATGTGGTTTACAATCAGCATTTTAATCTAATTATTCAGATGTGTTAACAATTACATCAAAGTAACAGGGATGTGTGCTCAGATGTATATAAAGCCAAAATGAAATTACTACTGCCTGGGAGGATGTTAAGCATAGCCTTTAAGCTGAAAAGACTATGTGATGAAATAATTACCTTTTTGATTAGATTTACAACTGTATATTTAAATATGAATTTTCTGGAACAAACCAATGCTATAACGTGATGTATGAAAATTATTGATAACCTCCATGTTTCTTTTTTTTTCTGCTGTTCAAGGATTTGTGTTTTCTTAAAAACTGAGTATGAGAGTCACTGTTGCTTGGTTGGGAGTTACAGTACACAAATGTGCTGTAAAAACTCAACAGGTCATGCAGCATTTATAGGATGAGCCCTTCGTCAAGATTTTAATTGGCTACCTTCGATTCAGAATTTTGTTTTGGTGGCTCTGCAATTATCTTCTCCCTAAGTAAACAGAAACAACAAGGAGACTATGGACAGTACATATGGCAGGATTAATAATAACACAGGACAATGAAGATTTTGCTTCCTGAACATTTTTGGGTGCAGGTATTCCCTGACTTACCACCTGTGTGACTTACAAACATACATACATAAAGAAAAAACATAAAAATTATGCATTTACGGGTGAAAGTGGGGGCTATCTATGAAAAATAATGCCTCTCTTGAGAGTTTAGCAGCAGTGGCCAACCTCTCACAAGATCTGGGTGGTGGCCAATCTCTTGCGAGATCTGGCCTTGGTGGCTGCCATGTGGTATTTGATGAACGATAACAGTGAATCAGTGTAATTCTGACATACGTCTATTTCGAGATATGACCAGTCAGCCAGAACAGAAAAGGGAACCAAGTTGAGGAATACCTGTATTTTATGGATTTATGGGCTGCTGATCACAAAAATCACTTTAAAATTTTCCTATCATGTACTGTTTTCAAGTATAACCTATTTTTGTGATTTCCTGTCATATTTTAAGTCTACTTCAAGCATTCAAAACTATAAAATGCAACATGACATTGAAAATTCATTTTCTACATTTGCACCTGGACTTCCTTCTGCTGATCTTGGTGCAGTCAGTGGCAAACATGGTGAAAGGCCTCACCAGGGCATTGTAACGATGGAAAAGTGGTATCAGGAAAACTGGAATCCATCAATGCTGGCCGACTATTGTTAGACACTGACAAGAGAGTCATCAGATGCTGAGTGAAAACAAAAATTAGCAGACAAAAATTTTTAGGTTAAATGCAATGCGACAGCATCATTATGCGATTATACATGTTAAATTCAATAAAAAGCTCATTTCATGTTTCTCCAGCTTCCTACATGATACAGAAAATCTTAAATTATCTTTGTGTTCAGCTTTAACTTGTCAGTCATAATCCCCATTTTTTTCATCAGGAAGTAAACCTTTTGAAAAAATTTGTTATCTAGTGTAACCAATGAATTACTCTGTCTCTACCTGTTCATCCGACCTACCTTTGGGATTTGCCTGACAATTTGCTGAATAAAAATAATCCTTTTTTTGATGTCCACCCAGTCATGCCACTCTCACTGAAACTATTGTGCACTTTATTGTTCACTCTAGCCCTTTCAAGTCTGACAGCCATGGTAGAGTGGTAAGTTTTTTTTTAATGACTTAATCAATTCTGGTATGTTCAAATCCCTTTCAAGAGACTTGAGACAAAAAGCTCGATAAAATTTCAGTTCGATGCTGAAGGAGTTTGACTGAGTCAGGGGTGCTGTCTTTCAAATGAAATGCTGATGTAGCCTCATCTGCTTTCTAAGGTTGATCTCACTGATTCAATGGCAACATTTAAATAAGAGAAAAATGTTCACATTTGAATCAACAAATTTTTAAACAGGAAGGAAACAAAGGGATGTAAAGATTCAACAGGAATGTGGGGTTGAGGAACAGGAACTAGTGGACCAGTCTTGAGGAGGCTAATGCCTTTTCCTGCTTCTAAAGCAGTTTGTGCAACCATACTGTGCAGAAATTAGTTGCCACCATTCCTATATTTCAACAGTGACAATTCAAAAGGGTTTTATTGAGGACATTCTAAGTGTGAAAGTTTGTTTAAAATATGTAGGGACCATCTTAGGATTTGTACGTGACTGTTATTATTTTTCTCTTAAAAACAAAATATATCCTTTCTGAAAAATTACTTTCTCTACATAAGCTGCATCTCCTGGCTGGACAATAAAATAATTGGAATTAAAGACTAAAATCTGATTTATTTTATTTTTGCAGGCATAAAATGATGATATCCAAAGGTCTATCAAAATCTGGAGACAAGATTCTAATTCAAACTCAGGGTGGACATATTTTGATGAGGAGACACAAGAGACCACAGGTGCAGGAATCTGGAGCAAAGACCAGTCTGGTGAAGGAACACAGCAGGTTGAGCAGAATCAGTGGGTGATAAAGAATTACCAGCTCTTCAGTTCTGAGCCCTTTATCGGGACTGGTCTTTTGATTTCCCGTCTTGATAGAGGGTTCTGATTTGAAACATCAACAAATCTTTTTCTCTCTCTGATGCTGTTCGACCTGCTGACTTCCTCCAGCAGCTTGTTTTTTGCTCCACATTTTGGAGTAGAGCCATGGTGAGGCTGAGCAATACAACTGGTCATTTTTGTCCCTGATGTTTCTCTCGGAACTTCAGCAACACAATCCTTGTGGTGCACAGGCTCATGGGCAAGAAGGTGCTGTTATCGTGCTGTACTTCTAAAAAAGCAAATCCTGTGGAATGTCCTCAACGAAATTGCTGCATAGAGTCATGGAGCTCCACAAAAAGGAAACAAGCCATTCAGCCCAACATCCATGCCAATTGCACGTCCCATTTGTCTGTGTTTGGCCTATATTCCTCGAAACATTTCCTATCCATGTACCTATATAAATATTTCTTGAATGTAATAATTGTAACCTCCTTTATCACCTCTTCTAGCATCTCATTACATCAAAATTCGCCTCAGCATGAAGATGGTGCCCTTTGAGTTCCTTTTAAATCATTTCCCTCTCACCTTAAATTGATGCCCTCTAGTTTTAGATTATCCTATGCTGGGGAAAACCCAAGTGACTATTCAATGTATCTATACCTCTCATGATTTTCAAGTTCAAGTTGAAATTTGTTGTCAGAGCACATCACATACAACCCTGAGATTCTTTTTCCTGCGGGCTGGACAGAATTTCTACTTATCGGTCATGTGTGAACTGTACTCAAGATGACGTTCTGATTTACTTAACAGACCCTGAACATTCTTTGTGTTTGTTGTATATGAGATTAAAGGAATATGGTGAAATATCAGGTTATAAGATTAATTTGGATATAAGTGAAATTATGGCTTTGGTTGAGGGAGATTATACTCAATGATTAAAAAAAATTAAAAATTTGTTCAATTTAAATGGTCAGATAATGGAATTAAATATCTGAGTATTAAAATTGATTTTAAAAATTTAGATAATTTATATAAGATGAATTATTTTCCATTATTTAATAAAATTAAAGAGAATTTGAATAGATGGAATGATTTACCTATAACTTTAATAGGCAGAGTGAATTGTATTAAGATTTTTAAAAATTCAATCCATTTCTTGTAATATACCTCAAAAATCACATATTAGAAGATACAAATTAATTTTAATATCTTCAAATGAAAATGACAAACCTCTACAATCCAAATTTCATTAAAATGTGTTTTATTTAAAAAGAATGATTACTTCTGAATTTTATTCAAGAAATTAACATAAATAATTATGCAATTGTGCCCTAATTTGTATGTAAATACATTAACGCATCACACATATCCTGACAACTGGATGCATTTGTGACAAATTTGATGAACGACTCTTCTGGTTTATCTCCCTTTACAAACAAAACTAAAACATTTTGCCAAACAGATTTTCAAAAGGGTATTGCTCCTTTTACTTCAATGAATTACTATTTGTGACAGTTCTATCTACAGCAGTAGAGCTTGCGGCATTTTACTATTTACTACCATTAGATTCCTATAATGTTGTGTTGAGCTCAGTCACTATCATAATCCTTAATGACTGCAGGTAATCAGGCTCAGGTTTATCCACCATTCATTCAAATTTGCATGGCTCAGTGAGAGTGAGCTGCGACAATTTTTCTCTCTCACCCTTTTTTGTAACACAGACAGAGGATCATTCTTTTATCTGTGATTAAAGTGCTGTACCACCACTGCTTTACAAAGAATCAGAGTAACTGATACTGACCACTTGTATGGTTGAAACAATGGAAAAACTCGATCAATCTCTGGAGCTCAGCAGAAAAGCTCACGACTAGGCTGCTTGCAACAACTGATCTGGCCACAGCAGTGCCTTTGTGAAATAAAAAGGGTTGGTCTAAAACTTATTATATGAACTGTTGGTGTAACATTTATCAACTGTTGACTGACAAATGAATCAAATTCATGAATCGGAGTTGTAAAAGTATCAATGTCTTTCCTAGTGAACTTTTCAATATAGCTTGACCTGGTTCACAGGGATGAGAAAAAGATGCAAAATAATATTTAAATTCTACTAAATTTAATGTCCAAATTCAACACATTTATCCCTCCCCTTATCAACCACTTCATTCTTTCTCTCCGACTCGTGCCCCCTCCCCACCACTCTCTCTCTATCGATCCATCTATCTCTCTCTCTCTCTCTCTCTCTCTCTCTATGCCCTTTCCCATTTTTTTTGTTACTGCAAAATCTTTTTTTTAATGGCTTTGTTTCTCATCTCCCCACTTTGTTGATATATTGATGCTAGGTTGGTGCAAGCACATGAAATAACCTAATATAGCTGCGAGACCTGCTGCCTCACAGCATTGTGATTTAAGTTCAATCTCATTGGATTTTTTTCATGTTCTCCCTGCCTTTGGGTTTCTTCTGGGTACTCCAGTTTCCTCTCAAATTTCTAATGGACACCTTAAATTTCAACTGATGCACAAATGAGTGGTGGAATCTGGGAAATGTGGGGAGACTTAAATGGAGTTGCTTTACAATTTGTGTGACATGTCCATGCTGGTTGGTGAAGAACCTGCTTCTGTGCTGATTGAAACAAAATTATGTCTGTCCATCAATATGTCTATCCATCAATATGTCAATCATTATGTCTGTCCATCAATATGTCTGTCCATCAAAATGTCTGTCCATCATATGTCCATCAATATGTCTGTCCATCATTATGTCTGTCCATCAATATGTCCATCTATCAATATGTCCATCATTATGTCTGTCCATCATTATGTCTGTCCATCAATATGTCAATCAATATGTCCATCCATCAATATGTCAATCAATATGTCTGTCCATCAATATGTCCATCAATATGCCTGTCAATCAATATGTCCATCAATATGTCTGTCCATCATCATACCTGTCCATCATTATGTCTGTCCATCAATATGTCAATCAATATGTCTGTCCATCAATATGTTCATCAATATGTCTGACCATCAATATGTATGTCCATCATATGTCCATCAATATGTCTGTCCATCATATGTCCATCATTATGTCTTTCCATCAATATGATTACTTACACAAATCCTCCAACCTACATGACACTTCAATTAAGTAAGCTTTCAGACAAGTAAATCCAAAACTGAAACCCCTTCCTTCATAAATTCAACCATAGATGTCACCAAAGTGACCCAAACCTGGTTCCAATGGTGCTGGACCCATTCCATGGCACACAACATTGGGTCTACTGTATCTATCATTATCTCTCAAAAACTAGTCCATTTATTGGCAGACCACTTCATCATCATGTAAAAGACAAGGCATAAGTTATCAAGTTACCAATTCTAACATCAAATTAGAAGCTGTAACTTCTGAGGATTCTTGAAACAAAGAGCAATATTTTTGACTTTTCAAATGGTAGACGGTGGTTAAAGTGTATAAAGTTATTCTACTACAGTTAAACATTGGCTGTCAGTTTCCTCTTGTGAAAATCAAAAAAGATATCAAATCAAAATACATCAAAGAGCCATTTGATATTAATCAGCTTTTTAAAATGTAGATTATTTTGATTTTATTTGGGAATTCAGGAATTAAATTGATTTTTAATCAGTGCATGGAATGGCAGTTGACATCAAAGTACTCAGAGCATTTCCTGAAAGGATGCTAGATAGTAAACATGTGCAACATAATATGTTGTCTGTTTTTTTTTTAACCTTCAGTTGTAGCAGCAGTTACACTGTTACTGAAAGAACACACAACCAGACGGGTTGAGCTCAGTGAGCAGAAAACTGGTTTATTGCTGACTGCCAGGCTGGACTTATACTCCCAGCACGGACTTGGCTGAGAACCGGGCTGGGGTGCGCCGACGTCACTCAGGTGTAACGTGGTCCCACAGTGCGGGCTTCTGAGCCCGGTGCTGAGAAGAAGGGGAAAACCCCAACGGCGCCATTTTTACCGGCTGCCCTGATTACAAGCGGGGCCGGTTCATCTGCCTAGTGGCATGCCACCACACAGCCTCCTTCAGAACTGGCGCCAATGTCCTTTTTAGCTGGGCGGCCTCGCTTCTTGGGCTGGGCCACAATCACTGGTTCAGTGGGGTCAAGGTGAGCTGGCTTCAGCCTGTCCACAGTAAACAGCTCTCACCTGCCGCCGATGTCCAGCGTGAGCGTAGACCCTGAACGCTGGACAAACCTGTATGGCCCCTCATAAGGTCTCTGCAGAGGTGCCGCAGGCGTGCCTCACTGAATAAAAATGTACTCTGTGGAGTGCAGGTCGCTGGGGACGTAAGATGGCTGTGTGCTGTGTCTGGGTGGTGGTGGGGGTGCGAAGGAGTCCAAGTGGACCTGGAGGTGGGGAAATAGCTCGTACGGCGACTGCTGGGGATTGTGAGGCATGTTGATAAACTCACCAGGCAGTGCCAGTGATGCGCTGTAGACCAGCTCAGCTGATGACACCTGCAGATCCTCCTTGGGCGTGGAGCAGATGCCAAGGAGCACCCAAGGCAGTTCATCCACCCAGTTGGGACCGGTGAGTCGAGCCATAAATGCCGACTTAAGGTGGCGGTGCAGATGCTCAACCAGCCTATTGGCCTCCGGGTAATAGGCCGTGGTGTGGTGTAGCTCTCTCCCCAACCTGTTAGTGAGCTGTGCCCAGAACGCAGAGGTGAACTGGGCACCCCGATCACTGGTGAGTGATTCGGAACGCCGAACCGGGTGACCCAACCATGCAACAGCGCTCTGGAGCAGGAGTCCATGAGGCCGTCCAGTATCGGGATCGCCTCGGGCCAACGACTGATGCAGTCTACCACCATGAACAGGTAACAGTTGCCCTGGGAAACTGGTCAAGGCCCGACTATGTCCACATTAATGTGGCTGAATCGTTCTCGGACATGCTTGAACACTTGCATGGGCACCCTGGTGTGCCTGTTCACCTTGGACATCTGGCAATGGGTTCATGTTCTGGCCCAGCCTGCGATCTGCCTCTGCAGCCCATGACAAATGAACCACTCTGCCACCATACGGACCGTGGACCTGATGGATGGGTCCGAAAGGTCATGAATTTGATGGAAGACTTGCCTGTGCCACTGCTGGGGAACCACTGGCATTGGGGTGCCCATGGAGACATCACCCAGGACGGTGCCTTCACCGCTAGGAGTTGGGAGGTCTCGGAACCACAGGCCCGTGATGGCAGTCCTGAAGGCTCGCGTCTCCTCATCGGACTTCTGGTCCCGGACAAGCTGGTCAAAGTTGAGGCCGGGTGTCAGCGCACAGATGGCCAGTCGTGAGAGCGCATCGGCAACCATATTGTCCTTCCCCACCTTGTGCCGAATGTCGGTGGTAAATTCCAACACAAAGGATAGGTGATGCTGCTGGCGGGCCAACCAGAGATCCTTTGCCATTGCGAGCACCTGAGTGAGGGGTTTATGGTCAGTGAAGATGGTAAAAGTCCTCCCCTCCAAGAAATAGTGGAAATGCCGCATCGCCAGGTACATACCCAGTAACTCACGGTCAAAAGCGGTATACTTGTGCTCTGGTGGGTGAAGAAGCCGGCTGAAAAATCCCAGCGGCTTCCATTGTCCATTTACCTGTTGCTCCAGGATGGCACCGACGGCTGTGGCAGAGGCATCAATGGAGAGCGCCATTTGCAGGTTGGTGTGCAGGTGGGCGAGCATGGTAGCCTTCGCAAAGGCATCCTTGGTGGCCTCAAATGCACTCCAGGCCTTTGGGGTCCAGGTGAGCATTTTGTGCTTGGCTGTGATGAGGGCGAATAGTGGCTGCATGATGTGCGCAGCTCCTGGGATGAATCGGTTATAGAAGTTGACCATACCCGTGAACTCCTGCAGCCCCTTGAGGTTGTCCAGGTGTGGGAACTCCTTAATTGCAGCGACCTTCGTAGCGACGGCATGGCTCCTTCAGCCATGATGGTATGGCCCAGGAACTACATGGCCTCTTTCCCGAACTGGCTATTGGCTGAGTTGATCATGAGGCCAGTCAGCCAGTCGGGAGAAGAGGGTGCGCAGGTAGGCCTTGTGTTGTGCACGATCCCTCCCTTCATCCAAGTAAATGAAGACGAAATCCAGGTCCCTGCCCATTGAGTCCATGAGGCTCTGGAAGGTCTGAGCAGTGTTCTTTAGCCCAAACAGCATGCGAAGGAATTTGAACAAGCCGAAGGGGGTGATGATGTCCATCTTGGGTATGTCCTCAGGGTGCACTGGGATTTGGTGATACCTGTGCACCAGGTCAACCTTGGAGAAAACTCTCGTACCATGCAGGTTTGCCGTAAAGTCCTGGATGTGAGGGATGGGGTAACGGTCAGGAATTGTCACCTCGTTGAGCCGTCGATTATCTCCGCAGGGGCGCCAGCTACCAGAGGCTTTTGGGACCAGGTGGAGCGGCAAAGGCTGTCAGAGCACTGAATGATCCCAGCACCAGCAGATGCAAAAACTCTTCCTTCACCACCTGGAGCTTGTCAGGCGGGAACTGGCGTGCCTTGGTGTGAACCGGTGGACCCTGGGTGGGGGTAAGGTGGAATTCCCCGTGGCACAGTGAGGCAGCGGAGAACTTTGGCCTGAGGAGGGCTGGGAACTCATCCAGGATTCGCTGGAACTCGTCTCTGGGTGTGCTGATCGTGGCCATCTGCGGCTGCTCTGTATGGGAGGTGTCAAGGCAAATGGTCTGGAAAATCTGGGTGTCTACCAGGCGCCTACCTCGAATGTCCAGCAAGAGGCTGTGGGCAAGGAGGAAGTTGGCACCCAGGATGGCGATTGGAAGGGATGAGATGGTGAACCTCCATGAGAACTTTCACCAGCCAATCTGCAAGTGAACTGTCTTGTTCCCATACATCCGGATCTCTGTTGCATTGGCCACATGGAGGGGAGGTCCTCAAGGTCGGTTCCTGGACTCGATGGCTGTGGCTGGGATGACGCTGATCTGAACCCCATTGTCTTCGAGGAAGCGCCAACCACTGACTGAGTCCCACAGGTAGAGGAGGCTGTGTTCTTGGCCAGCCGCCACAGCCATTAACAGTGGCCGACCTGTTCATTTCCCTGGAACTTTTGAGTCTTGGTTCCCTAGCGCTGGTGGTAGAAGCAGAGGCCCAGAGCGGATGCCATGCGCCTGGTTATGCTCTTGGTGGCCCCTGAAGGGGCCGAGTGTTCTGCTGCAGCGCTAGGGGCAGGTTTGGCATGGTCAGTACATGCCTTGTGACCTGATGGATCGCCGAGCCCTCCAAGAA
Organism: Narcine bancroftii; assembly: GCF_036971445.1. Lineage (NCBI taxonomy): Eukaryota > Metazoa > Chordata > Chondrichthyes > Torpediniformes > Narcinidae > Narcine > Narcine bancroftii. Next base: position 269,905,849 of record NC_091472.1, on the reverse strand, counting down.
TCGCTCAAGCCATAGTACTTGGGCCTTCTGAGCAACCTTCCTCAGGTCATTAAAGCTCTCTTGTGCCAGAAATGGCCGATATCTTCAGGCAGATGGTTGAGGAAAATTTGCTCAAAGAGTGGGCAGTTGGTATGATCACCCATGAGCACGAGCATCTTGTCCATCAGCTCCAACGGGGACCTTGTCCACCAAGGCGTCAAGGTGCAGCATCCGAGCGGCACACTGATGCCTGGCTAGTCCAAGGGATCCAGTGAGCACTCGCTTGATGGTCCCGTATTTGTCTTCAGTGGGTGGGAGCTGAACAAGGTGCAGCACACGTTTGGCGATGGCCTGGTCCAGAACGGCGACCACATGGTAGAATTTTGTCGTGTCGGACAAAATCTGGTGGAGGTGAAACTGGGCCTCTGTGTAGCTGAACCAAATCTCCAGCTCCTGAACCCAGTAGTCAGGCAGCTTGACGGCTATAGCACTGATCCCAGGTTCGCTCATGTTGGGTTCAAAGATGTTTGAACCAGTCGGGGTCACCAATTGTAGCAGCAGTTACACTGCTACTGAAAGAACACACAACCAGACGGGTTGAGCTCAGTGAGCAGAAAACTGGTTTATTGCTGGCTGCCGGGCTGGACTTGTACTCCCAGCCCAGACCTGGCTGAGAACCGTGCTGGGGGGCGCTGATGTCACTCGCACATCATGTTGTCCCCCAGCACGGGCTTCTGAGCCCAGTACTGAGAAAAAGGGGAAACTTCCGATGGCGCCATTTTGGCCAGCTGCCCCGCCTCGTGGATTACAAGCGGGGCCGGTTCGCCTGCCTAGTGGCATGCCGCCACACAGTCTACATTATCACATGTTTCAAGACAATTAGTCTTTGAGTCTTCCGTAGAATAATGTCCTTTCTGAAAGTTCCTGGAACTGATTTTGTTTGTTACATTAGTTTGCGACATGGAAATCTATTTAAATTGTTAAGGAGTCTCTCAACAGATTACAAAAGAATCCTCACCAACAGAGTTTCTGGTGCAACTTCTGCACTTGCTGCTACAGAAGTTTATCCAAGTTTAACTATGAAATTTACTGATGGGAAACGTAAATAGACAACCCAGCCAAAAATATACAATGTGTTTCAGAATTCGCTTTCTGGGATACATTTCTGGGTAATTGCAAGCCAGTGGGCCTGACATCAACAGTGGGTAAGTTATTGGAAGGTTCCTTAAGAAACTGGATATAGAAATGCTTGGATAAACAGGGACTGATTAGGGATCATCAATGTGGCTTTGTGGAATGGTAGGCTACCAGGAAAGTTGATGAAGGAAAGGCAGTGGATGTTCTCTACATGGATTTTAATAAGGCTTTTGACTAGGTTCTACATGAGAAATTGGTCAAGAAGGTTCAGTTCCTTGATATTCAGGATGAGTTAGTAAAATTGGATTAGAAATTGACTTTGCAGGAGAAGCCAGAGAATTATAGTACAGGTATACAATTCTTTACTAGACATCTAAAATCCAGAAAGCTCCAAAAACCAGCAAGCAGGAGAAGAGATGGCAGCACGACTCAGGCGGGCGAGGGGGAGAGACACCAGTGCAACACAAAAGGGAAAGGGGAGGAGACAGCAGCGCGACTCGGGCGGGAGAGGGGGGAGACAGCAGCGCAACTGGATATGGCAGCACAATTCAGGTGGGCTTAAATCTGGGGCAGCCTGCTTTTGTTCTGAAATCTGGAAAAATCCGGATAAAGTGAAAGCATCACTTTTCTTACATGTCATGGGTGATGAAGCCCTAGAGGTACGTAATAACTTTACATTTGCTGCTGAAGGAGACAAAATGAAACTGGGAAAAAAAAGAACAATTTGAGGCATACTGTATACCTAAATGTAATGTGACATTTGACAGGCACAGATTTTTCACGAGTACAGAAAATGGAAGAAAGCATTGATCAGTATGTGACTAAATTGAGAAACAGAAGCAAAACATGTGAATTTGGTGGACTGACCGATTTGCTAATAAAAGACAGACTTGTGTGTGGATTTCCAGCTAATAATCAAAGGGAAAGATTGCAAAGAGAGCAAAATCTAGACCTGGAAAAAGCCATAGCACTCTGTAGAGCTGCAGAAACAGTAAAATTGCAGGCAAAAGAGCTCTTCAGTGAAACTAGCTGTAACGTGGATTCAGTAAGCAAGAACAGACAGAAACAATTTAACAAAAAGTGTGCCAAAGTGGAAAGAGAGGCATGGCCAGTGAACAAAAATGAAAGGGTCAATCGAAAGCCATATTGTCAATGCAATACACAACACCTACCAAAAAGCGGTCAAGTATATAGGAAAACACGCAATATGTGCAACAAAAACAACCATTATGCCCATGGCTGTAAGAACCAAGTGCAACAAAGCAAGGTTCATTAAGTAGTTGAAAGGGAGGTAGAGGAATTCTGCGTAGATGTTTTGAATGAAAACAACAAAGGAAACAGAGACTGGATGTTGAGATTAAAAGTGAATGACATATACATTTCAGTTAAATTGGATACTGGAGCACAAATTAATGTAATATCAGAGACTGATTTTAAGAAGATTAGACCGAGACCAAAGATGTATGGAACAAAAGTGAAGGTGACAGGATATTCAGGAACCGATATACCAGTGCAAGGAGAATGCATAGTCAAAGTCAAACACAAGAACAAAGAGCATATGCTAGCATTCATCATGGTACCAAAGGATATACAGGCCATACTAGGTTTAACAGCCTGTGAGAAACTGAACATGGTAAAAAAAGACCTTGTTGTGGAAAGCGAAGGAGAGATAGTCTATGATGAATTCATGAAAGAGTACAATGACCTATTTGAGGGTCTAGGCTGCCTTCCAGGAGAACACACAATCAGAGTGGATAAACATGTGCCACCAATAATACATCCATGCAGAAAAATTCCATTTGCGCTTCAAAAGCAACTAAAAGCAGAGTTGGACAGGATGAAAAGCCTGAATGTGATTCTGAAGATAGATGAGCCAACAGAGTGGGTGAGTTCACTCGTTATTGTGGATAAAAAGAATGGAAAGTTTAGAATTTGCCTGGATCCTAAAGATCTAAACAGAGCAATAAAGAGAGATCACTTTAAACTTCTGACACATGAAGAAATCATGTAACAGTTTGCAAATGCAAAGTTTTTCAGCAAGTTAGATGCATCATCAGGATTTTGGCAGTTGAAATTGAATGAAGCCATTCTAAGACTGTACATGTTCAATAGTCCATTTGGCAGATTGAGATTCCTAAGGTTACCATTCAGAATTGCCTCAGCTCCTGAGATGTATCACAAAACTATCCATATGGTCCATGAGAACCTGGACAGAGTTGATACCTCAATGGATGATATCATAGTCTGGGGAACAACAAGAATGCAGCAGGATGGGAGACTAAGGAAAGTGCTGGAGGCAACAAGGAAAGCAAACCTAAAGCTGAATGGAGAGAAATGCCAGCTCTGGGTGACAGAACTAACATTTGTAGGAGATATTATTGGCAGTGAGGGCATCAGACCAGATCCCAGAAAGGTGTCCACCATTGGGAACATGCCAAGGCCACAATGCAAAAAGGACATACAGAGGTTTAATGGAATGGTCAACAATATGGGTAAATTCATATCTAACCTCTGAGAAAAGATGGCTCCATTAAGAAGACTAACAGAAAAGAACATTGAATGGGAGTGGGATCATAACCATGAAAAGTCATGGAGGGAACTGAAGAAACTGCTCTCAGAAGAACCAGTTCTGAGGTTTTACGACCCCTCAATATATCATCTGAAGCATCACATAGTGGGGTTGGTGCAGTTCTTCTGCAAAAATATGATGACTGACCCTAACCCACTGCATATGCATCACACTCAATAACAGAAGTGGAGACGCGATCCACTCAAATTGAAAAGGAGCTGCTCAGCATCACATACGCCTCTGAAAGATTTAATCAATTTGTGTCATGACAAGCAATCAGTGTAGAGACTGACCATAAGCCCTTGATTGCATTGTTCCAAAAGCCATTAAATGAATGTCCACTTAGAATACAAAGTATGATGATTAGACTGCAATCCTATACACTGAATGTGGTGTACACTCCAGGTAATCTAATGTACACAGCAAACACGTTGTCTAGAGCTGTTGACACGAGACAACCTGCAAACACCAAAATAGAAGAAGATGTGAATGCCTTTGTGGACGTGATCACAAGTGCACAATCCATATCAGATACAAAAGTGGATCTTATAAAGTCAGAGACAAACAAAGATGAAACACTGAGACAACTGAGAAAAAACATCTTGGATGGATGGCCCAACATGAAGCAGGATTGCTCACCTAATATTGCAGTGTGCTGGAACTGCAGGGCAGAACTATCAGTAGTTGAAGACATCATCTACAAAGGAAGAAAAATCCTTATCCCAAAGCGTCTGAGAAAAGAGATGCTAAAAAGGATCCATGGATGACATCTCGGAATCGAAAAGTGTAAGAAAAGAGCATAAGAGGTGACGTACTGGCCAAGAATCAACAATGATGTAACAAATGAAGAGTCAAACTGTACAATATGCTAGAAATATCAAGCAAGCAATCCCGCAGAACCACTAAAGCCACACTCAACACCGGTAGTCAGAGTATTACTCTCTGTATCCAGAGGTGTGTAAACTGAACACCACCACTGCAGATGCTGTAATAACAGGTATGAAAGCCAAATTCGCCAGACATGGCATGGCAAGTGAAGACTTCACAGACAATGGACCCCAGTTTTGCAATTTAAATTTCTGACAGTTTGCCAAAGAGTGGGACTTTGTACACACCACATCAATTCCTCATTTTCCACAGTCCAATGGTCTAATGGAAAAATTGGTACAAATAGTGAAAAAGACTGATGAACAAGGCAAAAGGCAGTGGAACAGACTTCTACCAGAGCATGCTGTTAGACTGCACAATGCCGCTCGAGTGTGGTATGTCACCAGCACAACTCCTTATGGGACGTAGGCTAAGATCAAACCTACCTATCCAGGAAAACCTCCTAAAAACAAAAGAGGGTGAGAAAGTGAGGAAATTCAAAGAACAACAGAAAGAAAAGCAAAAGTATTACTTTGATAGAGGAACAAAAACCTACTGGAACTCAACACTGGTGACCATGAAAGGCTAAAAGACAAAATGAACTTATGGACTCTGAAAGGAACTGTCCTTAGTGAAGTTCAACCAAGATCATACACCATTCGGACAAATGAAGGTGCTGTTCTGTGAAGAAATTATTGAGATCTTCAAATGGGACCCGCCACAGTAGATGGAAAGACAGATACTGCTGAACAACCTGAATGCACAGATGAGAAGACATCATCTGAGGCAACAACTCAAATTCAAGGATAATCAATCAGGAGATTGTCAAGACATGTGAATCCTCCTAAGAGACTCATTGAGCAAATTTAAAGACTCCTGTTATAGAATGAAGTAGTGCTATCTCATTTGCTCTTCAAGTGTTAGTGTATGTAAATGTGAACACTCAAAACGTTTAAATATTTTTTAAATGTTGATAATAATGAAAATGTAAGTTCTTGATGTTAAAGTTAAAATTGCATACAAATAAAACATGTTAGTTAAAAGTAAGTCACTTTTGTTTTAAGCAAGGGATATGTAATGATATTGATCATGTTTGCATGGCCACAAGCAAGGCCTTGATTATAGTTACTGTTTGATTGGACTTGGCTGCCAGCAGGGGGCTGACAGAGGGCAGGAGACACAGTATGTTTGATCTGTAATGGAGGCTTGCAGCCTCATGGTGCTGTTTACAACAACTTTAAAATAAAGAACTTTTTCCTTTATCCATGTGTTGTCCAAAAACTCACACATATGAATGCAAGATGAAACACCAATCACTGGTGCTATAAAGGCATTGCACTAACTGCTATGCCAACCATGATGGTTGTTATTAATAAATATTAATTTAATAAATTTCAATTAATCCAGAGCAAAACATAATTGTGAAATTAGTTATTAGTGATCCTTGTGTTTCTCCATTTATCATCTGGCTATGCTAAACTCAAGTGACTAAAGGCTTCGATTAAAGAAAAGATAAAGAAGATTTCCTTTATCTGATATATCATTCACCGAATAACCATAACTTTAATCAAGTTCTACTGAAATCTGCTTTCTGGCATAAATGTCATAAGGCTCATCACTTGCTGGAAATCAGTGAAATAAATCAAAAGGAATGAAAGCTTGAGATTATTTTTGCATGACTGATGCAGTAATGACGCAGGATCTCAATCTGAAACAAGGACCATCACCCTGCCTCCATGGATGTTGCATGGCCCATTGAAATCTTCCAGCAGTTTGTTTTTCGATCCGGATCACCGCATCTGCAGTCACTTGTCTTCTTCTGGATCATGTCGACTCTCTAAGTCCCTTATTCTATTATTGTAATCTATTCAATAAGTGGTTAATTCTATGTAGAATTAAGTTAGAATGTCAAAGGAATCATTTGTGTAAACATATTCAACTCCAACACAAAGTCCTCTGCTTTAGGAAGAAGTTCGAAGAACATTATAATGTAAAAGATTTCTCGAAGGTGTCCAAAGGATAGAATTGGCAGAGATCTGTGCTGTGAAGATTGATTTTGATGTTGATAAATCTGAAAGCAGCAAGGGAGAAAAATAATTACAAGATTGGCCTGACCATATTAGGTGAGACGAAAGAATAAATTGGTAGATTTTCAGGCAGCCATATCAGTAAGTCGTCAGCATTATCAACAGTATTTTTCCAAAATTATACTCTCAGATCTTCTATGATCAAATTTAGAAAATGCTGGAAGAAATGACTGTCTGATTCAATCAGGATTAATTATGCTTTTCTATATTCTTATGAAGAAGATAAATATTATTAATAGGTATTTGTGCTTCAGTTTAACTGCTTTACAATTCTAACTTTGATAATAAAACTGCTGCTGTATAAAGCCCCTAAGGGTTGCCAATAAACCAGTTATGTTGCTAGTAAGACTTGATCAGATTAAAGGAGTTTATCATATTGTGAAAAGAATCTGTCTCCTCTAAGGGCTTTTACCAGGAGATGTTGACATTATCATTTCTGAGATATTACTTTTTTTCTATTTATTCAGCCTTATATACTGTTAAAAAGTATCAATATCATTCAGAGATAAACAATGTTTTGTTAACTTTACATTATTCACAATTGGCACAGTTAGTGTGGCCATTAGCGCAATGCTGTTATCGCACCAGCGATCCATGTTCAAATCTGGTGCTGCCTGTAAGGAGTTTGTATGTTCTCCCCATGCATTATATGTGGCTTGTGGACATACAAATGGCCTCCCTATCTGGAACATTGTGGATTGCGGGGGGTTATGTGATCTCCCTGTCTGAAACTTATTCACCTGCCTATCAAGGTTGGTCTCTGGCCACCCATTAGTTCACACCTTACCATTAGTTCAGTGATTCAGTGTCATTAGTGGCCAGCTCTGGACAGTATAAAACATGAATGTATACCACAATTCTCTCTCTATCTGCCTCGTAGTCCAAGCCCCAGACATTGCTCATCATCAGGACGTCACTGGAGGAGTCGCAGGTAAGGTGTGGATTACACTGTGTTGAGCCATAGTACAGCAATAGATCAGTGCTTGCAGAGAACTGTACACCCGTTGGTTCAGGGAATCAAGTGTTTGTGAAATTCCCTGTCTGTGAAGTGTGCACACATGCAGGAAAGTTTGATAGGATAAGCAACCACTGGTATCGGAGTCCCTTGTGCGCTATGTGCCTGCTTGCACAGTTAATAGTTTTGTTTCATACCATGTACTTTCCAAACATAACAAATGGCATTGTGATCAGTGTTCAAAGAGTTTTGGCTGGACACACGTGGAGTACTAACCATGTGGGAGATTATGATAATGACTGTATTAGTGAGTGTCCTGTCAGGTGCATGGATTATTGTGTTCCTGCTTACTAATGAGGGCAGCAGGAGGCAACACACAGGTAGTAAAGGAACTCCAGGGTCAGAATATAAAATCCTTGGGAGGACTAATGACCCCATGGGTTTAGCCATTTGGCGGCACAGTTGCCAAGCCATGCCATGCTGGTTGACTGGACAATGGGCTCGACCCCCATGGAGAAAAGATAGTGCACCAAATGGCATCCCTCTTTGCACAACAGGAGGCCCCATAGACTATCCAAGTGCAAGAACCAACCTAGAAATGAAAGTCATGGAGGCAGCTTCCAAGCTGATTGAAATGCACCAAGTGCTAGCAGATCACTGATCCGGCTGGCAGCTTGACCCAGGAAAGGTCTGAGCCATTGTCCATCAGGGAGAGGGGGGGGGTGCATACGTATAAATGACCATGAGGAAACTGAGTCTTATGGCACGCACCATTTGTGTGCCTGAGCCTTTGCAACCTGACAAGTGACCACATAGTACCAGGACTGTCAAGAGGGCACCTTGCCAATCCTCCAAAATGGGAAGGAAGTCAAAAATGAGGACTTCAGGTGGGCACGTATGTAATCACTGTGAGATAATGGAGACCTGGAACTACTCCACCAATGAGCTAACCGGGCTAGGGGACTGATATCACCAGCAGCCAAGTGAACAACTAGCTATGCCACTGCTACAGCTGTGAAATGAGGGGGCCTCCAATATCTGCTTATCTCAGCAGGAAGCAAGCACCTTGGGTAGTCTCTCTAATCGACCAATAACTGGTAGCACCTTGTGGGTGCCACCAGAAGGGGTCAATAGCAGCACCACCCCATGGGAATGGATGGTGACTGCCATCTAGGCCAGGTTCCCTGACCTCCTGCAGTGGAGCATACATAGCCAATCACAGTGGCACACCGTTGGAATGGGCACTGATCATGGGTATCTATGGAGGACACTCATGAGCATCACTTCCCAGGGAGCACAAAGGTGGCTGATATCTTGGTGGTCTATTTAGTTATCACTGCATGCCTCAAAATTCAAGGCATGGTCTTGCTCCTTATGGGACTAGTGACAGGGAAAAATGTCTGGGAAGCCATTACAGAGTGTGGAGCACCCACTTAGGTTTTCAGGGCTGAGGCAAAGTTTGGCAATGTCTCTGCCGGTGACTCACAGAGATGTGTATTCTCACTGGAGAGAGCATTGTGGGGGAAACCCCATAAGGCTGGAGCTTCCTGTGAGCCACCCACTCAGACCTGGACCTGTTTCCCTTCTTTCCTCCCCAAGCAGAGGTGGCTCATGACTAATCTACCTTTTCTTTCTTCTTTGGCTTGGCTTCACAGATGAAGATTTATGGAGGGGTAAATGTCCACGTCAGCTGCAGGCTCGTTTGTGGCTGACAAGTCCGATGCGAGACAGGCAGACACGGTTGCAGCGGTTGCAAGGGAAAATTGGTTGGTTGGGGTTGGGTGTTGGGTTTTTCCTCCTTTGTCTTTTGTCAGTGAGGTGGGCTCTGCGGTCTTCTTCAAAGGAGGTTGCTGCCCACCGAACTGTGAGACGCCAAGATGCACGGTTTGAGGCGATATCAGCCCACTGGCGGAGGTCAATGTGGCAGGCACCAAGAGATTTCTTTAGGCAGTCCTTGTACCTCTTCTTTGATGCACCTCTGTCACGGTGGCCAGTGGAGAGCTCGCCATATAACACGATCTTGGGAAGGCGATGGTCCTCCATTCTGGAGACGTGACCTACCCAGCGCAGTTGGATCTTCAGCAGTGTGGATTCGATGCTGACAGCCTCTGCCATCTTGAGCACTTCGATGTTAGGGATGAAGTCGCTCCAATGAATGTTGAGGATGGAGCGGAAACAACGCTGGTGGAAGCGTTCTAGGAGCCATAGGTGATGCTGGTAGAGGACCCATGATTCGGAGCTGAACAGGTGTGTGGGTATGACAACGGCTCAGTATACGCTAATCTTTGTGAGGTTTTTCAGTTGGTTGTTTTTCCAGACTCTTTTGTGTAGTCTTCCAAAGGCGCTATTTGCCTTGGCGAGTCTGTTGTCTATCTCGTTGTCGATCCTTGCATCCGATGAAATAGTGCAGCCGAGATAGGTAAACTGGTTGACTGTTTTGAGTTTTGTGTGCCCGATGGAGATGTGGGGGGGCTGGTAGTCATGGTGGGGAGCTGGCTGATGGAGGACCTCCGTTTTCTTCAGGCTGACTTCCAGGCCAAACATTTTGGCAGTTTCCGCAAAACAGGATGTCAAGCGCTGAAGAGCTAGCTCTGAATGGTCAACTAAAGCAGCATCGTCTGCAAAGAGTAGTTCACGGACAAGTTGCTCTTGTGTCTTGGTGTGAGCTTGCAGGCGCCTCAGATTGAAGAGACTGCCATCCGTGCGGTACCGGATGTAAACAGCGTCTTCATTGTTGGGGTCTTTCATGGCTTGTTTCAGCATCATGCTGAAGAAGATTGAAAAGAGGGTTGGTGCGAGAACACAGCCTTGCTTCACGCCATTGTTAATGGAGAAGGGTTCAGAGAGCTCATTGCTGTATCTGACCCGTCCTTGTTGGTTTTCATGCAGTTGGATAACCATGTTGAGGAACTTTGGGGGGCATCTGAGGTGCTCTAGTATTTGCCAAAGCCCTTTCCTGCTTACAGTGTCGAAGGCTTTGGTGAGGTCAACAAAGGTGATGTAGAGTCCTTTGTTTTTTTCTCTGCACTTTTTTTGGAGCTGTCTGAGGGCAAAGACCATGTCAGTAGTTCCTCTGTTTGCGCGAAAGCCGCACTGTGATTCTGGGAGATCATTCTCTGCAACCCTAGGTATTTTTCTATTTAGGAGAATTCTAGCGAAGATTTTGCCTGCAATGGAGAGCAGAGTGATTCCCCTATAGTTTGAGCAGTCTGATTTCTCACCTTTGTTTTTGTACAGGGTGATGATGATGGCATCACGAAGGTCCTCAGGCAGCTTTCCTTGGTCCCAGCAGAGCTTGAAAAACTCATGCAGTTTGGCATGCAGAGTTTTGCCGCCAGCCTTCCAGACCTCTGGGGGGATTCCATCCATACCTTCTGCTTTACCACTTTTCAGTTGTTCAATTGCCTCATATGTCTCTTCCCGGGTGAGGACCTCATCCAGCTCTAGCCTTAGGGGCTGTTGAGGGAGCTGGAGCAGGGCAGATTCTTGGACTGAGCGGTTGGCACTGAAAAGAGATTGGAAGTGTTCTGACCATCGGTTGAGGATGGAGATCTTGTCACTGAGGAGGACTTTGCTGTCTGAGCTGCGCAGCGGGCTTTGGACTTGGGGTGAGGGGCCGTACACATCCTTTAGAGCCTCGTAAAAACCCCTGAAGTCGCCAATGTCTGCGCTGAGCTGCTCTTCCACCCCCCACCCCACTAGAGAAGTCAACCCTTCAAGCTGTTCCTTGTCTCACTGTGAAAGGACACATTCCAATTCAACTTACCAGACTGCTGCGAGTCCCCTCACTGATGTCCATGAGTATCAACTCGTTTTAACAGCAGGAAATTTTGTCGTCAACTGTACAGAAAACTTGCAAGAGCTGTTGCCATGGACACTCTCTCACAGGCAACATTTAACAACATTCACAACCTTTGTCATGCACCTTTTCATTAAAGCCTTTGTTATGGACCTTTTTAAAATCAAATCCTGAGCTGTGGTATTTACTTTTCACAAAAGCCTTTCAGCTCCATTAGCTAATATTTTTATTTACTTGGTAATGATAGCATCACTCCAGTCCTCCCCATAATAGAAACTAATTCCTCATGGGGTAGATACTTCAGGATCTTTTATTTAAAACCTACTAATTTGACTAATTTACAGTCCTGACTCCTCCTGGCTATCATGTACAGAGAGCCAACATAAGCTTATGTGGCACCCATTTAAAAGGAACACGAGCAGGAACGGCATCCTGGTGTCAGGCAACAGCCCAGAGAAATGGGGCAACCCTCATGTTAATGTCTATAGTAGTAGAGTAATTAAGCATTGTTTGACATATTCACTGTTTATCTTCCATGTGCTCAGAAAAGTTACCATTGATTGTACAGACTCGTCTCTCTGTAAACCCATTGAACCTGATTCTTTCCAAACACGATGTCTGCATAGATTTCCTCATGGTGCTCCATTTACCTTCCATGTTCCAAAGACATACGGGATTAGTAGGTTAGTGGGTTGCATCAGTGTGTTTGGGCAACACAGGCTCATGGAAGAGCATGTTACTGTGTTGTACTCTAAAATTAAATTAATTAAATATGAAAAGTGGGATTTGGCTTTATCCACTCTTTATCACTGCAGTTAAAACTTAAGTTCATTGTTAGAGTACTGAAATATTCCACTTAGCGTAACAAATAAAAAAATTTAAACAAATTAATTTAATTTAATAAAGCCCTTTCAGCCCACAAGCCCATGCACCCAATTACACCCAATTGGCCTACAACCTCCATCCCCCCTACCCCCCCAAAATTTCAATTGAATTGAAATTGAACTGATTTATATTTGTGATTTGTACTCAATGTGTAATTTTGATAAGTATTCTTTATTAGACAAGTAGAGGGGAAAATAAAGAATATTTCACACAGTGACAGTTTTGGTTTATTCTTAATTTTATTTGAAATTCCATCCATCCATCAGCTTGTTGTTGTTGATCAGTAATTATAATATATCAGATAATTTGCAAAGAATAGCCTGTCAGTAATAATATGCTGAGACTAAACAGATTAAAAGATCAATGAAAATACTGAACCAGAGATTTTGCTAAATCATTAGTACATAACAAAGAAACAAGCATGAGATCTGGTTTAAAAAATCCTTTGCCAGTGGTCAGGTTAATGGATACAAGTGCTCCAGAGATCTGAGATATGAATGAAATTCCACCTTTCTACTCAGACATAGCAGCAGCAAGATACCACACACAAATTCTTAGAATAAATGGAGACCTGGGACTACTCCACCAATGAGCTAACCAGGCTAGGGGACTATTAACTGTGCAAGCAGGCACATAGCGCACAAGGGACTCCGATACCAGTGGTTGCTTATCCTACCACTTGGTGCTTGGATGATTAAAGTCTAAAAAAAACCTTCCATCCTCTAATGGTTGTACATAATTCCTCACTTAAGCTCATAGATATACTCCTGAAAATTGTAATTTTGAGCAAAACAATATTAAATTAGACAAATTTCCCCATAAAAATTAATGAATAAACTGCATTTATATTTTTGGGGCATTCATTGCCAAAAGGATAAGAATATAAGTTGAAGTATGATACATGTATAGTATGTTCCTAAATAAAGTTTCAAAGTAAAAATAAATCGCTAACTATATAAAAATTAAATAACATTCACCAGTGATGACTTGATGGATATGGGGAGGAATAGATGGAGCAGTTAATGTGAGGGACAAAGCAATTGGATTGACAGTGTGGAGGTACACCACTGGCCTACTGCAGGGGGCAACCTTTGTACCTGCAGGAGTGTAAGAAGACAGGACAACACCTGGCCAGCAGCCAATCAGTCGGCCTGAATGGATCAAGCCCCACCCGGTCGGGTGTCAATCACCCTCCAGAATATAAGCTTGCGCCGGACTCCCGAGGCCTCACTCAGAGTTGCTGCAGCCACAGCCAGCCTTGCTCTGTGGAGGTTTTTGTGGATTAAAGCCTATTGTTCAGTCTTTACCTTGTGTGTGTCTGATTCTGTCTTAACAGTGCACCACAGACAGCCTCTTTAACTGATGATAAAACTGTAGTAGTCTGTACTTACGAAAATCAGCATCTTCCTTCAAATTATCCTTTCTATTTTCAAAGGCCTTAGAAAGTCATCCATGGACTTATAAGGCTCTTTATTACACTTAGTGTCACCACTGATATCCCTGTACACTTTGGAATTGTGTTCCCTCTTTGGGTGACTGCATCTGCAATGGCTCTTGTAAAGTCCTGGAAAAGGGCTCAAGCGCAAAACATTGAATGCCTTGTTCTTCCTATGGATGCTGCATAACCTGCTGAGATTCTCCAGCACTTTTGTGGATTGCACTAGACCCCAACATCTGCAGATTGTCTAATTTATCACCTCTTAAAAATAGTTTGTCAGCATTTCAACAGTTTGCTTTTCTTCAACTTGTTCTATTTCCAATTCAACACTGCAGAATTCAATCAGTTATCTTATCAGCCTCCTCCACTTCCTTAAAGCCAATTTCCTCAACTAAGTTATGGTTTTATGTTAAACTTAGGTGCAATGTTGCCAAATCATTCAAAACCATGAGCACATTTAAGTCACATTTGTTTGCCACATACCTTGAACTATATTGATAGCTTCATCACATGAATCACCAATATCCTTAAACCTATCAGGATATTATTGCCAAATTGACCTGATTTTTGGTTGATCTTCACCATCAGTTTTTGATGAGTTTAGAGAAGGTACAATGCAAATGATTGTGATAGTACAGATCTATCACCAATGTATATAGTGTATATAGTTACAGTATCTAGACTGTGCTCTCAGCGACTGGCTGAGAGCTAAGCCACGCCTACTGTCTGGGCCTTAAAGGGTTGTGTCCCTAGCCAGGTCAGATCATTCCAGACTGGTCGGCCACCTGTGAAGAGCTCCTGTCTTTTGATAATAAAAGCCTTGGTTTGGATCAACAAGTCTTTGATTCTTTCGACGATCTCTCAATGATAAACCTTCAACATCACTTGGCTGTAGCAATGAAGCTATGTTGTGTGTCAGGAAAGCAACCGTAAATTTTCTCTGACAAGTCCTCAAGATTTATCTTCAGTTGACCTTGGTGTTATCTCACGTAAACAATAGCTTGAAGTCAAGATTTTCTCCAGCTCATTATTTGTTATTTGTAGAGAAACCATACTTGAAAAAAAAATCCCATCTTTCCAGGCTGATTTGATCAACAAATAACTCATTAGAGTATAGACTATAGATGAGTATAACTGAGGAACAGGCCCTTCAGCCCACTTGTCTGTGCTAAACTCAATGACCAAATCAGACTAAAATGCTGCAGGTTGCACCTCAAAGTTATCCCTCATCCATTTCATATTCATGAAGAACGTTCTTAAATGCTGCTGTCATATCTGTTTACATCACTTCTCATGGCAGCTTATTCCAGGCACCTACATTTGTGTAAAACATTTGCCCAGCACATCTCCCTTAAACTCACCCCCCACCCCCACCTCCCACCACTCCCTCACCCCGTCTCACACTTTAAGCACGTCTTCCAATGTGTGATGCTTTTTCCCTGGAGAAAATATTTTGACTGTCCATTGTATCAATGTCTCTCATGATTTTATATAACTCTATCAGGTCTCCCCTCAGCCTTGAATGCTCTGTAGAAAACTTTGTCCAATCTTTCTTCATAATTCATATCCTTCTAACAAAGGCAACATCTTTGGAAACTTCATCTGTACCCTATTCAACGCCTCAACATTCTTCTGTTAATGGAGCGACCAGATTTGCACCCTGCAATATGACCTTCTTACTTTTATATTCATAGCCTTGCCCAATGAAGCCAAGCATACCATACAATGACTTTATCATCCTAGCAACGTGTGTAGCCACTTTCAATGAGCTCTGAATCTAGACCTCTAGATCACTCTGAATATCAATACTTTTAAGGGCCCAACTATTAATTGCATATATTCACCTTACATTTGAACTCCCAAAGTGCAACACTTCACATCTGTCCAGAATAAACTCCATTTGTCATTCCTCTGGCTATATCTGTAACTGATCATTATCCTGTAATACACTGATAAATCCTATCTCGAAGTATCCTTTCCGACAGCTTCCCTACCCGCATGTGAGACTTGCTTGCTTAAAATTTCCTGGATTATCTTTTCTTCTCTTCTTGAACAAAGTACAGCATTAACCACTCTCCAATATTCTGTGACTTCTCTTGTTATTTGTGAAACTAGTAGCATGGTGAGCCTCACATTTAGTGAGGCTATCATGGTACCAGTGACCTGGGTTCAAATCTGGAACTGTCTGTGAAGAGTTTGCACATTCTTCCCATGTCCTGCATGTGTTTTCCCTGGGTGCTCTGATTTCCTACCACCTTCCAAAATTTTGGGCAGCACTACTTTAAATGGCCAGAATCGGCATCTACCGTGTTATATATAATTTTTTTAAAAGTAAGATTATTTGTCAAATACCCAGCAATCTCTTCACTTCCATCTAAATAATTTGGGATAAATCCCATCAGCTCCAGGGGCCATATACTCCTAAAAGCACCTCATCTTCATTGATCTCAATGTCCCAATATATGACCATTCTCCACATTACACTACCTATCACTGTTCACGTCTATCTTCTTGGTAAATTACTGGTGCAAAGTATTCATTTAATACCTCATCCACTTTCTCTGGCTCCAAGCTTAAATTCCCTCCTTTGACCTTGAATAGTGCTCTCCTCTCACTGGTCATCCTCTTGTTTTTAATATAAATATAAGGGTTAGTGTAGCGGTTGGCGCAGTGCTCTTAAAGTGTTACTGGCCAGAGTTCGAATCTGGCGCTGTCTGCAAGGAGTTTGTATGTTCTCCCCATGTCTGCGTGGGTTTTCTCTGGGTACTCCATTTCTTCCCACCCTTCAAAATGTACTGGGATTGTAGGTTAATTGGATCCAATAAAGGCAGAAGGCCCTCTTACTGTGCTATATGTCTAAAAAAAATATATTTGGACTTTCTTTAATCCTGCTCAGCCCTTTTGGCCTTCCCAATGCCCTGCATGAGCTCTTTCCTGCAATCTTTATATTCTCCAGAGCTCTGTCTGATTGTTACTTCCCATACCTGACATAGGCCTCCTTTTATTATCCAAGGTTCTCTGATCTTCTCCTTCCTTCACACTGGAACATATTGGTCTTGGACTCTAAAAGGTTAGTCCTAAATAATTACCATGTGTCAGTTGTGGGCTTAAGCTGCATCCAGATAACTCCTCTTAACTCCTGTCTAATTATGTCATACTTTCTCCTTCCTCAATTTAGCACTTTGCTACAAGGCACAAGCATACCCTTGTCTAATTTATCCTGAAATTTAAGGAAGAGTGATCACTATTCCCAAAATATCCCCCCACTGAATCTCCACTCGCCTGAACAGGCACATTTGCCAATACAATATTCTAGTATGGCCCATTCCCGGTTGGGCTATCTATATGCCAGTTCAAAAACTCTCCTCGATGCACTCAACAAATTTTCTCCATCTAAGCCTTTGGCACTCAGTTGTCTGTATTAGGAAAATTAAAGTCTCCCACTTGGAAAACCCTGTTGTTTTTTGCAATTTTCCATAATTCTCCTACATATCAGTTCCTCCAACTTCCAGTGTCTATTGGGAGGCTAATAGTGTAACCCTATCAGGGTATTCTTTCGAATAGTCTTTTAATGACCTTAGTGTTGCAACAGGAATCAGTATAAAATCCACCAAACAAGAAGAGTTAAATCTTTGTTGTGTTTAAGTCCTGGTGCAGTCTTTCAATCTCCTTGTGTGATTCCTTTTACCGGTATCAACGGTTTGATTCCCTTTCATAATGTGTAAGTAACAAGGACAATTTACAGTTTACTATTTACAGTTTCTGCTAACTTGCTCTCCTTTCCCCTCCCTTCCCTTACCCCTGTCTTCTTTCCCTCAGCTCTCCATCCCTTCCCTCTCTATTTACCTTATCATCCCTCCTCCCCTTGCTTACTGCTGTGCTCTCCCTCCCTTCTCTAACTATTACCTCCTGCATTTGTGACCACACCGCCTCCCCTACCCTTTGTATTTGGATGCCTGCCAACATTTTTCCATACCTCGATTAATGGCTCAAATCCAAAACATCAGTTCGGTATTTTTATCTTTGCTCTGTAAAAGACACTGTTGGACCTGCTGACTTCTCCAGCATTGTGTTTTTACTACAATTCTCAGAACCAGTATCTTCATTTATCACTTGGATGTCATTGCAAACTGTAATGTCTCTTAAATGTTTGGACCAACCCCAAGTAGCACTGAGACTTCTGACTCAAAGCTGCCACCCTTTCCATTTGAAGTTTTCGGAACAATTTTTTAGCTCTTGCCTGAATTGCCCAGGTAGCAAAAGGAATATTGCATTTAGATTGGAATAACAAAGAGTCAACAAATTTTCAGTGCTGTGGCTTCTGGTACTGGTACTGCCTTTATTTGTACCTAAAGGTGTCACAATATGAACACATTCATTTTGTCAATTAAACAATAAATTGTTCTTACTGGTGTAGAATAATGCTAAAGTGTCTTTCCATTACTGACTGTCCTTCATCAGCAATAAAACATTTTAAATTTTCCAATCTGATTTTTAAAATGATTATTTTCCTTGTGTTCCTGCTACCAGACATCACGTTTCTATAATTTTTGACCAATGTTTATCAAGAATGTGATAAAAGTTAACAATTTTGTGCTTCACACATCAAAGCAGACCAGCAGCACAAAGATATATTTTGATACAACATCCATATTCTTTTACATTTGTACACTGTGGCCCACTGGTTAATCTCATCACTACAAACATCATGACATTAAAAGTTATATATTCTTTGTATCATTTTATCATAAATAAAATTTTGAATTAAAGACAGGTAAAGATATACTGTGCGATGAATATGTCTCGGTATTTTAAACCAGAATTGAGACAAACTCATTTAAAAACTTGACCCTAGAATTTATTTTTGAAAAGTTGTCGGCCAAAGGGTCTGTACTATGTTCAAAATATATATTCATCAATGCCTGAAAAGATAAAAAGGATTGTTGTTTATTGTGTATATCTGTAAAAGATCTTTATACTACTTCAGCAAAGTATCATATAATTTCAAAGGTACTAGTCTGTGGCCTACTGCAGGGGAAAACCTCTGTACCTGCAGAAGAGCATGGGAACAAGACAATGCCTGGCCGGCTGTCAATTCCTCCAGGATATAAGCCTGAGCCGGCCCTTCGAAGACACTCTCAGAGTTTACAGCAGCTCTCCTCACAGCTGGCTCTGTGGAAGTTTACGTCGAATAAAGGCTGTAGTACAGTCTTTTGGTTTTGTGTGTTTGCTTCTGACTGACAGCGCACCACATAGACTAATGAGCAACAGTGATCAAGTGTTGTGCAAAGTTATAATTAAGTACAAGAAAATGAATTACATTCAGCTTTCGGTGAACATGCAGAGGAATGGAATTCTACTCCCACTCTAACTTCTATCCTCTTTCCTCCATCACCCATTCAGCTCCAACATTTTCTGTTTTTAATTTGGAACTTGGAACTCAAACTTCAGATATCCACACAACACAGGTGTCACCTGTATACTGCAACATAATGACTGAAATTGGGGTTACCTTGGTTCTACAGTAAAGGCAACGAAATTTGAGCAGATTCCAATGTATCAGGTTTATTTGCTCCACACCAGCAAGAAACTTGAGGGGGTGGGGAACAACTTTGCCATGAGAAAGACTAAAAGTACTGAACATTCTTCAGCCTTGCTTGGCATCTATCTGAGCTGAGATTGGATCTGCCGTTAACCTGTTGGTTCAGACTATATCATATAGTGAGGTAAAATGGAGATGAATTTCTGTGAAGTTAAATAAGAAAGTCTGCAGATTCTATGATTGTAAGTTAATAGATAAAAACACTGGAGAAACTCAGCAAGTCACTCAGTGTTCTTTATGTAGCAAAGATAAGATACATAACTAACATTTCAGGCCTGAGCCCTTCATCAAAATATGAGCAGAAAGCAGACAGGTGCCTGAATGAAGTGGTGGTAGTGGGGTGGGGGGGGGGAGAGAAATGGCAGGGGAAGAGTCCAGACCATAGGCAAGAGATCATATGGGTGGGAGGGCAAAAAGAAATAAAAGCTGGACAGTGATAGGGGTAGGGGATGGTTTCCTGAATGGAGAGGGAAGGGGGTGAGAAGTTGGAGGAAAGGAGACAGAGAGAAAGGGAAAGAGAGGGAGACCAGGAAGGAACCTAACAGAAACCAGAGAAGTCGATATTAATGCCAACTGGTTGAAGAATATACAGTTGGAATATTAGATGTTGTTCCTCCAATTTGCAGGTAGTCATAGTTTAGCCAATGACAGACATGTCAGTGTGGGAGTGGGGTGCAGAGTTAAAATAGCCACCGGGAGGTCCCCACTATTGCAGTGGACAGAGTGAAGGTGCTCAATTAAATGATTTCCCAGTTTGCGTCCAGTCTCTCTTATGTTAAGAAGCCCACACTGGGAGCTCTAGATGTAGTAGATAAACCTCGCCGATTCAGAAGTGAAGTGTTGCTTCACTTGGATGAACTACTTGGGACCCCAAATGGTGGTAAGGGAGGAAGTGTGAGCGCAAATATGGCACTTCTCCTGCGGTCACATGAACAGGCATCTCTGAGATTGTCCTCCTCTTCCTGAATGGAAGGTGGGGAATATTTTGAAGAACTCATCACCCGTGACTTCTCTCCTTGATGTCAGTTTCTTCAGCTCCATCCTCAATCAAATTATTTGGTCCAGACTCACAACAAGCCAAGACTAAGAAGAAATTGTAGGTCATATTCCCAACTGATAAACAGTTTAAGTCCTCAGGATCAGATATGGTCTCTGCATAAGTTTTCAAATATGAAAGAGAATAACTTTAGAATCTCTTCAAACCAGCTTTCTTTATATCCAATTACCAATGTAAAACAGATTTTATAATTTCAACCCTTGCCCACAAGGGACAGGATTGAGAAGGTCATATTCAGGTTGCACGAAAGGCTTCACAACCATCAGGATCAACCATCAGATGTTGGTTCATCTCATTAGTCTGGGCTGGATTCACAGGTAGGTTTTAGTGTAAAAAGGCTGTTTTAACTTGATGCACAACTAACTCAGCAAAATTATTAAACTACAAGAGATTCCAGGATGTAGAGCAAATTTAAAAAAAACAGCTGCCATCTCACTCACCATTTCATGGCTGAATCCAATGTGTTGGCAAAGAGAGTTTGTAAACATTTGCGTGACTTGACAAATTTATAAAATTTATAAAATGTCATAGTATCGTGTCTGTGCAGGATGCATTATTTTCTATGTATCCTAATTCTAAAATACAGAGAGTGAGTACTTTAAAATAAACTGTGTATGATTTGAAGAATATTGTGCCTGTCATATATAATACTAATAAACTATTGTTACTAGGATCTGTTGATCCCAAGGAGCTTTTACTCCATTCTCATGCGACTCTCTCTGGACTTCATCTTATTATATGTACAATAAAATCCCTGGTATCCAGCACCTCTAGGGATCAGTAGAAGCCGGATAAGTGAATTTTCTGGTTGCTTGAGACTTATCTGACAATGCTTAACAAAAACACCTGCATTAAGAATAAAAAGTTTAAAATACAAGACAAAAATACTATACTGTGCTTACACTGAACAAACGTCACTTGCATGAATTTATAAACCTTAAAGCACTTTACTTTATTTTCAGTCACCTTCTTTGAAAAGATTTAATTGTTGCTGCACCTGTAGGTTCCTCACCATCAATGGAGCCGACCTAAATATGAACAATAACATTTTCGATAATTAATCCCTCCCCCCCCCCACCCTCCAAATTTACAGATAAAGCTTCTGACCAGAACAACACTTACTAAGCAGAAATAAGGAGTCACTCCAACGGTGAGCGGCATCAACCAACTTTTCATCCGGGGCGACGCCATTTTATTCAAACGCAACTTTATTCAAATTTTATTCAAACAGCTGCTATGAGCAAAGTAAAATCAAGGCCCTCCGCTGGCTGTGTATTTGCTTCCATCTTCACCAAAGGTTTATGTGTGACGTCATAGAACATTTTCTTTTACAATTTTAAACTTTTGTATCTTTACCTATTACTTTATTCTTATCTTTACCTATTATTTTATTCTTATTTACTTTAAATTTTTTAATTTATTTCTTCAATTATTTTGCCAGTTGTTTGAGGTTGCCTGTTGCTGGAATTCCGGATAACAGGGGTTTTACTCTACTTTGTATTTCATTGCAAATGTTGTATTCTATGCTAACAATCAGTATAAAATTAAGATTATCACCTTTTACTTAGAATTGCAAAACAGTGTTGATGTGGCTCAAATAGATTGTGACAGACCTTGGTCTGTACATGCCACTCCTGATCTTACATAATTAAATTCTTTCATCTTATTGCTCTTCCTGTTCCTTTCTTCCCAATGTTACTCTCTTGATTTTCCTCAAATATATCAATTCTGGGAGCTTCACCACATTTGTACATAGTCCTGGTCACTCAGCTCCATGAATAAATCTATTAAGCTGCAAACAGCGCAGAAATGATTCACAAAAGAGTTACTTGGACTAGTAGGATAGAATTAAGGCTGGGGTTGTCCCTGTGGCATGTAGGATGCTGAAAAATTACAAAATATGAAGGTCAGATAAAATAAAAATAAAATTCAGGTAGCTGAATCTAAAATTAAAGGGTGGTCGTGATATTGGAAAGAACTGCCAGTGATAGGTATAATTGTTCAAAAAAATATTTAGACAGGTACATGGAAAAGGAAGGTTTTGAGGGAACACAGGAAGTGGGGCTGGTTGAGCGGACATATTTGTCAGCAAGGACAGGTTTGGCCAAAGGGGCTATTTCTATGCTGTAAAACTCCATGACTCAACCTCCCATCTAGAATTATGCAAGTTCCACTTTCCAACAAAGAGATTTGTGTCGAAGATAACTTAAACACTTTGTGGCTGAAAGATTGTGATACATTTGCCCCACCCCACACAGAACATCTTTCAGCTACTCCCATCGGGAAAGTGATTCAGGAAGATCAGAGCCAGCACCACCCGGCTGAGAAATGGTTTCTCCCACAAGCAATGAGAATGTTGAACCACCAAATGAACTGCTCACACTAACCATCTGAGACTCTCATATTTACAAACCAATATTTATTTACTTAGTTGTATACAGGTACTCCCCAACTTGTGACCTATGCGGCTTACGTCCATCCTCACATATGACCAAATTTTTTAAAATAAGAAAAAATGTAAAATTTAAGCAGTTTATGTTGTATTTGACAAACTATAACAGGGATACAGGGCATGTAAGAGCCAAAATATGCGCACTTACCATTTTAGTCAGCGTCCCAGGGTCCATAGGCTGGGTGCGGCCATCTTGAATCCTGTGTGCAGCCATCTTGATTCCTGTGTGCATGCACGACTCTTCAGTTGGTGCATGCGCAGTGGGTTTGCATATTGGAGTTTGGTTGGTGCATGCGCGACAATGAAGGGTGAAAATTCAATATCCTAAGGGTGCTTAAATGTTGCGCATGTGCCAACTGAACTCCAATATGTGAACCCACTGTTCATGTGCTGACTGAAGGTTTGCACAGGAATCAAGATGGCCACACCCAGCCTAAGGACCCCGGGATGCCGACTATAAAAGTAAATACACACATTTTGGTTCTCGCATGCCCTGTATACTTGTTATACTTTGTCAAATTTGACATTTGATTAAAAAGTTGTAAGTTGGGGAGTACCTGTATAGGAAATTTTAGTCCTGCATATGTACTGTCTGTCTGTATGTGCACTATGTCTGGTTGTATGTCTGCGTGTTCTGTATCGATGAGTGGAGAATGCTGTTTTGTTGGGTTGTATTTGTTCAATTAGATGACTATAAATTTGATTTGATTTTTGTACTGTCCATACCAAAAAGATGGGAGTGGTGCTGAAAGTCCACCTCTTGGCAGGTTTCATTTCATTCAGTAAAATTAATATGGATACTATTAATCAAATCTTAATGTTGTCTCTTATTTATTTTTGGGGATCTTGTTATCACTGACAAGGTTTATTGCATAACTCTAATTCTGCTTGAGGAGAAGTGAGCAGCCTTCTTACATTTCTGTAGTCCTTTTGGTGAATGTACTCACTTTATGCTCTTACTAATGAGTGTCAGGATTTAAATTTAATGGCAATTAAATACTGGGATCACCTCAGTGTTGTAGTTGAACTGGAACAGCTTGGCTAGAAATGCAGATCATTCCAGAAAACAGGTCTTCAAACCGACATCTGGGATGGTGTCTGGCTATTGTCTGATCACAGTACCTTTTACTTTGTTTGATGCACTTGGCTGTTTCTTGATACCATGCGAAATTAATCAAATCGGCTATAGGTTGGCTTCTCTGATGTTGGAGAAGGAGGGAGCAAGGGAGGGAAGGAAAGAGGAAGGGTGGGAGGGAGGGAGGGAAGGAGGAAGGGAGGGAGGGAGCCCAAGATAAATCTTTTCTCCACCACTTTTGGCTGAATATGACTTTACTATGCTTCAGGCTTTCCTTGTTTCAAACTGCTCCTATCCCACCAGAACTTGTTTTCATACTTTGATTCATCATTTATCCCCTGGACCATTCTCTTCCCATTTACCTTAATTCAGAGTCATGCTAGGGACTGCATTAATTGAAAATGGGGATCTACTTGGAGCCTCCTCCTCCCATTGGTTTCATGCCTTGTGCTGCTTTTGGGATGCCCTTCTGCACTGATTACTCAGTCTGAGTTGATCTTACAGCTTAATAGTAATGGGAGTATGCTAGGCCATGAAGTTACAAATTGCAGTGGTGTACATTTCAGCTGATAATGATAATGAGTTTATTGTCATATACGTTGTAGAATGTATACATGCACTGAAATTCTTACTTGCTGCAGCTGAACAGGTGAAAAAAATAGAATAAGTTAAATTGAAAATAAATAATAAACATGAGACAGGTCATTAATAGATATTCAGTGTTACCATAGTACAAAAGAAAGGAAGGTGGTGCTACAATAGTGCAGACAGTCTATTTGTTATGTCAGGGCAGTCCATGATTAGTGCAACAAGGGGAGACTCAAGTGACTGATAGCTGTTGGAAAAAAACTGTTTATGAACCTATATATGGTGGCCTTCCATCCAAAGGTAGCAATGAGAAGAGGCTGTGACCAGGGTGCTGGCCACCTTCTTGAGGCAGCTCTTCACATAGAAGCCTGTAATGAACCTGGCTATGTTTGCTACCTTCCTTAGAGAAAGGGATCTGGTGGATTTTTGTTTCTGAAAGGAACAAATTGCGTTAAGACGTTCATGATGGGGTTGAAGGTATTTTCAACCAGAAAATCTCTGGGATGTCACAAGTAATCATTTCAGGTATTGACTGTAGAGGATAGAGAGATGATAGTTGACCTTTATTTGATTCCAACCCTGCATTTATTTAATTTATAGTAAAGGGATAATGTAGCAATCTCTTACTTCACCAGATGAAATCCTCAAACTCAAAACATACCCAGAATGGAATGTATTCATTTCTATGGTACTCACCACAGACAAAAGCCACTAGAAAACATAGATTCAATATTTGAAATAGTGACAGATACATTAAATAAAAATATACATTAGGTAATTAAGTTATTGAAATCTAAGAGCAAGCAAATAATCTTTTTTCAAACATTGAAATTTTGCTCCCTGGTGGAGTCACACTCAAGGTGGAATGTAAAATATTCGGCAGAAGAATAAATGGCTCCAGATCTGCAGTGCTTTTAGAAGGGAAAAGTAACACTACCAATATTGTAAAAATGTGTCCAAAACTACATATTAGCATCAACATACAGGATAATAAAAATTTAGCAAGACCTGAACATTCTTTTCCTCAAATCCACAGATAAGCATTGCCCTTACAATTTTAATTATATATTAATTTTATGGCTATGTTCCAAATGCTGTGATTACTCAAGAGAATCTTTTAATGCCTTACTACAGGAAAACATCTTACTCAATGGCTCCATTTTTGTATGTTCCTGTTTAAGTATACTTTTGCAAGGCAATATACCTAATTCTGCACTGCATAACATATGTCACAATAATGTTCTGCAGAGTTAGATAGATTGCATCTCCCGAACTTCAGCTGAAGATTCCATTAATGCTTATTTTCCAAACTTGCCTCTTTTCCTTCAGATAATACAAGAAATATCAAGGAGAACATTTGATAAACAGTGCCTCTCTCAGGTTGTACTTCTCTTATCTGGCACTCTGTGGTTTGGCAACTCCCATTGTCTGGCATGTTTTGAATCTGCTGCTGTTAATTCAAACTCCTTACAGACAGCGCGGGATTCGAACCGTGGTCCCAATCACTGCTGCTGTAAAGGTTGAATCTGCAATGATCGAGACCGGGGTTCAAGTCCCGCAATGTCTGTAAAGAGCTTGTACTAATATCCTGATCACTGGCACTGTAAAGATGTTATTTCCTGTTCTAAGCTTTGTTCTACCTTTTTTTCATTATTTTATTTATATTTTCAAATCAACCTGAAATTCATCAGTTACATAAAATAAACATAATCTTATCATTCAATGTTGATTTTGAGTAAAAAAAGAATAAACAAGAAAAAAAAAGAACAAGCCCTAACCCCCACCAATCCACCGAGGGGGAAAAAAGGAGAGCAATTGTCAATAAAATTGAAGAAAATAAAGAAAATGAGATGAAAAAGAAAAGAAGAGAAACAAAAAAGTTTCATTGGATTCATCCACCTCCCGCCAAGGGACAAATATTCTGACTTACCTGAAATCCCATGTGGTTCCAGGATGCAGGGAGCCAAGGGCAAGAGTGGGGTGGAGGTGGGGGAAATGTTTAAAATCGACATCTACATGTTAAAGACTCAAATGTTTTAGAAAAACGTCCTATTTTTTCCTAAGGTTATATGTAATTTTCTCCAAGGGAATACAAGCATATACTTCCACTTTCCAATGAGTCATATCTAGATGGGAATCAGTTTTCCAGGTAACCGCTATACACTTCCTGGCCACTGTCAATGCGATCTTTACAAATTCGAATTGGTGTTTCAACAGCCTCATTTTAGGTCTTACATCTGCTATATTTCCCAATATAAACAATTGCAGTATTTGTATGGAAGATTTCCCAAATCTTCCCAGCAAAGCCTCACCTTGGAACATGACCAGGTTGAATGCAAAAAAGATTCCTGTTTCTTCACCGCATCTAAAACATTGATCTGATATTTCTGATTTTAATTTGTGTAATTTTTGCAGTGTAAGATATAGTTGGTGCAAAAAAACTGTATTGTGCCAATCTATACCTTATGTTAATATTGTTGGTCATCCTGTCCCAACGTAAGTCGGACCAGCTTTTTTTTCATCAATCAATAAACCCCTAAATCTGTCTCCCATCTTTGTCTTGATTTATGTTTCAGGGTACCCATTTGAAGTAGGAAATATGCTTTTGATATAAATGTTTCCAGAGTCTCTACTTCACTGAATTGTGATAAGATCATCATCGGGTCCAATTTGTCCCTTAAATGAGACCTAATTGAAAATATCAGAAAATAGCATTGTTGTTACATCATATTTTATTTTTAATTAATCAAATGACATTAATTGCCCCTGCCCATAACAATTCTCAATGCACCTGATCCCTTTTTGTCTATTGTTAAAGAAATAAACCTATTTTGAGCTCGAGGCATTTTAGTTAATTGGCCAATTAGTACCAATTTGATAATTTATTTTATTTAAGCATGGACTAGAAGGGCCAAAGGGCCTGTCATTGTGCTGTGATTCTATGATTCTACAAACTGTGGGATCCCCACAGTAAACCTAGCCTCAAACTCTCCAAAATATTTCTATTGGCCAATCCATCCCTTTCCCATCCTCTCTATAATTTAAACCAGTGGTTTTCAAACTGCACCCCCCACCCCCCCCCCCCACCCCTTAACTCACATTCCACCTATTTTCTCAAGCAAAATATTTCAGTAACAATGGAGTCTCAAGCAGAGGAACTTGGATAGGTTGGAAGAATAGGCAAAGAAATGGCAGATGAAATAGAGTGTAGAGAAGTGTATGCACTTTGGTAGAAGGAATAACAACAGAGACCAATTTCTAAATAGGAAGAACATTCAGAACCTGAAGGTCCAAAAGAATTTAGGAGTCCTCGTGTAGGATACCCAAAAGGTTAATTTGCAGGTTAAGTCAGTAGAAAGAAAGGCTAATATAATGTTAGCATTTCATTTTAATGGACTAGAATATAAAGGCAATAACGTAATGAGACTTTACAAGGGATTGGAGTATTACGAGCAATTTTGTCCCCATCTCTAAGGAAGGAAGTGCTGGTGTTGGAGAGGGTCAAGAAGAAGTTTACAAGAATGATCCCAGGAATGAGAGAGTTAACATATAAGGAGCATTTGATGGCTTTGGGCCTATACCCACTGGAGTTTAGAAGGATGAGGGGGTGATCTCACTGAAACATACCAAATACCTATGTCATCGACATAAGTACAATTTACAAATGTACTCATATTCTTACCTGCTGCAACCACACAGTACATTAGATACACCAATAACAATCAGACCAATTAAATTGGTGCAATGCACCACAAGCAGGTGATTCATATAAAAGGATATATAAATCAATATTCACAGTTGCATTTATTAAAAAAAAATGATGTTTCAATAGTACAGACCTATGGCATTGTGGCATAACTATTACATTGCTGCCTCTCAGCCTCATGGACCTGGGTTTGATACTGATCTTCGGTGACATCTGTGATCTGTGTGGATTCCCAGTGCCCCAGGAAAGCAGCAAAGGACCCAGGCCACAACAGACTACTCTCTCCTCCCTTTTCCTGTGAAGAAGGTTCAATGGTGGGAAATTGTGCACCAAGTTCTCCCTATAACTGCACATATTTCCTCTGGTACTTGAGTTTCTGCCCACATCCCAAACATGTACAATTGGTCAGGTTATGACTACCATCAGTTGTCTTGAGTGTAGGTAGGTAACAGAAGAGCTGGGGAGAGGCTGGAGAGTTTATTAGGATCTGAGGGAGAATAGGTTGTTGGAAAATAACTGGTGAATAACAGAGAATTAATGAAATTGCTCTGAGATCTGAAAGGCTTGCTGGGTTGAATGGCCTCTAACAATGTTGTGTTAAATATGAAATGCCTCAAAATATTGTGACAGAGTATATAGATATGTTTTTGGGAGATAATTTGGGAAAAGTTTGTTAGAGTAGGTTACATACAAACACTTCAAAACAGATCTTATTTGAAATACTGGAGCTCTCCTAATGCTGGAAATATCGGCTGAACAGTCTTTGCAAGAGCTTTGGAGAGTGCCCAAGAGCCTTCACTAATGGATTGTAGTTTACAAAAAGGCAACACATGTAAGATCTTGTCGGAGCTGCCTTCTGTCTGGATGAGAGTGTGCTGTTCAAAGAGGGCCATGTGGTTTTGCAAGCAGAGAGAGTCCAACATGCTTTCTCTCAGAGAGAGAGGGAGAGTGAGAGACACACACACAGAGTTTTCACACATTTCAACAGTTTCACAGCCAGCAACAACAGCTGGGACTGGAACAGGACAAGCTGGCAAGCTTGTGGAAAACCCCATTTGGAAGACGGGTTCTTATTTCAGCCTGTTCAAAGTCCTTGTGGTTCATGCAAGAGGAGAGGACTGACTGTCTAATGTTTCACTTGAAATAAGGGAAACAAAAAGAAACTCTGTGATGACCTGAAAGAAAGAGGTTTTCATCTGGAGAACCCTGAAGTGGCAAGTTTCGTCATCAAGACACTGAAGTGGCTGATTAAAAAGGAATCAGTTGTGGATGTCCAGGAAAAACAAATCTCTCTCTAAACTGACAAGGATCTTCCTGAGCGGTAACCATTTACCTTTCAAGCCCCAAAGCCTGGTGAACTTATAAATTTAAAATTCTGTGCACAGTATAAGAATTCCCTGCAACCAGTGAACTTGGAGGAATGAGAAATGAGATTGGACATGAATCAAAGAACCTTTCTGAACTTACACACACATTACACACATTATGCGCTTAGAATTAGAAGGGGGTTAAGTTAGGTTAGTTAAGTTAAAGTTTAATTCTATTTTCATGTTTAAAGATAATTAAAAGCAACTTTTGTTTAAGTAACCATTTTGTCGGTGAATATCTATTGCTGCTGGGTTTATGGGTCCTCTGGGCTCGTAACAATATCATTACACAAGGAATGTAAACAAGAGTTGAGATGAGTGTTTTTAGGCATATACATAAGAATTTAATGAAATCTTTCCATCTTTCATGTAGGTTTAACATGATGAAATAATTTTAAAGACAACCTTAAGAATGTTACTGTTACATGATGCTGTAACAAAATGAGTAAAATGTATTTATAACTGCATGATACAAGTAATCTGAATTAAATATATCATGCCTTGGCTACGTGAAACAAAATCCATGGGCATGTCCTGCACAATGGAATTATTTAGGTGGAGTGCAGTGTGTGCAGTACTGGCCCCACCCTTTACACCCAGGGTTTATCTGCCACAGACCTAGCACACTAGGACAGTGACAGCCAGGTCATAGGTATTATGTCGGAGTGTTCTTCTCCTAGATGGATGGCCTGATGAGGTTAACAAGCCCAATCTGCCTGGGTCTGAAATCAGAGTTTTCCTTTTCTTAGGCTGGCTGCCAACCAAGGCTTATGAGCCCAGCCTACCCATCCAGTTATACCGCTGAATACACAGTCATGTCATGACGTAGCAAACTGAATGAAAATGGGGGACACCACGCGAAGGTGTTGCAATGTAGGAGAGACCATTTGCAGTGACCTCCCATCTGGCAAGCCAGACAGTGGCCACACAGCGATCACTACACCAAGAAAGGAGAGGTGATGTATTACGTGTGCTCTTCCCCTGGGTGAGCAGGACAATAGGCCAAGACCTCACCCACCCCCATTAAATATACAAATATTTTTATAATCAATCATATGACAGTAGTTACTTTTCATATCTAAAATTAAATCCATCTTATGATTTATTTAGACTTGAAAATTAAATGGTGGTTCAAAATGCTTGTTTCACCATGGAATGTTAACATAAGTCTAAATATTTTAAATGTGTTGAGCTTCTTTAACCTAGATTTATGTAAATATGCTCTGTGGTCCTAGAGAAATGCTATCTCGTCTTTACCGTATGAGCATGGTATGAATGACAAATAAAGGTGACATGACTTGATTTGATTTGATCTGTGTTTACAAACTTGTATTTCTATTTATCTGAAAATCAACTTAACCACATCAAAAAATAAACTGGGCTTAATTATATGAGAAATAAATTACTCAAAAATATTAGCACATCATCAATGAAATATTGTAAAACCCCTGGTATCCGAATTTCAAGCAACCAGCAGCTTCATACGATCAGCAAAAAAAATGAAGAAAATAAACTAAAAAATTAAAATAATAGGTTGAAAATGCATATATTTACATTTACATTGCAGCAACAATTAAATGTTTCAAAGAATGTGACTGAAAATAAAGTAAAATGCTTTAAGGTTTACAGTGTATATTCATACAAGTGACATTTTTTCAGTGTAAATCAGTATAGTACTTTGTCTATTAAACTTTGTTCTTAATGCAGATATATTAGTTGGGCATTGTAAAGGTAAGTCTCAAGCAAATGGAAAATACTCTTATCTGACATCTACTAGTCTCCATAGGTGCCAGGTACCAGGGGTTTTACAATACTGTACATTCATTGAGTCAAATGATTGCATTCGTCATGTGAAGGAATATATTGCAACTTTCCAAAGCTCTTGTATTGCATTTTTGATTGATATACTGTTAAGATCATTTCATTTCCAGCAAGGAATGCCTTAGGCTTGCTTTAAGCCTAAACTTGTTTTGACCTTCAGGCTACGTATATAGCCAATCGTAAATGAACTTGGTCACATCTGAAATAAAGGCAAAAATACACAAGGAAATGAATATTTTGTCAAAACGGAATAAAGCTCCATAGCATGCAATTTGTATTATCTTGTACTGAATTTTGAAGGCAAAGCCAAGATGCACAGCATGCAACAATGCAACACTGCCAGGAGGGTTTTACATATTCTACAATGACTTCAAACACGCAGCCAGTGAAAGAGCAATGCCACCTCAACTACTCATGCTCTCCTATACCCATGGTCAGTCTTGCTGATGGCAGATCAGCCTGCCAGGGAGTAAACCTGTGGAAAGCAATTGGTCCAGATGGAGTCACAAATTGTGAGCTGAGAGTCTGTGCAGATCGGCAGGATGGGTGTATTCACAGATATTTTTAACCTCTCCCTGCAAGACCTACTTCAAAAAGGCAGCTATCATACCAGTACTGAGGAAAAGTACAAAAACAGGCCTAAATGACTACCAATCAGTGGCTCTGACATCCACCATCATGAAATCTTTTGAGAAGTTGCTCATGGCTCACATCAAGCCTCTCAGCCAGCCTTGACCCACTTTATCCAAAAGTACCTCAGCAGATGTCCTTGCTCTCCACTTGCCCCAGAACACCTAGACAGTAAGGACCTCTACTTCAGACTACTATTTATCAACTACAGTGCTGCCTTCAATAATAGCCCCCAGTAAACTCAATCCCAAACTCTGAGACCTGCACCTCAGCAACGCTCGCTGCAACTGGCATCCTATCTAACAGAAGACAATCAGGTAAGGTTGAGAACATTGAGGAATTTGTAATTAGAGATGTAGTACTCATTTTGAAATTGAGACAGTGCTTATGCAGCAGTGTGTATTGGGTGAAAACCAAATGGGACTAAATTACCATCCCTAAAAGTCACGCGCCTTCAAGACCATCCAAGTTGACACTGCTCTGCCCAACATCAGAAGAAGCTGCTGAAGATGGTGAATGCAGCTCAGAACCTCCCTCCCCTCCAACAACTTAACAGAAATAAAACATAGAACATTACAGCACAGTACAGGCCCTTCAGCCTTTGATGTTGTGCCAACTCATATGTTCCTTAAATATAAAGTACTAAACCCTCCCTACCCCATAACTCTCTATTTTTCTTCCATACATGTGCCTAAAAGTCTTTTAAATGCCCCTAATGTGTCAGCCTCCATCACCATCCCTAGCAAGCCATTCCAGGCACCTACAACTCTCTGCATAAAAAACTTACCCCTGATGTCTCCCCTAAATTTCCATCCCTTCACTTGGTACACATGTCCTCTGATGTTTGCTCTTCCTGTCCTGGGAAACAGGTGCTGGCTGTCCTCCCTATCTTGAAGACCTCAGTTAAAAATCATTTCATCCTTCTATCCTCCAAAAAGAAAAGTCCCAGTTCTGCTAACCTTGCCTCATAAGACATATTTTCCAATTCAGGCAACATCCTGGTAAATCTCCACTGCACCCTCTCCATAGCTTCCACATCCTTCCTAAGACAAAAACTTCTCACCAGAGATTGGTAGAGTTGCAACATGACCTCTCTACTCTTGAACTAAAACCCCCTATTAATGAATCCCAACATCCCATAGGCCTTCTTAATTATCCTATCAACCTTTGTGGCAACCTTGAGGGATGCATCCCATCTATACTTCTTGCTGCCTCAGAAAGGCAGCAAAAGGCCCAGCCCACACCAGAAAACACACTCTTTTCTCCCTTCTCCTGTGAAGAAGGTTCAAGAGTGGGAAATTGCACACCAACAAGTTCAAAGATTGTTTTTTCCTCACCCTCATCAGGTTCCTGATACCAGCAGTGATACCATGCTGCCCTTGCAATATAATAATTGATTTTTCACTGTTACATTATACACTGCAATATGTTCTTGCTCATCTACTTTGTTAGCATGTTATCATCAACTTGCTACACTGCTTGTGAAACAAACTCTTCTTATTGTACAAAGTATAATGTGACAATGAATTTGAACATCATTTTATTGATAACTAATACAGTACAATTCTGATTCTCCAAAATCCTCAGTTATCCGAATTTTTTTTTTAAAAACTCGGATAAATAGGATATCCAAACAAATCAGAAATCCTCATTTATCCAAATTTTTTCCAGAGCCGAACTGACCAGGGATGTTGAGCTCCCGGCGGCAGCGGCAGTGGACTTCAGGCTCCTGGCAGCAGCAACAGGGACCTCAAGGTCACGGGCAGGTGCGGGACCCTCAGCCTCCCAGCACAAGCGGGGCCTCGGTGGGGAAGTGTTGGTGATTGGCGGTGGCCAGCAATTTTTGGTGAAAATTAAACATTACTTTAATGCTTTAAAAGCCTTCACTTGTTGTTTAAACATTGCTAGAAGTGATTTGCTGTTGCTACTGGGCTGTTTTTTAAAAGATGACTGGTTCTCCAAAAAAAAAACAAGCCTGGTCCTGACCATTTAGGATAATCGGAGTTGTACTGTATATGATTTTAAAATCTTAGCATTGAAATATCTTTTTTTTCTCTAAGAACTGCAGTAGATTTGCAATGCTGGACTGAGGGAGGGCTGCACCATTAAAAGCACACATCCTTCCACATGATGTTTGATTGAGGTCATGCTTTTCCTTCCATGTGGATGTAGAAGCTGTAAAAATAAAGGTTTCTCACATAAGATTTGCTTCAGCTACTGTGTGCAGCTGTTTTGCAAATGCGTTCTTTTGAGCAGAGACGCAATGTGGTTGATGGTGAGTGCCACTGCACTTCTTCCAGACCTTCTCCATGACTTTTAGGAATGGTCATTTAGTCCCATTTGCTCTTCACCCAATGTATACTGTTGCATAAGCACTGCCTCGATTTTAAAATGACCATCTCTAATTACAAATTCCTCAATGGCCTCACCACTTTGTTTCACTGTTATCTCTTCCAGCTCTAGTCTTCCAGGATATTCGCACTCCATCAATTCAGCCGCTTAATCAAACCTAAATGCAGTCAAATGTTGATCATATCCAATGCGCCCAATACCATAAACTTACAAATCACAGTGCTAAATTTCTCTATATCCCTCACATTCTTTTCTCCCTCAAGGTACACATTGAACTCTACCAAGTGTTAATGCCTGGCCTAACATCTAATGATATTAGTTGAGACTTAATACCAATCATGAGACTATGAGCTCAAGTTGTTCTCCAGGGATTTGGACATACAGTAACATATAGAATTAATTTGCCATGCTGTACGGAGGGAGTGTGGAACTGTGAAAAGTGCACTCCACTGACACTCAGGGACTCTCTTTTGCCTTTCTTTTTCCTATTGTTAGGGGTGCCAGCGAATTCTCATGGCAACTCTTTGTTTGCCCTATGCCAGACAAAAGTTAAAATATATCATGTATGTTAAATTTTTAATGTATTATTAAATTACAATAAAAGGAATCTTGAACTTTTAGATGGTTAAATTGAGGCCATGTTTTTCCTCCCAGGTTGATACAGAAGTTTAGGAAAGAGATGATCCTGCTGTCGTAACCAACACCTAACCCTCGGTCAGCGTCCCAGATGGATTTATTTATTGTCATATTGCAGTTTGTGGGAACTGGCTGTGCCATAAATTATCCATTCTTATTTTTGAAATTCCAATGGTGGATAAACATCAGCAGTACATTTTGGCTGCAAAGTGCTTCAGGAAAACCTGAGACAATCAATGGTATTGTATCAATGTAAATAAAAAATTTTAAATTACTCGATGTCAAATTTTGTTTGATAGATATTCTAAGAAGTGTCTTGGGATACTTTACTGCACTGAAGAGATTGTATAAATATATTATTGGCATGAAAGAATGTATTAACATGTGAAAATTATGCAAAATATTTATTCATGCCAATATTAGAATCTTTGATTCTCGTCATGAGGCACGCTGCTTGCATTTGAATGTTGAAAAAGTAAGTGTTTTGCAGCATAGCAAAGAACAAACTAAAATTTATTCCTGAAAAAACTAAAAATTATTATTATTGACAATTCATAAAGTAATAGAATTCTGCAGTATGGAAGTCTCTTTGGCCCAATTTGTCCATACTGGTTCCATTTGTCTGCATTAGGCCATATCCCTCATTACATAACAATAAAATAACCTTGAAGCTGGATAGGATCAGCCCTCCAATGTTTCAGGGGAAAAAGTTTGAGCCTATCCAGCTTCTCCATATTATTCAAGCCAATCAGTCCTAGTAACATTCTCTTGAATCTTTTCTGCACCTTTTCCCGTTTATTAACATCTTATCTATAGCTGGGTGACCAAAACTACGCATATTAGTCCAAGAATAGTTATGCCAACTGTACCAACATCTTGTGCGTTCTTGCTCCTATACCAAGAAAGCTTCTCTCTCTCTCAATTAGTGGATTAAATGATCTGAAACTTGAAAAATAATTCTATTTGCACTGTTTAGCTTGGTAAGTAAGGAAGGAAAGGTGTGTTTTGTTTCAAAACTCCTTTTTCAAATATCCTGGTGTGCTTGTTGTTTGGAAATGCAGCATAAATATTTCATTCAAAACTTCATCTCACCACTCACAATAAGAATAGGATTAAATGGATACTGCTTTTGAGAGAGTAATATTTTTGAAAAACAGAAAAGATATAGTTTGCAACCATTTTAACCAATGTAGAGCCCCTGGAAAATAAAACTGATAACTGATTGCTGTATCAGAGGGACATGAGGAATTGCATCAAACTTTTCTTCAAAGAGATATGGCTCACTTCCAACTCTCCAGTCACAGCCGTTCATCCTGAAGGTTTCTCCCTACATCGCATGGAGTGGACAGTGTTTTTGGGTAATGGAAAAGGCAGTGGTGTCTGCCTCATGATTAACTCTTGGTGGTGCTCAGATGTGGCAGTCCTGTCCCAGGGCTGCTCCCCTCATCTGGAACATCTGGCACTGAAGTGTCAACCCTTCTCCCTCCTGAAATAATTCCCCTCTGTTGTCCTGTCTGCAGCCTACATCCTGACATTCCTATACCTGACAAAGGGTCCAGGCCCAAACCATTAGTTACCCTTTACTTCCAATGGATGTGCTTGACCTGTGAGTTTTTGTATCTCCTCATTGTGATAGATGCATCAATGAAGATGCTTCATTCATTCATATGTTTCAGACATTCCATAAATACTAGATTGAAATATTTCAAACTTTTTCTGTACTTTTGAAAATTAATTTTAAGCCTCATCCTTTAACTGTCTTGTTTGGTATTGTTGGAGAGAGTGGCATAACTCTAACAGCATCTGAGTTACATGTATTAGCTTTTACTTCTCTTCTGGTTAGTGTTGCTCATGTTCAATGGCTACATGATGTCATGTCATGTTTAAATTTAGAGAAGATTAGATGCTGAATTTCTGATTTGAATTTAAATTTTCAAACACTGTGGGGACCTTTTATGAATTATTTTCAGAATCTCTAATATAATTATGAATGCAGAAGTGTTGACTAATAAGGTAATTTATTACTTTGGTTAGGAATTCTTTTTTTTATCTCTCCTTGCCAAACAGCTTTATTTTTAGTAGTGGGTTTAGATTTTTTTTAGATAATAATGGTACTGTAATATAATTTGTTTAATTGAGAATACAGGGTACCTTGGATGAACTGGTGTGATCTAAGTTTAATGTATTATTTTTTGACTTTTAATATGTACTCTGTATTTTTCAATGTGGAACTTCAATTTCAATTTCAATAAAAAATATTAAAAATGGGGGAAAAAATACTTGTGAGCTTCTCCAGCATATTTGTGTATGATAGTTAATATCTGTATTTGGTCGCTTTTCCTGTTTGTCCCTTTTTTTGATGCTCCAAAAGTGACTCATCTTATGTGTACTTTCTCTTTCAATCTATTTTCCTCAATGAGACATTTAGAAGTTTTCATCTATGTTTCAAAGTTCCCCATCTGCCTTTACAATCCAAGCTTTTTTATTCTGCAAGTTCATCTCAAAACGACAACTATAAAAGAAAATTCAAGGGTACATGTTTGAAAGGAATGAGATTCCATTTTTCTCATTGCAAAGAAATATTTTCCATAGTTTTTGGGCATGTCAGCCTCTGAACTAATTCTTCCATTATATCGCTCACTCTTACTTTCAGAAAGTATCAATTATCCAGAGGATATTCATTTAAAAGCTCCATTATAACATCTCAAATAATAAAGGTTTAGTTCTTTTCAAAATGCATCTGGCAGTTTTAAAATTTCCAGATATTAACAGACAATTAGAAAATGACTGGATGTTGCAATTTTGATTATTGTGCCCCACTTTAGAAAAGTAAGAGAATTTGAATGTTTTCTTGGAAACATTACTTTGGGCTAATACTGTATATGCATAAGGAATAAAAGCAGGAAAATGCAACATGATCCTTGCAGCTGCTCCACTGTGGCTGATCCAGTGAATGGCCTGCTCTGCTATCTAATATGCACTTCCTCTAATTTTTCTCATTTGTAAATTCTATCAATTTCTCCTTTCTTATATTCAACAATAAAGCATCCAAAGACCTTTAAAAGCAGAGAATTTCAAAGATGTACAATCACCTGATTAAAAATAAATTATCATCTCAAAGGCGATATTGCCAAGGCCACCATACACACTGTGGACTAATCCATTCCGTTCCATGTGGAAAGTGGTGCGACCAATTTTTCCCTGGCTGCCACACTTAACCAGACAGGCAGATCCATACCATTTTTCTCCCACACTCTCCAAGGCCCAAAGATCTGGTACTCCTCCATCGAAAAGGAGGTTCAGGCATCGTTGAGGCAGTATAGCACTGGAGGCTCTATCTTGCTAGCAAATGATTTACCCTGCTGACTGACTAATGTGCAGTTACTTTCCTATCCAATAACAAGCAGCGGGGTAAAATCAAGAACAACAAGATTCTGAAGTGGAGAATTGAACTCTTCACCTACATCTATGATATCCTGTATCAGCCTGGAAAGCTCAATGAGCCTTCAGATGCCCTGTCCTGAGGGACTTGCACCAGTGTACAGATCGACCATTTACAAGCCTTCCTCAATGACCTCTGCCACCACAGGGTCACCAGGTTCTTCCATTTTGTCAAAGCCCACAACTTCCCCTAATCTGTTGAGGATATCAGGATGATGACAAGAAACTGCCAGGTCTGTGCAGAGTGCAAACCACCCTTCTACCAGCCAGGCAGATCACATCAGATTAAAACTACCCACCCTTTTGAGCACCTGAGCATGGATTTCAAAGGGCCCCTGCCCTCTTTGAACCACAATGTGTACTTGCTCAACATCATTGATGAGTACTCATGTTTCCTATTCCCTGCCCAGACATGCCACCATCATTAAAGCCTTGCACAACCTCTTCACACTGTTCAGATACCCCTGCTATATTCATAGCAACTGGAGGGTCCTTCTTCATGAGTGATAAGCTGTGTCAATATCTGCTGGCCAGAGGTATCACTATGAGCAGGACCACCAGCTACAATCCCTGAGGGAACGGACAAGTGGAAAGGGAGAATGCCACCATTTGGGAGGCCACCCTCCTAGCCCTGAGGCCAAAAGGCCTACTTTTCTACCACTGGCGAGGATCTCCCTGAAGAGTTTCACGCAATCAGATCCCAATGCTGCCCCACATGAAAGGTTGTTTCCCTTCCCAGGAAGTCCATGTCAGGGACCACACTGCCATCCTGGTTACATCCCCAGGACCAGTTCTTCTCCTGAGCACGTGAGAAGCAATTAATCCAACCTACTGGTTGAGGGTCCACCTCCTCCATGCCAATCCCCAATATGCCTATGTGGCATACCAGGATATGTGCGAGATCACTGTATCTGTCCGGGAGCTGGCACACACTGTAGATCCCAGGACTCCAGCTGACCAACCAGTATATCCACTCTCCATGATCATCCACCACATACCATGTCACCCTAGCCAAGCCCCCACCCCAACTGTCTCAGTTCAGTCATCAGTCAACCATACACCAACAATGACCATCCGGGAGTCAACTGCTGAGCCACAGCTGGTGCGATGACCGTCACAACAGCAGACAAGACCACTGGACAGACTGAATTTGTGATGGATATGGAACCTACTTAGTGTGATGACATTGTTTAATGGTTTTAATGTATTGTATATGTTGAATGTTAATTGGGTTTGGAGGGGGTGGGAAGGGGGGGAGGGAAGGTAGGGGGCAAAAAAGGGGAGAAAATGCCACTGTGTACATTTAAGAGGGAAATGTTTGTACATATTTTGATTGATATGGTTCACAGTGTGAAAAAAAAAAAAATAAAAAGATATGGAACACACTTCACCCCACTGGACTTCTTTTAAAAGAGGGTGTGAATGTAATGAAACCACATGTTTGTATGTGCATGGCTGGCTCACATCTTGCTGATTGTACCTGTGGCTTCTCTCCTTTGATTCCCTTAATAAAGACGGCAACGCCATAACCCTTCCTCCAGAGCAAGCTCAGGTCTCAGGTCAGCAACATAAGACATGTCTTCTGTTTATGGTAATAAAAACCTATCAGTCAGGTAACTTCTAGCCTTTGGAGTTATTGATAGCGTATCACACAGCAGATACTGAAGCCATCCGCTGGGCACCTTGCCCCACAAATTGTGCGGAATTACTGTAATTCTTAGGTTTGGTGACCCTGGTGGTTAATGCGTCACCAGTGTGTTTTGGAACAGTATTGTCACAGGTCACAGGAAAAGGAGAACAACCTGTAGCTTAGGTTTCTCACTCTTTAACACCCTGTGAATGGAAAACTGGAAAAGGAAGGACTGGCCATAATTTTTGGTGTCAAAAGATTTCATCAATACTTATATGGTAGAAAGTTTGCCTTCGTGACGGACAACAAGCCTTTAAACTTGAACCCAAAGAAAGGCATTCCAGTACTAGTGGCCACAAGAATTCAAAGATGGGCAAAGCAGCTCACAGCATACGATTACAATTTAAAACATAGTCCAGGGATGGAAAACTGCCATGTCTCTCTACCAGAGACAAAACAAATAGAAGGATTGATCAACTGGACAGCAGAGGCCAACTTCAACATTTGCCAATTACAGCAACAATTATCAGTAAAGAGATATGAAATGAGGCGACCCAATCAAAGATCCTGTACTTCATGTTAAATGGATGGCCTGAAGCCAAAAGGAATAGGCCAGAATTAAAACCTTATTATATGTGATGCAACAAGATATCAATTGAATAGGGTTGTTTATTGTGGAGAACAAGAACAATCATTCTGAAAAAATGGCAAGCAACCATATTAGCTGAACTCCACAACAATCATCCAGGGATGGTCCAAATGAAGTCCCTAATGCACATGTATGTCTGGTGGCCATCAATAGATGTGGGCATTGAACAGCTTTTATGGAAAGATTGATAACATTTTGAAAATTGAGGGAATTAGAGGGTGTAGATATTGGACAACAAAATGGACAAGATGCATGATCAGCTATAGTGGAGTAGAATCAAGAGCTTGTCTTAATTATATATTGAGATTACCATCTATTCTTCAAAGCACCAGTGAATTTAGGAAACTATTATTGAATTCCTCTTCAAAGCACCACACATTTATTCCAAGAAACACTGCTGTATAATGCAGGAATCATACAGGAATTAATTTAATTTTTCTGGAAATTCAAAATAAGTCTATTAGTCAAGAATTAATTCTTGCTTACCTAGATGACGCTCCTCATTGTATTGCATCATTACTGTGAGGCCTAGATTAATAATTTAATTCTACAGACAACATTATAAAAATTATTAATATTTCTCATGCTATCGTTATACTAAATCAAACAAGTTATTTTAGCCAACACTTGAAGCACAGTAATTTGTTTCATTAGCTCCAATGCTGGTTCACTTCTATGATTGGTTTTAAATGCTGAGTTTACATGAAGGCCCCAAAAAGTATGACAAATACAGAAGATCTTACTGTAATTTGCTCTGGTCCTCGTTAAATCAATAAAACAAGAAGTGATTTCTAATAAAGGATAAATTATGTAGCAAAGTTGTTTAAAATGTTTTGTATTTTCCATCAGCCAGGTTTCCTGAGTGCAGCGGGATATGTGGAAGCAAAAAAAAAACTACACTGATGAAAAGGATGGTAGGCCAGCATTTATTGCTTTTTTTCTCCAAATTTTATTTTATTAGCACATGTAATTACATATAGAGCCAAAATTACCATATATCAAAATCAATACATGCTATTTAAATATTTTTTTCTTCCCCCACGCCCACCCCCTTCCATACAGAAAAACCCCCAAGGAAAGAAAAAGAAAAGGAAAAGAAGATAGATCAACAAGAAAGAAAGAAAATAAACTAGTGTTAAAACTGGATATTATCTTATAACTAAATTATGACCTAATTAGTTTAACATTTACAACTATCAATATATCTGTTAAATATAAAGTATACAACAAAATAAAACACTACTTTGTAACGTATAACACTTGGTCAAAATCTATAATATCTAGCAAAAATAATAAAATGAAATATTAAGGTGAGACCGGGGAGTGACAAAGTTTCCACTATATTCTACCAATTAACATAATGTAATTACTTATAAAGTTATAAGGCCAATCTTTTGCATATATGGAAACAAAATTCTCAAAAAGTTATCACAATTGTTCTTTAAATTATATGTAATCTCTTCCAAAGGTATACAACTTTACATTTCACCATGCCATCTATCTAATACCAAATCCGTATCTAATTTCCATGAAACAGCTATACATTTTTCAACAACTGCAAGCACAATTTTTTAAAAATTCCTTTTGAAACCAATCCAATTTAAAATCTGGATTATTCCGTGATACATCCCACAAAAGAAACAACATAGGATTTCTTGAGAGTTTAACCCATTGGAGAAAATCTATAAAATTAGTCCAAAAAGAATTAAATTTGGGGCATGTCCATGTAGAATGTAAAAAAGTACCTATATCTTGCTTACATTGAAAACACTTATCTGAAATATCTAACTTCAGTCTATTAAGCTTTTGTGGTGTAATGAATAACTGATGTATAAAATTATACATTACCATTCTATATCTATCATTTATTGTATATTTCATACTATCATAACATATTTGTGTCCAATTTATATCATTTCTATCGATACCCAATTCCTTTTCCCATCTTTATTTCAATTTATAAAAATCTTTCTTCTTTACTCCCCTCCAAAGTAATAAATACATAAACATTTTTATATTTGGATTTGATATTATTGTTTCTATTTCATCATCCTCTAACAGTATATAAGATGCAGTTAATCTTTCTCATAAATAAGCCTTTAGTTGATAATATCCAAATATTGTATTATTTTGTATTCCATATTTAGTTTTCAATTGGTCAAATGTCATTAAATATCTGCCTTGATAACAGTCTTGAATATAATTTATTCTTTTTTGACCAATTAATAAAAATTATATTATTCAATGTAAATTGGATCAATTTATTTTGCACCAGTAGCATCCTCCCTAATCCATACCCCTTAACTCCCATCAGCATATGTACCAAATGTCTTAATATTGGTGTACCTATTATGTCTCATTCATTTATACAAATATTTCTCAGATTATTTTTCACCGATCTCATTCATTTCTATATTAAACCAAACCACTTTCTCTCCTTCCTCAAAAATAGAAGGAAGAAATCATAACTGGGCTGCTTTATAATAATATTCAAAATTTGTAAGTTGTAGACCTCCCGATTCAAATCTCCACATTAATTTTTCCATAGAAATCCTTGACATTTTTCCTTTCCATAAATATTTCCTTATAATTTTATTTAAATCCTTAAAAAACTCTTTAGGAATATCAATGGATAAAGATTGAAATAAATATAAATAAATATTTATTTGAATATAATTTACTCAACCAATTAATGTAATTGGTAAATCATCCCACTTTTTTTAATCCTCTTCAATTTTCTTAAACAATGGCCCATAATTAATTTAAACATGATTCTCTAACTGATTGTCAATTCAGATTCCCAAATATTTTATCCTACTTTCCAGCCATTTAAATTTTGTTTATTTTCTACATTGAATATAATCACCTAAACTCAATGGCATTATTTCACTTTTGTCCCAATTGACTTTATATCCTGAGACTGCTCCATATTGTTCTAATTGCATATTTAATTTATCTAATAAATTAACCAGATCTGTCAAATAAATAATCACATCATCTGCAAATAACTAATTTTATTTTAATATCTAAATCTGTTCAAATAAGTTCAGCTAATGGTTCAATTACTAATACAAAAAGAGCTGGCGATAATGGACAATCTAGTCTTGTTGATCCTGTTAATTTAATATAATCAGACATAAGTCCACTCATTACTACTCTTGCTCTTGAATCAATATACAATGTTTTTACCCAATTTATAAATGTGTGCCCTAAATCAAATTTATCAAGTGTCTTAAAGAGAAAGTCCCATTCTACTCTATCAAACAACTTTTCTGAATCCAGAGCAACTGCAACTGCTTTTGGGCTATATGAATTAAACTAATTAAACTAGTTACATTGTCTGGTGATTTTCTCTTTTTATAAATCCCATTTGGTCCTTGTTGATTAGTCTAGGTAAAAAAATTTACAATGTCTTCATTGCATCCCAGAGAACAAATTTATTTTCCATAGCATCAGCATTAATATCCAAAAATTTCTTTATCTGATTTTCAATAAACTGACAAAATCTTTCTTTTTCAACAACATACTGTTAAACCTCCATCTAAAACTTGTATTCTGTTTATCTTCTAAATCTAATGTTAAAAACAAAGGAGAATTATCTGATATAAGCCTTGCTTTATATTTAACCTGCTATTCCCTACCTTGCAATCTCGTTGATAACAAAAACGTATCAATTCTGGAATGTGAATCATGTCTGTTAGAATAAAATGAATAATCCATTTCTCTAGGATATATCTATTTCCAAATATCAATCAAATTTGTCTTGCATTAATGACAAAGTTATTTTTGCTGCCTTGGATTTTAACACTCTCTTTGTAGATCTATCACAAGGTGAAGAGGTGAAGTCTTCACCTACTAAAATATGTCCATTAGCCTCCCTCATATTTAGAAAATTTTCTTGAATAAATTTACCATTATCCACATTTGGAGAACAAATATTCATTAATGTCCATTGTTCAGAATAAAAAATGCAATTTATTAAAACAAACCGATCAAATTGGTCTAAAATTGAATTATATATTTTAATTGAAAGAGTTTTATTTATCAAAATTGCTA
The DNA here is from genome assembly GCF_036971445.1 of Narcine bancroftii. NCBI lineage: Eukaryota > Metazoa > Chordata > Chondrichthyes > Torpediniformes > Narcinidae > Narcine > Narcine bancroftii. Next base: position 269,861,071 of record NC_091472.1, on the reverse strand, counting down.
CTCCTCTAGGTTTTGTATTAAAATGCAATGGTGCTACTATTCCAACCCAGTTCTTTTTTTAATTTTTGGTGTTCTTTTTCAATTAAATGTGTTTCTTTTTAAAAAGCAATATCTACTTTCTCTTTATAGGGTTTTGAAGCCCATTTACATTAAAACTCTTAAATTTTAATCCTTTACTCATTATAAAAATGTAAAAATCTTTTAAATTTTCCCCTTTTTCATAATTCCCCTTCATCAGTTCCCAGCTCTTCAGCAATCTCTTAAATACAAAATAAACGTTAAATCCAGTAAGGCACTTGATTATATAGTTGAAAGAAAGAAAAGAAAGGAGAGAAAAGAACCCCGCCTCTCGAGCATTGTCATAAAGCTCCCTAATAATGATACCACCCTTCATTTTTCAAATTGTGACTAAAGCCGCAAAATAACATCCATGGTTTGGCAGGAACAAGTCAGCATGCCTCCAACTCCTCCAAGTATATTAAATTCATCTCTGCAATATTTCAAACTGCTTCCAGACTTCTTTCACCACAAAAACATAGCTTTCCACTTCAAGTATCCACTCTTTGGGTCAGCGCTTGACACAAGTCCTATAGACCTTACACATACTCTTGACCATGTTCTGGATCCATAAAAAATCTACTTGCCCCTCCTTGAAGAAATACTTTCTAAGTCGCAGAGTAACACAGAATAAAAGTGTATCCCTTCTTTTTAACTGGATTAAAACTCTTCAATAATTCAAAATTTATATCTGGATAAAAGAAAATTTTGTTTCCTCCAAATTCCAACGGCTATTTTCTTTCTTTAGCCTGTTTGGCTGCTAATTCCAAAGCCTTTTCCCTCACTTGATAACGAAGACATTTAATGAAAATGGGCCTCAGTTTTTGATCCGGTTGAGGTTTAGGTCTAAGAGCTCTATGAGCTTGCTCAATCTCAATATCCTCTTGAAAATGCTCTTGACCAAAAGTCTGAGGAATCCAATGTTGTAAAAATTGAATAATGTCATCTCCATCTTTCAAACCAATAATCTTAACTTTAGTTCTTTGACTGAAATTTTCTAATGAGTCCACTTTTTCAGATAATTGTTTAGTCATCACCAACATTTCCTCTAATCCTTCATTCACTTTGTCTATTTTTTTCTTGAAGAAATTGATTTTCCAAATTAATGCTTTGAATTTTTTATTCCACTTCCTGATGCTTTTTCTGCATCTCTTTAACAATTTCACACACTCTGATCTCTTAATATCACATCTTATTAACTTTAATTCTTCCATAATCATAATCAATGTCTCTTGAACTTTAGGGATAGTTTTAATTTTCTTTCTTACTTCTTCTTCTAACATTCCCTCTGGACTTTGTCCTTGGTCTTCCTCCTCCTTTTTCTTTTACTTTCCCCTCCTCAGACAGCCTCTTGGACTGTCCAGGAGCCTGTCTAGAAGACGAGTTGAGCCATTCTGACAAGCCCTCCTGTTGCCGTCAACTGCTCATGGCGACTCCTGGAATAAATTGTGAAATAAAGCTCTCAACAGATGTAAGTGGGATTGAACTACAGCACCAACCACAATCTGAATGAGGCAGAACAAGCTTGGTGGGGGTTGGGGGGTTAAGTGACCTACACTGGTTCCTTGTTCTCAGGATGCATTAAGGTGCTGGCAGCTTTCATGCACGGGTAATTTATTTTCAATGTACTATATAGGCATAGTGTTAAAAATTCTTCTTCTCTTTGGCTTGGCTTCGCGGATGAAGATTTATGGAGGGGGTAAAAAGTCCACGTCAGCTGCAGGCTCGTTTGTGGCTGACAAGTCCGATGCGGGACAGGCAAACACGGTTGCAGCGGCTGCAGGGGAAAATTGGTTGGTTGGGGTTGGGTGTTGGGTTTTTCCTCCTTTGCCTTTTGTCAGTGAGGTGGGCTCTGCGGTCTTCTTCAAAGGAGGTTGCTGCCCGCCAAACTGTGAGGCGCCAAGATGCACGGTTTGAGGCGTTATCAGCCCACTGGTGGTGGTCAATGTGGCAGGCACCAAGAGATTTCTTTAGGCAGTCCTTGTACCTTTTCTTTGGTGCACCTCTGTCACGGTGGCCAGTGGAGAGCTCGCCATATAACTCGATCTTGGGAAGGCGATGGTCCTCCATTCTGGAGACGTGACCCACCCAGCGCAGCTGGATCTTCAGCAGCGTGGACTCGATGCTGTCGACCTCTGCCATCTGCATAGTGTTAAAAATTACACAACCAGGAAATGGCAACGTGAAATGTTTTTCATTTGTGGGAATGCATGTTGTACTACAATGGCAATATCAAATGTAATCTGCTGCTTAAGTAAAACAAACATTCATCTTAAATCTTTCCTGTCTTTCAAGTTCTTCTGGTCCTGGAGTTTATGCCACTGTTCAATCAGATTATAACTAATTTGTACTTCCTATTGAAATCTAAGTTTTAAGCCTTCTATTTTAGGATAATCTTCAAATTTAAACATAGGTCTCCCAGTTCCATCATCTCGGATACTGCGGAATATAGCAATTGTCATATTCTGTCAATTAAAGAATATTTCCAATGTTATCATTGGAAGTATAGATTGTATCTGGTGGTGGTGGAACGCTTCCACCAGCGTTGTCTCCGCTCCATCCTCAACATCCATTGGAGCGCTCACACCCCTAACGTCGAGGTACTCGAGATGGCAGAGGTCGACAGCATCGAGTCCACGCTGCTGAAGATCCAGCTGCGCTGGATGGGTCACGTCTCCAGAATGGAGGACCATCGCCTTCCCAAGATCGTATTATATGGCGAGCTCTCCACTGGCCACCGTGACAGAGGTGCACCAAAGAAAAGGTACAAGGACTGCCTAAAGAAATCTCTTGGTGCCTGCCACATTGACCACCGCCAGTGGGCTGATAACGCCTCAAACCGTGCATCTTGGCGCCTCACAGTTTGGCGGGCAGCAACCTCCTTTGAAGAAGACCGCAGAGCCCACCTCACTGACAAAAGGCAAAGGAGGAAAAACCCAACACCCAACCCCAACCAACCAATTTTCCCTTGCAACCGCTGCAATCGTGTCTGCCTGTCCCGCATCGGACTGGTCAGCCACAAACGAGCCTGCAGCTGACGTGGACTTTTTACCCCCTCCATAAATCTTCGTCCGCGAAGCCAAGCCAAAGAAAGAAGAGATTGTATCTATTTGATGAATTGACTCCATTCCTCCATAAAAATCTTAAGATTAATAATATTCTACCATAATTTATCTGTCTCTGCTTGTGAGTGAAATTCTCTCATAAAATTAAATTGTTTCCAAATGGCCCATGACTACATAATTGTAGCAATAAGCTTAAAATAGGACTGAACATCACATTTAGCTTTGATGACTAGAATTTTTTTTAATTCATTCAAGACATGTGGGCTTTGCAGACAGCCACTACTTAATAGTCCATCCCTAATTCCCTTTGAGAAGGTGGCCTTCTTGAATTGCTGCATTCCTAGAAGTGTGGGTCAACTCACAATGCTGTTCAGGAGAGAGATCTGGGATTTTGACAGGACAATGAAAAGGAACATCAATATATTTCCAAGACAAGGTGGCTTGATGGCAACTTCAAGATTGATCCCATGCTTTTGTAGCCCATGTCCATCAAGCTGTGTGTGGGTTTTGAAGGTGAAGTGCATCCTGTAGATGGTACAAACTGCTGCTAATGTCCATGGGTAGTGGAGTAAGTGAGTCGTTGTACATATCCATCAGGCTGCTATGTCGTCATACGATGTTGTGCTTCCTAGTTGTTGAAGCTGCACTCATCCAGGCAAGTGGCCTATATTCCACCTCACTTCTGACTTGAGTCTTGTTGATGTTGGACAAAATTTGGGGAATGAGGGGGTGAGTTATTCACCACAATATTACTAGCTTCTGAGCTGCTCTTGTAGCACCTTGTGCATATGATTATATTTGTTCAATTGTAATCCGCAAGGAGATTGATATTGAGGATTGCAATTGAATGTCATGGGTGATAGCTGGATTTTCTCCTGTTGGTTAACATGATTTTCTGGAACTTGTGTGGTATGAATGTTATTTGTCACCTATCAGACCTGGCCTGGATATTAGCTGTGACATTGTTTTTGTTTTAACTCTCACACTGCTTCACTGACAGACAAGGGTTAAAATAATTCTTGTTACCTATATGCATATTGTCTGTAAATTATTTAGTTGGATGACATAATAATATTGTTCTAACATACACCTATAAAATTTTACTTCTGTTTACATCTGAGTAACTCTGTGAAATATATATTAGAACTTATTGGTATATTATTCCATGCAAAATAATTTTACAGTTTCCACAAACAAAACCAATACTTAGCAGTATTTCATTAATTTAGCTCCTATATTCTGCCTCAACTTGAATTTAACTGCTTACAGCTGTTTCATGAAACAATCTCAAATGATTTATTACGACCATTCTGAAGCAATAGTCATAAAGATAGTTCCAACATGAGATAATTGACATATTATAATTTATCAATTCTTAATACAAAAAGCAGCAACAATTTTACTCAGAACTGGTTTCCTCTGCCTCTTTGCTGGTTCTCAGATGCAGGATTTACACATAAAGGCATAAAATGCTTCAATACTCCTGATGAAACATTTTCTCTGCGTTTCTCTCCATATTGTTGACTGACCAGTTGACCATCTGCAGTATTTTCTGTCATTATCACATTTCAGTTCCAGCAGATTTTGGCTTTTTAACCCATCAATATAGCGTTGTATTAAAATCATACTAATAGGCAACCATCACAAAATATAAAATGCATTCCAACAATTGTTATTAATTTATCATTTAAACATTCCAAACTGTTGATAAATCTTGGCATTTCTGTATCGCTCAAAGCACTTTGGACTCATGTAATCTCACAATAGATCTGCTTCATTTTCTTTGTTAATTCAAGGCAACTATTTGTTCAGAGAAAAGTATAAACACACTCACCATATTAATTGCACAAAGTATTTCTTCTTTGGGAAGTACTGTAGAACTTCCAACCATCATGATAATGTCATTCTTGGTAAGCAACTTCCTTTTTCGTTTTGTTATTTCTCCCTTGGTTTTTAATCTTTCGGCTGCTTCTCACTTTAATATCCACATCTTATGGCAATCACTCTCATCCATTTCTGCAGAATTTCTTTAAATATATAAGATGTTTGTACACTATAAATGAATCATTCAAGCAAATATGAAAGCAGGATTACAAAAATTTGACTTTGGTCTTTGTATTTTATGAGCTTGTTATCGATTTGTTACCCTATGACATTGAAATATATGTTTGCATAAATGCAATAAAATTTAGAATAAATAGAGTTTTTCTATTTTTATATACTGCTTAATTTGGCATTGGCATCTAAATCACTACCCCAAAGTGCCAGAATAATCATTTAAATCAGAGGATTGTGGAATATGCTGCCACTCAGAAAACTTGAAATTATAAAATAGATGACAATTTACTGTAACACTCTCAGAGATGGCATCTTTCAAATAAGATACTAAAACAAGTGCCATTTTTTCTTTCAGATAAATAAAGACTAATTCAAAGAAATGTGGGGAAAATTCCTGGCTTCCTGGTCAATAGTTATCCTTTGTTTAATTTTTTTTGGGGCATACAGCACAGGTAACAGGCCCTTTCGGCCCATGAGCCCATGCTGCCCAATTACACCCAATTGGCCGACACCCCCAGTAGCTTTTATTTGAAGGGTGGGAGAAAACCAGAGGAACCCATGCAGACACGTGGAGAATATACAAACTTCTTACGGACAGTGTCGGTTTTAAACCTCCTCCTTCGCTGGTGCTGTAACAGCATTGCGCTATTCCCAATGCTAACCATGCCGCTAACCAATATAAAATCCAGTGATTACTGTTTGTAAAGACTTCATCAGATGCTGCTTGGTTTCTACATTCTCATATGTCACTATGGTAACAAAACCTCAATTTATATTTAAGCAATATCCAGAAATGATTCAAACTGCAATGTAAAATGTAAGTTCTTTCTTGCTTTTATAGAAACCAACATTGCATGTGCTGGATGACCCACCTACATTTACCTTGAATGAATATAGAATTGAGCCTTATACAAGAGTTTAAAGTTCATAGCTAAAGCAAATATTCCAACTTAGCTTTATTGTAAGACTAAGAAGCTTGATGATTTGAGTTATTGCATGTTAGATTAGATTTAAATGTTGTTCTGTAATTGATATTATTGATTTGGGGGAATGCTAATCCTTATCAGCTTTCAAGAATTCTAATTCAAACAAAAGAGTGGTCTCTAGACTTTCTCGGGTTGGTTACATCAAACAAATAAATCATACTGGATCTGACCTGCTGCCTAAACTTACCTGCCACAGTGTGCAGCCCCCACCAGTCTCTCATGGCTACAGAGTAGCAAGCTGCCTGATTCTTCACATTGAATATTCTCTGACAAGTGGAGTGGTCTGCAAACAATAACCAGACTTCAGGCAACAGAACTGAAGGCTCTGCCCTTCAACTGTTCTAATACCCTTTTGACATGTTGCTCAGAGACAGTTGAAGCATGTATTTTTAATTTAAAAGATAACATTTAAAAGCATATAAAAATGCATTTAATTAAAAAGTAGAATTACAAATATTCGAAGAAGGTAGAAATAGGAAACAACTTACCAATACTTACCATTCCAATAAAGGTTTTCAGGCCCTTTCAAATGTATGGGGGCACTTTATCTACATCAGCCTCCTCATATGTCAAGGTGTATGTACAGCCTTTTCTTGGCACATCACTGTTCTACTCTTATCTCCATTTTCCACCTATCAGTGCACGCCCATAAAAGTCAGAGGTGAACTTGCCCCCAAGGAGGATACAGCCAGCAGTTCCTTGTGGATTCACCAACCAATTTGGCCCACTTTCAGAGGAAAAATAAGTGAGCTGTCGGTGCTATGTGGATATTTACCACCATGCATGTCATGGCAAGAGTATCTTGCCATTCATTTCAAAGAAACCTTATTTATAAAGTATTTGAATGATTAAAAAATTCATGGAATTCTGTTCTCTATAACTATTTAACAAAGCAGAAACAAGCACCTTCTAAACAAAGATCTGTGCAATATTGACATGTATTTCCACACACTGGCTATTTTCTTGATATTGGGTTTTCAACACATTGCTTCCTCTCAAGCTAGAGACTACTATTTAGCATGTATTCATCCATCACACTGGTTATAACCCCTTTTCACTGCTATGTTCGTGCAGAAGGTACAAATGTCTGAAAACCAGCTCTTCAAGGACAGTTTGTTTCCAATGGTTCCTTTATTCATCAATGTTGAAGCTTCCCAGTACAGATTCCTGTGATAGACCAGAAGCCAACCTTCTGAATTCAGACTCTAGTTTTCTTTAAGTTACGCATTTTGCCATGGCAATATATTATCCCGAACGCTGTGTCTTCTTCATGTTGCGCTTTATGCTATATCTGCTGGAAATCTAAATTACCTGCATCTACAGATTCCTCTTTATTTATTATATTCTCAAAGAAAAATAGCAAATTTGTCAATTACAATTTGCCTTTCATAAAATCATGTTGTCTCTTCTTCATTGCCTTACTAATTTACAGATGTCCTACTTTTACCTGCTAAGTCATTTCCAGTATATTCACAGTTAGGCAAATTGGCCACTGTTTACTGACTTTCTGTATTCCTTACTTCTTGAACAGTTACTTTTGCAATTTTCTAATACACCGGACCTCTCCAGATCCTATGAAATTCTGATATATCACAACCAGTGCATTCCTCATCCTTATCCCTTTTAAACTGTAGGATGTAGACATTACATATAGGACAATTGCTGGCCTTTAACCCATGAATTTAACTCCAAGTATGTTGTGTCTAGTGATAGAGTAAAAACACACAGAAATTCTGGAGGAGTCCTCCTATGGACACTGAGGGACTGGCGAAGTTGGTCCAGCATTTTTCACCCAAGTATTTTTATTACAATCTCAGCATCTGCAGACTTTTGTATTTCACTCCTTTCTAGTGATAGAGATTGGTTTAATAATTATTGATAGGTTTTGAGTTTTCCACTACGAGTTCAATGACAGTAAACATGAGGTTATTCAGTTTGAAAAGAAACATAGGAAATTGAACGATTATTTAAACAATGAAAGTTACAGCATGCTGTTGTGCACAGAGTTTGGGAATGCTTGTGTATGAATCACCAAAAAATGTTGTTTGTTGGTGCAGTTGGTAATCAAGCAGAAAAATGGGACGTTGGTCTTCATTGCCAGAGGGATTGAATTTAAGAGCAGGGGTATTCTGCTCCAACTGTAGACGACACTGGTGAGGTCACACACAGAGTTCTGTGTGCAGTTCTGGTCTCATTACCTCCAAAAGGATATACACCAGTATCTGTCGACTTTCTTGCCTACCCTCCAAGCTGTATCTACCTCTAGCCTGTACTCCTTTCCATGTCCATTCCCTTCCTCTTTTGCTTCCCTTCTCTCTACCTTTTTCATCAGGGGCCTGCCTTTTTTTGCTTATAGCTGATGAATGCCCAAAACGTTGGTTAACCTTTACTTCTTATGGACGCTGCGTGACCAGCTGAGTTTCTCTTGCACGTTTGTGTATTTCATTTGACCCCAGCATCTGCGGACTTTCCTATTTAACACTGTAGCCTGCAATTAGTCTGTGATCCCTTTAGATAATAACAACCTGCAGTCTATCTTGCTGTTGAACAAGTCCTCTCATCCACAAGGTCAAGAAAGAACACCTGCAGTGTTCCTACATGGCTGCAGAAGCATCATCCCAGCAATACAATCTGATCAACGTCAAGAACTATCTACTCTTCAGACTTAACAGAGTACCACTTTTCTAAGAGTATATCATGCCTGTATTCCTAGACCACAACCTTGTATGAATTTACCTTAATTTTGATTTGCAAATTGTACTTAATTTTTGTCTGAATCTTATGTATAGTTCCAAGGAGTCCAGATTATATATATCCGAGAGAAGGGAGCGAAAAGAAAGCATAATTTTAGAAAATGTTTTCTAGAACATGTACAATTGGCATCATGTAGATTCACAAACCAGAATCCAAAAATGGCGAGGATTCTTCCAAAGTGTTGTTCTACAACACATGCAAAGGCTTATTGCATGTGCCAATAACAACTTTAAAATAAAGCCATAGAGAAAAGCAGCAGCCCTTGGAACAGCAGGGGCACAATAGTGTGCAGCAGGCATCAGCAGTAAATCAAACAAGCAGCCATAGAGCCAGATGTACGTTGATGTTATTGCTTGATACTTTGCCCATATTCAATGAGCTACACATTTGGCCTGTGCAGCAGCACAACTGAGTTTATTTTTTTTACATAGTCTCAAAAGTGAACCAAACAGAAAGAGTTTGCTTTATCCTTGGATTCATATCTAATTTTCTGCATCATTTAGAGTAGCACAGTTAGTGTGGTGGTTTGCCCAATGCTATTACAGCGCCTACTGCCCAGATTCAAATCCGTCACGGTCTGTAAGGACCTCCAATGTTCTCCCTGTGACTGCATGGGATTCCTCCAGGAGATTTGATTTCCTCCCACGTTCCATAGATGCATGGGGTTAGTAGGTTCATTGGTTAGATGTGTGCAGTTGGGCGGCGCTGGCTCACGGGCCTATTACCATGTTGTTTCTCTAATATTTTTAAAAAGATACTGAAAGACAGATCATCTTAAAATGATTTCTTACCATATTCAAAACCTGGTTTCATCTTATCCTCTTTCTAGTGTAGCAAATTTCTCTAGCATTCGAGGTCAAGGAATTGTAATCCTATTTTAGACAACACTTCCTTCAAGACTATCAGGTCAGGTTGACCTGTTCACAAATCAAAGGCTGACATCCAATAGAAAATGAGTCTGTGTGGTATTTGTATGTGTTGCTTTGAAAATTTTGATGCATTTTCTGTTGCATGTCCTGGTTTCTTGGTCAATATCATTCTACTTGTGAACTTACCAGATTCTTACTGCTTTCAAGGAGTTCAATCAATAGTCACGTCAAATCAAAACAGTTTTATTTTTCATTCATTCCATGCTTGCACGGTAGGATGAGATAGCGTATCTCCAGGACCATGAGGCATATTTACAAAGATATAAGTTAGGAAAGCAGTTAAACACGTTGAAATATTAAGATATTTAGACTATACACTGAAAGTCTATGGCACATGATAAACATTTGTACTGGGAGTTCAGGGGCCTGAAGGCATGAGGAAAAAACATGTTTCCCACGCTGAGTGTAAGGGCCCACGTGCTTTGGTGCCCTCTGCCAGATGGCAGAAGGAATGTGTGGAGTCTTTCACTATGTTTGCTGCTTTTTGCCTTCATCAAGTGTAGTAGATCTCCTCCATGCTAGGAAGAGGTTCCCCAGTGGTCTTTTCCATTGAGTTCACTATCCTCTTCAGGTCTTACAGTCCGAGTTGGTACAGCTTCCAAATGAGGTGGTGATACAATTGCATAGGATGTTCTCAGAACGTCCTCTGTAGAATATGGTGGGAATGGAGGGTGGGAGATGGATTTTTCTCAGCCTTCACAGGAGGTAGAGGTGATGCTGGACTTTCTTGGCTATGGAGCTGGTGTTAAGGGACCAGGTGAGGTTCCTCACACTGAGGAACTTGATACTTTCGATGGCCTCAACAGTCCAGTCTTCAATGGTCATGGGAACATGATCTATCTGGGCCCTCCTAAAGTTGATAACCATCTATTTTGGGTTTTTTTTTAACATTCAGATACAGGTTGTTTGCTCTGTACCAGTTTGTTAGTGTCTGCACTTCATCTCTGTATGCTGCCTCTTCATTCTTACTGTCGAGTCATCAGCAAACTTGATGATGTGGTTCAAGCTGTGTTTGGCTGCACAATCGTGGGTCAGCAAAGTAAAGAGCAGTGGACTAAGCACACAGGCCTGGGGGTGCCCCGTGCTCAGTGTGATAGTCTTGGAGATGCTGTTTCTGATCCGGACTGCTTGAGGTCTCCCTGTCAGGAAATCGAGAATCCAAATGCAGTTAGAGCTGTTTAGTCCCAGCAGGCCCAACTTCCTTATCAGGTTCTGGGGTGTGATTGGGGATATAGGGGACTCATATATAGTGGACTGTGATGTGATTGGATAGAGGACTCCTCCAGTGAGGTATTTTCAACTGTGATTTTGCCTGCTGTGTCTGAATAGGTCAGAAGTTATTTATTTGTTACAAAAGCTCACTGATTTTGCAAATAGAGTTTCAGTGAGCTGGATTGAGTTAGGGGCCAGCACAGGTGAACACAACCACTGGCAGAAATACCAAACAGCTATTTCTTCAGAAGACGAGTTCTGAATTCAATGAGTCAAATTATCAAAGGCAAACTGCTAAATCTGTCTGTAATGATCTATTAAATAAAAATGAAACATTCATGTAATTTTTCTGCAAACCAAAAAGACTGAGCATTGACATTTTTACACGGATATTGAAATAATTGTCCTTCAATATTTAAAATTGCTGCTCATTCAAAATAGTCAATACCAAGTGTCAATAAAAGTAATTGACCTGTAAAATACCCAATAAAGATATACCATTTCAACAGAATGGTAATTTTAACTCTGCTCATTTAACTTCTGTACATTACCAATGCAAGCCAAAGTCAATCCAGAAAGTTTTACAGCAGTGAGAAAGATTTTGCCTCAATGTTGTCCATCTTGACTTCAATGAAAGTAAACTTCAGAACTTGTAAAATATGAGGAAATGAAGAGACACTGAAGGGACTGAACAGGTCAGACAGCTTCCATGAAGTGAAATCGGCAGTCAACTTTTCAGATCTCTACCCTTCACCAGGTCTTCAGAACGACTCTGACCCGAAACAATGACTTGCCCATTCGTCAACATGGACACTGTTTGACCTGCTCAATCCCTTCAGCTTTCAATATTTACTCAAGATTCTAGCATCTGCAGAGTTTTCTTGTGATAAATGAATTGATAAGTAGACATAACATCTTAAGAAGGAATGATGTGGAAAGTATAGGCATAATTTTGGCTGGCAAAATAAATTGATAATTGACAGAACTGATAGCAACAAATGATGCTGAAGAAAATACACATTCAAAGGGGCATTTTCATACATGTCCAGATGGAATGCTGAAAGCCAACACTGATCATGTACTCAGTTCACATGCATAAACTATCAACTGTGTAGTTTAGCATTACATTACTCAATTATCAATTCTTCATCCTAAAGTTTCATGTATAATAACTGATAAATATCAGGTTTGCCTCAGTTTAAATTGAATATTTTTATTGCATATGTTCAAAATAAATATTATTTAGTTGGATTTCCTGTTAAAGGCAAATTTACAAATGTAAGGACTCTCCATCTTGATGCACATGAATATAAAGACACTGTGGATGCTGGAATTTGGAACAAAAGACCAGAACAATGAACAAACTCAGCAGGACAAGGTTTCAAGGTACCTTTTATTGTCATGTCATAATACATTAAAAATGTAACATTCATGATATATTTTAACTTTTGTCTGCTGTATGGCAAACAAAGAGTCACTATGAGAATTGTCTGACACCCTTAATAGGACAGGAGTGGCCAAAGTGCTGCTCGCAAGCCACATGCACCTCTTTAATATGAATGTGCGTCTTGGAAAGATATTTTGGCTGTGTAGTGTTAGTGCATATCATTTGCGAATGTGAGATTGTGGCACATGTTGCTGTGTTGTGGCCAGTGGAATCAGCGGTGTGTAAGTGTGATCCAAGCTGCTCTCCCATCCAAGTTCCTGATACTCCAGGCACGCATCCTCCAGAGCTCCAGAGCTCCTGACACCCCATCTGCCCTCCCATCCAAACTCCCGATGCCCTGGTTCCCCACCCATCTGAACTCCAGAGGTTCTGACTGCAGACTTTTGCTCAGGCCCTGGCCACATGCCCACTAATCAGAGCTCCTGACATCTCGAACATGGACTTACTACCCAGTCCTGACCAGTCACCCATCTGAGCTCCTGATGCCTCAAGCAACTCAGGTACTTACCCTGGTCAAAAGTTGTATGTGTGTAATAATCAACTGCCCCAACCCAAAATTTTACACTAAAATTTATTCCACAAAATTCGACTAATACACGAGTATACGTGTATTTGTATTGGATTATTGAAACCAATACAAATTAGCAGTTGAAAAACAACATACATGAATAAATATTATAACATACATATTTCTTAATATTTATATAAAATGTTTGTATCAAAATCTGCATGTAAGAGTTAAAACATGTATGTGATATTTTTTCATATCTTTCAGCTCTCAAACATCTGAAGTTTATGTATGTGGCTCTTACCTCAGGCAAGTTTGTCCACCGCTGCAATAGGAGAAAGTGAAGCAAAAGAGAGTCCTTTCAGACTTGTCTGTGGATTTGCCTCCAGCGATCTGTAGCCTCTGCAGCTGTACAGACTCCAGTTCGATTCACCAGCATCCTGAGCTCCAGATCCAAGCCTTCACCACAAACAGGAAGTCTGAAGCCGGGAGGAGTCACATGATGGAGTAGTGGCCGGTAGGAGAATACCAGCCCTCTCCAGAAAAGATGAAAGAAAGTGAAGAAAACACAAAGCTCAAGAAACACAAAAACACAACAAATAAAAGATAAAGGTGTGGAGAAAAGAAAGAAAATGGCACCTTAGAAGGAAAAACCAAAAACAACGGGAAAAAAAGAAGGAGACGCTGGAAGAGAAAGGTGAAGGCCTGACCTCCATGAAGAGGCAGGGACCCGCCATGGACAGAGGAGCCTGCTCCCTGAGGTTAGTGGAGACCCCGCAGGGTTGCGACCTCCCAACCGCAGGACTGCAAAAATGGCTCACTGAGCCAAACATAAGTGCGCAATGCACACAAGGAAAAGGAAAGCACTGACGGGGGGGGGGGGGGGGGGGGGGGGGGACAGCTGTGGAGTTAACTTACACAGCACGACCAGCTGAGAGAAGCCCGACACCAGGGCTCTCAGTTGGAAGAAGAGGAAAGCAACGGGAAAGGGAGAAATAAGAAAGAAAAACAGCAACAGGAAGCCCAACAGATAACTAGCCCAGAAGAAGAGGACCAACAACAAGAAGCCATGAAAAAAAACCACCCAACAAACTGAGGCAAGCAGCTCAACAAGAAATTCAGAAGAGACACAGATACAAGGAAGAGAAATAGAAGACACAAACCCAAGAGTAGACACAGAAGAAGAAGAAGAAGAAGAACACCAAGATCTGCACAGAGGAATAGAAGGTAAAATAGATGGACAGTACATAGATTTTAAAAATTTTCAAGAACAAATGAAAGCATTAAAAGAATGGTTGACATTAGAATTTAGTGAAATGAAAAGTACAGAAGAAAAAGTGAAGAGAATAGAGCTGGTCATAACAGAAATAGGGAAATGAATAGAAAATGCGGAAGAATGAGAAATGGTTATAGAAATGGAAGTGAATGACTTAAGAAGAAAATTGGAAGAAAGTTACAAAAAAGTTAAAGAGTCACAAGAGCTGTTAGCTCAGAAGATGGATATAATGTAAAATTATAGTAGGCGATACAGCTTAAAGATAATGGGCCTAAAGAAGGATGAAGAAGGCAAAAATATGAAGGAATTTATAGAAGAATGGATCCCAAAAGTCTTGGAATGCCAGAAATACAGGAAGGAATGGAAATAGAAAGAGCACACAGAACACTAGCCCCGAAACCACAGTCACAACAAAAACCAAGATCCGTTTTAGTAGAATTTCTGAGATACACGACAAGAGAAAATATATTGGAGAAGGCAAGGAATAAAATTAGAGAAGACAAAAAACCATTGGAGTACAAGGGACAAAATTTTTTTTTTACCCAGACATAAGTTTTGAACTCCTAAAGAAGAGGAAGGAGCTTAACACAGCAAAGTCGATCCTATGGAAAAAAGGCTATAAATTTATGTTAAGATATCCAGCTGTGCTTAAAATAGTTATCACGGGAGAGCAAAACAGACTGTTCTCGGATCTGGAAAAAGCACGCGAATTTGCAGAACGCCTGCAGGACAGAAATAGAGATGAAGAGATGTAACAAGAACGAAGAACGATGACAAACTACATATAAAGATGTAAAAATAATGTATAAGTAAGAAGAAGGAAAAGAAAAGGGAAATAAGGGAGAGGGAGGGGGAAAAGGGAGGGGAAAAAGAGAAAAAAAATGGGTGAGATTTGTTTTAATGTGAAGATAAAAGTCTTTTCAGGAGGGGGTTGGGTGGGAGAAAATAACAATCACTGCAAAATCAGTTGACGCTTGCGAATAGGGAGGGGAGTTGTGGTTGCCCGGCAAGGGACAAGTGGTGATTACGAGAGGGGGGAAAATTTATGGTTAAGGGAATTTTAGATGTGGGAATGGTTGAAATATTTTATGTTTTAGAAGTATTGTCATACATTGAGTTCAAAAAAGGAAAAGTGAGAGATGAAAATGGGGAAAAGGGGAAAGGTGGTGGTGAGGAAGCAGAAATAAGGTGCAAACGGAGTATGAGATGGCCATGTTGAACTATATGAGTACAAATATTAATGGAATACATAACCAAATCAAAAGGAAGAGGCTATTTAATTTACTGAAAAAAATAAAAAAAATAGATATAGCATTCGTGCAGGAAACGCATCTAACTGAAGTGGAACATAATAAATTAAGGAGAGACTGGGTAGGGCACGTAACAGCAGCATCATATAATTCAAAAGCCAGAGGTGTAGCTATATTAATAAATAAAAATGTACCAATCAAAATAGAGGAGGAAATAATAGATCTAGCAGGGAAGTATGCAATGATAAAGTCAGATATATTCAGAATTCTGGAATTTGGTCAATATATATGCACCTAATAAAGAGGATAAAAAGTTTATGCAAGATATTTTTTTGAAGATTGTAGATACGCAGGGGAATATATTGATAGGAGGGGATTTTAACCTTAATTTGGACCTAGAGGTGGATAAAACTGGACAAAAGACTAGCAAAAAGAACAAAGTAGCCAGCTTTATGGTTAAATCAATGCAGGAAATGCAACTTTTGGATATATGGAGGAGGCAACACCCAAAGGAGAAGGAATACTCATATTATTCGAGTAGACATAAAACATACTCAAGGATTGATCTGTTCCTGTTGTCAGCCCATATCCAAGGGAGAGTTAGGAAAATGGAATATAAAGCTAGATTGTTATCTGATCATTCACCCCTGTTAATAGCAATAGAACTGGAGGACATCACACCAAGAACATATAGATGAAGATTAAACTCCATGATACTTAAAAGACAGGAATTTAGAGACTTTATTGAACGCCAAATTAAAATGTACTTTGAAATAAATACGGAATCAGTGAAAGACAAATTTATATTATGGGATGCAATGAAAGCCTTCATTAAAGGGCAGATAATAAGTTATGTAACTAAGATGAAAAAGGACTACAATCAGGAAATAGAACAGTTGGAAAGGGAAATAGTAAGTACAGAAAAAGAACTAGCAACAAGGGAAGATACAACAAAAAGAAGAGAATTGGCAGACAAAAAAAAATACGAAACATTACAAATGTATAAAGTGGAGAAGAACATAATAAAGATAAAGCAGAAGTATTATGAGCTAGGAGAAAAAAATGCACAAAATACTAGCCTGGCAACTTAAAACAGAACAAGCTAAAAGAACTGTATTGGCATCAAGGAAAAAGGACAAATAAATTACATATAACCCAACAGAGATCAATTAATACTTTAAGGAATTCTTCGAATAATTATACCAAACTCAGAATGAAGGGAAAGAAGACAAAATAGATGAGTTTTTAGCTAAAATTGAAGTACCAAAATTGCAAGAAGAGGAGCAAAACAAATTGATAAAACCATTTGAAATAGAAGAAATACAGGATATATTAAAAAAGCTACCAAACAATAAAACGCCTGGAGAAGATGGAGTCCCAATAGAATTCTATAAAACATTTAAAGAGTTATCAATTCCTCCTCTCCTGGAAGTAATGAAGCAAATAGAAGAAACACAAAACTTGCCAGATTCATGTAAAACAACAATAATTACAGTAATACCAAAGACGGGGAAAGATCCACTAACACCAGCATCATATAGACCAATATCTCTACTGAATTCAGATTATAAGATAATAGCAAAACTATTACTAAACAGATTGGCCAACTGTGTACCAAAAATAGTAAAACTAGATCAAACTAGATTTATTAAGAAAAGACGAACAACGGACAATGTCTATAAGATCATTAACTTTATTCATGCAGTACAAGGAAATAAGATACCAACAGTGGCTGTTGCTTTAGATGCAGAGAAAGCTTTTGACAGGGTAGAATGGATTTATTAATTCAAAGTATTACAAAGGTTCAACCTCTCAGAAAAATATATTAATTGGATTAAAGCTTTATAGAAGGGACCATTGGGGAAGGAGACAGTAAATGGATATATATCAAACCAATTTAAATTAAGTAGGTCAACTAGGCAGGGATGTCCATTCTCTCCCTCGCTGTTCGCATTAGCAATAGAACTGATAAGAACAGAAAATGCAATAAAAGGGATAAAAATAAAGGAGAAGGAATATAAAATCAGTTTATTTGCAGATGACATCATAG
Organism: Narcine bancroftii; assembly: GCF_036971445.1. NCBI lineage: Eukaryota > Metazoa > Chordata > Chondrichthyes > Torpediniformes > Narcinidae > Narcine > Narcine bancroftii. The sequence continues at coordinate 269,843,479 of NC_091472.1, read as the reverse complement.
TATACTTAACAGAACCAGAAATATCAATAAAAGAACTACATAAGAATTTGAAGAAATATGGAGAAATATCGGGGCACAAGATCAGTGCAAATAAAAGGGAAGCAATGCCAATGAATAATGCGGATTACACAGAGTTTAAAAAAGAATCACCATTTAAATGGCAAACACAAGCAATCCGATACCTAGGTATTAGATTAGATAATAATTTATGCCACCTATACAAATTAAATTATCAGCCATTAATGAAGAAATTACAGGATGACTTAGAACATTGGAAAGAATTGCCACTAACACTGATAGAGAGAGTAAATTGCATTAAAATGAATATCTTCCCAAGGATACAATACCTATTTCAATCATTACCAATTCCCTTAACAGAGAAATTCTTCAATAAACTAAAGAGAATAATAAGGAAATTCTTATGGAAAGGGGGAAACCGAGGATAGCGCTAGATAAATTAATAGAAAGGTAGAAACAAGGTTGCTTGCAGCTACCAAACTTTAAAAATTATTATGGAGCAGCACAATTAAAGTATCTATCAGATTTTTATCAAACAAGGGAAAAATCAGATTGGACCAAGATAGAGCTAGATAAAATAGGAGAGAAGGTACCAGAACATATACTTTATAAGTGGGATAAAAAACTGGTGCAATATAGAACTTCACCAGTACTGCACCATTTACTCAACATATGGAAGAAGATTCACGTAGAAAGGAAAAAAAAACAAATTACCAACTACCAAAATTATTATTGACGCAAAATTAACTAATCCCTTTTACAATAGATAACCTTTCCTTTAGAGAATGGGAGAGAAAAGGAAGTAAAAGAATAGAAAACTGTTTTTTGGGAAATAATTTATTATCATTTGAACAAATGAAGTACAAATATGGAATAACTCATGGTACAATATTTGCATACCACCAACTGAAAACCTACTTAAAGGACAAATTGGGAAGCAGACTGAGATTACTAGAAGGAAGAAGCTTTGAATATGTGATTACAGACACAATGATAATTAAAAGATTTATAACAAACATGTACATCAAGCTGCAAGAGAAAGAAAATGATGAAATAAGCAGTAAACCCAAAATAAAGTGGGAACAAGATCTAAACATAAAGATAAAAAAATAAATATGGGAAAAGTTATGCTCTGGAACTATGAAAAAAATAATAAATATGAGGTTATGCATGATACAATATAATTGGTTACACAGGCAATATATCATGTCCCAAAAGTTAAATAAATGGGATCCAACAGTATCAGAGAGATGTTTTCGCTGTAAGAAGGAAACGGGAACAACAGTACATGCAATTTGGGCATGTGAGAAAGTGAAAAAATTTTGGGAAGATCTAAATCAGGTATTAAATAAAATCACAAAAAGCCACATACCAAAAAATCCAGAGATCTTTCTTCTAAGTAATATAAGAAGTAAAGAAATAGGCCTCAAACTGGGTGAAGCACAAAAAAGATTTATTATGATAGTCTTAGCTGTAGCAAAAAAAATGTATAATGTCAACGTGGAAGTCAGAAGAGAACCTGAGAGTACACCAATGGTACATAGAAATGAATAAATGTATTCCATTGGAAAAAATAACATATAACTTAAAAAATATTTTATTTTATTTGAACAAATTTGCGAACTGTACATGGAACACAACAGAGAGGGCCTACCACAGATCTCCACCCCCTAAAATGATAGAATGTTAAGAAGACAAAATGACCTGATCCAGTGTGTAAAAGTAGATGACACAATTTTTGTGTTTATTTTCATTGTGTGATTACATTGTTTAATGGGTTTATTGTATTGTATATGTTGAACGTTTAATGGGTTTGGAGGGGGGTGGGAAGGAGGGAGGGAAGGGAAGGGGGAAAATGCCACTGTGTATATTCAAGAAGGAAATGTTTGTGTGTATTTTGATTAATATGGTTCATAGTGTGAAAATGTTTTAAAAATTTAAAAAAAGGAAGTCCGAGGCCCTTCAGGAGCCCTTCTTGCCCTCTCTGATCCCAGTTCCAATACCTGGTTTCCATACGTTAGTCTCTTCCAGCCTGCAGCCTGTGCAGGTCCCCTGGCTGCAAGTAGCCCACAGTCAATCTGGGTCTTTCAGGTGTTGAGCCCTTCCCTGGTGTGCTGCCATGGTCACCATCCTGCAGGGTCATCTCCCATGCTTCTCCTTCTCAACAGGGGGTGTTTCTCACCATTTCTGCTGCTCCCCCAGATTCTGCAACCCCTCGTGGCTACTGCTGAGCACAGGCATCACCATCCTGGGCATTGACCTTGGGGTGGGGAATTGAAGGTAGCAACAAACAATGATAGTGAACATTAGTACACTCTTACCACAGCATAACTCTTAAAATATTGAAATGCTGGAAATTTTGCTTGCTTGAAGTAAAGCAGCAATCTTGCTGCATAGAGTAATCAAAATGCATCAGGTTCAGTTTTCTTAAAACAAATATGAATGTGATGGCTCCACAGGAGACATGGACATTGCTCTATCTTCTCCCTGAAGGAATTCTAGGATGCCAAAAGTGAGTAAGAAACCAAATCTGTTTATTTTAAATGTGACACTGAACATTGCATCTGACTTTTCATGTAGTTATAAAGTGTCCCATGGATTCACCCGGTGACATGGCCAATATTTATTTACTTTTCAGTCATTACTACCAAAACACCTAATTTTTTATAATTCTCTGATGTTTTGAAACCTTATTGTGTTAAAAAAATATTGCTATATTTATTTCCACATAGGAGTGAGTAATCCTCAACACACATTATTGACCTTGCAGTGCAGTGGGATGAAGATGTAATGGATGTTGCAACATTTCTTTCTGAAAATTTGTTCTATCCTTGTTTATTAAGCACAGCTCTATGTAGCACAGAATCAAGGTCTATAACCTGTCTCGGCCAACTGTACCTATCTATACTCATTAGGCCCACCTCAGCCTTCTTTGCTCCTAGAAAACAAACCCAGTCTATCCAGTCACTCCTCATACTTGAAATACTTCATCCCTGGCAACATCCTGGTGAGTGAAACACAAAAGTCTGTGGACACTTTGATTGTAGTGAAAACACGCTGGCATGCTGGAGAAACTCAGCCGGTCTTTTCACCGTCCAAAGGAAACAAAGGTTTATTGCCAACATTTTGGGCCTGAGCCCTTCTTCAAGGAATAGGCAAAATGAGCCAAAAGGAGGAAATTTCAGAAAGTCACCAAATTCAGACAATTCTGGCAGGGGGAGGAATCTCCAATGCAGAGGAGACTACAACGGGAGCATTACATTCATTAGAAGGCCCCTGCAGATTCACATGAAATGTTCCTTCACTTGGAAGAACTGTTTAGAGCCCTGAATGGTGGTGAGGGAGGAGTTGTGGATGCAAGTGGAGCATCTCCTGCAGTCACAGGGCTATGTCCAAAGAGAATGATTGGTGAGGAGAGAGGAATGGACAAGGGAGTAACAAAGGGTGCGGTCCCTGTAGAAAGTGGAGAGTGGAATATGTGACTAGTGGTGGGATCATGAATTAGTGGCAGAAATGGCAGAGGAGGATACATTGGATGCAGAGGCTGGTGGGGTTGTAGGTGAGGACAAGAGGAATCTTGTCCTTGTTGCGCATGGGGCAGAGTGGGCCTGGGCAGATGTGTGGGTAATAGAGGATATGCGGCTGGGCACCCAGTTGATGGTGGTGGAGGGAAAGCCACGTTGATTGAAGAAGGAGGATATCTCTAATGATCCGGCATGGAAGTCCTCATCTTGGGTGCAGATGCGATGGAGATGGAGGAACTGAAAGAATGGAAGGGAATCCTTACAGGGGACAGGGTGAGAAGGGGTGTAGTTGAGGTAGCTGTGGGAGTTGGTGGTTTTGTAGAAGATGTTTATTGAGAGTTTGTCTCCAAGATGGAGAGAGAGAGATTGAGGAAAGGGAGAGTGTTGCCAGAGATGAACTAAGTGAATTTGTGCTTAGGGGAAAGTTGGCAGCAAATTGGATAAAGTTGACGATCTCATCATGGGTGCATGACACAGCCCCCATATAGTTGCTTTGAGGCCTTCAGTATGGGGGAATGAAAGTGTATAAAAATTGGATATCAAGAAAGAAATTAAGGGCTTTGACACATCCTGGTGACACAAGAGACAGCAGATGCTGGGATCTGAGGCAAAAGAATTTTAAAAATATTTGCCAGAGGAATTCCAAGGATTGAACTGCATCAGTAGGGGAAATGAAATTGTTAATGTTTTGTATCAAATCCCTCCCATCAATTGCAATTATCCTTTCTTAAATAAGAGGAAAAAGTGATTTACAGTACTCCAGGTTTGGATTCACAGGTGTCATGTACCACTGTAGCAATATGTCCCTTTCTCTAAACTCCATTCCTCTTAGAGTAGAGGTAAAAGATCTACCAGGGTCTTAAGTGAAATGCAGAATGGGCAAAAAGGGCCCATTAGGCAAGCGCCATCTTTTGGGAGTTAAAGGATGGGGGTATCAGCCAGTTAATATAGGCAAAGTGGTTAAACAAGAACTCTGCAGATGCTGGAGAACTAAAACAATATAAAAAAGTGCTGGAGGATCTCATCAGGTCTTCATCAGGCCCCAGGCCCAAAACATTGATGGCTTATTGCTTTCCATGGATGCTCCATGACCTGCTGAGTTCCTCCAGCAGTTTTGAACATTGTATTTAGAGCAAAAAACAGATTTCAATTTAAGATCATGAAAGCTACATGAATAGAGAAGGAAAGGAAGGCTCTTTGGGTGTCTGGATTCCCAAGAAAGATGTTTGAATATTCAGTTGAGTTGACCTCCCACTGCAAATAGATAATTCTATGAGATAATGTGTCTACCCCTGAAATATTGAAGTAGTCTAATTGTGACGGTTGCTATTATATTTATTCACTTGCTGTTATTTGTGTGCCAAGAGTACAAAAACCTAGTATACTTTTGAGTTCAGAGAGATCCTCCCGAGTTTTTGCAGAAATATTGCAAATTCTCCAGATTTCTGCTTCATATACAGAATAAAGGTCTTTCATATCTACAGCTCAAGTCTCAATGTGGCTCATTCATTGTCACTAAAGAGCCAAAGGGCCTATGGCTGTTTGTTTCTTATGGCCATGTGCTACACCAAGATTTAATAGGATTCGGTGGTTGAGGATCTTTGCCTTACTAAGTGCAGGGACTCGCTGAATGACAGAGTGGTGGAGACAAAACCCTCAAACTATTAAAAAAAATTAAGTCAAAGACTTTAACTTTCAGGATCAAATTTTGGGAAAATTATTTATAAATGTTAGTCTATTTTCAGCCAGGAACATCACAAGGAACTGAATAGCCTTCTTATGTACTGAATGAGAATTTCAAATTCTGATGGAACTTGCCAATGTTTTAAATTAATTGATCATTTTATTGTTTTGAAATTTTTTTCAGCAGGTTTCATTCTGAGAAACGCTGTCAGCTTTAGAGAGATAACATTGAAGCAGTGTAAGGGCAAATTGCTGTGAAACAAAGGCTTTGTCTAGATTTTTTTCAGCAGAACGGTGTATATTTTTGTGGTGCACAGTACGATATACTGACCAATTAATTTGAACTGATCGTCACTGAAGGTTTGTCAGTTGGTACAGTTCTAAGAACCACCCAGAATGCGAGCATGTTTATTAAATGAATAATTTTAACAGGTAATTGATAAGTGTTGCAAAATGGTACATCAGAAATTGTTTCATAGTTCTTGGGTTTGATTCTGACCTCTGGTGCAGTCTGTGTGGAGTCTTCTTGATCTACTGTGAATGAGTTGGTTTCCCTGGGCACTCCAGTTTCCTCACATATCCAAAAGGTATACTGACTGTTGTATAAATCAGCTGCTATAACTTTGGTTGAGTAGATGTGAAAATCAGGGTTGTATTAATGGGCATATGTAAGAGAACGGTTTGCTGGAAAATAAATAGGCTGATGGCATTGGGCTGAATGGATTCTTTGTTGGAAGCAAATATAATCACAGGTATGTTCTTAGAGGCAACAATTTCCATAATTTTTTTTTTAACCAGGCCTCACTGTTAGAGCTGCAAGTGTGGCAGCAAACACCAAAAGTGAACCAATGTCAAATGTCATGTCTGAAGTCAAGTTAAAAATACATCTTTGCTAATTTTTACTTTGGCTTGGCTTCGCGGACGAAGATTTATGGAGGGGGTAAAAAGACCACGTCAGCTGCAGGCTCGTTTGTGGCTGACAAGTCCGATGCGGGACAGGCAGACACAATTGCAGCGGTTGCAAGGGAAAATTGGTTGGTTGGGGTTGGGTGTTGGGTTTTTCCTCCTTTGCCTTTTGTCAGTGAGGTGGGCTCTGCGGTCTTCTTCAAAGGAGGTTGCTGCCCGCCAAACTGTGAGGCGCCAAGATGCACGGTTTGAGGCGTTATCAGCCCACTGGCGGTGGTCAATGTGGCAGGCACCAAGAGATTTCTTTAGGCAGTCCTTGCACCTTTTCTTTGGTGCACCTCTGTCACGGTGGCCAGTGGAGAGCTCGCCATATAACACGATCTTGGGAAGGCGATGGTCCTCCATTCTGGAGACGTGACCCATCCAGCGCAGCTGGATCTTCAGCAGCGTGGACTCGATGCTGTCGACCTCTGCCATCTCGAGTACTTCGACGTTAGGGGTGTAAGCGCTCCAATGGATGTTGAGGATGGAGCGGAGACAACGCTGGTGGAAGCGTTCTAGGAGCCGTAGGTGGTGCCGGTAGAGGACCCATGATTCGGAGCCGAACAGGAGTGTGGGTATGACAACGGCTCTGTATACGCTTATCTTTGTGAGGTTTTTCAGTTGGTTGTTTTTCCAGACTCTTTTGTGTAGTCTTCCAAAGGCGCTATTTGCCTTGGCGAGTCTGTTGTCTATCTCATTGTCGATCCTTGCATCTGATGAAATGGTGCAGCCGAGATAGGTAAACTGGTTGACCGTTTTGAGTTTTGTGTGCCCGATGGAGATGTGGGGGGGCTGGTAGTCATGGTGGGGAGCTGGCTGATGGAGGACCTCAGTTTTCTACCATTTTAGACCATTTTAGACCATTTTAGACCATTCATTCTTTCCTCTTCTTGAAAGTAGAACATTTGTAAAAACCAGGCTTTAATTGACTGCAATCCATATCATTGTGTGAAAACGTGGAAAACCAGTAAGCCTGACATTAGACCCTCTCAGAGAGTAGCTACGTTCTCACAACTGGTTTCCAAAGGATTGTCAAGTGCAACATGCAATGTCTGTGTAAACAAAGTTCAACCATTTCCTTTTAAATGTTTGTTGGGCACGACCAGTTGCCCCAATAATCACCAGGACAAAGAGGGGAATAATAGGCTTTATTGTACATAAGACTTGATCTGGCCTGGCCTTACTAGATTTATGCTTCTAGCTTGTTACAAGTTTCCATGTTGGAAATTACAAGAGTTAATTGCAGCAATGCATCCTTAATGTCACCAGATATCCACTGAGACAGATGTTCTGATCAACATATGTCTGCTATGTTTAAGGATGATTACTGGCTTCAGGTGCATTGAGGGATTGAGAATGTTGATTTTAGTGTGTGGAATTTGTGTTAAATTCCACCTCCTGCATGAATGGTGGAAAGAATGAACTTTTTTGTGTTTCCCTCTGTGAGTAAGTGTCAACACTTATGCCATTACCATTCATAATATTTGTTTTAAGAAGAAATATTATGCATTTTGATGCATTTTATCACTTTATGCAGCAAGATTGCTGCTTTACTTCAAGAAAACAGAAGATATCAAATTGAAGACAAGAATTGCCCTGAACACTTGAAAACACCCATAGATCATCTGCTGAGCTGAAGGCTTGTCTCTTCAAAGTAAACTGCAATACAGCATCAGTTCTTCAAAGAAACAGATTACACATTTAACAATAGGTGTTTTTATGGACGGCCTCTGCTTCGAGGCCGGCTCCATCCACAGAGAAAAATATTAATTTACCTTTTTATAGATCAGTCCTAAAAGGCAGTTCCAGCATCACTTATATGCAGAGCGGTGCCTCAGTGCGTTCTCCGGAGCCGCTGTAAGTGGGGCGACTGTTGCTATGGCACCACCATCATAAATACACGACGAGCGATGGCCGACTTTGTTACCTATAGTCCTCCTCGCAGCTGGAAGCTGGAACCACTCTGGGAAATGCAGAGCATATCAGGCTGCGTGAGGGATTATGGGTAAAGAAATCAGCTATTGATTATTTTCACAGTGTTTATATTTCACTCTCACTCACCTTTGAGTTCTTAGTTCTGAATATTGCAAATCATCAGTGAAAATAGTCACCATTGGTGTGGCCTTCGTGGCCCTGGCTTTGTGATCCTGACCTGTTGCAACCAAGAGATTAAGAAGGATGAGAGAGCAGAGCAGCAAGTCTGGGGCCCCAAAGGTGCGGCAGCGGGTAGCAGCAGAGGCCATATTGATGATGACTATTTTGTGACACTCTGGCATAATATGATCACTAGACAGTCCTGGGTTGTGGGCTGATGGCCTCATCATGATGTCATCAGCATAATATGATCACTAGACAGTCCTGGGTTGTGGGCTGATGGCCTCATCATGATGTCATCAGCCTGCCCCTAGCTAGCCACATGTAGTGGCTGGATATTTATGACACCTCTGACACAAGCCTACAGAAGAATGGAAGTCAGCACCTTGGAATTGCTCACGGACCATTTACGAAAGTAAGGTTTGCGATGTAAGGGCAGGGAATCTCCACCATTATGTTCAGAATTTTTTGCTTTATAAAAGGGCCGAGTGCCACCCAGATATTTCAATTGTACCTGATATAGTTCAAGAATGTGACAATACCCTAATGCCTTTGGGTGACTGATAATGAAGCTGCATCCACAGTAGTCCCATCTATGGGGTTCACTTTCTTCTGGTCATCTCCTGACAATTGTATAAAAACTCCATTATATTTGCGATATGTCTCTTAGTAAATAAGTAATATGGCACCTTACACCTTTTCAGATGCATAAAGTATACTCTGAATAATGCAAAAACTTGAGCATTATATTAGATTTCAAGTGTCACAAACAAGATCTGGTTTGGACGATTAACCCCGTTATTGCAGCAGAGTGAGTGAGAGAGAGAGAGAGAGAGAGAGAGAGAGAGAGAGAGAGAGAGAGAGAGAGAGAGAGAGAGAGAGAGAGAGAGAGAGAGAGAGAGAGAGAGAAAGAGAGAGAGAGAGAGTGAAGTTTGGTTTGGACGCCATCTTCATTTTTGCAATCCAGTCACGAGTTGAGATGTAAAAGCATAACTAGTCATATGCAATGCTAATCCATCCAGCTTGTACTTTCTCTCAAAGCTACAATGAACATAGTATTGGATATTTTACATTCATTTGATCGTTGCATCTAGAATGAATACAAGATTAAGCAGAACATGTAAAATATGCACTATCACCTGAGAAAAGAGTCAGGATTAAACCCATTAAGCATCCATGCACTGAACACTTAAAGAGGTGTTTAATTATTTCAATATTTATTTCTAGTGCTGGATAACAGCAAACACATATGCTCAGTGTATCAGGATCAGTATTAAATATTGATTGGGACGTTTTCAAGACTCCAGCATTTGGGTCACAGTGATTTTCCAAAGGCCACTGAAGTCTCATTTACAATTAAGTGATCAATGTTCTGATTACTGAAACTGTGAAAATAGCTACGATAGTTATTTAAAGAAACCTGCTGTCACAAAATTAATGGAATTAACGGGGAGGTGTCAGTAGGACCTTTCAAGCTGCCATGTAAAATAGCTGAAGCACCTGCCGCGATCGAGGGGAGAGAGGGGTTGCTGCCACAGGGCCTGGGGTGGGCGAGATCACTGCCGTTGGGGGGGGGGGGGGGGGGGAGAGGAGGTTGCCATGATTGACGGGAGAGCGGTCGCTGCCGTGGGTGGAAAAGAGAGGTCGCTGCCAATGTGGGGGGAAAGTGGGGGGCTGCGAACGCCACTCCGGTTCGCTGTGACAGCTTAACATTCGCAGCAGTTGGACATTGCAGGGGTGGTTGATTGACAGTGGGGGTGGCAAATGTCGGGGGGGAGGGTGACTGACTGGGGGAGTGGTGACTAATGGGGTTTGATTGACGGGGGGGTGGTGACTGACGGCCAGTGGGGGGGGGGGGGTGGGGGAGATTTAACACGCCACCGTGGGGGCGGGATCCCCGTTAAATTGCTGGGTTGACAATTTAATGAGGTCGATCCCCTGAAGCTTTAAAGGTGCTTCCAGCACCTTTGCCCCAGTAATCGCACCTGGGTCCCTGGAGGGATATCCAGGTGCTGCAGTTTAAAGGAGCCTAATAGGTGCTGGAAAAAGAGTTGATGGAGCAATGTGGCATCAATTCCAGCTATTTGATGGCTGAGCATTAAGTGTGTCTATGTGATGCTGAGAAGGGTTATTCTATTGGGCTGAGAGCAGGCAATCCAAACTCCAAATAATGAATGATAAGGAGAGATTGTATAAATTTGGGCTTTTTTTCTGGAGTGTTGGACTCTGAGCAGTGTTCAAGAGTGGGTGATTCGGGAGAAGAGTTTAAAGGAGAAGTGCAGGGCAGGTTTTTTTTACAGACAGTGGAAGGTGCCTGGAATGAGTTGCCAGGAGTATAGGTGAAGCAGATACAATAGAAGCATTTAAGAAGCTTCTATATAGGCTCAGAGAAAAGAGTGATACATAATATGTGCAAACAGCTGAGTTTCAGTTTAACTTGGATAATTGTTTGTCATAGACACGTGGACTGAAGGACCTGTTCCTGTATTATGCTACTCTATGTTCTATGTGTGACAGAATCAAAACCATAAAAATGAATTTATTCAGTGGATTGATTCATAATCATAGAGCGATACAGCACAGAAAAGGCCTTTAACCATCATTTACCATTTACACTGAGTAAAACACGAAAGTCAACAGATTCGGTGATTGAGTAAAATCATAATGCTGGAGAAACTAAAGTACAGTGTACTTTATATAGCAAAGATAAAGATGCACAACCAATGTTTTGGGCTTGAGCCCTTCATCAAGGTATGAGCAAAATGTAGGCAAATGGTGGAGGGGGGAGGGGGTAGGCTCACAGGCAAGGGCCCCAAACAGCCCTTTCAAGTGAAGCAACATTTCACTTGTGAATCTGTGGGAGGTATCTACTGCATCCGGTGCTCGCATTGTGGCGTTCTCTACATTGGAGACACTACAAGAGACCTGAAAGATCACTTCCCTGACACCTTCGCTCTGTTTGCATCAATAACAGGGATCTCCAAGTGGCCAACCATTTTAATTCTGTGCCCCACTCTCGCACTGACAAGCTTTGTTCATGGTCTCATTTACTGTCAAACCAAGGACTCCCATAAATTGGAGGAGCAACACTTACTATTCCATCTGGGTACTCTCCAACTGCATGGCATTAACATCAACTTCTCTAGTTTACTAGCCCATTCCCTGTTCTCCCTTTCTTCACCATCCATCGGTTCTTTCCTCCAGCTCTCCACCCTGAACCTTTTCAGATGCATAAAGTACATTCTGAATAATACAAAATCTTGAGTATTTGCTTTCTCTAAATTCTCTAGGTTAGTTCATCCATCACTGCCTATCAGGCATTTAAACCTAATTTGAAATTAGAATTTCTGAAAGGAAGGTTTAGGCTACACTGCTCTTTTTGACCAGCAGGTAAATGGTGGGCTGCAAGGCATCATTCTGAAATTGTTATGATGGTTTAGAATGAATCTTAGAATGTGGAAATGGTTTGTAAGATTATCCTAATGGATCTTTGCTGATTATTGTGAAAAAAGAATTCTCAACTTCTTTGAATTCATTAACAACCATGTGAGTGACCAAAAGAAAAATCTGTGAATCATGTACTTTTACAGAACATACTATGGAGCAGTTAAGATCTATCTACTTATCTTTGACACACATGGATTTCCTTTTGAAGTTGTGCCATGTAATGACACACAGTTTAGAATACCTCAACTAGAATGATTGTGAACACTTTTTTCCTTTCCTCTATTACCCTGCTTCTTCAAATGAAGATCAAAAAAGGCTTGTCAAAAATGTGAGTGCATCAAAGATCACATTGGTCCTTCAATTTTTACCAAGAGTCAGCTACTTGGAACATTTTTCCTCAGCTATTATGCAGTTCCAGTATAATCTCCCTGCTCTAAAATACTTTGCTTTAGCTAACGCAGAACATCATGTAAAACCATTTTCAGCTACCCATTGACTGCCTTTAAGGATATGCGCATATGAATGCTGTGGTCCCTCTATTCCTCCACACTACTCGATATTTTTTCTTTTATTGTACATCCCTTGTCCTTGAATACATTACCTCACACTTCTCTGAATTAAACTTGATTTGCAATTTTTCTGTCCAACTGTTCAGTTTATCTACATTTCCTGCAGTCAGATGCTTTCATTTTTCTTGTTAACCATACTGTCAGTTTTTAAAAAAAATAATTATTTATGACTTTTAGGAAGCATCAAATTGCAATCCTTTCATATGATGCATCCATTGGCTAGTTTCTATATCTTTGTTGATGAGTTGCCAATAAACCAATCATCTAGCTAGCTATTGCCTTCATGTTTACTATGTTCTGCATTGATTTCTTCCATAATTTTCCAGCATATTTTCTTTAGTTTCCCATTTTATGTCCTGATAAAGTGTTCCAGCCCAAAACAATGACAATTTTTTCTCCCACTGATATGGTTCGATACGTTGATTTCCTCCAGAAGATTACGCTGAAATATTTTATGATCAATTCATATCATCTGTGAATAAAAGGTTTAATGTCTTCATTCAGCCTGTGCCCATCCATGTAATGTATGCTCATCTTTCTCAAAAGAGGGTCCTTCATTGTAGCTCTACCTCTTTCAACTGCTCTGACAAGCAAATTATATTTTCTCATTTCTAGAGGTTTTTTTTTATTGTTTTCTATATTCAAGGCTGTTTAACATTTTTTCATGTCTCCATATAACATAGCAGGAGGCCATTTAGCCCATTGAATCTATGCCACTTCTTTTCTGGAGTAGTAAACAATTATGATAGTGTTTGGGTCAAAATGCTTCACTCCAGAGATTTAACTTGACACTTCTTGTCACAAGTCACACAATTAATTGTTTTTGCTGTTGTTGTGTATGTGCCTCTGAAGTGTATCTATTGTTGATTCAAGGGAGCCCTATTGATATTGGAAACCAAACTTAAGTATGCTGTCCTTTGGGCCTAAATTCCACCACCCTCTTCCATTATGGTACTGAATTTCAACATGTTCCAAACCTTATGAACTTTGCATGCCTATTCCCATCCACTGATCTCCTGAATGAATGTCTCTGCCCCCTCACCAACACCCCAAAAGCCAATCACAGGCTTCTAAGTCAGCCTGTGCTGTCCTGACTTTTAAAGTTGTAGGGACCCCATATTAGTGTTGCCCACTACCAATGATAAATTCCCAACCAACAATCACAGGTCTCTGATTTGTTCTTCTCTGGCATCTGGCTGCAGGAATGATTGCTTTCCAATCCATGAACTGCCTCTCTACTCTGGCCTCACTGGTCCAGGCTCCAGTTGGCTTACCTAATTCCCAGTGCATTTGCATATAACTTGAAAGGAAGATCTTACCCTTGTGGAAGGCCATATCAGTAGCACTAGATGTCTTGGGTGCAAGGCACAAATTAATTTTCAAACAAATAATTCACAACCAGTATAGTTATTGGAGAGCAGCACTCCAAATGATGCACTGGTCCACGTAAAAACAACATGTCAGTTTTAAATGACGCTTGGCAGAACTTTTTAATGCAGTTATGTTCAGATATTATTTTTTGGTTTGTTTACTATATCTGATTTAATTGAGAATAAAGTAACAGCTAAATTGCAAAACAAATTTCAATGAGACATTTGTGCCATTATGAAGATATCCTTTTTGTAAATATCCTTTTTTTCTTCAACATATTTTAATGTTTGGCTTGATATTGGTGGAATGCTTTGTGCAAAAGATCCCACAACGCAGATTTCTGAACAAGGTCAAAACTCAAGGAAATAGGGATCATATATTTGTGTGCATTGCTTTGACTAATAGATAGAAAATGATAGGTAGGAAAATGGTGGCGCTGTGGGAGCTGCTTAAAGGTGTCAATGACAGTTTTATTTAAAATCCCGCAACCGTGGGGTCTGCGCTCACGATGGCGGCGCCTCTGATCGGCAACAGCCACAAAGGGTTGCAGACTCCATGGAAGCAGAGGACTGGAGCAGGGAACCAAAAAACAGGGAGATCACTTCCATCTGAGAAGGAGAAGCAGAGGAGCCAACCCATGGGTCAGTGACCATGGCTGCGGACTAATGAGGGGATTCTGTGGCTGAAAGACCCACGCATGCAGCAGGCTGCTGGCAACTCAAGGCGAACAACTCACAGAGGCTGCGGGCTGCTGTAGCTGCTGTCAGGAGGACTTGGGCCAGGTTGTGGACTGCTAAAGACTGGGTCAAATATGGCTGAAGGGGTATCAGTATTGGAACTGGGATGCGAGGATGTGACAAAAGTGCTGACGGGTTACTGCTCATTGATGGAGGTTTGGATCTGGAGCTCAGGTTACCAATGATTTGGACTGGACTCTGTGTGGCTACGGAGGCTGCAGAAGCACTGTGGGAGGGTCAGCAGATATTTGGTGACTCTGAGGGAAACTCTCTTTTGCTTCTCTTTCTCTAACTGTAGGAGGTGATTCAGGCAATTTCTGTCGATGGCGAATCTATCTGCCTTACAGCAGGCAAAAGCAATTTTTTGTGATATGACACTGTTTTATTACATGACAATAAATTGAATCTTGAAATGTGCACTTTCCACATTAGGAAGTTGTGATTAGTGCATTATATCAGTGCTCTATTTAGCTTGAACCCTAAATATTACATATATTTTTTGATGATTTGGCTGTGGAGACTAAATGTAATATTTCTAGGGTTGCATTGAAGATGGCAAGAAGTCTTTCAACTGATATGTCTTTCTTCATTGCTAATTTGGCAACATGTTTGCATTGCTTTGTTCAAGCTATGACAATGGAAACATCTCACTGATACTATTATAAAATGGTCTGCCATGCATTGTTTTTAGTAAGGACAGCTCTGAAACACTAAAATTAGCCATATACTTCTGCCTAAAAGTTTCTTGTTCCTGTTACCATTTTGTAATCTTAACAGGAAAGCACATTCCTGTTGAAAAAAGGAAGAACATGTGGGTTGACAAGTTACCAAGTTGAAGCCATTTTATAAATTCAAGTTTTTCTTAATATTCAAGTTAGTAATAATTCATAGAATTGTATGGCCTGCTAAATTAATATTTACTAATTTACTATGTGACTTTCATACATGATATATACACATACATCTATTTCCAGCACCATGAGAAAAAAGTTAAATAGTACTTTTAGGATAATCTACAGATTATCCCACAGAACTCCCTTTGGAGAGTCCCTTCTGCAAGATATTCGTGTTTTACTCCTCACTTTTACGATTTTTTTTCTGAAATAATGTGTGCGACTCAAAATACTGTATCACACATCTTTGGCTAACTTATTTTACTCTTTTAAATGAGGTGGTGAATGTAAAATAATAACTAATGGAGACTATCAATCAAACGTCCAAGAATACCCACAGGAGACTGCAATCTGAAACTAAACACAATCTGCTGGAGAAATTCAGATGGTCGACTATCATCTGGGGGAGAAAAAGAATGATTGACCTTCGAGGGAGATGTGCGCAAAAATATAAAAGGAAGAGTCAGACGGCTACCTATTGTGTTTCAATCTGGAGTAATAATAACAACTTTAGCGATCTTTATTGGTAATACTTTGAAAAAGTAGCAACTTTTTTGGCAGTAGGTTTGAGCTGAAACTGCACTTTTTATGTGAAAGCATGCCAATATTTTGTATTTAAGATAAACACGTTTTGCAATCGTTTCCTTTAGTTCTCAGATTTCTTTATTATCTTTATTAGAAATCCCCACATTACTTGGCCGTTCTCAATTTTTTTGCGGGGTTCCAAGATGTACCTGGACGATTGCAATTTTATACGTGTTAGATGTTGAGAATGAGTGCAACAAAGAGGCATTGTTGCAAAGCCTTTCTACCTCTCATCTGTTCCTCCCAGTAGCCTCCCTAAGGTGGCTGTACTAAGGTCCAGGTGCCAAGCCATTGAATATGGTATTACATTGAGAGAAGAACTGGTGTAGCTTCAGTCATAGCCAGTATCCTACATTGATATAATTTAGAGGTTATTTCCTAAAATCATGACATCAACATTTTAGAAAATGCAGTCCAGACCAAGAAATGGAACACGAGTCCAACCCCGTGCTTCTACACAGATTGGAATAGTGCACTCAATACCGGACCTGGGTAACTGAGGAAATGGCTCCCTCTCAGGGATTTTAGCTTATCTCCACATCTCTCTCTCTCTCTCACACACACATACACACTTTGTTCAACGGGAAAAAGAGACCAGTTGCTAACATTATGCCTGTTGGGGCATTTTCATCAATAATCTGTTTAGGCAAGTTTTGAGAAATGTATACAATAGTCTTCGTAGTCAGCAAGTGAGCTAATGTTTTCAATTGTCTTCAGTAAAGTTTGCTTCAGATTTTTGCATAAAAATAGAAGTTGGCACCTGAGAAACGTATCAAATTGAATTGTAGAATGGAACTCAGAGGTACAAAAAAATAAGATGTCATCCGAGTCTGATGAATTCCACGGAACAGAATGTCCAATCTTAAAATAAAGCACAATTATTTTAAAACTCACTCGGTCTATTTTCCAGTTGATCTATTACTCTCCATACCCATTCCATCCCAAAAGTAACGTGTGCGTTGAAATCCAATGGACTGGCTGTGAAAGAAAGTATTTCGACAAGAGACAGCTAGTCCAATATTACGCTGAATATTGATTTGGCTCCACTTCCGACTCGGCAGGAGGACTAAAATATAATTAGAAGAAGGGACAGACGGGTATCTATTGTCTTTTCGACTGGAGTAATAATAAAAACTATGTGATGGTGTTAAAACAAAACTTTGTTGGTAATGCTGAGAACATGATGGAGAAAATTCCCATGTTTTGCACCTATCATAAACAGTCTTTGCAATTGTTCCCTTCCCGTCTCTGATTCCTATCTTTATTATTTATTTGGCATTTCTCCACCCTTTTTCTTTCAGCCAATGCACTGCAAAGGATCCCAGTTGCTGCTCCCATTGCATGTACGTCAATCAAGGCTATCCAGCGGACCAGGGCGTTATGGACTCGAAGAGCTCAGACCCGAAACGACCTTTACTTCCTCGGGACACTGCAAGACCTGTTCAAGTTTCTCCAGCATTCTTCGGGTTTCACTCCAGCCACAGATCGTCCTGATTCACCCGCGGACAGGACGACACACTGACAGGACCCACCCCCACCCACTTCATTCGAAGGTGATTGGTCCTCTTCCAATAATAAACGCGCCTTTTTGTTGACGATCTCGGGCAAGTTCGAGGGGAGCGTCGACCCGAATGACGTTCCAGCGCCAACCAAACGCTGAATGGGCCAACACGGGTGCCAATCAAGACCACATCCCCTTTCCTGATTGGGCGGCGGGCCACCGCGGGGCGGGAGCGAGCGAGAGAGAAAAAATCTCCAGGGTGAGTGTAAAGGGGGAGGAAACAAAAACAACTCAACGCCATTTTGGACTTAGGCCTACTTTGCTAATTATGAATTCTGGGAGACTTCGAGTACACCATTCGCATCAAAGCAGCGAAGGATTTGTATCGTGGCTTTTCCTCCGTCCATCCTCGCCCTCGATGTGATTTGCTGCGGTTTTATATTGAAACCACGAGCACTGAGCGACCCAACTACTTCAGTGGACGTTACACACATATAAAGAAAGAATGGAAAGGTGAGGTGGTCCAATTATCCTCTTTTCTGAATGAAGTTGCTCACCGGAGAAGAAAGAGGTGGATCGCAGGCAGCTGTGAGTCAGGAGCCGCGAAGACATTTCCTTGGGAATCGGAACAGCGAGCGCTCTCATTTGCCCTTCGCCGAGAACTCGCCATGGGAGCTGGGACCAAGCTCGCGTTTGTTGTCTTCTTGATTTCGTGCTCTTCGGGTAAGTAGTTGAGGCTCCTGGGTTCTCCATTTGTTCAATCGTCTCTTGTTGATAAATATTTTACAAACGTGCTGCTGTTGGAGTGTGCAGAAATCCACGTTGCGGTTGAAGCGTAATTGCTATTCGATGAGTAAATTCATTGAGTTGGTCGCGTACATGTGCGAGGTTTTGAAGCGGTCTTATTATATATATATATATATATATGTATATATATAATGTGTGTGTGTGTGTGTGTCTCCACTTGCTCAAGGTGCATATTGCAAATGCCAACTTGCTGCAATCGCTACATTTTGGTTTTCTCCATGAAGTAACGAGCTTTGATCATTATTGTTACATTTTGGTTTTCTCCATGAAGTAACGAGCTTTGATCATTATCGTTACATTTTGGTTTTCTCCATGAAGTAACGAGCTTTGATCATTATTGTTACATTTTGGTTTTCTCCATGAAGTAACGAGCTTTGATCATTATCGTTACATTTTGGTTTTCTCCATGAAGTAACGAGCTTTGATCATTACTGGACCATTTTCCACCAGTATCTCCCATACTGAGATATCTTGCTTTAAAAAAAAATCAATTGTTTCCCCATTACGTTGTCACCGATCTGTCTGCTCGGTTTCCTTGCAAAGTGAAACATTTCATTTTGACACGACCAGCTTTTACACCGTTTGTAATCGCGTTTCGGACGATCGTTATCGACAACTTCCTGATTAATATTCAACTATTTGCGATATGAGCTATTTTTTTAAAAAAAACCCTTTCTTCTCATTCCTTATTAACATATTTGTGAAGTTTATATATTTTTTCTAGTTCCCCCAGACAGTATACGAGTTGTAAAATGTGGAGAGAAAATGTACAAAACATTTAAAGTCCTCCCAGAAAATGAACGTTTTTTTTTTAATTCAAGCTAAGTTGTAATATTTGTAAATATTGCTGTTGCCTTTCATTGTACGGATTGTACTTCATTTCAATTTTGAGTTACTGTGCTGGTGGTTGTTCAAGCTTCATCACACGACCCGCTCTGCAACTGCTCAGAATGAATCCTTTTTAAAAATTTTAATTTGAACACGTTTATTTTTAAATAGTGTGTTCTTTATAAATCGTGGGTACGAACTTTCATACATTAAAACATTCTTAAAGCTTTTTTTTTGGGGGGGGGGCTTCGGTCCCGATTTAAAGGGGGAAATGCCCTACTTGTATCAACATGCTCGATGTGGATGTTAGATGTAAAGACACGAGATGAAATCGGTATCACATTCTCGGGTTACATTCAGCATATTCCCCGGAAGCTTTGCTTGCTTCTCCGTAGTAATTAGTTGATTTAATCATAATTTGGATGTAGTTTCAATTGCAATCTCGCAGTCATGACACAAATCCTTTATGAATTCCCATTCCTGATTCCAACGTTAATCTGTACAAGAGACGAAGCCTCTGCAGTGTTTAGGGACGGGTCAGGACTCCGAAGCGAGCTTTGTTAAATTGTAGCTGCTGACAATACAGAATATCCGATATGGAGTTTAGTGTCATCTGTAACATCTAAACAAACAGTTGGCTGCCTGGAAACTGTTTTTAGTCGTTGAAGATTGTTTGCTTGAGGAATAGAATGTTTTTGTACAAACATGAATGTAAAAGTAATACAAAACGAGGCACTCATGTATTTAGTTACCTGGATTTGCTTGCAAATTTAATTTTCAGAAATGACAACATTGCTAAATGTCAGACCAAAAACCACAAGTATTTCTACACTCTCACTAGTAACTATTAAGTATACTAAAGATTTTAGGCTGAAAGTTTACTTATTTTTTTTAGTTCATTCATTTTTTTAAATATTGGAAAACACTTCTACATTTTAAACAACTGATCGAGAGACAACGGTGCCAAAACATTGTTTTAGTTTACTTGTTTTGATTAGGTCCTTTGTCTTATGGAGTTGGAAATGTGGTCAGACTAATTATATATATCCTTTTAGTTGAGCCACAAATTAGTTGGCAGTGATTTTTGTTTTGTCTTGATTTTAACCAAAAATTTGCAAAGGGGTGGATATCCTGTGTAATTAACTTTAAATTATGAAACAAAAGCAGGTTTAAAGCATTTTGTGTTGTGCAAGACATTTATGACATTTCTTACTTAATTTGAGATGCTTATGATTCTAGGTTGATCAAGGCTTTTCATAAATATTTCATGTTTTTTTTTTTAAAAAGCAGTTGTGTATTAAATACTATAATACAGTACCTGATTTCTTTAGGTATGATGCTCTCATGTCTTGTATATATGGACACCAGTTTAAGATATTCTCAATTCTTCACTCTTGTAAATGAATGTGGAGATTTTACAGAATGATCAAATAGAAAAGTTTCAATCGGATGAATTAGTGTTTTAAAAAAACTGCATATTTATGACTATAACTGGAATAGTATTACACTGAATCCATTGTGCACATTTTTGTAATGGAATCCTCTGTTTAAAAGTATTAAGCAAGTCAGTTTACAGGATTTAAAACTGCATTGTTAGAAAGGTGTTACTATTTGGTTGTCCAGCGTTGTAAAAGGTGTGTCCTGCATACTTTTATATCAGTTGCAGTTTAAACAGCATTCCTCTATCATCATTGCATAACTGCATGATCTTTGTTAGTTTCATTGTTTTACATTAAATTGATTATGCACATCCAGTGGTACTGGATACTTGGTTCTCTCTCTCAAATGTTGTCTGTGACTGATTTCATACATATATTAGTTGTTTGCCTTTAAGGCTCCCTGTAGTAATTTTGTTTTTTTTTAATAAGGGAGATGGATCAACATGAAACTGGCAATGTGGTTAGATATTTTAATGTTTCATTCTGAAATTTGAATTGAAACATTCCAAGGAAGCCTATTTACATTTATTTAAAGCACGTTAGTAGCCGATTCCATTGGAACACATGCCCAATTAACCTGCCAACCCTATGCACTTTTTTTAAGAGATTGGGAGACAACCAGGGCACTGAGGAAAACCCATGCAGGTCATGGTGAGAACTTGCGTACTCCTGACAGAGCCAGATTCAAACCCAGGTCACTGGCTCTGTTACAGCACTTTGCTAACTGTGCTTCCCTGGCAGTTCAATAGTGATTTCCAAACTGAGTTCAATCTTATGTTTAAAATTTAATTTGTTATTGTCACATGTACCAAGATGCACTGAAAACTATCCATGCAAGTCAACCTCCTGGTACAGCAGGCAGTGCAATAATAAAAATGTGTTGCAATAAAACAGAAGTGTGAGGTATAATTTCACATGCCAAAATTTCAAAGATATAGTGTTAAAAAGAAAAGTATAGTTAAACATTGCAAAGCATTACCTAGTAATTTGGAATCCAGTCAAGAGTCTGACAGCAAAAGGAAAGAAGCTGTACTTTAATATGGATGTGTATGCTTTCAAACTTTTGTATCATCTCCCCAGAGGTGGAGGGGGAGGGGGGAACTGAGCATGAATGGTATGGATTGTGTTCGAAAATATGTTGGGTGCTTTCATGAAGCAATTGGAGCTGAAGATAGAATCAGTAGAGTGGATGCTGGTTGCTTGAAATCCTGAGCTACGTTCACAAGTCTGTAGTTTCCTGCAGTTTATTAGTGGAATTGTGAGATTAAATTCAAATTTTTTTATTGACAAACAAAGTTTCTGAAAAGTCGAGTTACTCGAATCTTGTAGTATCACGTCCTGAATGGGGATTAACATTCTATAATAATTCCACTATCTTCCTTTATTGAAGAGAGATTCCTATAAAATTGTATCAAAGGTGTATGTGAATGAAAGGGTGATTGCTACTGACAGAATAACTGTATTCAAAATGCAATGAAGGTTAACCAAGAATAAAATGGCAATTAGAATGTATTAAATATATAAGTGATGGCACTTAAAAGCATTTCATTATCTAAAAGATGCGAGTTTCTAGAATTCCATGTACTCCACCACTGCATCCAGTCAAAGTGCAAGGAACTTCAGAATTTTTGTCACAATATGACCATATGATTACTTTGCTTTTTCTGAGTCTCCTCACCTTTCTCTCTTATGTCCCTTCAGGCCATGCAAACTCTCCTCATCAAGGCTGTCCACCAATAGCTTGGTGACCAGCTTTCATCTAAACCACTGTCCACTCAACAGCTTTTACTAATTCATAGAACATTACAGCATATGATGTAGTGCCGACCTATGTAAGCTTACTTTGCAAGAATATAATCCTTCTCTACCTCCCACCCATAACTCTCTATTTTTCTTGTATCCACGTGGCTATCTTTTGAATGTCCCTATTGGTATCAGCCTCCACCACCCGTGGCAATGCATTCCAGGCACCCATCACACTCTGTATTTTTTTAAAAAGCATCACTTGCCTCCACTCACTTAAACAAATGCCCTGTGGTATTTGCTATTATTGCCCTGGGATAAAGGCATTGGCTGTCCACCCTAACAATGCCTCTCATAATCTCATTTGGCTTATAAAGTTGCCTTCCATTCATCATCACTCCACAGAGAACAGAAAAGGAGGCACAATTAGGACGGAGGTTTGAGTCCCAAGCTGTTTGTAAGGAGTTTGTACGTTCTCCCCATGTGTGCATGGGTTTTCCCCAGGGACTCTGGTTTCCTCCCACAGTTTGAAACATATCAAGATTGTAGGTTAATTGGGAATAAATTTGGTGCATGGTCTCATGGGCTGAAATAACCTATTACCATGCTGTATGTCTAAATTTTAAAAAAAATTTAAAACCTCTGTTGGCTTTGCTTCATATGTGCTCTCCAGTCCAGGCAGCATCCTCGTAAATCTCCGCTGCAATCTCTCTGAAGCATCTGCATTCTTCCTGTAACAAGGTGGCTAGAGCTGCTGGAACATTACTGCACGGCTGTTGAACTCAATCCCCCGATTAACGAAGGCCAACACTCCATACGCCTCCTTAGCCACCTATAAAGTTGCACAGCAACCTTGAGAGAACTATGAAATTGGACCCCTAAGATCCTTTTTTTTACTCCACATTGTTAAGAATCCTGTCATTCACCACGTATTATTGCCTTCAAGTTCAACCCTTCTAACTGTATCACTTTGTACTTGGCTGGATTGAACTCCATCTGCCATTTCCACCAACTCTGCTCCTTGTCTGTATTCTTTTGTAACCTTCAGCAATTATCCATAACACCTCCAATGTTTGTCTTCTGCAGACTAACTAACCCCCACTTTTCAATTTTTTTTGTCCAATTTATAATGAAGATCAGGGGTCCAGAATAGATAACTGGAATGTCACAAACCACCAAAATTCCTTTTGAGGGTTAATCTTTTAGTGGTTCTCTCTCCTCTGGTGCAATTGGCCTCTCTTTTAAACCTTATTGTTCCTTCTCTCATTTGACCCTTCAGCCCATCTCCAAACTCCCTTATCTTTTCTAAGCCTTGAATTCCAATAATATGGAACATCTCCAACTAAAATCTGAAATGGTCATTTTGCATGAATGCGATGAAGGTAATTTATCCATCCACTTTTTTCAACCCTATCAATTTCTTCTGGTGCAGATAAGTAGGGTTACACTTGTATTTGCATGCTTAGATCCAATATTTTTTCAAAGTGGCATTGCTAGCTTGAGTGACCCACAATGGGATTTTATTTCAGCAGTAAATTTTTTAAAAAATTAATTAAAAATGGGAAGTTAAAAAGATAAGATTTTTCTTTCTTCTGTTGTCATGTGATCAGTTTATTTCACAACCGTAAGGGCATAGTTGGGGAGGGAGGTGCGATTTAGAAGTGCATTGAGGGGACAGTTTTTCACTCGGAGTGGTGGGCAGGCGGAACGAACTGCTAGGTGTAGTTGGAGAGGCAGCTACATTGGCTTTTTAAAAAACATTTGGATAACTGCATAGATGGGAGGGGATTAGTGGGTATGGGCTGAATGGGATGAAAATATGGTTCATTGTGGACAAGCGAGGCCTGTAAGTCTGTTTCTATGCTGCAGGACTCTACAACTAACTTCAACACAATGTAAAAGTGGCAAATGGAAAAATGTCAATTAATCTTACTCATTTTGTAAGTTTTAAAAAGCTACTGGAAATCTGAAAGGTATAAATTCATAATGGTGGAAATCCTCAACACACCAGGCAGCATTGGAAGAAAGAGAAATTGAAAGGGTTAACATTTCAAGCCAGTGGGCAGTATGGTTTGTGTAGTGCTTACCATAATGCTTTTACAGCTCCAGTGACTGTGTTCGAATCTGGTGCTGTCTGTAAGGAGCTTGTACATTCTCCCTGTGTCTGTTTGGGTTTTGTCCGGGTGCTCCAGTTTTCTCCGACCCATCAAAATATATGGGATTGTAGGTTAATTGGTGCATTTGGGGGAGGCATGGGCTTATGGGAGGGCCTGTTAATGTGCTGTATATTTAATTTAATTTGGAAAAGTTGAAGAACTTGTTCTTTCCATAGAAATGTCTTTTGCCCATTTTTATTTCTAAACTTGTACAACTCGGCTATTAAATCATTTCATTTATTTATCTGGCCTTGAATATATTGAAAATCAGTAATATACTAAGTAGAATTTAAATATTCAAATCAGTACCAGCAAAATCTTAAAAGTCATTCAGTGAGAATTATAGGATGCAAAATTAAAAGGGAAATTGCACAAATGAAAACAAAATGATAACATTTTCAAGAGTTTAATTTACTATCATTCAGCTACAGCTATGATAATTGGGAACCAAATAATGGTACTTCCTTACTTCCACCCCCACCCCCCTCTCGCCCTCCAAAACCAATGACAATTGCAGATGTCTTTTTTTTTTAATACATGCAAGCAGAAACTGCATTTTTATTAAAATTTTCCATTTGTAATCATGTTTTTGTGCTTTTATATTAACTTGAAATGCTACTATTGAAGACCGAGGGTGTAATTTTTGGTTTATTTATCCCTGTCAATTTTTTGACTGAGGGTGGGCGGAGGGGAGGAGGAAGTGCTATTATTTGATTCGTAATAGGTACTAAATAAATTAATATTTTTCTTCTTTGTCTGATTGATCTGTTTATATCATCAGTTACATTTTACAACTTGCAGTCAGCAGTCTTGAAATTTCTGAAGTCTGTGTTGCTTAATCCCACTTTATGCAGAACCAAGTTTTCTCTTCTGACTAGTGGCAGATAGATACTAACTATATCACCCTGGGTGCGTTAGGCACATCAGATAATTTGCAGGCTGGAAAAGCCTTCTACTCCAGCAGTGATTGTTGCTGTGGATGACAGTTTCAAGTTGCTCATCACACCTGTTTTGGGAGTTATACAGCATGGAACAGGGAAGATGGATGTTTTGGGCAGATCTGTTTTTATCACATTGCTGGAGGAGACTGGGAGCATGGAACAGAATGCTGTGCATTTTGTCAGAGAAATAGCTAAACCAGCAATTGATTCTTTTCAAAAATCAAAGTTGCTGGAAACATACAGGCAGCATTTGTGAAGAGTGAATTTTTTTCTACTCACTGGTGCAGCTTCAGTGCTGAGCTTTCCCAGATATTTCTGCTGTATTTTTAAAAATTCCATTTGTTACAGTTAGACCGATAAAATGACTGAATCAGTGTCAGTTTTATTGAGGAAACTGTTAAATTTTACTCACTAGTACTAAAGATCTGTGCTGAACAACTTACCAAGGTATTCACGGATATCTTCAATATCTCACTCCAGCAGGGCGTGGTACCCATCTGTTTCAATCTTACCGGTGCCCAAGAATAGTGCAGTAACCTGCATTAACGACTATCTACCAGTAGCACTTGCATCAACAGTGATGAAACATTTTGGAAGGTTGATGATGAAGCATATCAGCTCCTGTCTGAGTGGCGACGTGGATCCATTCCAGTCAACCTATCGCGGCAACAGATTGTGCCCTACCCAAAGCCCTGAAACATCTGGACAGCAAAGATACATACACCAGGATTCTCTTTATCAACTACAGTTTGGCATTTAATGCCATCATCCCCTCAAAACTGATCAGCAAACTCCAAGATCTGGGAGTTAACCCCCACTGTGTAATTTGATCATGGATTCCTCACCTCCAGACCACAATCAATGAGGACTGATGGAAATATCTCCTTCACAATCTCCATCAGTACCAGAGCACCACTGGGCTGTGTTCCTATCCCCCTGCTCTACTCACTTTACACCTACGACTGTGTGGCTCTGTATAACAATAACACCATCTACAAATTTGTTGTCTATACCACGGGAGTGAGTTTTATAAAGTAAGGGGATTAATCAGCCTACAGGAAGGAGACTTAAAACTTGGCTGAATGGTGCACCAACAACAACCTTGCACTCAATGTCATCAAAATGAAGCAGCTAATTGTTGACTTCAGGAAAGGAAAGGCAGAGGTATATAATCCAGTGATCATTGTGTATTAGAGGTGGAGAGGGTGAGCAAAGTTAGGTTCTTGAGAGTCACCATCTCAGAGGATCTTTCCTGGACCCAACACACCAATGGCATCATAAAGAAAGCATGTCGGCGCCTCAGCTTTAGGAGTTTGTGGTAGTTTGGTGTGACATCAGAAACTCTAGCAAATTTCTAGAAATGTGTGGTAGAAAGTGTGCTGTCTGGCTGCATCATGGTCTAGTATGAGAACACCAATACCGCTGAGTGTAAAAACCCTCCAAAAGGTAGTGGACACAGCCCAAGACATTACAGGCAAAACCCTCCCCACTATTGAGTACATCTACAGGGATTGATGCAGATGGAGGGCAGCAGCAATCATCAAAGACCCACACCACCCAGCACATGCTCTGTTCTCACTGCTGCCATCAGGAAAGAGGTATAGGGTACCACAAAACTTGCACCACCAGGTTCAGGAACAGGTGCTACCCCTCTGCCATCAGACTCCTCAACCACAAACTCAATCAGGAACTAATTTAAGGTTTCCTACTTTTGCACTTTGTTGATTTTCTTTGCTCTTCTTGTATTGCACAGTTAATTTGTTTACATTTGTTATCTCTATTTACAGTCCATTTGATTGTTTTCATGTTCATGCTGTGTTTATTTTTTGTACTATCATTTAGTGGTAATTCTGCTGCGCCCACAGGATAAAGGAATCTCAGGGTTGTACATGTATGTACTGTGCCAGTAAATCTAAAATATACTTCTAGGTTACATATAGCACATTGGGCTGGATAGTTACAGCTATAATTCCCTCTTCATATTTCCATTACTGTTCAGGGGATGGGTGATCTGCCAGAGTCCAATGGTAACATCTTGGTTTCCAGCAATAATTGCTCCTTGCTTCACTGTATGAGATGAAACTCCCAACCCTCTCATCAGTGATGAGCTTCCACTTCTAGTAACCTAGGCTTTGATAAGAGCTTTTGGTGCAATTGGACTGCTGAGAGGAGAGAGGCCTCAAATTGAGAATCTAGAGAGGAAGCAAGTTCTCTTGTTCTGTATGGTGTTGGATGTCCGTGTTCTGGAGTGGGAGTGTTTGTAGGAATGAATAATATAAATGATAGTAGGGGTGGTTTGGCCGCAAGGGCTTTTTGAGTACATTTTAGCAGATAGAATTTAGCAAAAGAGTTCTTTGTAAAGAGGTGGATGGTGAAAGCACATCAACTATTTAAAACAAAAATTCAGTTGTCCAGTCTTCAACAAAATAGTATTGATGTTTTTTCAACAAAATATTTACTGCCTTATCATTTGAAAATCACCGTGCATATTTTGTATGGAGAAGTCTGTTCACAGCAGGAAGTAGTATGAGGTGGGGGAGGGGCAGTTGGGGGAGTGATGTATTTTTGTGAAGCTATATTACAAGGTCTGGTTTAATTGCAATGGATTTGTTTTTGCTTGTGAGTGATACAACTCCAGTCAGCCCACCCAATTGTTTGTGAGTGTGAATGCCCTTTTTAAAAAGACAGGTAATAAAAGATTTAATTTGGTGAATCTGATTTGAAATTTATAATGCCTTTCTTTCTATTGTATTAGCAATAAACAACAAATTAAATATTTCTGAATGTGTAAATGGATCATTATAAAAATAATGACATAAAATGAAGTTAAATGTATTGATAATGCCCTGTGGTAGCATTCTGCCTGTATTTGAAATTCTTTGACAGAGGCTTATACCTTGAGTTTTCATTGCCATGACGGTCACCTCCAGTGCAGGAAGGAAGCGTTAGTTGACAGGTTGGTGTTGATTACAGAAATGCCATATTCAAACCAAAGCAATGTCAGCTTATGCGAACATTAAACACAAATAAGCATAGAAGAAGCATAGATTTTTTTCATCGATTGATAAAATAGATATTGGCCCTTCAGTTCAACTTGTGCATTCCAACCAAGATGCCTGCTAAGCTAATCCCTTTAGTTTGTGTTTGGCCCATATGTCTTGAAACCACATACCTAGTCCCGATGTTCTTTAAAACTTTGTATTTGTTCGTGCTTTTACCCCTTCTTCTAGCTACTTATTCCATATACCCACGACATACTCTGTGGGAAAGACTTGCCGTTCAGATCCTCATACAATTTTCTGCAATGTCATCATCTGCTCTATAATCTGTTCATCATATCTTTGCTGAGATCTTCATTTCAAAACAATTGAAGTTTTATAATACCAGTATTTAGAAAACTATGTTCAGCAATATGTAGCTTTTTCCTTCTATATGAATAGTCAAGCAGGGGAGTAAAATGTATAATGAATCAAATACGAGAAGTAACAATTTTTTGAATATTTTATTTATGATTTTCCAAACAAACTCAGTTATCAAATATTATCAGTGTCAATGTTAACAGTATCAGCATTGACCACAATTTATAATCATCAATTCTATACAAAGTTTCTGCAGAATTCAAACTTTTTCTATGTCCCTCCCTTACCACCCCCACACCCTCCATATATAACACTTAACTAACCACAGTTACACACAACATTGAAGGCACTCACAACAAAAGTGTGAAACATGTATCAGAGTGTCCCAGCATAGCAGCCAGAACTCGGGCTGCTTTCTTGACTTTACCTGGTTGGGATGGGATGGACCCCCACCCCACCTCTCCACAATCGATTGAGGAATAGATGGGAAAGCTAGGGCGGTGAAGCACAATGGTCCACACTATAGTTGTGCTCTTATGGAACTTAATTATGGTTGCCAAATTTATTTTAAAGTATCCTAGTTTTTTCTTAAGTTGTAAGTAATTCTCTTCAGAGTAGCACAACTTTACATTTCCATGATCCAGCGTGCAATGCTCAGGCAGGAGTCAGATTTCAAGGACATCACTATGCATTTCCTCACCACTGCCAATGCAATCATTATGAATTGGATTTGAAATATGGACATTGTAAGTCTTCTGTCCATTATGTTTCTCAATAGGAACAACACTGGATACTGCGGGAATTCTTTGCCTTTCATTTTTCCTTGGACTTGGCCTGGTTCCACCCAAAAGGGCCTCACCTTGCAACACATCCAGGTTGCGGGCACAAATTTTCCTGTCTCAATGCCGCATCCAAAGCATTAGTCTGATAGTCTTGGTTTAGATTTGTTCAATTTTTGCGGCATCAGGTACAGCTTGTGCAGCAAATTGCATTGCACCAGCCTGTACTGCGCATTAATAATGTGATAGCAGTTATGTTGGCCCGACCTATGTGGACCAGCACCGCTCATCAATCGCTTTTCCTAAGTCTGACTCCCACCTCTGCCTTGATTTGTGAGGGCCTGGTTTGGGTCCTTCTGTTTGGAGCAAGAAATACATTACCGAGATGAATTTCCATGTGTTCCCCCTTTGAATCGTGGCCTCTATGTCACTGTACTCTGGTAGGGGATAATTGGACCTAATTTATCCTATATAAAAGATCTTATCTGAAGGTAGCAGTGGAACCTCTTATTTGATAAATCATACTTGTGTCTAAGTTGTTCGAATGGCATTAGTTGCCCCTGCTCGTAACGGTCCTCTACACACCTGACACCATTACGACACCATGTGCCCAGGATCTTGTTAATGGTATTAATCTATTTGGAGTCATGGGTGTTTTTGGGGTCAGCCCCACTTTGATTCCTAAATACTGGTTAATTTTATTCTAAATGAGGATAACTTGTTTTCGTTATAGGGCTGCCTGTTTTCCAGATAACAATTTAGAGTCCCATTTATAAATAAAGTCCTCTGCCACCTTTTTGCCTACCATGTGAAGGTCAATTTGGGTTCAGGATGATAGACCTCCATCTTCAAAGAGAGAGACAATGTATCTCGACTGGGGTACCCAATAGTATTTCTTGAAGTCTTTCATTTGTAATCTGCCTAGACTGTAATCCCAGGTCACTTTTTCCATAGAGACCCTGGCTACTTTTCCATTCGATAGAAATTTTCTTATTTGTGAGAGTAAATTTTGGAAGAATCCCTGGGCAACAGCATGGAAAGTGTTTGGAAGAGGTACTGAAGTCTCGGCAGCACCTTCATCTTAATACAGTTGACCCTGCCCATTAAGGTTATGGGCAGGGACATCCACCTATTTAAGTCCTCCTCAATTCTCTAAAGCAAGAGGATATAATTTAGGTTATATAAATTATTTAAGTTATTGTCTATTCCGACTCCTGGATATGTGATCCAGTTTTGTGGCCACTTTAAATAACCATTTTCTTGACATTGATTAATCCCCCTTAGGAAGTGGCATGATTTTGCTCTTGTTCCAATTAACATTGTAGCCAGAGATCGCTCCATGGTCCTTGAGAGTAGAGTGCAGTTTGGACAAAAAGTTTGCTGGATATGTCAGATATATCAGTACGTCATTGGCAAATAAGTTGATTTTGTGTTCTTCCTGGCCTGCTCTAAAACCCTTGATGCCTTGAAACTGGTGAATGACTTTGGCTAGTGGCTCCATGTCTAGAATGAACAAGGCTGGAGACACTCTTGTGTACTTGATCTTGTCAATGGTAAAGCTGGAGAAATTTGTTAATTGATCACAACTTTAGCCTTGGGTGCATGGTATAGCATCCTTATCCAATTCATAAAATCTGGCCCTAAACCCAACTTTTCCAGCACATTGAATAGAAAATCCCACTCCAATCTATCAAATGCTTTTCCTACATACAGGGCCACAGCAAGACCTCTCTCATTTCTGGTTTGTGCCAGAGGCATTATACTCAACAGTCTGCCAATGTTATCCACTGCCTGTCTTTTTTTTTTTGCACAAAGCCTGCTTGGTCTTCATTAGTTTCAGAAAATGTTTTGCCAAATTATTTGCCAGGGCTTTTGCAAGTATCTTATAATCTGGGTTTAACAATGAAATGGATCTATTGGGGCATTTTCTTATCTGTCCATTTTGTTGTACAATTCCCCTGTTTTTCCTTTAAGTCTCTGGCCACTCTCTCCTCCATTCTTTCCATGGCCTTTAAAATGTCTCGTAGTGAGGACTCCGTGCCACCTCTCCCACTTGCCAATGCCATCCTGCTCCCTTCGTGGATCCCAGGTCTTCCCTGCAGTTTTCTCCCGATGCTACCTCTAACCTCCTTGTCGCTTCCAACTTTTCTGGGCTCTTCGGAGCCATCTACTGATGCAGGGCCAAGGTCTCCTGCGACCTCCTGTGAATTGCTCCTATCACCTGTCGTGTTCCGCTCCCAGGCGCTCCTCTCTCATTGTCCTCGATTGGGGGGGGGGGGGAGAGGAGGGATGTGATGCTTTAACCTCTCTGCAGGCCTCTCATTCCCCCCCCCACCAACGATTGATTGGGGACCATGTCGCCTCACCTCCCCTGGTCGGTCTCATGTCCCGTTGCCCTCCTGGGTGAACGTGACCGCGCTCGGCAAGTCGCACCTCTGTCGATGGGATCTCCCAAGCTTCAGGCCTGGACTTGCTGTCGCCATCCTGGGTTCCACGAAGTGGGCTGGATTGGGCGCCACTGTTCCTCCTATCTTGCTGGCTGCCTTTGTCTGGCTGGTTTTTTTTCTTTCCTGTTATTTCCAGGTAGGGATCGTTATTTGCCTATTTTTATTATTTTTGACGTAAATTTTTTTTCTTTCTGAACTGTTTTTGAAACTCCTTGTCAGGGAGCTCTTGGGGTTGATGTCTGGCTACTCCCTCCTCATCACGTAACCTCCTCTAGAAGTAACAGAAATTGCCTAAAAGCTTAAAGTCCATGACCCATTTGATATTTGAGGTTTGGATCCATTCTCCCTTGGAGCCTCCAAACTGAAAAATATCTGACTTTAATTTTACTGTGTAATGTGTGTATGGAATTTGGTAATTATTTGATGTAAATGGTGAGGGGGGGAGGGGGGGGGAAAGTTTAAAATGTGATCCATTTGAAAAGTAATTCACTGGAATTGTTTTGTATCTGGCCCAATAAAACAAAAATGAGGAATTTAACTTTTCCATATTGCCTGGGTTTCAATTTAATGATCATCTTGAACATTAACTTTTCACGTTTCTCCACAGAAAATGGTGCCAAATGTCTTTGCCTTTTGAAATAGGAGCTTATTTGTCCAATATTTTAAATGGCATGGCTGACGTTTGAACAGCATTGGGGAAGTGTGAGCAGATCTTGGGTTAATCAGCAAATTTGATGAACTGATATGTCTTGTCTGAGAAGTGCTAGATAACTGGTTTTGCTGTAGTTAAATACAATGGCAGAACATTTATATGGTGCTTTTAAATTTCAGTTTCCAACACCCCATTCATTAAAATATATGCTTGTCTTGATTCTAGCAAGTTTTAATTCACACATAGCATCTTGGATTCAAGTGTCAGGTCTATCCTGTGAAGTGGAAAATGGGGTGGGGTTGGGTCTGTTTTTCTGTTTAAGTTGATGGCAGTGTGCATCAAGGTAGAACATGTTTGGCCAAGAATCAACAATTGCTAACTTGTATATTCACTGAGAAGACTGCCAAATTCACCTTGGAGTTCAGTCAATGCAGGGAGAATATTTTCTTGCATAATCTGTCCTATTTTGTTGCCAAATGAGATTCCTTCTGTTCGCAAGTGTTTTTTTCTTTGTAAGCAACACGCAAAATTCTGGAGGAACTCGGCAGGTCAGGCAGCATCCATGGAAGGAAATTCTGGAGGAACTCGGCAGGTCAGGCTGCATCCATGGAAGGAAATTCTGGAGGAACTCGGCAGGTCAGGCAGCATCCATGGAAGGAAATTATGGAGGAACTCGGCAGGTCAGGCTGCATCCATGGAAGGAAATTCTGGAGGAACTCGGCAGGTCAGGCAGCATCCATGGAAGGAAATTCTGGAGGAACTCGGCAGGTCAGGCTGCATCCATGGAAGGAAATTCTGGAGGAACTCGGCAGGTCAGGCAGCATCCATGGAAGGAAATTCTGGAGGAACTCGGCAGGTCAGGCAGCATCCATGGAAGGAAATTCTGGAGGAACTCGGCAGGTCAGGCAGCATCCATGGAAGGAAATTCTGGAGGAACTCGGCAGGTCAGGCTGCATCCATGGAAGGAAATTCTCGAGGAACTCGGCAGGTCAGGCAGCATCCATGGAAGGAAATTCTGGAGGAACTCGGCAGGTCAGGCAGCATCCATGGAAGGAAATTCTGGAGGAACTCGGCAGGTCAGGCAACATCCATGGAAGGAAATTCTGGAGGAACTCGGCAGGTCAGGCAGCATCCATGGAAGGAAATGGATGGTAAATGTTTCATCAATTTTCATTTTAAATTAATCTTTGATTATTTCCTGCCTCCCTAAATGTAGATTAATCCAGTTCCTCAGAATGTTCTTGGATAATTTCAGAATGATTGACATTAGATTCACCAACAAGTTATCACTCAATTTATTCTGCTTCTTGAAACTTGGTAAGGTATCACAATCACTATATAATCCAGTCATTTGACACTTCCTCTGCAGTCAGAGCAGTACCACACCAGGCTGTCATACATCCAAATAGGATATTTTCTAGGGTGTCTCTTTAAAAGATGGTGAGAGACTTTGGGGACATGCCCGATTGAGGCTTCTGAGGAACAGAGTAACACTAGAAATCACTGATCCCACCCAGATATGTCTATCATCGGTGTCATCCGTTGCCTGGGTGAGGCCCACTATAAACTGAGGAATAACATTTCATGACAATGTACATATGTACTGAAATTCTTACTGCTGTAGCTGAGCAGGTACCTAGTTTTGTCATTTTTTTTAAACAAAAAACTACAATTGTAAACTTGAATTAAAAAGATATGAAAAATACAAAATAAATAATAAATATTCATTGTTATCCAAGTGAAAAAAAAAGTAACAGGAATAGTGTAGAGTGTCCTTTTTTAGTGTTTTTTTTAAATCTCCCCGATTGCTCTAGCAATGAAAGGATTGAGGGCCTAAGGGATGTTGTTGTATTATATTCTTCATGGGTAGCCTAGACCTCAACAGCGTGAATATTAGGCTCTCTGTGTTTTGGTAACTCCACCCCAATCTGGTTCCACTGTTTCCATCTGTCCTTTATCTGATCCTACAGAAATAAATCTACCTGTCCTTCCACCTCTCCCACCTTCATTTGTCCATTATCCTATCACCTCTTGGCCTTGCCCCACCCTCCCCCCTTTAATATTTGCCAGTCCCCTTTTTAATTTAGTCTTGAAAAAGAATCCCAAAATGTTGACTGACCATTTCTCTCTATGGATGCTGCCTAACTCTTGAGTTCCTTCAGCTTCTCTTTGTTTACTCCAGAAAGCCTTTGATCTACTGTCTTAATTGTAATAACACCTTGGTTGGACTAGGATGTATAGATATGTGCTTTTTTTAAAAAAGTCAATGATCAGATGCTTTGTTTTGCTGGCATTGACATTTGCAATGCATCACTGACTCACTACACAGCAAGCAGCTTGAAATGGTGCCATTCCAAATTGGATCATGAGGAATTTTTGCCTCCCTTTTCTCCTGGATCTGAATTAAGGAAAATCAAGAGTATGCCTAAAGAAGTACAGTGAAACTCGCATTATAATGCAATTGTTTGGGCCCATAAAATGGCATTGTGAAGAAAGCGGTCGCGCTAAATCGGGTTTCACATATACAGCGAGAGCATCAGCAGCAACGTTTCAACCTGCCTTACCTCCATTTCAGCCGAATCTCAGTCCAACCTAAACAAGCTGGCCACACTCTGGCTGGGTTACATGGGCATCAGATCCACTAGAGCAGGAGCAGAACCTTCGGCAGCTAAACAAGCTGAGGGAGCTGGCCACGCTCTGGTCATGTTGGAAGAAAGCGCACTGCCGCCGGCTGCCACTGCTGGCTGCTCTGGTCGAACTAGCCCGGCTCGCTGCTTCGACCAGTGGCCGCCGGTGTGCACGGCTCCGGCCCTGAGTTCCACCATTCGCCTGCCACAAGCCCCAGATCCAGGAGCGGGTTGCGTTAAATCAGGGTTTCATTGTCCTAATTTCTGTCTTTGGGAACAAATCTTATTGAACACCAGAAGCTGGATTTGTGTCTTATGGCGAAAATATTCATGCCATGTTTTAACATTCCAATAGAGAATTTGATGAGAAGAAAGTTGCAGGAGTGAATGCAATGTTGGATCTGAATGTCAACTTAATTGTCTTGTAAAGCCAATTTTAAATTCTGCATCTCACGAGAAAGCACATTTCCCCACTCCTTTAGTTTGGATGCAAAATGTTCCGTGAAGATTTTTCTAAGATTAATCTTCTGTCTCAAAGTCTACAAATGGTGCATGATGCACACTGATTTATTTTCTGTTTCCATGGATTAAATATTGTGTATGTGGGGGGGGGGGGGGGGGTGAGAAACATTTAACATAGTGATAGTTCCAAAAATAATCATTTCAATCTTGAGTTTTAAAATTGATTGGAAGATACACAAATGGTTAAGTCTGGAAGTTTATGGAGTGGGAGCAGGTCAGTAGGACTAGCAAAATAGTGGTTGGCACAGACTAGAAAGGCCAAATGGCCTGTTTTCTGTGCTGTAGCTTTCTATGGTTCTACAGGTATTGACGTACTTGATCTATTTTACAGTCTTGAATGATCTTTGATCCAGTGTAATTATAGAAAAATATATAGATTCCTGAAACAGGATCTTATCTGTGAACATTGAAGGATGAAAATGTGTGGAAAACCATGCAAAAGTTTATATTTCAGCAACTTAAATGGAAAAACTCATTGACAGTTCAGAAGAGGTTAAAGTAGAATTTAAGATTAGCCTAATAAATTCTCATTGTAACGTGATTATCAGATAGCAATATTTTTAAATAGATTTTGTGAATTGATTGAAGTTGTTGATTGCTGCCTTTAATGAAGAGGGAAGGTCCAATCTATATCTAACTTACTGAAATGTATGTCAGCTTCTGGAAAAGATTAGCATCAATAAATTACAATCACTTTCCTTGTATCAAGTGTGGGTTAGCAGAAATTCAAAAAGCAAATTGCAAGTGCTGCTTAATGACATTGGGCCATTTTTGAAGTGCAGAAGAGGATAACCTGCTTCATGGATTTACAAAAAAGTTGATATAGTCATTAAAAGCTTTCCATTTCCCAAAATGCAGTGGACAAGTTCTGTAGAAACTCAGCAGATCATGCAGTATTATTAAAAATCAAAGAGTGGTTGACTTTTCAGACCTGTGCCTGTTATGTGTGGATTGTGGAGGAACATGTGGCCTCCCTGTCTGGAACATTGTGGGTGGTCACGTGACCTCTCTGTCTGAAACTTGTTAGTGAGTTGCATCACCTGCCAATCAAGGTTGGACTCCTGTGCACACCTTAGAGTTGGCTCATTTAAATGATTCTGTGTTATTATTGGGCAGGTACCCAGCTCAGAACAGCCTAAAACATGGATGTATACCACATTTCTTTCTCTCTGCCTTTTGGTTCTAATCCTGGACAACACTAGAGGAGTCACAG
Organism: Narcine bancroftii; assembly: GCF_036971445.1. Lineage (NCBI taxonomy): Eukaryota > Metazoa > Chordata > Chondrichthyes > Torpediniformes > Narcinidae > Narcine > Narcine bancroftii. The sequence continues at coordinate 269,806,596 of NC_091472.1, read as the reverse complement.
GTAAGGTGTGCATTACACTGAATTGAGCCATAGTGCTGCAATAGATCAGTGCTTGCAGAGAGTCGCACCCCATTGGTACAGGGAACCAGGAGTGTGTCTTATATTACTTAACACTGAGCTGCACACCAAGGTATCAGGATTGGGAGTGTCTGGTGAAGTCCCTGTTTGTACACATATGCAGGAAAGTGTGGTAGGGTAAGCAGCCACCGGTATCGGTGTCCCTTGTGCCTGCTTGCACCATTATAGTTTTTGTCTTGTACTGTGTAGAAGAAGGGCAGCCGTGGACTGGTATCAGAGTCCAACCTGGGTCCGATGTGAATGCCTATACAGCTATGAAGTAGTCGAATAATTAAGTATCATTTGAGATTAGAGGATTGTTTTGAAGCTGGTAGATTTATAACATTTGAATGAATGAAAAATAAATTTATTGTGCCTAATAATACTTTGCTATTATCAAGTTGAAGGTTTTCGATATTTTAAAAAAAATAGGTCAGAGTTTGATGCTACCTGGCTGGAGTGAATCAGAATGACTGATTTGTAATAGTAATGTAAGTATATTTGTCTCTGTATAATTTACTTCAAAGAAAAGCCCCCCAAAAAAGGTATGCTTAAATTGAGATTAAGATAGGAAGTGGATTTAAATTGACAAATAGATGGATGGAATTATGTAAAGATAATATGACAAAAATTATAAATGTTAGATATAGGTTGGTTCAATATAATTTTTTTGGATCACTTGTATCTGACTCCAAAAGTTTAAAAAGATCGAACCCTACATTATTAGCTTTGTGTTTTAGGTGTGGACAAGAGATGGGATCATTTTTGCATTCTACTTGGCAGTGTCCTAAAATTAAACACTTCTGGGTGGAAGTCGGTAATTTTTGGAATGAATAATAGGGGTCAAGTTCCTACAGGATCTGATGCTATTTTTGGGTAGTAAGACCTAAATTAAAATTAACAGTGTATCAATTTAACTTGTACAAATAGCTTTAGCTATGGCAACAACTTGGAAATCAGACACAGACTTGGGAATGGCGAGGTGGCATATGGAACTTCGTAGCTGCATTCCACTTGAGAAGATCACTTAGTTTATGAAATAAATATCATGTATTATATGTATTTGTATACCCTTGACATTCTCCAGTCCTTTTTCTATGAAATGTATTCACAGTTGTGGTTTAAAATTTTTAAATAAAATATTTAATTTTTTTTTTTGACATCTCCTGTTTGTCTCTTGGGTGTTCAATAAAGTTGCCATTGATGGTAATACTTGTGTCCAGATTCATCTCTGTGAACCCACCGAAACTGGCACTTCCCAAACAAAACAGAACCTCACTTCAGGAGTGCTGAAAATCAGGTAAGACGCTTGAATGAAAAGATGGGTGTGAGAAGGGAATGGGGAGGAGCAGAGGCTAGACAGAAATGAGAGGGGAAAAAGAGAGTCCAGAGCAGGGGGGTTACTAGAAATTGGAGATTTATATTGATGCCATCTGGTTGGAGACTGCCATGATTGGCATTACCTTGGCAGTGCATGAGGCCATGTAAAATCATATGACAATAAACTTGACAAGTACAACCCAATGAAAGTGTTTTCTGGTCCTCGGTGCAAAACATGCAAGCACACAACCAGTCATAACGCACATACAGACAAATAATACATATGCAGGACAAGTATATCTATATTTAAAAATATATATGTATTGATTTGTGCGAATGAGAGTCTCGGATGGTTAGTGTGAGCAGGTCCTTTGGTCATTCAGCGTTCTCACCGCCCATGGGAAGAAGCTGTTCCTCAGCCTGGTGGTGCTGGCTCTGATGCGCCTGATTCTCTTCTGTGACAGGAGCAGCTGAAAGATGCTGTATGTAGGGTGGAAGGGTCCTTAATGATTTTGCATGCCCTCTGCAGAGAATCCCGGTAGATCACATCGATGGAGGGGAGGGAAACTCCAGTGATCCTCTCTGCCGCTCTTGTGGTTTTGTTGATTCCACACTATACATCGGAGTACTGCGTGGAATTGAAGTGCTTAGTCACTGGGATGTCCTTGCTATTGTAGATGACAGAATAAAGGTGCTTAACAAAGCAATTCCTAATTCCCAATGTAGAAGAAGCTGCATTCAGAACTGGATACAGTTCTCAAAGTTATGGTTACCAAATGATCGAAGATAAATTTGGAATGTTTCGATTTCACTAAATTACCAAGTGAAAAGTTTGTAATTGAGTTTCAAGAAAATAAGTGTTGTGGTGGCACGCCTTTAGGCAGGCGAACTGGCCTCGCTTGTAACACGTGGCGGGGCAGCCGGCCAAAATGGCACTGACAGGGTTTTCCCCTTCGACCTCAGCACCGTGCTCAGAAGCCCGTGCTTGGGGACCCACATGACACCCTAGTGACGTCAGCGCCCCCAACGCGGTTCTCAGCTAGGTCCGGGCTGGGAGTATAAGGACAGCCAGGTAGCCTGCAATAAATGAGCTCAACCCGTCTGGTTGTGTGTTATTTCAGTTAGCAGTGTAGCTGCTGCTACAGTGTCTTCATTTTGAGCACCAAAGTGATTTATTTCCATTTTAGTAAAATGTCCAGTTATGAATTAATACATGCCATGATCATAAAATCATGAGAAGCAGTTCTTGCATAAATCAACCTCTACATCACTTTTAAGTTATATGTGTGTGTGACAGACTAAAAATGGAGCTCTGCTAATGCTAGACATACAGCCTTTACAAGAGCTTTGGAGAATGCCAAAGAGACTTCACTAATGGATTGTTGCTTACAAAAAGGTAACAGATGATAGGTCTTGTTAAAGCTGCAGATTGTCTGGAGCTGTTCTAAGAGGGTCATGTGGTTTGGCAAGCAGGCTTTTTTATCTCAGAGAGAGTCACACACACACACACACACACACACACACACACACACACACACACACACACACACACACACACGTGTTACAGCCAGCAACAGCAGCTGGGGCTGGAACAGGATAAGCTTGCAAGCTTGTGGAAAACCCCATTTGGAAGATGGGTTGTGAGTCCTTAGTTCAGCCTGGTCAAAGCACTTGTGGTTCATGCAAGAGGAGAGGACTGGCTATCTAATGTTTCACTTGGAATAAAGGAAACAGAAAGGAATTCTTTGGTGACCTGAAAGAAAGAGGTTATCATCTGGAGAGACACTGAAGTGGTTGATTAAAAAGGAACAATAAATCTCCCTCTGAAAACCAACAAGAACCTTCCTGAGCGGTATCCATTTACCTTTCAAGCACAAAAGCCTATAATTGTTAAATTCTTTGGACCATATAAGAATTGCCTGCAACTGGTGAACTTAGCGGAATGAGAAGTGAGATTGGTTTGTGAACCAAAGAACTTTTCTGAACTTACACACACATTACAGACATGTGTGTTTAGAATTAGAAGGGGGTTAAATTAGGTTAAGTAAGTCAATAGAGATAAGTTAAAGTTTGATTCTCTTTACATGTTTAAAGATAATTAAAAGCAACTTTTGTTTAAGTAACCATTTGTCTTGGTGAATATCTATTGCTGCTGAGTTTATGGTCCTCTGGGCTCGTAACTAGATATATAAAAAGTTAGATATTGGATATGAAAATCTACCTGACCCAAATATTTGTATATTGTCTTGTTTAATTCTAAGATCCAGTAGGTTTGGGTATCCTGATGCATAGAATTATTGAACTCTGTAAAAACAAGGGATAGTAGAGTACTAACATATAAATGTCTTGGGCTAAATTACTAAGGGACAAATGGCTTTATGATTGGTCTGTTTAGCTATATGATGTAACTCGTACAGATTCAGATCAGCAGTACAAAATGTTTCAGTGGCTGAAAGTAAGTTGGTGGAAAGAGTCTAATGATGTCGTAGTGTTGTGGCATATCAAATATGGAATACAAAATGTGTCCATCTTCAGTATCTCTCTCCATTTTTATGTTCCACTTTTGCTATTTGAAAAGATGACCTTGGTTAGATTTGTTGCTTAGTTGAGAAGGTAATTTGCAAATGATGTTTTAATGCATTAAGATACAATTTTACAGCCAAAAATTCTTCATAGCATATGGTTGTATGCTTGTTTATGTCAGATGCTCTTTTATACACACACTCAAGATGGAAAATTCAGATTTCAATGTGTTATTAACTATTTGCATTTATTTAATGTTTTTGTGACTTGGACCTTTTGAGGTTGAGAGAACATATTCATTTTAAATTGTAATATTACATGATCATAAAAATTTCAAATGGATAAATGTACAATAATGTGTGTCTTGTGTCACATATATGATCAGAGTTTGATAGAGCTAGCATACATCAATTTTCTGATCATCAGCTGATAAATTGTTCTTGTAAATTTAGTTCTCAAGTTATGGTGAAAATGCATATAATTTCAGTAGGGCAGACTATTTAGTTAACGCTGAAAATATTGTCAGTCGCTTCACATGGAAATACTTGCATGGCTTTTGAAAACTCAGAATTTATAACCTCCAAAGATTTATAATTGTGGTACCACGATAATTATGAAAATTAAACACACACTTGCATTTTCAACATTATATTTTCACATGTAATTTCATTTTTTTTTTAAGTAAATTCAGAGCAAGAAATTGTATACTTGTATTGGTGGGCATCAATAAATAAATCACCAGGCCTATTACCACTGCTGTCCCTGCATAGGATGCAGAATAAATTTCATATGTAAGCTTACTTCAAAAGAGGTGATATCCATTTGATTACTGTTGGCTGTTTCCCTTTTGTACAGATTTAAACTGAATGTAGAATGGCCTGACTTCTTTTAAAAACTTTTGATGACCAAACAGGTATTGGCCAAGTAGGCAGTGTCCACACTAGTCTGCTCAGACCTTGAGGGTTGAGCACTCTGGGGGAAGAGTGAGAGGGCACAAGAGTGGGAGAAAACCCCATCACCCTTCTGATGAGAATAAGCTGGGAGGGGGTTCCTACAGGGTAGGAAACCACAGCAGCAGATGAGAATGGGGGTCATTCACCAAAGGATTCACTGCAGGCCTGCTGAAAATTGGCTTGTATGAACCAGGTGATGTGGGGGGGCTGGTAGTCATGGTGGGGAGCTGGCTGATGGAGGACCTCAGTTTTCTTCAGGCTGACTTCCAGGCCAAACATTTTGGCAGTTTCCGCAAAGCAGGACGTCAAGCGCTGAAGAGCTGGCTCTGAATGGGCAACTAAAGCGGCATCGTCTGCAAAGAGTAGTTCACGGACAAGTTTCTCTTGTGTCTTGGTGTGAGCTTGCAGGCGCCTCAGATTGAAGAGACTGCCATCCGTGCGGTACCGGATGTAAACAGCGTCTTCATTGTTGGGGTCTTTCATGGGTTGTTTCAGCATCATGCTGAAGAAGACTGAAAAGAGGGTAGGTGCGAGAACACAGCCTTGCTTCACGCCATTGTTAATGGAGAAGGGTTCAGAGAGCTCATTGCTGTATCTTACCCGACCTTGTTGGTTTTCGTGCAGTTGGATAATCATGTTGAGGAACTTTGGGGGACATCCGATGCGCTTTAGTATTTGCCAAAGCCCTTTCCTGCTCACGGTGTCGAAGGCTTTGGTGAGGTCAACAAAGGTGATGTAGAGTCCTTTGTTTTGTTCTCTGCACTTTTCTTGGGCACACAAAACTCAAAACGGTCAACCAGTTTACCTATCTCGGCTGCACCATTTCATCAGATGCAAGGATCGACAATGAGATAGACAACAGACTCGCCAAGGCAAATAGCGCCTTTGGAAGACTACACAAAAGAGTCTGGAAAAACAACCAACTGAAAAACCTCACAAAGATAAGCGTATTCAGAGCCGTTGTCATACCCACACTCCTGTTCGGCTCCGAATCATGGGTCCTCTACCGGCATCACCTACGGCTCCTAGAACGCTTCCACCAGCGTTGTCTCCGCTCCATCCTCAACATCCATTGGAGCGCTTTCATCCCTAACGTCGAAGTACTCGAGATGGCAGAGGTCGACATCATCGAGTCCACGCTGCTGAAGATCCAGCTGCGCTGGGTGGGTCACGTTTCCAGAATGGAGGACCATCGCCTTCCCAAGATCGTGTTATATGGCGAGCTCTCCACTGGCCACCGTGACAGAGGTGCACCAAAGAAAAGGTACAAGGACTGCCTAAAGAAATCTCTTGGTGCCTGCCACATTGACCACCGCCAGTGGGCTGATATCGCCTCAAACCGTGCATCTTGGCGCCTCACAGTTTGGCGGGCAGCAACCTCCTTTGAAGAAGACCGCAGAGCCCACCTCACTGACAAAAGGCAAAGGAGGAAAAACCCAACACCCAACCCCAACCAACCAATTTTCCCCTGCAGCCGCTGCAACCGTGTCTGCCTGTCCCGCAACGGACTTGTCAGCCACAAACGAGCCTGCAGCTGACGTGGACTTTTACCCCCTCCATAAATCTTCGTCCGTGAAGCCAAGCCAAAGAAGAATGAACCAGGTATTGAGACTTGAATTCCTGAAGATGCAATGTGACGCAGGGCTCTGGAAGGGCCTCAACTGCTGACATTTTTCCAATCGCTTTGGAGGTTTTGAACCAGAGAGGCTGATGAAAGTGACTTGAATGCCTCGAGCTCAGGTTCATAACTGGGAAGGACATGAGATTACAGAAGTTACAGGTGCACAGGAGACTGTGTGGCATTGGAGGTTGTGGCATCTACCGATTGTGTCTCTGAAGGGACTCTCATTTTGGTTCTCCTTCTTGACATTTGTGGTGTTAGTCTGGTGGTTAGTCTTTGAGTGCATTTATAGGGCAAATGAGGAAAAACAAACTTTTATGTATGTTGTGTACTTGACTACAAAGCAGCCTTTCAAGCACATGGTATTGCAAGAAAATCATGAAAACCGATATGATATACTTACATTTTCCTGGACATTAATATTTGGATTGTGTGGAGAACCATAGATGTTTGCATTTTGTTCATTGAGACTGAACAGTGTTTTCTGTTTATCCAAAACACTTTTTCTGTCAAACTGCTTAAGTAATCAAAATAAAAACCATGAAGTCGCAGCCAAGCTTGTACTTGGTTATTATCATTCTCCTTTGTGGATATGATTGATAACATGCCATTTAAGGTAACAGACAAATTATTGTTCATCAAAAGGTAGCCTATTGCATATCCGAATCTCTGATCTACACTGCTGCCAATCAAGATTACCCTCCTAAAATGTTAATTTTGAAGTGTTAACTTCCTTTGTCTCAACTTTATACTTTATGAAGTTGGGTATTCTGGCTACAAATAAGTATAAATCTATAAGTCTCCATAAGCTATGATGTTGATTTTAACTAGGCTGTGTGTTCTTTACCTGCTTCCTTCTTTCAACTGCCACTAAGGTCAAGTGGTCAAATGCACTTCAGATTGTTTTATTTAACAATCCTATTATAAGTACGTGTACTTAAATTCATTTCTATTCTTGTGGCTGGAATGCTTAGTGTTAAAAGTTTTGGTGGAGGTGGGTACCACCAGGCACCTTGGATAAAAACATTAACCTCTCACTAGCTTCAGTTTGAGCATACGATATTGAACAAAGAATAAAAATTGTTCTCTGAAATTTGCTAGTTTTTGCAGCCATGCTTTTGCATAGTGAAAAGTTGAAGTTTTCAAATATAATCAGTCATGTGCATATTCTATCAAGCTTCTATTTTCCACTCTCATGGTGGCCAAGTGCTAGATACAATTTAAAAGGCAAGTTTTCTGAATACAATATTGTTGGACAGATGAGAGGAAAAGATGATTGCAGGGAGTCCAGGATGTTGGCTGAGATGAGTACCATTAAGAATAAAGAGAGATTGTTTTGTATATATTTACTACAACCTGTCAAGGGTATGCAATGAAAGGGGTGGGGGGGGAGGTGGAGTGATATTTTAATAGTTCAGATTTTTTGGTGGTACCAGAATACTTTATAGTTGGGATTAGGAAAGTACAGGGAGATTCAAGAGCCTGATAACTGTTGGGTAAAAACCAAGAAATTTAGATTTCTGAAAGTGTCCTTAACATTGTCTCCAATATTTTTTTAAAAACCCATAAAATATCATTTAACTGGTTGTTGGCATTCAAAAATGGTCAGAATAGAAGGTCAAGACTACCCAGGCTGTTGATAGCAAGAAATGCAAAATAAATTTTGTTGATATTGCTCTTCTGTCTGTAGTCTTGACATTAGAGTCTAAATCTTGGAACTTGCTACCCTTGGGAGCACATACTGAAATCTTGCTAATACCCAAGTTGGGAATATATCCTTGTTTTCTAGGTGTTGCCTGCCTTCTAATTCAGGTCTTTGAGGTAGAAAAGCAAGGAGATTAATAATTATTGTGGATCCTATCATGTGAAACACTGATGCCTCCTGACTTACAATTTAAATGGCACTCTAGACCAGCCATTTTCAAATTGGGCATTCAATTTTCCCACTCCCCCCCCCGCCAAGAGTCACAGCACATTTGGGGGGAGTGGGTGGAACACAGATTGCTTTATTGTGTAATCGGTAGGAGAGAAGTACAGAAGAAACCAACTAAACTTGACTGCTTCGCAGGGAAGGGGGTCCCATAAACTGAGCTCAAACACAACAATGTGAGAAATGGAGCAGGAGTAGGCACTCTAGTCCAGGAATGGCCAACCTTTTCATTTGTAATTTAGACATACAGCACAGTAACAGGCCATTTTAGCCTATGGGTCTGTGCCGCCCGTTAACCTACATCCCCGGTAAGTACTTGTGGGTCAAAATGGTCTGTTACCATACTGTATATCTAAATTAAAAATGAAAAGGTTGGCCACCCTTGATTTCTATCCCATCAGATCTGCTGCACCATCTCATAAGACTGTGGGCATAGCCTTAGCTCCACTCACCTGTCTGATCCTATTATTCTCAATTTTCATACTTTTCAAAAATCTAGATGTTTTAAGTACCTTCAGTGAGGCAGCCTCAACTGATCCATGGGCTGAGAATTTTATAAATTTACAATATTTCTCTCAAGGAGAAGGAGTTCCTCCATCTCTGTCCTAAATTTACTCCCCTAAATCTTCAAGTTATTTTCACTAGTTATGGTAAATATTTGTTTAGTGGTTTTTAACTAATTTTTACATAGTCTGCATGTCCTTGAGGATCATCCTTTGTTCCGATGTTTGAAGTTACTTTGTTCATGACGTATCATGAGTATGAGCTGTTTTTTGATGATTCCAAGGTTCACCTTTATTCTTGCACCTCCATTGAGAATCTTAAATGGAATCGAGGAAAATTGGGGTGGGATGGAAGTATGGATACAATATTAGTTATAAGAGTATTAAACAAAATTGTAGTGAATGGAATTTTGGAACCCCCTCCCAGCTTATTCTCATCAGGAGGGTGATGGGGTTTTCTCCCACTCTTGTGCCCTCTCACTCTTCCCCCAGAGCGCTCAACCCTCAAGGTCTGAACAGACTAGTGTGGGCACTGCCCACTTGGGCAATACCTGTTTGGTCATCAAAAGTTTTTAAAAGAAGTCAGGCTATTCTACATGCAGTTTAAATCTGTACAAAAGGGAAACAGCCAAACAGTAATCAAATGGATATCACCTCTTTTGAAGTAAGCTTACATATGAAATTTATTCTGTATTTTTGTGAAGAATAGGAAATGAAAGTAATTTAAAAAAAAATGAAATTTTAATGGTGGAGTGCAAAGTGCAACATGGGTGATTCTTAAATCTTTGAAGGTGGCAGGATAGGTTTACAAGCATTTGATAGAGTATGTGTTTTAAATCAAAATGTGGTTTCCTGTTGTGCTGAGAAAAGCAAATGCAATTTGAGTGACAAGCTTCTACTTGTGTCTCATGTGACAAGAGTAATTCTATGTATTCAGTTCTCTGTTGCATATAATTGTCATCCCAGTCTCACTCTAATCTCCACCATTTTTGACCATCCAGTGATTCTCAACCTTTTTCTTTCCACTCACATAAGAAATCCCTATACTATCAATGCTCTGTAATTAGTAAGCGATTGCTTAAGGTGGTATGTGAGTGTGAAGCGAAGGTTGAGGATCAGTGCTTCAGACCCAATTGTTACTGAAATATTTTGCTTGAGAAAAATTGTCATTGGCCCATTTCCTTTGGAGTTGTGGACGGAGAACATAGAGTTAATTAGATATGATTTAAAACAGTGGTTTTCAAACTTTTTCTTTCCACCCACATACCACTTTAAGCAATCCCTTTTCTAATCACAGAGCACTTATGGCATATGAAATAATTAAAGTGGTATGTGAGTGGAAAGATAAAAGGTTGAGAACCATTGAACACTGTGAGAATGAAATTCATGGTAAGCTTAAGGAACTACACATCTACTTGGCACGTACTCTTGGGTTGTATACTGAGGTGAACAAATCCTGATCAGTTTTTTTGAGTAAAGCAAGAAAGCCCACAGGTGCTGAAATCTAGAACAAATTCAGATCAGCCTAGTCCTGTGCCTCATTTTTTTTTTCTCTTTTAATATTCTAATTTTATTTGTCATCACAAATTTACATCCTTGGAGAGATGAGACATTAATACCGATTCTGGAATCTGAAACCAAAAAAAAACAACTTGCTTGGGGAACTCAGCATGTCAGGCAGCATCTGCAGAGGGAAAGAGAGAGTTTCAGGAAGAAATCCTGCATCAGGACTGAGCGTGCAAAGGGGAGGGAGATGGTCAATGTAAAGAAATGAAGTAGGTGGCAGGAGCTGGTAAGCAATAGATAATCCAGTGAGGGGGGATTAATGGGCAGATGGAGCCAGGTGGAGGGAAGATGTGCAGGTAGTAATAGATTGGGAGGTGATAAACGGAAACAACAAAGGGTTGCTAATTATGGAATCTGATGGGAAAATAAAAGTGATGAGTAGATCCAAACAAGGGAAGGATGGACGGAACAGTGGGTGGGTGCGGATATGTGGGTGATGGGCACATGGTGTCGGGTGTGGAAAGGTAATGGAGCTGGGGGATTGATCTGGAGTAGAGGGTGTGAGAGAATCTGGGTGGATTAGAAGGAAACAAGGGGGTGCAGGTTATCTGAAATTTGAGAATTCAGTACTTCCATCCAATTTAGAAAGGATGAAGAGAAAAAGGAGGAAATTAACAGACGTTACTCTGAATCCCACACTTCAAGGGTGGGGTGGGGGGGAGAATGTTGAATCTATTGAGGAAGTGGAAGCTAGAAACATTCAAAATAACATGATTGGTCAAAGTCACATGGATTTATAGAATAGAAATTGTTTGACCTTTTGGAATTTTTGAGGTGGTGCTTAGTTCTTAATTGGTAACAGTGAACCAGTTGACATGGTAAATTTGGACTTGCAGAGAACCCTTTAATAAGGAGTGGCATGGTTGGCATAGCAATTTGCACAATGCCTCTACAACGGGCCACACTGTCTGTAAGGAATTTATATAATTCTCCCAGTATCTGTGTGTGTTTTTCCCGGGGAGGTCCACTTTCTTCCCACCATCCAAAACGTGTAGGCTAATTGAGTGTAATTTGCTGTATGTCTAAGAAAAAAATAAATTTAAAAAAAAAATGCCAAATTATGTCATTGAACAAAATTCAACTGCATGGCATTGGGAGTAATATGTCAAATGAGGATTGATTAACTGGTAGAAAATAAATTAGGAATAATGTCATTTTCAATCTGAGAAACTTACAAGGGATCAGTGCTAGATCCAGTGAATTGGGTGAGGGGACTGGAACAGTAGAGTCATGGTCATCATTTGTTACTAATAGAGCAAAGTGGATTTAAAGTCTTAAATAGGATTTTTTTTAAAAAGCTAATGGAGGCCACCAACCTGGCAGATGGAATAAAGCATGATCACAGAAAGCTATAGCACAGAAACAGATCCTTCACATCAGTCTTTCTCAATCATTAAGCATCCATTTATTTACACAAATCTTAGCACACTTCATCCTGCTCTTTTTTAATAACCTCTTGGTTTCCCTACCCCGACACCTGTGTTTTTTTTTTAAAGTACTTCTCTTTCATTATAATGACTAACTTGAGATTTTGGAGATGTAGTAATAGATCAGAACACTTGGAAGTAAATTCTCTTGGTCACACTGAGAATGTGTAATCTCCAGAGTCGAAACCAGAAATATGAAATTATCCACTTTGTCAGGAAAAAAAAAGTTATTTTTAATGATTCGAATGTGTTCGTCTTCAAAGGGGCCTGGGTTTTGTCTGAGTAAATGTTAAATGTTAATGTACAGGTCAGCAAATTTTTGTGGAGGTAAATATCAAACAAGGAGTGTGTACCTGGGCACATTCTTAAAACCTGTGTGGACCACTGGCTGGAATTTTTGCAGACAATTTCGACCTCTTGCTGTTAATGGTCTTCGACCCCCGCATGCTTCGAAAGGACATTCATTATACTGGTGCCATTGAAGAACAAGGTGAACTGCCTCAACTATCGACCATATACTCTGATGGTGCTTTGAAAAGTTAGTTATGGAACAAATCAATGCCTGTCTCATGAAGGACCTGGACCCCCCCTCCCCTCCCCCCCCCAGTCACCCTATCATTACAAGTCAACAGGTGATGCTATCATGTGGACCCTACACTCTGCATCCTATTATGTGAACCACAAGGACACCTACTTCAGGCTGTTGTTCATTGGGTACAAGTTAGCATTTAATGCCATTATGCCAGCAAAATTAAAAATATTCAGGGATCTGAGTCTCTGTTCCTCTGCAACTGGATCCTTGATTCCCTCATTGATTGAGCCCAATCAGTGCAGATTGGCAACTTGGGTACTTCAAGGTTGCATACTTGATCTTCTGCCTTATTCCTTCTGACTCATGATTGCATTGCCAAGTTCCACTCTTTGTAATCTAAAAATTTGATGAGGACATCGTTGTTGGCCAAATAATAAGAAATAATGTCTAGATATAGGATAAAGGTAGAGAACCTGGTTGTGCCGATCTGAGCAGCAATCTTGCATTCAATGCCATCAAGACCAAGTTGCTTATAGTGGACTTGAGGAAGGGGAGGCTGAAGGACCACACGCCTGTTTTCATTGATGGAATGGCGGTGCTGATCGTTTAACTCTTCAAGTTCCTGTGAGTCCACATCTTGTAGGATTTCTCCTGGAGCCAGCACATTGATGTAGTCATGAAGAAGGTACACTAATATCTCTACTTTCCAAGGAATCTGAGGAGATTATTATTGAATGCTCTATCAGACTTCTACAGTTGTGATTTGGAAAGTATACATACTAGTTGCACCATGGCTCGGTTTGTAAACTCGAGTACCCAGAAACGTAGAAGATTTCCGAAAGTAGCAATCCTATCCACCTCGAGCAGTGACCTCCTGTCTATCGATGTGAGGCTGCTAACATCATAAAGGATTTCCATCAACTTATTCTCACAGGTTGAAGGCACAGAAGCCTGAAGTCCAATATCTCCAGGTTTGAAAACTGTTTTGTGTAACAGCTCTCAGGCTCTTGAGCCTCCGCAACCAGGGGCTGCCAAAAGGTCTATCTGTAGCACGTAAAACATTTTTTTTCTTGCACTAACGGCAACTAAATATTTACCTATCCTTTATTTATAATCTCTTTCTCTGCCTTGGTGTTTGTGGTCATTTAAATTTTTACTCTTCTCGTTGGTGCAACTTGCATACCTGTTTGCCTGTACCAAACAAGAATTTTGGTGCTTTTGTACATTGTACTTGTGTTGAACATTTCAACACTGATAGATGAAATGATTAGGTTTCTCTAACTCAGGAGCCATACAGTTGCAATGGAGGAAGTGAAGTGAAGGTTCACCAGATTGATCCTGGATTATCATATGAATGGAAAGTAAGTAAAATGTACCAATTCTCTTAAATTTAGAGGAATGAGTGATCATCTCATTAAAACTAAAATTCTTTGGGAGTTTGGCAGGATTAGTCACAGAAATGGAGGGGTCTGGCCACATGATAGCAATCAGCTATCGCAGACAAACCTTTTTTTTAACCCTGCAACAGATCTTTGGAATTCTCTGCGCTTGGAGAGCATCATCTCTGTAATTATCTGTCGTTGAGATCGAGATAAATAAATATTTGCATATTAAGAAAATTGAGGCATGAAAAAATGGATTAATTGTCATCGTTGAGTTGGCATGAGGGTTTGAATCGACTACTTCTGCTTTCACTTCTCATATTCATGATGATAATTAAACAGACATAATTTGCGAGGCAAAATCAACTGGTAATGTATTGAACAAATGAAGAACCAAAGGATGTGGCTAATGATCATTCAGAAGTGCAGAATTCCCAGCAGCATGAAAAATAGGAGCAGTTGATGTGAAAACTAGTTATACTTAATGACTAAATCTGCCACTTTTTTGCTTTCTGTTGTCCCACTGGGAACATGGTGTACCATTTAGTGTAAAATTATGTGTAGATCTTGTAATTGATGTCAATTTAATGGTATTAATTATCACTCTTCCAATGCTTTTTCACTTGCATTTTCAAACAGCAGCATGTACTATTCTTCATCAGGCTGACACAGATGTGGTCATAAAAGTGGCTCTGGTTTGTATTGTGTGCTTTTAAAAAAAAAATACTACAACTAAAAGACTAAAATACATCTTGATGACCATTAATTAGTTTCCTCTACAGGGTACTATAAATATTGAAGTCTTATTGGCAGATATTCTTTGTTCATGCTCATGCTGTCAATCCTACTGAAATTGGCAAGACAGAAAGAGGCCATTTGACACATTCAGTTAATCTCATTTCTTAGTCCATACATTTGTGGTTCATGGATATTTAAGTACTCATTCATATACAGTACAACTTCAATTATCTGAAATCTGATTATCCAAAATCCTCAGTTATCTGAATTTTTTTTGGACCAGGAAATGATGTATGTTCAGCTCTCAAGTTTTTTTTTGGATAATTGAGGATTTCAGAAATCTTTATTTATCTGAAAAATTTCACAGCTGCAATGATGTCATTTCACCTCAGAAAAATTTCGAATCAATGAGGATATCCAAAACAATCGGAAATTCTTAGTTATCGGAAATTTTTTCGCAGCCTGTTTTACATGGTAATTATTCTTTTTTTCTTAATATTCAGAATATTTACATTTAAATTTACCTTGATTAGATTTTAGTAAATATATTTCAGGTTTTTTTTTCTCTTTGGCTCTCCTAAAGAGAGGGGGGGGGTTCTTTTTTCCTTATATATGCATTTTTTTTATTGTTCACAATATGTACTTTTTTAAATTGTTGAACAAATAAATAAAGTTGTGAATTTTTTTTTTTGCAGCCAATCTGATGTCACAGGTTGAAAAAATTTTGGAAAATTACATCTGAGTAGAATTTTGAGTTGTTGGTGTTGGTTTTATCTGGTTCAGATTGTTTTTTTGGTGAGAATTAAACATTATTTCATGCTTTTTTTTAAAGTCTTCCCTTGTTGCTTAAACACTGTTACAAATGATTTGCTGTTACTACTGGGCTGTTTTTTTAAAAAAAAATGACCAGTTTTCTGAAAATATCGTTTATCTGAAGTAGGCCTGGTCCTGACTATTTCAGATAATGAGAGTTGTGTACTTTTAAATGCAAGGAATTCTGCTTCAATTTCCTGGAGTTAAACCGTTTCCTCAATTCAACTCGAGCCCTTTTATAAATAAAGAATTATGCTGCTGCTGAGAATGGTGGGTGAGAATTGTTTCCATGAATTGTTTTGCATTTCATGGAAAATGGATGCCGAGCCAAAGAAAATGAAATAAGAAACTAGATTTTTTAGTGCATGGAGAAATGTGCCCATGCTGCCCAAATACAGCAATGACTAATTAACCAACCATCCTTCTATGTCTATAGAATTAATATCTGCATCCAAAAAGAAATTCTAATATTCCAGTAATGCCACTACAGTATTTACAGAAAACTCTAAATTTGTGGGGTTTTTTTTTCCTGCATTTCTTACTCAGGGCGGCACAGTTGGCATTGTAGTTAGCGCAATGCCTTTACAGTGCCAGTGATCGGGATAGGGGTTCAAATTCTGTGCTGTCTGTAAGGAGTTTTTATGTTCTCCCCATGTCTGCTCGGGTTTTCCCGCTTTTTGGGGGGGGGGTTCCTTCCACTGCTCGAAACGGGGGTTGTAGATTCATTGGGTGGCACAGACTTGTGGGCTGAAATAACCTGTTACCGTGATTTTATTTCTAAATTTTAAAAATTAAATTTTCGTACAATATCTCTAATTGTTGATATAAATCTCTCTCCGTGCCCTTTCATCAGTATTTTTGGAATGAGTGGACTTAATTTTTTACTCTATCTCAATCCCATGTTTCCCTGATTGCTAGAAGTCTCATTAAGGTGCGGTGGAAAGATGATGTCCCTCCCATGCATACACAATGGTTATTGGATTTGATGGCATCCCTCTCTAGAGAAAATTAGGTGCTCAGCCACTAAAACAAGTTGTTTTTTTTTTAATTATCTTGGGGGCTTTTTCAATTATTTTCAAAATTTATAGATCAATGATTTTTGCTTTTTATTAAAAATCTTTATTTCTTTTTCTTTGAACTATTAGTATTGAAATAAGTAGTAGATGTCTGGCTTTGATTGTAATAGGTTAGGATTAGAAATTACATTAGTTATAGATTTTTTCTTTTTTTCCTTTTTTATTGACAGCATGAATCATATGTATTTTGTTTGCTATCTGTAATTTTATTTTAATTTTCACCTGAACTTTATATCACATGTTCTATGTATTTTATATTATTATTTTCTCAAAAACAATAAAATGATTGAAAAATAAACATTTAAATTTAATTCAAACTACAATTAATTATTGGGATCTGTTATTAAAAGAGATTGAAATTCTTCTTGATTGATTTTGTTGATTTATTTATGGTTTAGTTATGCATGGTTGCAATTTTATTCATGGGTCCCAAGTCTAAGCTACTGCTGGACATGGATCAGAGAAGACCTTTTGCAATTCTTCCTAATACAGTGCCCTAAATGATGTTGTGGACAAACACTTTTTTTCCCCCCCTTTATTTGCCCATGTGCTCCATGGTTTTAAATTTGTAATTGAAACAATTCACATGTAATTAAAGTGCAAATTCCAGAATTTATGGAAGGTTATTTGGATACATTTCAGTTTGACAATGTGGAAATTACAGCACTTTTTATACTCATTCCATTCAGGGCACCATAATGTTTTGGACATTTGGCTTCACAGATATTTGTGATTACTTAGATATATTTAATTGATTAATAGGTGCACCTTTGGAGTATATAGTTACCATTATTTAGTGAAGACCAGAGTTGTCCCAATGAAAGTCAAAGAAGCAATTATGTGGCTGAAAAACAGGAATAAAACAGTAAGAGACATTGTCTAAACCTTAGGATTACCAAAATCAACTGTTCAGAACATCATTAAGAAAAAGCATGCTGGTGAGCCCAGTAATCACAAAGGGACTGGTAGACGAAGGAAGACCTCCACTTCTGATGATAGAAGAATTCAGAATTGGAATTTATTGTCATGAACAAATTACGAAATTTGTTGTTTTGCGACAGTGAAATCAATTATATAAACCACCTTGTAAAAATAGTGCATGAAAAGTCAAAGTAAGGCAGTGTTCTTTGGTTCATATCATACAGGAGTCTAATGGCAGTAGGAAAGAAACTGTCCTTGTGCCACTGATTGCTTGTTTTTAGGCTGCTGTATCTTTTTCCAATGGTAGTAGAGTGAAGAGGGCATGACCTGGGTGATGGGAATCCTTGAGGATAGATGCTGATTTCTTAAGACATTACCTCTTGTAGATGTCCTCGATGGAGTGAACTCTGGTGCCCATGATGTCGCAGGCCAAATTAACTGTCTAGAGATTTTTCTTGTCTTAAGCATTGGCACCTCCATAACAGCCAGTGATGCAATCAGCTGGAATGTTCTAAAGATGCATCTTTAGAAGTTTTCGAGAGTCTTGTGTGAGGTGCTAACTCGCCTCAGAAACCTAACAAAGTATAGCAGTTAGTGAGCCTTCTTCGTGAATGCATTGACATGGAGGCTCCATGACAGATCCTGGGAGATGTTGACACCCAAGCATTTGAAGTTGTTGATTCTGTTATTCTGCTCTCATAATGAAGAAATATCATATAGAAGTTACACTGCAAGATGCAAACCGCTAGTTAGTTAAGAAATGGGATGGCCAGATTTAAGTTTGCCAAGAAGTATTTAAGAGCTTGCATAATTTTTGAAAAAGCTCTTGTGGATAGATGAAACCAAGTTTAACTTGTATCAGAGTGGTGGCAAGAGCAAAGTGTGGAGGTGTAAAGGAACTGCCCAAGCTCCAAAGCATACCACCTCATCTGTGAAATATGATGGTCGGGGTGTAATGGCCTGGGCATGTATGGCTGCCACAGGTACTGGTGCAGTTATCTTTGTTGATGATGTAACTGCTAATGGCAGGAGCAAAATGAGTTCTGAGGTGTACAGAAAAATCTTATCTGCTCAGGTTTGAGCAAATGCATCCAAACTCTTTGGATGATGCTTTATCCTACAACAAGACAATGATCCCAGACATACTGCTAAATCAGCAAATGAGCTTTTCAAAGCTAAAAACTGGAAAATTCTTGAATGGCCAAGTGAGTCACCAATCTAAATCCAATTGATTATGCCTTCATCTGCTGAAAAGGAAACTTAATGAGGACAGTCCCTCCCCAAACAAGCAGTAGCTGAGATGGCTGCAGTGGAGGCTTGGCAGAGCATCACCAGATATACTCAGCACCTGGTAATTCATAGACATCATGGACTTCAAGCAAGGGATTTGCAAAAAGTACTGAACATGACTACTTTAATATACATACCATTGCTCATAATACACATTATGGTGCCCTGAAATGGGGGGAATTACAATGACGTCACTAGGGTTGATGCCACCTGGTGTGGTAACTCATGGTGTTTCCCCCCCCCCTCTTAATTGGGTGAGTCTACGTGTACTGAGTGTAGAAGAAACATATGTGTGTGTTCCTCTTTTTGTTTGGGTTGGTTGCTGCACTGAGCAATTGGGGGGGATGGTCGGAAGCTCTCTGGCGGCATTGAGTGGTTGGGGGGGTGCTCTGAACGGAGTGCAATAGAAGGTTCAAAAAGTAAATTAGCATCGAGTTTTGACCTTGTAAGTATATTGATACATGTAAGCTGGGCTTACAAAAGATGTTTCTGTTGTTATAACTAACGACAAGGATATTTTGTATTTTTTTTTAATGCATTTTTGCTGGAACTGCACAAAAAATGGAGGCAGTCATTTCCTTTTCAGGTGTCACTTCCTCTGATGGTGTGACCTGGTGCGGTCTGCACTTCCTGTACTCACTCCTCTGGCGATGCCAATGGGAGATTATGTATAAAAAGTGCTGTAATTTCTACATGGTCAACCCAAAGCAAACCTATTAGTTCTGTCAAGTAGATCAAAATGTCATCAGCAAATAAATTAATTTTATATCCTTTTTGATAAACTTTAAATCCTTCTATATGAGGATCAGACCAAATCAATTCTACAAAAGGTTCAATGGGTAAAATGAATAAAGCAAGTAATAATGGAGATTGTGGTTTACTAAATCTAGTTAATGGAAATGGTGCTGAAACCTGCTTATTTGTAATGAGTTTAACCTTAGGTTTATTGTATAAAGCTCTAACTAACCCAGTGGTTCTCAACCTTTTCCTTTCAATTCACGCACCACTTTTAAGTAATCTCC
This sequence comes from Narcine bancroftii, assembly GCF_036971445.1. Classification (NCBI taxonomy): domain Eukaryota; kingdom Metazoa; phylum Chordata; class Chondrichthyes; order Torpediniformes; family Narcinidae; genus Narcine; species Narcine bancroftii. Next base: position 269,786,922 of record NC_091472.1, on the reverse strand, counting down.
ATGCCATAGGTGCTCTGTGATTAATAAAGGATTGCTTAAGGTGGTAGGTGAATGGGAAGGGAAGGGTTGAGAATCACTGCTCTAAACCCACTTGTTATTGAAATATTTTGCTTGAGAAAAATTGTCATGGGCCCATTTCCTTTGGAGTTATGAAACTGTGCACATAACAAGTCATTCAGGTACAATTAAAACAGTGGTTTTCAAACTTTTCTTCCCACCCACATCCCACTTTAAGCAGAGCTCTAATAACAGAGCTCCTATGGCATAGGGAATAATTAATTGGATTAAAACTTTTGTTTTTTCAATAATTCCAAACTAATATCAGGATAGACGAAGATTTTACTGCCTTCTATTTCCAGCGGCGCTTTTCTCTGGCTCGTTTTGCCGCTATCTCCAAAACTTTTTCATGTATCGAAGAAATTTCACTATTATAGGTCTTGCATTCTATTCCAGAGGGGGATTGGCTCGTAAAGCCCTATGGGCACGTTCAATCTTGATACCATCTTTAAAATGTTCATGTCAAAAAAATCTGAGGGATCCATCCCTATATAAACAATCATATCTCCCCCCCCCCCCCCCCTTTCCTTCTTTAATACTGACCAGAGAGTCCACTTTTGCAAGTATTTCTTCATTTTTCTCTTTAACATGCTCATAGTTCAGAGAGGTCATCCATTCTATCTTGAAAATGTCATTTCTCCTGCTCCAGTACTTTAACTGTTTCATCAACTGCATTATATTGTATTATACTTTGTCTATCTTCTTGTCCATTTTGGTTTCTATTTTAACCTCAGACCATTTAATATCTTTCCTTACCAACTTTAATTCTTCCATTATAATAGTTAAAGAATCTTTAACAGCTGTAGCTGATAAAAGTTTCAGCCTAACCCCTTCCTCTTCCTCTTTCCACAGCTCTTCCAGATTTATCTGTTCTCTCCTTCCTCTCCCTGTATAATATCCTCTTCCAATTCTTCTTGTCTTCCTTCCTCCTCTTCTCCAGAAACCTTCAGTTTCTTTAATAATTTGTAAGGATGCCGCTCACCTGGTTGATGTCGGGACCTAACTCACCGATTTTTGTGAACCATTCAGCCAGGGCTCCCTTCTGTCGATGTTCGCGCATGCGCAAGGGATCACGCATGTGCTTTAGTGTCATTCCTTCTGCCAGAATGCCTGGATGTCCCTGCTGTTTCAGGAATGCCACAGCTCGCTGTGTGGCAGATCGGGGTGCTTGTTTTGAACGAAGAGCCGGGTCCACTCCAGCCGCTGGTCTCATCTGCCAGTTAGGCCCTTTTTCTTCCAACTGTAATACTTTTCCATCTTTGTTCTTTTCTTTTACTTCTCTGTCCTTTTTGAGTGGCATTTTTTCACATTCCAGGGTAGTTCTCTCTTCTTCCTTATTGTTTTTTAGAGTGGATTCTTTTATTTCGGATCTTTTTTAAACTTTTTCTCAGAGGAGCAAGATCCCTCGTCCTGGCTGTACGTCATCACGTGATGTCCCCCATGTAGGGAATATTTAAAGTGGCATGTGTGTGGAAAGAAAAAGGTTGAGAACCACTGCTCTAACCAAATTTACAAATACTTGACCCATCCCAAATCTTTCAAACACCTTAAACAAAGTCCAATTTTAATCTATCAAATGTTTTTTCTGCATCCAGAGCCACTGCCACACTTGGGTCTCCCCTCTTTTGTGCTAGATGTATTATACTAAATAATTTAGTACATTATCTGCAGATTTTCTCTTTTTCACAAATGCTGTTTGATCTATATTTAACAACTTTGACAAAATTTTTGTCAATCTATTTGTCAAGCTAAAATATTTGCAATTATCTACATTTAACAATGAAATGGGTCTATATGATGATGGCTTTAAATTGTCTCCTTTTTTTGGTATTACTGTTATTATTGCAGTAGAAAAAGATTCTGGGAGAGTGTGTGTTACTATCGCCTGACCTTGTACTTCCATAAAAGGAGGAATCAGTAAATCTTTAAATTCTTTATAAAATTCAGACAGGAAACTATCTTCTTCCAGAGATTTATTACTATGTAATGAGCTCAGTGCTTCCCCCACCTCCATTGGGGTGAAAGGTGCATCCAGCTTTGCTTGCTTTTGTAAAGTTGAATTTGGTAATCTTATTTGTGACAAAAAAAAATCTACTATTATTGTCTCTCTGCGACTCAGAGTTGCATAATTGAGAATAAAATTGTTTAAAAGCTTTGTTGATTTCTTAAGGTTTATAGATATTCACATTTGACTCTGATTACATTAATTGTTCCTGAAACTTGTTCTGTTTACAACTGCTAAGCAAGGACCTTATCAGCCCTTTCACCTAACTCATAATATCGCTGCTCAGTTCTCATTATTGCCTTCTTTGTTCTATATGTGTGTAATGTATTATGCAGAGTTTCTTATTTATAAGCCTTCTTAATTTTCCTCAGATCTTTTTTTCTAGACACCTTTTTTCCCCCAAATTCATCCAATTCTTTCATGTAGTCCTTCTTAATTTTAGAAGTATCAGATTTTAGAAGTATCAGAGTATCAGATTTTTATTTGCTTTATAATCAACTTGATTCATTCTACCTTAGAGCTCTATCTTTGAATAAGAATCGTGTCTATTTGAATAAAAATAATAATCTCTATTTTGGGTGAATTCTTCTCCATATATTTATTAAATTCATTAATGTCAAAGTGGCTTTTGCTACCTTTGCCCTTGTTCCTCATCTAATTGATCTAACTAAAACCTGATGTAGACAAATATTGAGGTCCCCAGCTATTAAAATATTCTGATATGCTCCTGCCAGATTAAGAAAGAATAAGAAATATTTCTTGTATAAACTTTTCATCATCCAGATTCAAACGGGTCCAGAATTCTGAAAATAAAATTTGACTATCTACTGCAAGTACACAATTCTTTATACAGACATCAAAAAACCGGAAAGCTCCAAAAACTGGCATTTTTTACTGATGCAGGTACAGTGGAGGGGGAGAGAATGTGTGTGAGAGAAAGAGACAGTAGAGCGACTAAGTTGGGCGGGGGGGAGAGACAGCAGCGTGACTCGGGTGGGCGAGGGGGAGAGAGGCGACAGCGTGATTTGGGTGGGCAAGGGGGAGAGGTGGCAGTGTAACTCGGGTGGGCGATGGGGGTGATAGATGGCAGCGCAACTCGGGCAGGCAGGGGAGAGAGAGATGACAGCGTGACTCGGGTGGGTGGGGGGAGGAGAGAGAGAGATGGCAGCATGACTCTGGTGGGTGAGGGAGAGAGACGGCAATGTGAATGGAAGGGTGTGGATATGGCAGCATAATTTGGATGGGCTTAAATCTGGGGCAGCTGGCTTTTGTTCTGAAATCTGGAAAAATCCAAAATTTAGAACACACTCCCCCAAAAGTTCTGGATAAAGGATTGTTTCTGCATAACAAATCTTTTCTCAGGATCAATCACTACATTTTGTATCTTAACTGGAAGAGTCTTCTTTATCAAGATTGCCACTCCCTTTGCTTTTGAATTAAATGAAAAAGTTGTGACATAACCCACCCGATCTCTTTTTTAATTTCTCATGTTCTGTTTTAATTAAATGAGTCTCTTGTAAAATAGCTACACCTACTTTCATTTTTTTAATGTCAATATTTTCTTCCTCTTCACAGGTTAGTTTAGCCCATTAAAATTAAACTTAGAAAGCTCAGTATGTTACTCATTGATATTTAATTGAGGCCAAATGCAGCAACATCTCCCCTTCACCTCTCTCCCCACATCTCCTCGGCCATCCAAGAATTCATTGTCTCCTTTGTTCAGGGTCACCCTCTTTGGCAATTCAGGTAGGAAAAAGAAGAATTATGCATAATCAGTTTAGCTTTATAACAATTATAATTTTCAAAAATAAAAAGAAATAGAAAATAACAAAAATCCCCCATTTAATGTTGTTTAAAAGATACAAATTACTCCCCCCCCCCCCACCACCATTTTATGGGTTGCAGCATCTGCCACAAATATACACGAGTCGAGAGCAGAGCAGTCAGTCCATAACTCCTTTAACCACCACCCCAACCCCCCCCCCCCCAGCCTGAATGTTTACCATTATCAATCTCATCTATGCAGAAAGTAAAAATATTTTTAAAAAAACAGCTTTATATTGATCAAAGCATTTTCAAACTCCCTCTTGCTGATTAACTGGTAGTATTTCAACAACTTCTGCACGAACATGATCTGTAAACAACTTGTTCTGTTCTCCTTGGCAACCTTTTACACCCAGAGGATACTCATAGCTTGAATAAGTTGCTAGAGGAAGGTTTAGAACAATGGTTCTCAGTCTTTTTTTTTATAACCTTTGGCCCCACTTTAATGGTGGGGCATACTTTTTTTGAAAAATTAATAGAAAAAAAGTTGTACATTTAAAAGAAATTTTAATTAAATCATTTACTGCAAGTGTATTTCAATGCAATGAAGGTCAGGAATACACTGGAACTCATATTTCATATTCAGCTACTACTTCATTACATCAACCATCTCAAACACACATTCAACAACAGTCTTCAATTCAGTGGGATCCTTGCCCTTGACGCTGGCTGCAGATTTTTTTAATTTGAGGGATTAATTTTCCACCTTTAAATCTCCACGTTTTGTAATTCCTAGACAGTTTCTCTTAGCTAGTAGCAAATCACTAACAGCACTGAAGCTACAGTCTACTAAATAAGACGATGGAAAATGTATCAATATTTCTCTTCCTAAAATAGTCGAGTTTGGGTATTTCTTTACGATCTCATTAGACAGCCACATCATGAATCCTTTGAACAGAGTTTTCACAGATTCATAACATGATTCATCAGATAATTCCTCTTGGTATTGCACTGGAACTTCAGATAGGTCCACCAGCAATGGCTCCGTTAACCAAGAGGGAAAATGCATTGCCTGAAAATCATAAGATCTATCATTGAAGTTGGTAACCAAAATTTTCAAATAGTTAACAATGTTTAGATTTTCATCCTTTGTTTTTAAGCATCCCATCATAGCAGGTTCACCATCTACAGCACAGGGTGCAATCTTTCCTTTGGGTATTTCATTTTAACCCAAAGAATTTTTTTATCAACTACAGTAGTGGTTGTTTTGAATGATTCACAAAACAACATCTCTTCTTGAAACTCATCAATATATCTCACGTGCGTCATTTACAGAGCCTCACTGTCCCGAATGGTAGATTCATCCTGCTGTATTGAGAACTTTAGTGATTTCAACTTCACAATAAGCTGTTTTTCAATATCTCTTTTGCAGACAATACTATTACTCAATCGTATTGCTTGGACATCTTTGTTATCCTTTTGCAGAACTGTTTTGAGAAACACTGATATTGCAGGTTTGATCAGTTCCTCTCCAATTGGATGATTCTTCCCATGTTTTGCAATCAGCAGAGAAATTTCATAGCGAGCTTCAAGGGTACGATTTAGGGCTATGGTTTGCGCAGTGAATAATTAAGTGATTTTTGATCCATTTTCAAACTTCTCTTTCAGTGATTTAAAATATTCCAATTTTGAATTTGACATGGTTAGGATGTTTTATCCTCAAATGAGCTTCAAGACGGCCTACTTTCATTGATTTATTTTTCAAAGACTGTTGACATAATAGGCAAAAAGGTGCATGTTTATCATATACAGCAAGTATAAACCCAAACTTCAAGAACTCCACTGAATATTGATGAACCTTTTGCTTGCTTGGTCTGCTCATTTTGAATATACAACAGTGCAAGCTCTCTGAAACAGATTAATCAATATTTTATTGTGGCTTAGAATTGAAAAATGTAATAAAAGTAATGATTGAATCAAAGGAAGAGGTTTGACCTTAAAAAAAAAAGAAAAAAAAACATTAGCACGGTTTCTGACAATTTTTTTCTTGCAGATAACTGCGCTCGCCTCATGCTTTACTTTCTGGGGTCCTTTTTTCTCCCCAGTTTTGGAATCCCCCTCAGACTGGCGCTTGGTGCGAACCTACCCACCAACCCCCATCTACATGCCAGTGCACAAATATACATACAGATACAGGTCTCACTCACTACTGAACTGAAAAAGTAAAAGGGTATGGATGGAGACATGATTGTTGAGATAATTTGGAATCCTCGTCACCAATGAGATAATTTAGAATGGATGATAATAAGAGCGTTCAGAAAAAAATATAATGTTTACCAAGGATAACAGCAGTTAAAATAAGAGAAACATTGGAAGAGCAAAAATGCATGAAAATAAAAAGAACAAAGTGATTTTACTTGCAAGTTATCACAATTGTACTGACAGTGTTGTCAAATCATATCTTTCACACCAACATAATGAGTTTATTTTTTTCAAACCAACTTATTCCTACACCCCACTAAAATATTCTTAAGCCCCATGCCCCACCTTAAGAATCTATGTTTTATAAGTAGATGCAGTTTTGATGTCAGAATCCATTTGGACAGATATGTGAGGAGGAAGGATTTAGAAGAAATGCAGGCAAATGAGACTTGCCCAGAATGTCAACTTTGTCAGCATGGACAAGTTGAGTTGAAAGGCCTGTTCCATGCAGTATGGTTCTGTGACTCAGTAACTCTTCAGTTTCTTTAATCTCTCCATAGAACTGAAGTCCCATGAGCCTGGGATTGTATTGTTAAATCTTTTTGATGTCCTTGCTCATGTTGAAGAATTGACCCCCCAGAGAACTTCACTGTCCACTACCCTCCAATCTGAAAATTATCTTTCAGTTATTTCTTTTATCCAGCCTATTTTCTATTCTTGTTTTGGCTTTATTCTACAGTAAACACTTCAATTTTGATGACAAATCTATTTTAGCCAACAACTTTTGAAAGTTAATAACTAGCACTTTCAACGTAATGGTTTTCCACAACTAAGTAGAGTGCCCAGTTCTGGATGCCACGTTTAAGGAAAAGGTTCAAAGATGTTAGCGAGGATGCAAAGTTCAAAGTTACAATTTATTGGCAGAGTACATATATGACCATCACATACAACTGTGAGATTCTTTTTCCAGTGGGCCAGGCAGAATTTCTACTTATTGGTAATTGTAAACTGTTCTTTAAAAAAAAAAATTATGTATACAAAAGAAGGAAATGTAAACAGAGATATCAATAAACAGTCCGATAACAAAAAAATATATAAATATTCAGTACTAAATAATGTGCAAAGAAAAGTAATCCGTAAGTGAGTAGCTGATTTTTTTTGTTTTTGAGGATTCTGATGGTGGAAGGGCAGCCATTGTTCTTGCTCCTGATGGTAAGAGTCTTGTGGTTTCTATACTTCTTTCCTGATGATAGCAGTGATAACAGTGGTGTGGATGCTTGATGATTACTGCTGCTCTTCAATGGCAGGATTCCATTTAGATTTTCTTGAAGATGTGGAGAATTTTTCCTGTGATCTTCTGGGCTACATCCACAACCTTTTTCAGGCCTTCCATTCAGAGATACTGGTGTCCCCATTCCAGGCTGTGATGCAGTTGGAGAGCACACATTCCAGTACACATCTGTAGAAGTTTGGGGAGGTTTCTGATGTTATACCAAACCTCTACAAACTCCCAAAGAAGTAGAGGCGCTGAACTACTTTCTTCTCTATGACATTAATATGCTGTGTCAGAATTAGGACAAGTCCCCCATAAATTTAAATTTGCTCACCCTCTTCAACTCTGGTCCCCCAGAGATCACTGAATCATACACCTCTAGTTTTCCTTCCTAAAGTTTACAAACAACTCCTTGGATTTGGTGACATTGAGTGAGAGGTTGTTTTTAGTACACCAGTCGGCCAAGTTTTCAATGTCCCCCTGAATACTGACTCATCACCCTTTTTAAGCAGCCCACTACTGCGGTATCACCAGCAAATTTGTAAATATTGTTGTCATACTGAGCCACAGTCATGTGGAAAGTGAGTAGAGCAGAAAGCTAAGTACATAGGCCTGAGGTGTTCAGGTATTGATGAAGATTGTGCTTGAGATTTTCTTGCCAATCCACACTAATTGGGGAAATACAGGATCCAATTACCAAATGGGCTATTGAGGCCCAGGGCTTGGAGTTTGCTGATTAGTTTTGAAGGTATGATGGTATTGAATGCCAAACTGTAGTCAATAAAGAGCATCTTGATGTATGCATCTTTGCTGTCCATATGGTTCAGGGTTTGTGTGGAGCTAGTGAGGTGGACCTGTTACTGCAGTAGGCAAATTGGAATGTATCCACGTCACCGCTCAAGTAAGAGCTGATATGCTTCAACACCAACCTCCGAACACATTTCATCATTGTGGATGTGGGTTCCGCTGGTCAGAAATTATTTAGACAGAACAATTGAGGCCTGTTTGAAACAGGTGGGTACCATGGCTTGTCAGAGTGAGATGTTGAAGATGATTGTGATTCCGTGGAGAAAAGATTTACTAAAATAATTTCATTAAAATTGTCTTTTTTTCATTGGTTTCATAGTTATTCTGAACCATTCAAAGTTAGCCTGTTCATTTCCCAGAACCAAGTTCAGTCTATCCCGTCTTCGATGTTGTGTTAAAACGTGCTGATCAAGACTATTTTTCTGCATGTACTTCAGAAATTTCTTCCGTTCTTTGCCTATTGGTCTTGCAATCCAAGTCTATGGTTGAATAGTTGAAGTCGGCTATTATCACCATTTTAGTGACAAACAACAGCATGGTTTCCCTGCTAATTTTTCTTAAAACATTTGAGAAAATCAGCACCTTGTAGAATCATCTACTGGTTTAACTTATTCTGTGTTTCTTAATTTTAAATAAGTAAAAGCAGTTGTTGGATATGACACCATCACGCGTATGTGATGATGTGGGGAACTGATACATATGCATGTCTGTAGTACTCCATTTTTAGTATGTAGCCACAATACACATTTAAGGTTATTTACATATGCTCACATGCCATACAGAATATCAGCAGTAGCCATATTCCAAGCAATTATGGACAAGTTGCTACACAGACTCAGAGTGGGCTGCTACCTGACAACGACATAATTACCGGCAAGGGAGATGTGGAAGACCTGAATGCCCTGGATATTGTTTTGAAACGACTACAACAAGCAAATGTCCGTCCATGCCAAGACAAGTGCGTATTCACGGCACCATCGGTGACCTATTTAGGTTTCACCATCAATCAAGAAGGGGTACAGATGGACACTAAAAGTACAGAAGCATTAATAAGAGTGCCTCATCTGACCAACAAGACGAAACTAGAATCATTTTTGTGTCTGGTAAACCATCATTGCCGACACATTCCAAACATATCTATGCTATGTAACCCCCTAAATAAACTGCTAAAGAAGAATAAAAAATGGTACTGGGATACTAAAACCAAACAAGCCGTTAATGAATTGAAAACACTTTTAACAAGTAGTAACCATGTCCCAATTCATTACAATCCTGACAAGGAACTAACACTAGCCCTGGATGTGTCACCTGTGGGTTTGGGGGCCATACTGTAACAGAAAACTGAATAAGGAGAGGAACCAGTGGCATATGCCTCAAGATCATTAACTGCTTGTGAGGAGAACTAAGCTCAATTGGAAAGAGAATGGCTAGCCATCATCTTTGGGGTAAAGAGATTTCAACATTTCCTATTCAGACGAAAGTTTACGCTGGTTACAGACAACAAACCACTGAGTCTAATATTGGGATCCAAAAAAGGAATACCAATGGTAGCAGCAGCCGGAATCCAAAGGTGGACAATGCTATTGGCAGCATGTGATTTTGATTTAAAACATAAACCAGCGTTACAGAATAACCAGGCAGATGCCCTCTCCCACTTACCACTTCCAGATGTGGAGCAGAACAGAACAATTGTAAAATGGACATCAAAAGTGACAAAAATAAATCAAAGCCAACTGGATCAACTTCCAATCACGGCAAAAGGAAACCTTGAAAGATATTATATTATCCACAGTACTCTATTTCATAAACAATGGCTGGCTGGAAGATCAGGAAATATCAAAGGAAATGGAACCCTATTATACTAAACATGGTGAACTATCAATCAAGGAAGGATGCCTACTATAGGGAACTAGGGCTGTTATTCCCAAGAAGTGGCAGCAAGATGTCCTGGCCGAACTATACAACAACCATCCAGGATTAGTGTGGATGAAAGCACTAGCCAGGATGCACTTTTGGTGGCCTTCCATTGTGGAAGATATTGAACATACAGTCAGAAGATGCAGCATGTGACAGGAAGCACAACCCAAAGCATCTCAAGCAAACCCATGGAAATAGCCATCACATTCGTGGCATTGGATTCACATAGACTTTGTGGGACCATTCATGGGAGACAATTTCCTGATAGTAGTTGATGCACACTCCAAATGGCCAATTGTAATCTACATGAGGAAAACAACTGTGGGTCAGACCATTAAAAAACCTAGGGGTTTTCGCATCATATGGATTACCGATTGAATTTGTTTCCGACAACAGCCCGCAACTGGTATCGGGAGAATTTAAAGCTTTCATGCATAATAACAACATTTGCCACATACTCTCTGCACCATATTATCCAAGTACAAATGGAGAAACAGAATGTTTCAGACAAACTTCCAAGAAAGCCATGAAAATGAGACGAAATCCAGACTCATCATTGTCCCATAAAATTGCCGATTTCTTGCAGAGTTAATGAAATACACCACACTCAACCACTAAAAGAATACCTGCAGAACTGATGTTCGGGGAAAATTTAAGGACCAGACTGTTGGCCATATGGCTGAACATTACCCTCAGACTGCAACAAACAACTTCTGCTAACAAAGATCTGAGATCAATAGAAGTGGGCGAACCAGTTTTGGTGCAAGACTACTGTGTCAACAAAGCCTAATGGGTATGGGGAGTAGTCCTGAAAAAAACTCAGCCCATACTCTTATCAACTAAGACCAGTGGAAAATGTAATGACACCCGAAGCTAGGGCAGAAGGTGTGGAAAGTGAGAGACCTTCCCGGCTCCCAATAGAAGTGACTCCAGCACATGCAATCTTGCATGGAGAAGTGCCAAAACCACCAACTGAAGAATTACCATCAAGAGGGGCACATGAAACCAGAGACCAGGCAAGCAGCCCTCTGGATTTTCGCATCCCAACTCCAAAAAGACTGTCAAGATCATCTTCTGCTCCACCCAATTATATCCTAAACAATGAACCGGAACAGACCAAGCCTAGATACAACAACAAGGATTTCCCACTGATGCCATCCCACTCCGTAAATCCAAACAAAACACAAACCCACCAGAATGATTCAATGACTCTGTATGTTTGTTGGGGGAGGGGGAAGTGTTGGGTATGACACCATCACGTGTATGTGATGACATGGGGAACTGATATATATGCATATCTGCACTACTCCATATTTAATAAAGTAATGAATCAACCCACATCAGTCCGTGGATGTCGTTTATTACCACAGGGCCCCAAACGTAACAGCAGTTCTCAATAAATCCGTCACATTCTCTAAAGCACTACAATGCTATTCTTATTACTGCTGTGACTATCCCTGTTTTGTACCCAGGAATATTAAGAATTTTTTTTCTAAGCTTGCCATCTCTGGCCACACATTATCCCATGAGATTAATTGTATTTCTGGCTCACCAACATTTTATTTTCAATGTACACTTCAGGTATACAAAATATGAAGTTAAAGGCATTTTAGAGCCAATTTCTTGTGATAGTTTTTGTGCAAATATTAAACATTTTTGTACTGGGGCCACCGTCATAACAATAAGCTGACCAAAAGTAATGTTTTATTCCTTTTATTATTTGCTATTTTTAGAATGTGATGGTGACATGTTCATATTCTTTGTCAACAGTGATAGGAAAATATATTTATGTCAGGAAGTTTTTTCAGACTTGAGCTTGATGAAGATGTTATTTCAGAGATTTTTAGAATAAATGGATTGAACCACGTGCATAGAAGAGGAAGAAGGCAATGATAAAATGATTTCCATAACCCTATCTTACGGACATATCTATGATATTACATCATAGTACAGTACATTTCTGATTATCCTAAAACCATTTTACCAAAATTCTCAGACATCTGCAACATCACTTGAAAAAAATGTTTTACTTGTCGTAGTCAAGTGGGACTCTGACGCACTGTTAGTTCCATATTGAATCCATTTTGAATGTTACTGCATTAATCTTTTGTAAGCAGAGATCATGTTTTTTTAGTAAGAATTAAACTTTATTTCATGTTTGAAAAACCTTCAGTTTTTCTTTGTTGTTGTTTTAACTGTTGATACAAGTATTATGCAGATGCTACTGGGCTGGGATCGGAGCGGGGACCTCGAGGTCCCGGGCAGGTTCAGCGATGGTGTTGGGGATTGGAGCGGGGACCTCGAGGTCCCGGGCAGGTTCAGCGATGGCGGTAGGGAGGTGTCAGGATCAGCGATGGCCGATACAAGTAAACTGGGCTGCTTGAAATCATTTCTCATATATCTGGAAAATGCAGATAAATGATACACGTCCAGTCCCGAGCATTTCAGATAATTGGAAATACACTGTAAATGCTTGACTATTGTCTTTTGACATATTCAGTTTAGTTCATTTACAGTACATTAAAGAAATGCATTGTAGAGATTGTTTACATTCATAATGTAGGAATCCAAATATATTTTCAATTTAGTGATAATTTGCAAAAGAAAAATGAAGGAAGCCAATTAATCTGGATGCAAATGATGGTGGAAAATTCAGGGTTCAGAATTATTCCACATTACAACTCATAATGGTAAATTGTTACATTAAAACCACCTGGAGTTAACAGTAGATTGATCCATGAACTAATTGGTTTCATCTCACAAGGCCTTTATTCTATATTTTTCCACCTTATTCTACATGTATTGGCAAGCATCTCTCCTTTGCCAGATTATGTAAATTTCTCTCAATTCTGATGCAGCAATTTAACCTCTGTTCATGTTTTTGTTTAAAACTTTAGTCCTATTAACATTTTTTATCATGCTCTTTTCCTGACCTTCCTTCAATCCTGCCTTTTATATTTAGTTAAGATTGTTATTAAAGAAAACAACTTAACTGCAACATGTTGCTTTGTTGTAATTAAAGGTCATTGGCCTGAAATAGCTCTTGTTTGTAAGGCTGCTTTCTCATGCAAGTACTTTCAGATTTTTTTCCCCCCTGCAAAAAAGGGCTATTTATATAAATTTGTATTTAAAAGCAATGATAATGCTCTTCATTTTGGATACGGATAAAAAAAATTACATCCTGAAAGCCATTCATGCCCCTTAAATCTGTCTCTGTTAAGTCCTGTTTTCAGTGCAGTGTTCTGTAGGATAACACACATCAAGTGGTCATGGAACTTTAAAAAAAATAGAGGCAATGATAGGAAATCATTGACAATACTGTCTTTACTGGCAGTGAGTTCCAGAGATCATTATGTTCACATCCTTCCCTAATCCTACCAGTGCCTTAAATCAATGATCCCTGTTATTCATCACATTTAAAGTGAAAATGGTTGCTCCTCTACAAGCTTCTCAAAATATACACCTCAATTAAATTTTGGTTTTATTTATCGTTTAAAAAAAAAAACAACCCTAATTTACAGAATTTTATGTAAAATGAATATTTTACATAAATGAACATTTATGACATTCTAATAAACCTCCATTTACCCTTCCCTTGTTTATGACTTGTAATATGGAGACTGGAATTAAGACTTCATACCGAACTTTCATATTTCTCAATTTATGGATAGCGGACCACTGGTGATCTGTGGATTTGTTATCGGTGGTCCTTGGTGCCTCAGCAGAAACAAGTATTATTGATGTAATAAACAAGTAATATGTAAAATAAGGTTGTAAATTTGACAACAAAAACTGAAAATTCTCAATCTTCTCACCAAAACAAAACAATCTCCTCATTGGTAGTTTGGTAGGGGCTTGAGCTCCCCCTCCCCTTCATGTATATAAAAAGTGTGATGTCTACCTTTCCTAAATCAGTTTACCATTTTCTTTCTGCTACTGATCTAATTTGAGAGGTACATTTGAAAATGTTGGCCTTTTTGTAAAATCTGTACAAATTATTTTGCACAATGTGTGAAGTGCAATAGAATATATTTTCCATATGCTGCAGGGAAGCAGTCCCAGCTTGCCCATGCTGAATAACAGGTCTATCTGCTTTCATCCCACTTACCTACATTAGGCCCACATCCCTCCCATTCATTTATAGATATCTTCAGTATCTCACTACTGCAGGGTGTGATCCCCACCTCTTTCAAACAGGTGTCAATCATACCGATGCCCAAGATGAGTGTAGGATAATGACTATTGACTAGTAGCACTTAAGTCAACAGTGATGAAGTGTTTTAAAAGGCTGCTGCTGAAGCATATCAGCTCCTGTCTGAGCAGCGACATGGATACATTCCAGTTTGCCTATCATAGCAATAGGTGGATGTCATCTCACTGGCTCTACACAAAGACCTGAAACACTTGGACAGCAAGGATGCATATAGTAGGATGCTCTTTATCAACTACAGTTCGGCATTTAACACCATCATCCCCCTCAAAACTGATCAGCAAACTCCAAGCCCTGGGTCTCAACACCCCATTGTGTAATTGGATCATGGATTGCCTCACAATCAGTAAAGATTGGAATGAACATCTCCACAATCTCCATCAGTACCTGAGCACCACTGGGCTGCGATCTTAGCCACCTGCTCTATTCACTTTACACCACACATGTCAAACTCTGGCCCGCGGGCCAAACTTGGCCCGCGATATAATTATATTTGGCCCGCAAGATCATTTCAAAAATGTATTAGAGGTGGCCTGCCCTGCAGCGAGAGCCGATGCTGTTTTTTGGTAATGTCACCCCCACCATCCTCTCCCTTCATTGCACATCCTTCCCCATTGTAACACGAGAAATTGTAACACGAGAAGTCTGTCGATGTCATCAGCCGGCAAGCCAGTTGGAAGGCTCCCCGCACAACCAGTCACTTCTCCCACCTGTCGAGCGGTGCGGCGGATTGGCGAGCGCCTGTGATTTCCTGTCGGCGCGACGGGCATGGCAGGCTGCGCACGGCCCCCGGGCAGCGCGAGCCCCGCGCGAAGTGCCCTTCCACAGCGTGAGCGCACTTCTCCCGGTCGCCACGGCCTTCAGCGCTTGCACTCGCGCGGACCCCAGGGCCGGCTGGTTCGGCCCTGCACGTGAAGAGAGAGATGGTGGCTGTCTGCAAAGGCTGATTGGCAGTGCGCTGGGCCTGAGTGGGTGGGTAAGCAGGGGTGGGCAGAGGGTGTAGGTGAGGAGTAATGGGCAGGGGAAGTTTTGGTGGTGCGAGGGGCAGTTAGAGGGAGGGATGAGGAGAAGGAGGGATGGGGAGAAGGAGGGATGGGGAGAAGGAGGGGTGGGGAGAAGGAGGGGTGGGGAGAAGGAGGGGTGGGGAGAAGGAGGGGTGGGGAGAAGGGAGGGGCAGGGCGAGTAGGGGAGGGGTGATTAGAGGGTGAGAGAAAGGTAGAGGGAGGAACAGGTTGAGGGGAGAGGCAGTAGAGGGGCGTGTATAAGATGGGGTGGGTAGAGGCAGAGCGAGTGGAGTGAGGGGTGAGTAGAGGTTGGGTAAAGGACTGGTCAGGTAGAGGGATGGTGGGTCAAGGGTGAATAGAGGCCTAGAGCCTGAGGAGTGAGCAGGAAATGCTGAGTCCTGATGCAGGCCAAAATGGACACAGCCTGTGAATGCTGACTACATCTCCACAGAGACCAAATATGTTTCCCTCAGGTCAAGCAAAGGGTGAACTTGAGCTACCTACTCCTGACCTGTAACATTATCCTCCTAAAGTTATATCCTAAAGTTTAACATTACATATGTTGAAAGAAGAGAAAACATGCAGATGTTGTTGAAAATTTTCAATAAATATTTAGTTCGGCCCTCGACTTAATCCAAGTTTTTAATTTTGGCCCTCCGTGAATTTGAGTTTGACACCCCTGCTTTACACCAATGACTGTGTGGCTCACTACACATTAACACCATCTACAAATTTGCCGATGATATCACAGTAGTGGATTGTATAACGGAAGGGGATAAGTCAGCATCCAGGAAGGAGATTGAAAACTTGTCTGAATAGTGCACCAACAACAACCTTGCACTTAATATCACCAAAATTAAGGAGCTGATTGTTGACTTCAGGAAGGGAAAATTACAGTACCCTCTTAGAAGAGCCAACTGCACTCAGACAGATTGCAGCTCTGGACCTAATCTTCCTTGTTTGTAGATCTGTTGCTTTCCAAAACCAATAATTGATTACTCCACAATATGTCCAATTAACACCTACTTGTGAAGTCCTTATAGGCATTCTTCAAAGTTTGTGCAAAGGCACTCGGAGCTTGAACTGTTCGGGTTGAGTAGAGTTCCAGCATTTGAAATGAGATCTGTTTTGGTGTTTGTATCTGTATGTGACCAAAGCTAAAAACCGTGCCACAATTTATCTCCTTTTGAAAATACTGATATACAATATAAAATATAACATAATCTGTCACAATGGAAAAGTCATTACAATTAAAATGCAGAGAGTAGAGGATAATTGCATTCAAGTTATGCGTTTAAAATAAGTTGCATTTTCTTATAACAATGCAGTCAAATTAATCAAATATCTTTGTGTCTCATAGAATGGTTGCGCTTCATTATGGATTCTTGGTTTAATTCAGTTCTGGTTTCATGTACAAAGTTTCTGATTTCTCTCCTTCAATTTTTATATCAGATTCACATTTCAGATTTCCTGTCAGAGTACATACATACAACTCTGAGATTCTTTGTGCTGCGGGCAAGACAGAATACCACTTAATGGTCGTGAAAAAAGCTGTACATAACATACATATGTAAACAAATAAAGAAATGCAAACAAACTGTGCAAAACAGAGAATATAAGAGCAATAAAGTGGAAAAGTAAGAGTCTGATTGAGTTTGTTGTTGAGGAGTCTGATGGTGGAGGGGGAGCAGCTGGTCCTGAACCTGGTGGTGCGAGTCTTGAGACACCTACACCTCTTTCCTGCTGATAGCAGTGAGAACAGAGTATGTTCTGGGTGATGTGGATCCTTGATGATTGCTGTTGCTCTCCAACGGCAGTGTTTCCTGTAGATGTTCTCGATAGTGGGGATGATTTTGCCTGTGATGTCCTGAGCTGCTCAGGGGTGTTGGTGTACCCATACCAGACCACAATGCAGCTGGCCAACACACACCACCTGGAGAAAATTTCCATGTTTTCTGATGTCACACCAAACCTCCGCAAGCACCTTGTATTGTGGAATAAATAGAAATTTGTGTCATCTAATTGATCCGTCAAGCTTGTTCTTTAATTCATTATGAATGTGGCTGATTTTCTATACATGAACCTATCCCCTCATTTTTAAGTACATAAAAATAAATTGATAATCTTAAAAATGCTTAAATTGATTACCCACAATTTTCTGTGAAAACTTCGTATTAGGATAAGGCGTATAAAAGAGTAGAAAAATGTAACATTTGCATGTCTTCTCTTTAAATGTAAATATGACCCATTGGAAGTCCATGCAACAACATAATGAGACTCTAGCATGAGCAACACCTTTGCAGTATCATAAATGCGCACCACATCCAATATTTTTGTTTTGAAGAGACTCTGAACAGTCTATGTAATGATGTGCTTCATCTTATTGGGTACAAGTCCTGGAGCTTCCTCCAAAGCAGCATTGTAATGGTGTGCATGTCAATAGCCTCTCATCACAGATTCTAAATCCTCCCACCCCCATGCAGTTCGGTAGTAGTACAAGAAGAGCGCACATGACCACTATTTCAAGGACCATCGTGATAGACAGCTAAAAATGCTCACATTCTGAAAAACTACACCAAGAAGGGGAAAATATTCATTTTTTAAAATTATAAAGTCTAACCTTATGGAAATTTAATTAACTGAGTTAAGTAAGCCATATATTGGCTTTTTGATTTTTATCTTCCTGCCTGTGAAAATTTTGCTTGGTTTTTGTGGTTCCCAACCTTGTGTAAATATTAAATTGTAGGTGTTCAGTTAGTGGATTTGTGATCATAGTTAAAACAACTTCTTAAAAAGTTATACAGAATTCATTCCAATGTAATCTGTTAAATTGTTTTAGCAGATATTAGAATTCTTCCTTGCATTCTACTTATATCAACAAAGCTTTTTTTTTGTGCTGTTTGTACTGTCTTTGGTACTGTTGTAATAAACTTTTAAATAGTTAAACAATTCTTTTATTGTCATATAATCGTATAGAACATATATTACATGAAATTGCCTTCTGCCTGTTGTAAGGCAGTCAGAGAGCTGCCATTAATGTTTTTTGGCACCCTCTTAAAGCTGTGGTTCTCACCCTTTTTCTTTCCATGCCCTCACTGCTCTGTGATTAGTAAGGGATTGCTTAAGGTAGTATGTGAGTAGGAAGGGAAGGTTGAGGATCACTGCTCTAGACCCAATTATTACTGAAATATTTTGCTTGAGAAAAATTGTTATTGATCCATTTCCTTTGGAGTTATGAAACCGTGCACATACTGTGTCAATTAGGTACAATTAAAACAGTGGTTTTCAAACTTTTTCTTTCCACCCACAGACCACCTTAAGCAATCCCTTGCTAATCAGAGAGCAACTATGGCATAGGGAATACTTAAGTGGTCTGTGAGTAGAAAGAAAAAGGTTGAGAACCACTGCCTTAAAGTAAGAGAGAAGCAAAAGAGAATCCCTTCAGAATCACTGTCTGTGGTTTCGCCTCCAGTGCTCCTACAGCCTCTGTGACTGCAGAGACTCCTATTTGCTCCAACGGCAACCCAAGCTCTGGATCCAAACCTCCAACATGATTAGGAAGCCTTCAATGGTCGAGGCTCTTTAGGACCCCTTTTTTGGCCTCACCACCCTCTCGAATCATGGTTCCTGTTAAGCTTGTTCTTCCAAGAAGAACTTTACTTGGGTTTAACACTTACTGACTTTATTTTCCTTGTATTGCTTCCATTACCTCCAGCTGTCTTCAACTGACAATAACTGACACTGCTCGCGACTCCCCTCATAAACATCACTTCTGGTTTCCGCCCAACAGCATACATTGCAGGGAAATATAGTTCTTATTTACACACATAATAACACATCTTTCCCCTTTACAAAAAAAATGGTCATCATGCAAAGAACTGAAAAACCAGCTTAATGATTCAAAAGCAATGGCCAGCAAAGAAGTGAGGTTCTGCCTAAACAACATCCAGCATGAATGGTCCTGTATCTAGTCAGAAAATGGCAGTTTCCATCATGGTGGAGAATTACCTGACTGGATTCAGAGAGATTTCACCAGAAGACCTGAAACACATGGTCAACATAGCTGATGGAAATGGCAATATTTCCCTTCATTACAGAATGTCTCACTGAAATTGAGAAGCTGCTGCTTGATTCAGTCAGCAGATCAAAGCTGACTACACTCCCACTATAGTGTAAAGTAAGAAAGATGTGAAAATCGTGGATGAACTATTTAGCCAAGGAGATATGAATGTCAAAGTCAGTCTGTCTGGCAGACAGCACTGATGCTTGCTGTGAGCCACGGTCAGATGGACATGGTGAAAGTTCTTCTCTGCGCTGCTGATGTCAATATCCGGGATGATGAGGCAAATAAACATGCTTCATTACTCAACAGGGAGAATCAGAGATACAAAATGCAAGTGTCAGATCTTTCACAGCAGAATAGGGTGCTTTTGATGAAACTGGAAGATGCTTGAGGAAATTATATTTTGTGTAATGATGAAATTGTTTCTGCTGATGTAAGCAGTTCCTCAGAAGTGATTTCTCAGAATCTGGTGACCTATCGTAACGTTCAGGAACTGCAACAGCAAAATCAACAGCTGCCAGTGACTTTTTGTGAACTTTCTGATAAATAGGAAAAGGAAGAGTAGGAAAAAAATCTCCACGTATTTCTGAACTTAAGCTGAATCTTGCGGGTGCCCTGAGTAAATTTCAGTGACTTCGTAGAGCCAAATTGGATGCAACTGGTGGAAAGAGACTGGCTGCAGAATATAGATACTTGGGCTATGTAAACATATTATGGTATTTGTGAGTTTTTTTTAAGGGGAAAGATGTGTTATTATGTGTGCAAATAAGAACTACATTTCACAGCATGCAAAGCGCGTGATTGGCCAGAAACCAGAAGTGACGTATGGATAGTGAGTTGTCATTGGAAGTCAGTTGAAGCCGGCCAAGGAAAATAAAGTCATTCTTCTTGAAGAACAAGCATAACAGTTCTCTCGAGCTAGTCTCCAGCAGCCTGCAGCCTATGTGGGCCCTTCGACTGCAAGTCACCATCAACCTGCAGTCTGTGTGGGTCCTTCTGACCCCAAGTCGTCTGCAGCCTGTGTGGGCCTCTTAGCCGCTGAGCCCTTAAATGATCTGCCACTGTGGTAGCTGTCCTTTAGGATTGTCTCCTCTGCTTCTCTTTCTCAATGGGGTTGTTCTCTCCTCTTTTTGTGCCCTACACCAGTCTGCTCCAGAGAAACTCGAAAAAACTTGTACATGAATCACAAAAAAAATAGCTTGCGTGTGCAGCAGGTAATCAGGGAGGCAAAATGGATGTTGGCCTTCATTGCTAGAAGAATTAAATTTAAGAGCAGGGAAGTACACTCTGCTGCATTTGTATAGGGTGCTGTGATTACCATGTATAATTCTTGAGAAATTACAGACTGGTTTTGGAGTTAGGGCAGAGAAGGTGGTTCATCACATTGATTCCGGAAATGAGGGTGCTAGCAAATGAGGAAACATTGAGTAGCCTTGGTCGCTACTGTTGCAGATTGTTATATTTTATATCAGATAAAGATATGTTTTAAAGGAGATGAATTGTGGCAGGTTTTTTTCAGTGTAGGTCACATACAAACACTTCAAAACAGATCTCATTTAAAATACCAGAGCTCTGCTCAAGCCAGACAGTTCAAGCTCTGGGTGCTTTTGCACAAACTTTGAAAAATGCCTATGAGGACTTCACAAGTAGGTGTTAATTGGACATAATGTGGAGTAATGGATTATTGTTTTGGAAAGCAACAGATCCACACACTCAGAAGATTAGGTCCGGAGCCGCCATCTGAGTGCAGTTGACTCTTCTAAGAGGGTCATGTGGTTTTCTCTGAATGAGAGAGAGGGAGAGAGAGAGAGAGAGAGAATTCAGTCCTACAGTTCAGCAGCTGGGACTCGAACAGGACAAGCTGGCAAACTCGTGGAAAAACCCCATTTTGAAGATGGGTTGAGAGTTCTTAGTTCAGCCTGGTCAAAGCCCTTGTGGACCATTCAAGAGGAGAGGTCTGGCTGCATAATGTTTCACTTGAAATAAGGGAAACAAAAAAGAACTCTGTGGTGACCTGAAAGGAAGAGGTTATCATCTGGAAAACCCTGATGGGGAAGTTTCCTCAGCAAGACACTGAAGTGGCTGATAAAAGGGGGTGTCCAATGAGCAACAAATCTCTCTCTGAAAACCGACAAGAACCTTCCTGACCAGTAATCATTTACTTTTCAAGCACCAAAGCCTGGTGAAATTCATAAATGCTAAATTCTGTGCACATAAGAATTGCCTGATAGCGGTAAACTTGGAGTGAAAAGTGAGATTGGACAGTGAATCTAAGAACTTTTCTGAATTTACACACACATTACATACACGTGTGCTTAGAATTAGAAGAGGGTTAAGTTAATAGTATTAAGATAAAGTTTGATCCTGTTTTCACGTTTAAAGATAATTAAAAGCAACTTTTGTTTAAGTAACCACTTGTCTTGTTGAATTTCTATTGTTGCTCGGTTTTGGGGTCCTCTGGGCCCGTAACAGTAATCATTATAGTTGAAGAATGAGGTTTTTATGAAGAAAAACAACCTTGTGTGGTTTTAATGCTTAAACAACTTTAGTTCTCGAGCTGCTTGAACCCACAAACACAAGCGATTTCTGTTGTCTACTTGTTTGTTCCTGTGCAAACCACGTCCATTGCCTACTGGGAAATATAGTTCTTTATTATACAAGCACAAAAACATGCCTTTCCCCCTTTTTTTTATAAAATTTTAAAAAAAATACACAATACTATGACTCCATGACAAGGGCATCTACATTTCGTGGCCAGTCTCTTTCCACTCTGCTGCTTTCAATCAGTTTCTGAGGTAGTTTAACAGTCCTTTCTGATCTGGTATGTGCTTCCATCTGTGTATTGTTTACATTTACTGTGTTAGCATTTGTGTTTTTCTGTGAACTTTGAACAACATATTTTCTATATGTACTGTCCCCTTTTATGTACTGACAAGTGACAGGTCACGACCATGGGTTAGAGCCTGTGGTTGTAGATCCACGCGGTTCCTTCTCAGAAGTGTTCCTCCCTCTGTCTGGATCTGGTGGGAATGTGGATCTATTTCCTCTTGGACATATCCTTGCATGGATCATGTGCCAAAATTGTGATTTTTGGATTCGCACTGGAACTCCAGGCTTCAGGTCTGGGAGGCTTTTCACAGTTTTATCATGATACAGTTTCTGTTTTACTTTCTCTTCCACTTTAGCCTCTTTGACCTCATGTGTGGCTTTAGGTGTCAACAGATTTTCATGCATTGGAAGGATGGTATGTATGCTTCGACCTATCAACATTTGTGTAGGAGAAAGGCCATTCTGTCGTGGTGCACTTCTGTGAATCATGTGACTTCTATGGAAATTTTCCTGTCTATCATACGTTTACTTCATGAGACTCTTCTCTATATTGATCTTTCGATTTTGGATGATGTGGGCTTGAAGTTGTATGTGAAAACTCCCAATTAGTGGCCAAAGACTCAAATTCACTGCTTGAAAATTGTAGACCATTGTCAAACTAACAGTCCATCTCTGCATGCCCAATAATTCTGAATACCCATTGGACAGTCATTCTTAGCTGCTGGCTATCCTTTCTGTATTGTTTCTTTGAGCTCTTTCATTGCTTCATCTCTCTCTTTGCTTTCCTAATCTGCTCTGTTCCATCTCCGGATACTGGAAATTAGGTGATAATCGTGTCGACATAAGCCTGTATCTCAGCATTCACATTTTGGTCGCTCTTTTCTTGTCAACTGCTCAAGAAAGTGCATCAGCTGGAAACATGTATTTTCCTGGCGTATAGATCATTTTCACATCGTATTTCTGCAGCCTTATCAACATGCACTGTACTCTCATGGGACAGTCATTCAGTGGTTTGGACATAATTGAGACCAGTGGTTTATGGTCTGTCTCCACTTCAAGAGCTTGTCCATGAATATATTGATGGAGTCTTATGCATGCATAAATGCTTGCAAGAAACTCTTTCTCTATCCGTGCATAGTTGGCTTCTGGGCTTGTTAAAGCCCTTGATGCATAGGCCACAGGTTGCCATGTGTCCTCATGTTGCTACAGTAGTACTGCACCAAGGTCATGTCAGGATGCATAAAATTTTAGTACAGGCTCTTCTGTTAGGACTTTTTTGAGTGCCTGGAAGCACTCTTCTTGCTCACACGACCAGACACACTCATTTTACTGCTCAAGGACTGACCTAAGTGGTGCTGACACAGTCGACAGATAGGGATGAACTTAGCCAGGTAAGTCACCATTCCCAAAAACCGTATCATTTCCTCATTGTTTTTGGACCTCACAAAATTCCTAATGATTGATGTCTTTCTTGGATTAGGCTCCACTCCCTGTTCAGATATGACATCTCCTATGAAGATCAGTGTCTTTACACCAAACTCGCATTTAAATTTTCTTAACAGGCCACTTTGGCTCATGAGTCCGTGCCACCCAATTTACACCCCATTAACCTAAACCTCCAGTATGTTTTGAACAATGAGAGGAAACCGGAGCCCCAGAGAAAGCCCATGCAGACACGGGGAGAAGGTACAAATCCTTACAGACAGCGCGGGACTGGAACAGGTTCACTGGTGCTGTAAAGGCGTTGCACTAACCACCACACCAACTGTGCAGTCCTCTTTATTTTTATTTACTTTATTTAATATCTCTATTTAATTTCATATTGATATTCCATGTCATGTCAAGCACTTGCCTTAGTCACGTATCATGTTCATTCTTGGTGGACCTCCATACAATGATGTCATTCATCATGGTCTCATTTCCAGGTATGCTTTCAAATATCATGTGGATAGTTTTATGATAGACTTCTGGTATGGACAAGGCCCCCATATGGTAGCCAAAGAAAGCAGTATATTCCTTGTGGAGTATTGAAAGTGCATAGTCTTGAACTTGCCTCATCAAACTTCATCTGCCAAAACCCCAATGATATGTCAAGCTTGCTAAACCACTTGGCACTTGCAAACTGAGACATGATTTCCTCCCACGTTGACAATTTAAAATGCTCTCTCTTGATTACTTTATTAAGATCTCTTGGGTCTAGACATGTATGCAATGCTTCATTTTTATTTGCACTATGACCAGTGAGCTGACCCAATCTGTAGGTTCTTCAGTTTTCTGTATAACCTTCAAATATTCCATGCATGTTAGTTCTTGCTTAAGTTTGTCTCTAAATGGAAGGTGGACTTTCCTGCATGCATGGACAACATGAGCCAGTCACATCTATGTGGATCTTGTATGTACCAGGTAAACATCAAGCCCCTCAAAGACATATATGTACTCATTCATTAATGTGCTCATCTTTGGTCTTTGAAGCCAGTATGTGAAGGTTGAGCTCTTATTTGCTGTCCTCTCCTTTCTACAATCAGTAGCTGTGACTAGATGCCGCCCTTTGTGCTTGAAGATCACCATATAGCCCCCTTTTACTGGAACGTTCTCTCCAGTGGAGCCTGTCACTTTTAATTTCACTGGATAAATCTGGCTCTTTACGGTGAGGGTCTTGTAATCGTCTGTAGATAACAGATTCACCTGGGCTCTGGTGTTGATCTTAAATGGAATTACTGTCTCATTCACAGTCACTGGAATGATCCATTCCATTTTACCACCAGCAGCAGATTGTAGTGAATCCAGGAAGAAGTGTTTGTCCACTGTGTGCACCTTTCTCTTGGTAGCCCCTGCTTTGCAGCAGTTTGCAAAATGATTCTTCTTCCCACATTTATTGCAGGACTTTCCATAGGCAGGACACATCTTTGGAATATGTCTACCTCCGCACCTACTGCATTTGCTGTTTCAGCCTACCTCTTTGCTTTGTTGTAACTTTGGAAAAATCCTGGTGCTCTGCTTCTTTCTTTTCACTGCATGCACTGCTGTGTCTAACCTGTGCAGCTCCTTAGCTTGTGCTCATGTGGTTTCTGTTGCCCTATCCATACTCACAGTCTTTTCCAATGTCAAATCTTTTTCGTGCAACAGTCTTTCACTAAGCCCATTATCTGGGATTCCGCAACTATTCTGTGTCTAATGAGCAGGGGTGCGGTACTAATTTTTTAGGAGCTCACCAAAAATGATCAAATATCCTAATGTTATTAGTGGTATTTTTCTCCCAGCCACCATACCCCAACACCTGGTTCCATAATACCTCCTGTATTCAGAGGTAAAGTTTGATATACTTATACCTCTCATTTTGTTCGTTTTAGATTGGTCACAGTGTTTGAGCTACCGAAAGAAAATAGACACACCAAGTTTTATTACTAAATCTAAAGCTGAATTCACACTACAACATGCAAGCCCTTCCCAATTATACTTATCAATGCCTGGACTGGTCCCAACTGCCAAAGCGAGGCAACGACTGCACACTTGTAGTAGGTTGTCTGGGCGCCAGTAGCAGCTTCTCCACCTCCCCGGACTGGGACGTTGGTTGGAATCTTGAAGTTCTTCTTGCTGAGAGATGTTGCCACCTCTTGGAGAGTCTCAAACTTCAGCAGTGGGACCATGGCTTATATTACCCAAAAGTTGTTTACTCATAGCTTATCTCTTTGAACAAATGATTTAATTATCTTCAAGGTCTCCTGACAGTCTGCGACCAACAAAAGACAACTGCATCTCTGGGCCTCATGGTGGAAGTTGGATAATGTCTACTGATTCATATGCATCCCTGGGGCCCATAGTGGAATTTAGATTAGGTCTTCTCTGATGCAACTGCATCCCTTCTTGCATAAGCTGGTCTAAATCCTCCATTACACCCCTGTATTCAGAGGTAAAGTTTGATGAAGGGCTGAAGCCCAAAATGTTGGTGATGTATTTTTACCTTTGCTGCACAAAGGCACTGTTTGACCTGCTGAGTTTCTCCAGCATTTGTGTGTGTTTTCCCCTGTATTCAGAGTTAGCGTCAGAACAAATCCAATAGAAGGGCATTAGAGTAACCACGGGGTTGGGGAACCAGCGTATCTATGCAAAATAGTGCCTATGGCAGGGTGACCAAGGTGTCAAACTAAATGACGAGAAGGAGGTCTTGTGAGACCTGGCCTTGGTAGCTGGCCATGCATTTGTTGTTGTATAATTGAGAGCAAATGGTAGGACGGGTGTACTGGTCGTGGAAGAAACAGGTTCCTTGTATGTCCAGAAAAGCGTTCAATGGTTTGTGGGGGGGGGGGGGGGGGGGGGGGGGGGGGGGAAGGAATGACACTGACCCTGTCTGTATTTAATATGTGGTCGCTGTTAAATTCCACACTAATTAAAATTCCCTGCTTGTTTATTTAGCCTTTTTTAACACAAGTGCCAGCGGTGCTCTGGTGACCTCCAGCAGCACGCACCCCGGCTGATGAGTGACTTTTTCAAATCTCCAACTTTACAGGACTTGTTCGGTAAAGCTTGGCTAAGTATTAGACAAAGCTCATACATACCTTGTTTCTGATCACAGGAGAAAAACTTGAATCTCTCAAATGTGATGTTTTTACTTGGAACAAAATACTCTTCAAATTTTGTCGTCAGAGACTCATCAATTTGAAAACTGCTCTAGATTTCCAAGGCATCTTCATCCATCTTGTGTAGAAATATAGACGTTTTATGTTTTTAATCAGTCTCTCCCACTTCACTAGCCTCTAAATAAATGTTGAATTACTATTTGAAGCACTTTTAATTATCAGTTAGATTGCTGGTAAACTACACCAGTGTGGGAGAGCTTAACTTATCCATGACAGGAACTATTGTCTTTCTTTACTCTCACATTCCTGACAACTTTAAAGATAAAGATGGCAGCACTGCTGTAGCAGCATTACTGCCACTGGTGTGGACCCACGGGGGAGCAGAGATGCAGTGCTCCTGTGGGTTCCAGCCACCCAGTCAGCTGCTATTGGCTTTGCACGGGCTTTGAATGGCCTGTTGAAGGAGTCAATGGCAGATTTGGCTGAAATCACATGATCGCGGGTCTACACCCAAAATGGCAGCGCTTATTAATCGGAAGCAGCCATGAGAGGTTGCAAACTCCAGGGAAGCAGAATACTGGAGCAGGCACAGGTGAATATCATGCACTGTCTGAGAGGAAGAAGTGTGGGAGACAACCCGCGGGGACAATGACCATGATGGAAGACCAGTGAGGGTCTCTGCGGCTGAGGGACCAGTGCATGTGGAGGGCTGCTGGCAACTCGAGGCGATGTATCGTAGCCTGCTGGAGACTGTTGTCGAGAAACTCGCGCCAGGCTGCAGACTGCTGGAGATTGGCTTGGACTGGCTAGAGAGGTACCAGGTATTGGAACTGGGCTGCAAGGAGATGCCGAGTGCACTGAAGGGTTCCTGACCGTGTCGGAGGATCAGATCTGGAGCTCGGGTTGCCATTGGTTTGGACTGGACTCTGTATGGCTGCAGAAGTGCTGGAGGTGAATTTGTGGACACTTGGTAAGTCAGGCAGGATTCTCTTTTGCTTCTCTCTGACAGTAAGTCTGACTATAGGAGGCATTTTGCCAATTCCTGCCGGTGGCAAATCTGTCTCCCTTCCAGCAGGGAAAAAGAAATGTGACACTGACTGTTTTATTACTATGTTATTACTATTTTCTCTCTCTCTCTCTCTCTCTCTCTCTCTTCTCCAACCCCCCTCTTCCAAGCAGAGATTGAAATAAAAGCATCTTTGTTTTTTTTAAATTGGATGTTCTCCAGCTGAACAAGACATGTCATGAAAGAAATTTATCCAGTCAAGGATGAGAAGTGTAAGATGCAAAACTTGATATCTTGGATTTTTATTTTATTTGCTTTTTTTTTGAAGCAGAGTTTAATGCTTTTGAAAATTTTAAGTGGATTTGGCTAATGTTAATAGTACTGAATTTAATGTTATCTGTAATTGATGATGGGAAGTGTTTGCTGACTAGTTTTGAATTATTCATATTTGTTTTGCTGAGATCTTCCTGTGGTTTTATTTTCAAAGGATCAATTCTTTTGCATTTCATAAACATATTAGGATGAGCTCCATCTTAGAAAAAAGGACATGCTTCATTTTCCACTCTATCATTTTAACAGTAGAATCATTCAAACAGATTATTGAATACAGTCACTGTTTTTGTAGTTTTTTTAATGGTAATACATGAAGAATGTTACAGCTATAACATTTCTCATATACGGTGTGGATTGCTAAGATTGTTCGTTAAACCACTACTAAAGTACTTGCTGAGAAAAGTGGTTGAAGAAGGTCTTAGCAGAGGGTTGTTGGTTTTTGTGAATTTCTGCAAAATTAAAGGAAATCATTATGCTTTAGGAATTCAGTTTAAACCATGCATATGTCTGGGAAAAGTTCTGTGATGTTTCACTTTATACACAAGATGTTTATCCAGGTAGTTGGTCAAGGCATTTGGAAAACATTACAGCTGCAGATATCAGACATTTAAAACAAAAATTCAATAATTTGTAAAGCACATGCCAGGTGGTCTTGGGTAAGAGAAAGGCGTTGACATTTCAGGTCAAGACCTTCATTAGAGCTGGAAAAGTGAGATATAAAGCATTTTTTAAGCAGGAGAGAGGGGAAGGGTGCAGGGAACATTTATCCCCTACCTTCATCCTACTCTTTCCTCTCGCATTTTTAAAATTCACTTTTCCAGTTTGAGTAAAGAATCCTTGACATGAAATGTTGACCCTGCTTCTCTTCAGATTCTAGTTAACCTGCTGATTGATCTGAGTTTGTTGTTGTACAAGCAAGTACAATAGACATTTGCAACGTCATTTTTGCTGCAGCCAAGAGGATGCTTTTTGATAAAAGTTAATAAATATAAAAGATCGATAGATAAGTAAATGGCATGGATGGTGTAGTAGCGCAACATGTTTACAGCATCACCAATTGGGACTGGGGTTTGAATCCCATGTTCTCTGTAAAGAGTTATGCATTCTCTCCATGTCTGCATGGGTTTTCCCTGGGGGCTCTGGTTTGCTCCCACCATTGAAAAACATACCGGGGCTGTAGGTCAATCGGGTGTAAGGGTTTGTGGGCTGAAATGGCCTATTACTGCGCTGAATGTCTAAATTTTAAAAAAATTTAATAAAACAAATAAATTTAAATATTTACAGTTGGTGCAAGAAAAATAAAAGTGGTGTTCCAAAAGTGTGGACAGGTTTTTTGTCACCCCAGAGTAATTTATGATGATAGTAGTAAAGGAGGGGTGGTGCGGTCAAGAACCTGATAGCTGTTGGGACAGAACTGCTGTTGAACCTGGAGGTGATAGATTTCAGCCTATTGTACCTTCTTCCCAAAGGTAGCAGTAAGGACAGAGATATGGTGGTCCTTTATGATATTAGCTGGCTTGAGGCAACACCTCCTTTAGATGTCTTGAATGGCTGGTTTTTTTGTTGCACTCTACAGCCTTCTGCATATGTAGTAGTTAAATTATCAAATTAGACCATGATGCAACCAACATTTTCTATTTTTGTTTGATCTTCTGCAGATTGCTTCATTTGCTGTTATGCAATTTAGATAATGGTTTTATGAATTTTCTCTGATTTTTCTCTTTGTAATTTCTGGCTGAATGTTGATACTTTCCCATTATTATCCCTCACAACAATGTAGAATCTTTTAGGTAGGGGATAGTTCGGTATATAGGTGGTTGTATGGGTGTTTGAGATAAGTGAAAATAAATCTGAGAAAATGGGTACATGTTGACGTGAGGATCTACAGATAATCATTTGTTTAGAGTTTCCAGTTACTTGACATATGTGGCAACTAAAATCTTAAGAGTGTATTTCGAAAGGTATTAGAAATGGAGAAAGTAATTTGTTGCTTCTGGTTAAGTTACTGGTTGCTTTGTGATAGACTAGCAGTTTCCACTTTAATTTTGCTCTTTGGTAGGTGCACACCCAAGCCCTTGATCAATGCAAATAGATTGCAGTGAATCCATTGTTTTCTTATGTTCCAAATCTCAGCACCCATCGTCTCTTGTGTCTTCACTGACCCATCAGCATTTTTTATATGTAGCAATGCTGTGAGAAATTTTGAGCAGTTGTAAGCAATAACAACTTTCTCCAACTTGCTTGAATCTGAACTTTTAATGCAATTCCAAAAAAAATGGTTCAGACATTCTGCTTAACAATGTTGATATTTATCTCCTGTATACTCCCCTCCCCTTTTTCTTCTATTCCTGCCAACACTCACATTTTCCTCGTGCCAATCTGGAAACTTTCTGTACGACCTTTGAAAGCTCAGTGAAAGAGGGCAGTATCTCAATTTAGTTAATTTGTCATAGGAGGTATCAATGAAATTCTCCTGTATTTTGTGGGGAAATCGGAGTTGCTGTCAGTATCATAGGTGACTATGCACCAGAAGTGTACCTAATAGCAGCTAAAAGTTAGCTGCCTTCTGGAGCTAGAGCTGTGGATGGATTGCTCTGAAGCATCTCAGCTTTATTGCTTCTGAAAAGGATATTTACTGAGCTGGTTCTGCTAGAGGTAAAGAATGTCCAGTTGGGAAAGGTATCAACGGATCATAGAACATAAACCAACCCACATCAATCTAACCCTTCACTCCACTTCTTCCAAATCATTTGTAAAAGTTATAAAGAGCTGAAGAATCCCTGTCAAAAACCCTTCATTTTTCTTGTAACCATGTGCCTAGCTAAGAGTCTTTTTAAATGTCCCTGTTGTATCAGTCTCTACCACCACTGTCAGGTACCACCATTCAGATTTATTGTCAGTGCATGCATAACATCACATACAACCCTGAGTTTCTTTTTCTTGCTGTTGAGGCAGAATTACCACCTTCTGTTCGTGCAGAAAGACTGTACGCAGCATATGCATATAAACGAAGAAAGAACTGTAACCAGATCATGACTATAACTGTGCAATACAGAGAATAAAAAATCAATAAAGTGCAAAAGTAAGAGTGTTCTTATTTAAAAAAATTACCTACCTCTGGTGTCTCTCCTAAACTTTTGTCCACTCACCTTAAACTGTTGTTCTCTGGTATTGGCCATGGCTGACCTGGGGAAAAGGTGCTGGTTATCCACTCTATCTATGCCCCTCATAATCTTGTATACCTCTATTAAGTTGCCTCTCATCTACCATCGTTCCAAAGAGAAAAGCCCATGCTCGCTCATCCTTTCTTCAAAAGACATGTTTATCCAATTCTGGCAATATTCTGGTAAATCTCCACTGCACAATCTCTAAAGCTTCCACATCCTTCCTATAATGAGGCAACCAGAACTGAACACAGTACTCTTAAGTATGTTCTGACCAGAGTTTTATAGAGTTCCAACATTACCAAGTGACCCTTGAATTCAATCCCCAGACTAATGAAGTTCATTACCTCTTATGCCTTCTTAACCACCTATCAACTTGCATGACAATCAGATGAATTGATGGACTTGGGTCCTAAATTTTGGGGGTGCAAGATGGTGGCGTGAGTACAGTCTGCAACGGCTACTCTGGACTATGGTTGCTGCAGAAACTCACAAGCTGGTGCAATGCACAACTTTTGATTTGATGAAAATGGACTTTGGATCACAGCAAGTTGAGCATTGCATGTGGGAAGCGCTGAACAGGAGTTGACCTGAGCTGATGCTGCGAAGTGGCAGAGAACTTGTCTGCAGAAGAATGGAGCTTTGTGTCGTTATGGCCTTGTAGCTTTTCAGACTCTTCAGGTCAACGTCAATGGTGTCCGCTGCCGGAGATCGAGAGGAGAGGATGAAGCAGCGGAGTCAGAAGGTGGCATCTGGTTGCGACTGGAGCTGCGGAGCCATGCCAGTTTGGAGGTCTAGAGGATGTGTTGTCCTGGGCCTCATGGCAGATGGCGCTGGAGCTTTTGGGAGCTCTGTGAACTATGACTGTGCGGTAGTCTGTTTTCCCTAAGCCGTAGTAGGCTTTTACAATCTTGTGCTGGAGAGGTTGGTAACCTGATTTGGGAAGGCTGCAGTGGCCCCTCAGGATCAGGGAATGGTCTTCTCCACATGAACTGGTGCATATTTTTAACATCTAGTTTGCAACCAATCTTTACTTGTGCCATTGTCTAATCTCTGAAAAATTATTTGTATGTAGTACTGTTTTGTCAAGCAGCTTTTGTAAAATCACTGTGGTCTCAAGAATGCTGTCTCATTTTAATTCTGTGGCTCTGCTTTGCAGTGTGGTGTTAAAGCAACAATAAAATGCTACCTGAGTACCTGAACCTGAAGATCTCTCTGTTTCTCCAAACTGTTAAGAGTCCTGCCAAAGTGTATCAGTACACACTTTTATGAATTGAGCTATATCTCTTTATGGATTGAACTCCAACTCTGCATCCTGTCTTATCCCATTGTAATATACGACATCCATCTACATTCTCCACAACGCTACCCACCATCATGTTATCTGCAAACCCTTCTCTCCACTTCTTCCAAATCATTTGCAAAAAATATAAAGAGCAGAGGAATCTCTGTGGAAGACCACATTTCACTGCCTGCAGAATACATTTTCTCTACTCCTATCCTTTATTTGCAAGCTAATTCAGAATCCACACAACCAAGTTTCTATGGAACCCATGTCTCAGGACTTTCTGGATGACATTGCCATATGCCTTCTAAATACCTTCATCAATTTATTTAGTCACTTCCTCGAAAAATTTTATTAGGCTCACGAGACACGACCTGCCCCTCAAACCACCCTGAACATCCCTAATATGGCTATGTTTCACCAAATTCATTTAAATCCTGTTCCTATGTATTCTCTCCAATAGTTTGCTCACCAGACTCACTGGTCTATAATTCCCAGGATTCTTTCGTATTTACCTTGAGATTGCCAGGCGAAGCAGACAATATGCAAAGTTGGGCAGAGAAGTGACATAATCTTTAAAACAACCTATAACAAGCTTAAAGACTCTTATTTTTGCATTTAATTTATTTTTTTTCCCAAGGTATTGCACACAGTTTGTTTACATTTCTTCATTTGTTTACATACGAGTTGAGTCAGTTTTTTTTGC
Organism: Narcine bancroftii; assembly: GCF_036971445.1. Taxonomy (NCBI): domain Eukaryota; kingdom Metazoa; phylum Chordata; class Chondrichthyes; order Torpediniformes; family Narcinidae; genus Narcine; species Narcine bancroftii. The sequence goes on along the minus strand of NC_091472.1, from coordinate 269,753,720 downwards.
CCTAACAGTAAGTGGTAATTTTGCCTTACCCACAAGAAAATGAATCACAAGGTTGTATGTACTCTAACAATAAACCTGAATTTGAAATCTAACATTTGAAAATAATACAGTATTGGGTTTCTTTCACTAAATTAATGGTTCATCTTCTTGAAAGTCACTAGGCCGAATTGAATCAAAACACTCAAGTGTGAAACAGGCCAGTGTGGCTTCATTGTATGAATAAAAAATTTGCAGAAAATACTTGAGTCGAAGTCTTTTGGGCCAGGAACAACACATTGAATTGATACCATTGGTTCTTCCCATGCTTGTACTTATCTGTTCTGGATACAGTGGGCCAGTCTAAACTGATCTGAAATGTACTGGATTACAAGGGAATGGTCTGAAGAATAGGGTTACGTGACATCTGAAAACTTTGGCAATCAACAAAATCCTGCACCTCTTTATGCAATCTGTGAAAGTATTTATTAATATTAATAAATATTAATAATAGCCTCTGACTTGTGAAATTTGAAAATTATTAAAAGTGAAGAAAATATAACACTTTAAATTTTTTTTAGTTTTAAGATGCAATTTAGAAGCACTTAACTAAATAGTTGTATCTTGCCTCTCCTTGCACTTATTATCATGGTCTAGTGATCCCTGTTCAAATTAATGGGATTTCAGAACCTGTGCTATGTCAGCAAGATGCAGCATTCAGTTTGCTTAGAAGTTTTGAGTGACCTTGTGCACTATCGTGAATCTTCTGCTATTTAAATTGCTAAATCTGGAACCACTGACCCAATAAGCAATTTAAAAAAAAAATTAACATCAGGTAATGCAGGTTGACAAGGTGGTAAAGAACACATTTGAAATGCTTGCCTATATTGGTCAGGACATTGAGTACAAGAGTTGGAGTGTCATGTTACAACTTAGCAAAATATTGGTGAGACTTGCACTTGGAGTATGCAGTTCTGGTTGCCTAACTATAAGGGGAATGTCCTGAAACTGGAAAGGGTGCAGAAAAGATTCACAAGCATGTTACTGGGACTGCAGGGCTTGACCTGTAAAGAGACACTGGAAGCTCTGGGGCTTTTCTCCATGGAACATAAAGATATTAACTTTTAGAAGTACAAAGGTACACCTTTAAAAAGTAATGCCCCCTATGGGGTTACCTTTTCGAGCTATGTAAAATCACAGGTGATGTTGATAAATTATCAGTCTTTTTCACAGAGTCCAAACCTTGTCGGGGAAGATTTGAGAGGAGCATGTGGAGCACTTTTCACATGGTTTTGTTGAATAAGCTCATCCTTAATCGTGGATTCCGTATGCTCTCAGTATATGTCCTCAATGTTCTCGATTCCATCCCAAATGCTCTTCCTTTATTTTAAGCAGTTGTGGGCTGAAAATTCTCAGGAGTCAAAGGGATTGTTGCATACTTCAAGGAAGCTTTGAGCATTTATTTGATTATTTTTCCCAGTGATTTCTTTCTTTGACAAGAGCAAGGAATAAAATATCTGTTTTAGGAGACTTTTTCTTTGGCTTGGCTTCGCGGACGAAGATTTATGGAGGGGGTAAAAAAAGTCCACGTCAGCTGCAGGCTCGTTTGTGGCTGACCAGTCCGATGCGGGACAGGCAGACACGATTGCAGCGGTTGCAAGGGAAAATTGGTTGGTTGGGGTTGGGTGTTGGGTTTTTCCTCCTTTGCCTTTTGTCAGTGAGGTGGGCTCTGCGGTCTTCTTCAAAGGAGGCTGCTGCCCGCCAAACTGTGAGGCGCCAAGATGCACGGTTTGAGGCGTTATCAGCCCACTGGCGGTGGTCAATGTGGCAGGCACCAAGAGATTTCTTTAGGCAGTCCTTGTACCTTTTCTTTGGTGCACCTCTGTCACGGTGGCCAGTGGAGAGCTCGCCATATAATACGATCTTGGGAAGGCGATGGTCCTCCATTCTGGAGACGTGACCCATCCAGCGCAGCTGGATCTTCAGCAGCGTGGACTCGATGCTGTCGACCTCTGCCATCTCGAGTACCTCGACGTTAGGGGTGTGAGCGCTCCAATGGATGTTGAGGATGGAGCGGAGACAACGCTGGTGGAAGCGTTCTAGGAGCCGTAGGTGGTGCCGGTAGAGGACCCATGATTCGGAGCCGAACAGGAGTGTGGGTATGACAACAGCTCTGTATACGCTTATCTTTGTGAGGTTTTTCAGTTGGTTGTTTTTCCAGACTCTTTTGTGTAGTCTTCCAAAGGCGCTATTTGCCTTGGCGAGTCTGTTGTCTATCTCATTTTAGGAGACTAATCGACGTGCAAACAACATGGGTATGCTTTTTTTAAAAAAAATCATTAAAATATTAAACCATGACTTGTGCTTTGTTAATTTGAGAAATGCTTGTAAGCATTGAAAGGGCAACTTATTTTCTAATTTTTATTCTCTCCCTCCCCCCACCGGCTCACCCAACCACCAAAAGAAAGTTTTTTGTCATGAACTGAATTTTAGGCAAATTGTAGTTTCGCTTTTTCTTCAATTGGAGAAATTGAGTCCCAGAAAAATTGTATTGTGTAGCCGCACTTGGTACACAGCAAGTGAAAGAACCACACAGAGTCAAAAGTGAGTTGAACCAATTGACTTTTATAGAACTCTCACACGTGCTTAAATCCCTCAGAAGCCGATGGTGCTTGTGACTCCTGGGACCTTTATGATATCAGACGCCAGGTTGTGGGCTTGCCCTGCACCCGGAGCTCTCACAGTCAGATTTGGCGCGGACTTTCCTGCGACTCTGTGAGCCGGTTCGCCTGTTGCAGGGGTGAGCCGGCACCATTATTTTTTTTTCAAATACAACATTTCCTGGATAAAGATGCCTTACTGAACACAAATGTCTTTTCAATGGCAAGTTCTACATGTTCCACCCAACAAGTTATTTCTACTAATCAATCAGATTCAGGTTTATTGTCAGAGTACGTACACGACATCACATACGATCCTGAGATTTGTTTTCCTGCGGGCGAGGCAGAATTGCCACTTATTGGTAGAACAAAAAAAATTACGCATTGTACACATGTAAACAAATAAAGAACTGTAACCAAATAAATGTAAACAAACTATGCAATTCAGAGAGAATAAAATATCAATAAAGTGCACAAGTAAGAGCCCTTAAATGAGTCCCTGATTGAGTTTGCTGTTGAGGAGTTAATGAGTGGTGCAAATCTTTTGGCAACTCTACCTCTTTTCTGATGGCAGCAGTGAGAACAGAGGATGTGCTGGGTGGTGTGGATCCATGGTGATTGCAGCTGCTCTCCGACGTCAGCGTTCCCTGTAAATGTACTCAATAATGGGGAGGGTTTTGCCTGTGTTGTTCTGGACTGTGTTCACTACCTTTAGGGGGACTTTATGCTCAAGGGCATTGGTGTCCCCATACCAGACTGTGATGTAGCCAGTCACCACATATCTGTAGAAATATGCCAGGATTTATGGAGTCATCCAAAGTAGAGGTGCCATTAGTGTGTTGGATCCAGGAAAGATCCTCCAAGATGGTGACTCCCAAGAATTTAAATTTGCTTATTATTATTTAAGCTTTTAATTAAGTTATCATTACTTAAGTGTCACTAATTTTGTGGCAATGATAGGAAAATGATTGAGAGCAGAAGTATCTGATTTAAAATCTTATTCATTGCTGCTCCAACAAATAACAATTAATTGAATGTAATCCAACTTTTAATTTCTGTATAGATATTTTTGGTTTCAGAAGAGGAGAGAATAATATGGGTTTAATAGCAAACCCAGAAACAGTGCTAAAAATGAAAAATTGTAAAAGAGCTTCAAATGAACAAGCATCAATATGGTAGCTGCAGTTTAAAATTACAGACTTCGGATTTACATTTCACATACTCAGCTTCTTGGGATATAGACTGTGGAAGTATAGTGGGATAAATATAGAAATGATTTAGCAAACTAGGGACATTAATTGAATAAAGGTCAGTTTTTAGATACAAAAACATAGTGGATTACTCATGCAAATAATAACATATTTGCTCCTTGCTTTTATGTTGTGATTGTTTATTGGACCTTCATTTGGATTTTTTAATGTTTTTTGGGATCCACCACCTGAGGAAGGGGACACTCTGTATTTCACATTGTGCACAGAAAGCCATCTTAGAAATGAATATGTCAGGGGAATCAGGGCTAAAAGTGATTGCGTTTCGCATATACATCAGTGACTATGCTAGGAACCCGATTAATGTTCCTGTCCGCCCCATCTCTGAGCTGAAAATTGAGTGGAGGGATTGGTAGCGTTCCTGAAAAGTGTAAGTTTTGAAGCAATTTCATTGGCATGTGGCTTGGAATGGAGTGATCCATGAAGAAATGTGCAATGGCTGCCTGCAAGGGCTAGAGTCGGGTGCTTGGGATATGAGGTACAGTTGCTTACTGAGGGTTGCATTTCCAGTGACACAGTAAGTGTGTTCTGTTGCTAGAGATTAGCATGTGTTGACAGACTAAATGTAGTAGACTCTGTCATCACCCGCTTTTGGATGTGATGGAAGATGCAATGAGATCACGGTTTCATTGGTGCAAGGGTAGAAGTAGGAGTTTGTGTCAGATTCCTGGTATAGTAGGACGCAGCTTCAGCAGATGACTTTTTTAAAGTACAGGGGGAGCATACCCTGTTTGGACTTAAAGATAATGTGTGCAGTAACAAATAACTGCACTGCAGGCTAGTACTAAGAGTATTGGCCTGACAAAGTGCAGCAGGGTTCAAAAGGTCAGGAAGATTTGACTGTGTTAAGTGACTGAGTTAAATTATTTTTTAAGAATTAAATTATCTTTAAAGAAAATAAAAGTTACAGGTTTGAATAAGAGATGTGGAATCTCCAGCTGCTGTCTCCATCTTCACCCACTCCCCCACTCCCACCTGTCTCCATCTGCCTTCTGTGACTGCTTACATATCAATCTATTTGCCTTGTCTCCCAGTCCATCCCTTCCTCTCCACCATTGGCTGTCTTCCCATCATCCTTCACCCTCCTTGGTCCATCTATCACCCGTGGGTTCTCATCTCACTCCTCACCCTCTCTTTAAACTGGCTATTTTCCCACTCCATTCCCAGTCCTGGTGCAGCCTTAACCTAAAATTTTGACAATTTTCCCCCTCCCTGTTCACAGTTGTTGATTTCTTCCAGCAATTTGTTTTTTTTTTCAAGAATCAAAGGAACCTAATGTGTCAAGGTTACTGATGTATTTGAAACAATCCAATGGCGTGAGCAATGTTCTCCAATTACTTTGCAGATTAGAAAGGTAGAGCTGCTGGTATTTTTGCATACCATTAGGAACATTTTGATCTTTAAATGAAAATTAAAAGCAACAGCAGATGATGGAAATCAGAAGTAAAAATGGAAAAGGCTAGAAACAGTGAACAGGTGTGGAAGAAACCTTGAAAAGAAAATTGACCTAAGGTCAGACCTGACCTCTGGAGCAGTTTCTGTAGGATGTGCATGTCACAGTATTCAATTCTTTTTTTCTTTCTTTGACTTGGCTTCGCGGACGAAGATTTATGGAGGGGTAATGTCCACGTCAGCTGCAGGCTCGTTTGTGGCTGACAAGTCCGATGCGGGACAGGCAGACACGGTTGCAGCGGTTGCAAGGGAAAATTGGTTGGTTGGGGTTGGGTGTTGGGTTTTTCCTCCTTTGCCTTTTGTCAGTGAGGTGGGCTCTGCAGTCTTCTTCAAAGGAGGTTGCTGCCCGCCGAACTGTGAGGCGCCAAGATGCATGGTTTGAGGAAATATCAGCCCACAATACTGTAATGTTTACTGCATACAAACACACAAAGCAGAAAGTTGCTGGAATTTGTTTAACCATACTTGCTAAATCTTCAACTCTTATGATTAGACCTAAACATGTGAGTGGGAGGGACAATCCCTTCTTGAGGACAATTAAAAATGATTATATTTGGCAAAGGTGTCCACATTCCTTGATATAAATGAATCATAGAATTTGTTTCCTTTTGCTGTGTTATTTTTCAAAAAATACTTTAAGAATTTTGTAGAAAATAATTTCAGAAATATTTTGTTTAATCATAAAAATAAAACAAGAAAGTCTGCAGACACTGTGATTGTAGTTAATACACAAAAAAATGCTGGAAAAACTCAGCAGGTCTCACAGCTGACCTTGATGAAGGTTGGCCCTTGACAAAGGGCTCAGGCCTGAAACATTTTTTTAATATTCTCCTCTGCTGTCTGTCCAGGAAGCGGCGACAAATTACCAGCTGGAACCCAAGCCTGCTCGCTCGCCAGCCTGAAACATTGATTATATATCTTTGCCTCCTATGGTTGCTGTTCTGCAAAGTATCTTTGCTTATGGATTACAATATGTCGAAGTACTCAAGCCTTGTGCAAAATAGTTACGTTTACAGGAATGATTGAGCTGTGTCCTCCAGCATCTTTGTTTCTTTGGGTCTGTTCATGCACATGTCAGATTTGCTATTACCTGTGGCAATTTACTGCTGCAGAAAGATATAATCCAGAACAAAAAAAAGTAGAGCATCAGTTTATCTGAGTTTATTATCATGAAATTTGATGTTTTGCAGCAGCAATCATAGTGCAAATCTTCATATTATAACCATCTTACAACATTACTATACATCAAAAAAATAGTGCATGGAAGTAAGGCAGAATCTGATGGTAGCAGCGAAGAAGCTGTCCTTGTGCCGTTGAATGATCGTCTGTAGCTCCTGTACCTCCTGTGACTTTTTTCATGATGGCAGCAGAGCGAAGAGGATGTGGCCTGGGTGGTGGGGGTCTTTGAGGATAGAGGCTTCTTTTTTAAGACACCACCTCATGTAGATGTCCTCAATGGAGTTAACAACCCTCTGGAATTCATTCTTGTCCTGAGAGTTGTCATCTCCATACCAGGCAGTGATGCAACCAGCCAGAATGCTCTCCATGGCACACCTGTAGAAGTTTTGAGTTTTTGGTGACATACTGAATCTCCTCAGACACCTCACAAAGTATAGCCACTGGCGAGCCTTCTTAATGATGGCATCAAGAGGGAGGCTCCAGGACAGATCCTCGGAGATGTTGACACCCATGAATTTGAAGTTCTTGACCTTCTTCACTACTGAACATTTGTTGAGAACTGGGTCATGTTCCCCTGGCTTCCTCCTGAAGTCCACAATAATTTCCTTGGTGGTTTAGCTGACATTGAGCGCAAGGTTGTTGTCGTTTCACCATTCAATGAGCTGATCTTTCTCCCTCTTGTACGCTTCCTCATTGCCATTTGTAATTCTGCCGACGACTGTGGTGTCATCAGCAAACTTGTAGATGGCATTGGAATTGTCCCTACCACACAGTCGTGGATGTATAACGAGTAGAAAAGTGGGCTAAGCATGCATCTTTGAGGTGTGTCAGTGAGGAGACGTTGTTTCCAGTAGTACTGACGTTTTCCGATTAGAAAGTCAAGTATCCAGTTGCAGAGTTGGGTACAGATGCTTAGAATTTGTAACTTCTTGACCAGCACTGAGAGAATAATGGTATTGGAGGCTGAGCTGTAGTCTATGAAGAACAGCCGTATGTATGAATTACTGTTTTAATGGTGATCTAGAGCTGAGTGGAGACCTAGCGATATTGCATCTGCTGTAGAGTGATTGTGACGCTAGGCGAATTGCACTAAGTCCAGACCTTTACTTAGGTACATGTTAATTCTGGCCATGACCAGCCTCTCAGAGCATTTCATCACTGTTGAAATTAATGGTTCAACAATCAAATTATTTTGTCTTGTGAATTGTCACTCAGTAAGTTGCTATTTAATTAAACTGTTCTGGACACTGATTATGTTAAATATTGCTTCATTATCTTTCCTCAGAAACAAAATTATTTTGGGCCAGTGAATTTTACATATTTAGTATGTCTTTTTGAGTGTGCGTTCTTTAAATTTAGTTGTAGCTTTTCTCCTGTGCAAATATTAAGTTCATGTAATTTCTATTTTGACCAAATGATATTTCATACATTACTTCAAACTTATCCATTCCCCATATTAGCGTGCAGGACTCTTCCAGTGACTGAACAATCTCAGTGATATTCGCTACACCAACAAAAAATTCACATTATGAATTTTCACACAATAAAGATACAGTTAAAAACCTGGCATCTGGCAACTACAGGGACTTGGAGATGCTAGATAAGTGAGTTTTTTGCTTGCTTGAGACTCATAATGGCTAATTTATACATCTGTATTTAGAATAAACAGTTTAAAAGACAAAAATACTGTACTTGCATTGACAAGCTTCTCTTGCACAAATATATAAACCTTGAAGTATTTTACTTTATTTCCAATCACATTCCTTGAAAACATTTAACTGTCGCTAAATCTGTAGGCTCCTTCCCTCTACAAGCTGCTTGAAAGACGAACATTAGGTCCTTTCAAGTTGCCAATGTAAAATGGGGTTAATCAGGCAATTTGCCTGGTTATCACCCCAGTTACGCAGCAGTTAGAAAGGGTCTGACTTGGTCAAACCTGTCAGAATCCAACCAGGACCTTAGGGAACCTAGTTAAGCTTACCTAGGTCACGTCCACAGGTAATTTGAAAACAAAAATGGCAGACCCGCTTATTCCGGTGATGTCAGTGCTTGCGTGCGTGTGTCACCAGGCAGCCAGCATCCGAACATCCAGCAGTGCTTCCGGTGAGTATGTAACATTGTGGGGGCGGGATCCTCCTTAAATAGTTGGGTTGACAATTTAATGGGTAGATCCCCCTGCAATTTAAAAGATGCTTCAGGCACCTTTGCCCCAGTAATCACACCTGGGTCCCAGGAGGGCTACCCAGATGCTGCAGTGTAAAAGTCTAATGTCATTATAGACCTCCCAAGTTTACAGATAAAGCCTGGGCAATATAGAGACTTAATAATATGCTAATAAGTCTAAAGCAACCTCAATCAGCTCTTCATCTTGAGCAACACCATTTTATTCAAACACATCTTTATTCAAACAGTTGCTACAGCAAAGCATGACCAAGGCTCTCCACTTGCTGAATATTTGCTCTAATCTTCGCCAAAGGTTTATGTGTTACTTCAGAGAACATTTTGAACTTTTATTTGTTTTAATTTATTCTCATTCGTTCTATTTATTTATCTATTCATTCATTTATTCATCTATCTATCTATCTTAATTTATTTTCCTTGAACTTTTTCCGGTTGCTTGATGTTGAAGGTTGCTTGAATTCCAGATAACAGGGATTTTACTGACCTTGAGGAACCTGACATTTTTATTGACTGGATATGATTTGTATATTTGCTATCTTGATTTTTCTTCTCCTGCAGTCTCAAAAATGATTCCCCTTACTCTTGTTCCTAATTTAGTTCATTCTTACAACCCATTTAAATTCCATACTATGGAAGTCCACACAATTCCTTGCAAGTGGTGGCAAGTTGGGAAGAAGGTGAATGGTATGCTTGCTTTCATCACTGTGCCTTGAGTGCAGAGGCAGGGAGTTCATGTTGCAACTGTACAAGATGTTGGTGAGAACACACTTGGAGATTTGATCACCAAAGGTATTATTAAACTGGAAAGGCTGCAGAAAATATTCATGAGAATGTTACAAAGACTAGTAGGCTCAATTCTGTAAGATAGACTGGGTCTTTTTAGGGTGTAGCAGGCGAAGTGGGGAAACCTTGTAGAGGTGCATAAAATCATGAGGGCTATGCACAAGGTAAATAGTCATAGTCTTTTGCCCAGGGTAGGGAAGTCTAAAACTCGAGGCATAAATTTAAGATGGGGGGGGGGGGGAAGGTTTTGAAGGGTACCTTCTTTACTTGGATTGTGGTAGAATGAGGGCTGTGGAATGAGCTGACAGATGAAGTGGCAGAAGCAGAAACTAATATGATATTCTAAAGAAGGAATTGAGTGCATTTGTGGCCTTGTACATTCAAATTACTACTTTTGACACAGGAACCACAGCACTGCAGCTTGGCATGCTATTACAGTAATGATCAGCTAGTCTCATTTGATATTTATTGAGGGGTGGTTAGTACATACAACACTGGAAATGGCATTCACAGAATTGTTACTTCTGAGCTCAATTAATCTGGAGTGGAACTTGAACCCATAATCACTACTTCAGATTAACACATTTAACAAGCAATTTAATTAACATTTATCTATTGAAATCTAATTAACATTAACTAACAAATGCCAACATTAAAGAGTTTGGAACTCCATTAAATATCTCGTATACTTAAGAGGATTAGAAATAGAGGTTTCCCGCAGCAGTAACCAATATGCAACTATTTACTCCTCCCACATATGGTAGTATACTGCCTGAATGATTAATGAAAAGAGATTGAACAATAACTTTGAAAAGTGAATTGGATACATTCCCTTTCTTTTCAAGAGCTATTCAATTGATCAGAGAGAGCTGCAGAATTAGATCTACAGGGCCAGGTTAAGAGAATGAAACTGATAGGTGGATCTAATTTAAGATGATGTGCTTTCCTTTATTGCAAGTCCAGCAAGTAATAGACCTCCTAATTTAAATTTAACTGTTACAGGCAACATTACAGAGTCTTTAAAGCAGTGGTTCTCAACCTTTTTCTTTCCACTCACATACCACTTTAAGTAATCCCTATGCCATAAGTGCTCTGTGATTAGTAAGGGATTGCTTAAGGTGGTATGTGAGTGGAAAGGGAAGGTTGAGAATCACTGCCCGAGACTCAATTATTATTGAAATATTTTGCTTGAGAAAAATTGTCATTGGCCCATTTCCTTTGGCATTACGAAACCGTGCACATAACGAGTCAATTGGGTACGATTAAAAGAAATTACACAAGAGTACTTATGGCATAGGGAATGCTTAAAGTGATATGTGAGTGAAAAGAAAATGGTTGAGAACCACTGCTTTAAAGTAATGGAAAAAATCTGTGAATTTGAAGTATCATAATAAATTCTGAACAAGGATTTTAGAATACCAGGATTTTCTTAATCAAATTAAGAATTTGATTTCTTAATCAAATTAAGAATTAAGGGGCAGAGGTTTAGAGGTAACATGAGGGGGAACTTCTTTACTCAGAGAGTGGTAGACGTGTGGAATGAGCTTCCGGGAGAAATAGTGGCGGCGGAGTCAATTGTATTATTTAAGAAAAGGTTGGACAGGTATATGGATGAGAAGAAGATGGAGGGTTATGGGCATTTTGCAGGGAGGTGGGACTAGAGAGGGGTGTTTGGTTCGGTGCGGACTAGAAGGGCCTAATGGCCTGTTTCCGTGCTGTAAATTGTTATGTTATGTTAAAATCTTAGAGTACATGAAGAAAATCTAGAAGAATTAATGAGACATGTTCGGTTCGATCCAGACCATGATTCCCACTGACCCACACTTGGGCCTGATGCAGATGGCTGATTGAGGTTTAACAAAGCTATGATGATGAATAGGGCTCAGCTGATCGTGGACATTGATACTGACACACTCTAGAATACCCTGACAGTGATTGAAAGGATGCAAAATGGGGTTGAGGTTTGCCTTTTGACAAAGCCTGGGTTTTTTGTACAATTCTTATAATTTCTGTAAATAATTAAAATGTATTAAATCAAATTTTAATGAGAAAAAAGTTCTTTTTCTACCTCAAATGTAAAAACTCATAATATAGTTGTAAATTTTATTTTTATTTTCTGGAGTTAAGTTGGACAAATATTTAAAATTACAGGCAAATTTTACAGTGTTCTAATTTTTTTTTTCAAACTTTATTTAAAGATATTAAAAAAAAACATACAATCCAATAATAAAAAATTGATTTTACAAGATAAATCCCAAACCCATCCTCCCACGCCTTCAGCCAACTCACTTAAGGGGAGCCAAAGATATAAATTATATATATATAATCTAAAAAATTATAAATGTTGAAAACAATTCAAAGTATATCTAAATGCATATATTTCAAATACGGAGACCATTTGCTAACAAAAAAGAGAATAATTATCATGTAAATTATAAGTAATTTTTTCCATAACAATACAAGCTTTCAATTCATTATGCCAACGTAGTATATTAATCTCTGTATTATCTTTCCAAGTACTCGCAACACATTTACGCGCTACTGATAACACCAAACGTACAAAAGCAATTTGAATTTTATCCCAACCTAATCCCCTCAACAAAATCAAATTACCCAACCAAAAGATCGTTGGATCTAATGGTAATATAAAGTTATACAATTTTTCCAAAACTACTTTAATTCCTTGCCAAAATGGTTGAACTTTAACACAAGTCCAAACAGCATGTAGAAAAGTTCCAATACATGAATCACATCTAAAACATAAATCTGAATTACTAAACCCATATTTTTTCAATTTTTCTGGAGTCAAATATAGTCGATGTAAAAAATTATAATTAACCATTCCATACCTTACATTTGTCAATTTGATTACATTGTCCTGACATATATTCACCCAATCATCTCAGGAAAAATAAACACTAAATCACTCTCCCATTTAAGTTTAGATTTTTCCCAGTCTGGTTTATCCATATTATCTTGTAACAAATTATACATAACCGAAATATAACCCTTCTTTGGTACAGAGGAAATCAAAGATTCAAATCTCCACAAAATGGATAAATTCATCTCTCTACCATAATTATCCTTTACCAAAGCTCCAAGTTGGTAATACGCAAACAAATAATTCACAGATATATCAAATCTTTCTCTCAACTGATTAAAAGAAAGAAATTGTCCCTCTTCAAAACAATCCTGTATTGTCTTTATACCCTTAAAATCCCAACTCTTTAAATAATTATTAAACATTGAAAAAGGAATAAGCTGATTAGTATACAATGGAGTTAAAATTGATAATTTATCTTTTGATCCCAAAACCCTATTTTTTTAAATCCAGATCTTTAACAAATGTTTTAATACCGGCACATTATATTCCTGTAGCAAATTCAAATTCCAATGAAATATAAATTAATTGACCTTAACCTCAGAAATACACGCCATTTGCACCTTAGCCCAGATAGGAGGATAATCTAAATCCATCAACCTTCTAATAAACTTGAACTGGGCTGCTTCATAATAATTTTGAAAATGTGGTAACTGAAGTCCACCTAACGCATATTTCCATGTAAGTTTATACAATGTCACCCAAGCTAATTTACCTTTCCATAAAAACTCCCACACTACCTTATTTAAATCCTGAAAAAAACCTTTTGAAAGTAAACAAGGTATTGACTGAAATAAATATTGAATTTGAGGAAAAATATTCATTTTAATACAATTGACCCTTCCAATCAAAGTTAATGGAAGATCTTTCCATTTGATCAAATCTGCTTTAATCCATTTTAATATAAGCACATAATTTAACTGATATAATGACTGATAATTAACATCTACAAACATACCTAAATATTTAATTTTATTTGTCCACTTTAATTTTGTAATAATTTTAAATTCTGAATAATCTTTTATCCCAATTAACTTTATATCCTGACAATTCTCCAAATTTCAACAAACACTCTTGTAACTGCTTCAATGACCGTTTCAGTTCCGTCAAATTTATCAATACATCATCTGCAAATAAATTAATCTTATATTCTTCATTCATAGCCTTCATTCCTCTAATTTCATCATTTTGCCTAATAATCTGAGCTAATGGTTCAATAGCCAATGCAAATAAGGCAGGTGACAATGGGCAGCTCTGCCGAGTTGAACAAGTCAACCTAAATGGTAAAGAAATCTGACCATTTGTCACCACCCTAGCAATCAGGTTTGTATATAAAGAGCCGAATTTAAACTTTTCTAACACCTTAAATAAAAAATCCCACTCAACCCTATCAAAAGCCTTTTCTGCATCGAGTGCAACCACCATAGGATGGTTAGGCTGCTTTCTGGATGCATTGACCAAAGTAATTAATCGAAGAATATTATCAGATGCATTTCTATTCTTAATAAAAACCTGTTTGATCAGTATGTCTTTGGCTTGGCTTCGTGGACGAAGATTTATGGAGGGGGTAAAAAGTCCACGTCAGCTGCATGCTCGTTTGTGGCTGACAAGTCCGATGCGGGACAGGCAGACACGATTGCAGCGGTTGCAGGGGAAAATTGGTTGGTTGGGGTTGGGTGTTGGGTTTTTCCTCCTTTGCCTTTTGTCAGTGAGGTGGGCTCTGCGGTCTTCTTCAAAGGAGGTTGCTGCCCGCCAAACTGTGAGGCGCCAAGATGCACGGTTTGAGGCGTTATCAGCCCACTGGCGGTGGTCAATGTGGCAGGCACCAAGAGATTTCTTTAGGCAGTCCTTGTACCTTTTCTTTGGTGCACCTCTGTCACGGTGGCCAGTGGAGAGCTCGCCATATAACACGATCTTGGGAAGGCGATGGTCCTCCATTCTGGAGACGTGAGCCATCCAGCGCAGCTGGATCTTCAGCAGCGTGGACTCGATGCTGTCGACCTCTGCCATCTCGAGTACTTCGACGTTAGGGATGTAAGCGCTCCAATGCATGTTGAGGATGGAGCGGAGACAACGCTGGTGGAAGCGTTCTAGGAGCCGTAGGTGGTGCCGGTAGAGGACCCATGATTCGGAGCCGAACAGGAGTGTGGGTATGACAACGGCTCTGTATACGCTTATCTTTGTGAGGTTTTTCAGTTGGTTGTTTTTCCAGACTCTTTTGTGTAGTCTTCCAAAGGCGCTATTTGCCTTGGCGAGTCTGTTGTCTATCTCATTGTCGATCCTTGCATCTGATGAAATGGTGCAGCCGAGATAGGTAAACTGGTTGACCGTTTTGAGTTTTGTGTGCCCGATGGAGATGTGGGGGGGCTGGTAGTCATGGTGGGGAGCTGGCTGATGGAGGACCTCAGTTTTCTTCAGGTTGACTTCCAGGCCAAACATTTTGGCAGTTTCCGCAAAGCAGGACGTCAAGCGCTGAAGAGCTGGCTCTGAATGGGCAACTAAAGCGGCATCGTCTGCAAAGAGTAGTTCACGGACAAGTTTCTCTTGTGTCTTGGTGTGAGCTTGCAGGCGCCTCAGATTGAAGAGATATGTATCAACTTAAGTAAGTACGAAGGAAGTCTATTAGCTAGTACCTTGGCTATAATTTTATAATCTACATTTAATAAAGAAATGGGTCTATATGAAGACGCTTTTATTGGATCTCTAATTTTTTGGAATAACAGTTATTAAAGCACTTGAACAAGATTCCGGCAACTTCTGTTCTTCAGTAACTTGTTTTAACTCATCTCCAAATATACTAGATAAATCATCATAAAAAAATTTATAAAATTCCACAGGAAATCCATTGTTCCCTGGGGTCTTTCCATTTGGCATTTCCAGTATAGCTTCCTTAATTTCAAAAATGGAGATTCCAATTCCAATTTCTCATCTAATACCGGTAACCTCAATTTAGATAAATAAGATTCAATAGAACCATTATCCTGCTTCCCCTCAGAAGTATATAATTTTTGATAAAATGAATAAAACTGGTCATTAATTTCCTGAGGCTTATAGGTAATCATTGAATTCTTTTTAACAGCGTTAATAGTCCGAGATGCCTGTTCAGCTTTCAATTGCCAAGCAAGTACCTTATGAGCTCTTTCTCCCAACTCATAATAATGTTGTTTAGTTTGATTAATTAAATGCTCAAACTGATAAGTTTGTAAAGTATTATAACATCATTTCAATTTTGCTAATGCGGCTTTTTTTATCTTCAGTCACATCCTTCTGAAAGTCTTTCTCTAACTCAGCAATCTGATTTTCCAACATTAAACTCTATGCCATAAATTGTTTCTAAACTTTTGTAGAATAACTAATAACCTGTCCCCTCAAATAAGCTTTTAACGTGTCCCATATGACAAAATAACTATCCACAGAATTAATATTCTCAGTCAAAAATAAAGAGATATGCTCTTTAACAAAAGTAACAACCTCTAGTTTTTTCAATAACATTGCATTAAACCTCCATCTATATGACGAACGTACAACTTCTGAACTTTCACAAGAAAAAAATAATAATGAATGGTCAGATAGAACTCTACTTTTATATTCAGCTTGCAATACTCTACCCTGTAGGTGTGCTGATACCAAAAAAATAATAATCCTAGAAAACGAATCATGTCGTGATGAATAAAAAGAAAAATCTTCCAACCTTTCTCCAAATATCTACCAGATTTAAATCCTTCATCAACTGTCTTTGATTTCCTTGTACTCTTTGGGTTTCTATCCAATAAAGGTTCCAAAACATAATTAAAATTTCCCCCAACTAAAATATTTTCATTAGCTTGAGTTAACAATAAAAAAGCTTCTGAAATAAACCGCTCATCATCTACATTAGATGCATAAAGATTAAGCAGTCCAGGATTCAGCGAAGATTTTACAATTCATCCGTAAAACTCTACCTACATTTCCCTCTGAAGATTCCAATTCAAATGATAAATTTTTATAATCAAAATTGCCACCCCTCTTGCCTTAGAATTAAAAGAAGAAAAAAAAACACATGTCCAACCCATTCTCTTTTCAATTTCAAATGTTCTTTTTCAGTCAAATGTGTTTCTTGTAATAAGGCAATATCAATTTTCATTTTATTTTATATAAACCAATACCCTCTTTCACTTCATTGGATTATTTAATCCCTGAACATTAAAAGTTGCAAAATTCAAAGTAGACATTTTTACTAACTACTAATATATTTACACTCTATAAAATAATGCTCCCCTTTATAATTCTTCAAAAACACCAAAAAAATACAAAACCCACCACTCAATAAACAAAAAAAATTTAAAAATCCCTAAAAGTAAAAGCCACCCAAAAGGTAGTAACATCCTAAAAATCTGGGTGTGGGAAAACACACTCGTGGTAGATGACAGTCAAAGCTTTCAGTGTCATCCACCACCCCAGCCAGATACATATTCATTATGTAATTAAAATAATCATAGTAAATATATTCAACCCAATGATTGTTCCAGATCTTCAATGTCAAGAAGACTCTGTGTCAGCTCTTCTTTCTTTCCATTCTTACCATTCTTTCCAAACCCATTCCCATTTCCATTTACCCTCCTCTTAGGAGACAATGGTGAAGACCACCCACTTCTTCACAATTCTGGCAATGAATTAGCAAAAACCAAGGCATCATGTTCGTTCTCAAAAAATTGAAATTGAAAGTTTCCATAAAAAACCTTCAAAATTGCAGGATAATGAAAAGCAAACTTATAGCCCTTTCGCCATAAGACATCTTTAGCCGAATTAAATTCCCGTTGTCTTCTAATAACCTCTTGACTCAAATCGGCATAAAAAAAATTCTATTGTTTTGAATCATCAACGGGGATTGACTCTGCTGCCCTTCCTGTACCGCCATTCGTAAAATCATTTCTCTATCTTGATACTTCAAACAACGAATCATGTTTGTCCAGGAAGTGATTTTTTTTCCTCAACGCTCTCTGGGCCCGATCCAGTTCCAAACCTTCAGGAAAAAACTCTTTACCCAATACCTCTGGGATCCGATGTTTAAAAAATTTTATTGGGTTAGAATCTTCAAAGTCCTCTGGAAGACCAACTACTTTCACATTATTTCTCTGGTTTTGATTTTCCAAATAATCAATCTTCTTCAATAAATTCCTTCTTTGAATCCCCCAATCTACAAAAGAACCCTCCACTTTTTCCATTTTTTTCTTTATTGCGTTACACTTGATTTTGACATTCAGAAAAAGCTGTTTGAATTTTTTTTAAATGATTTTGTACAATATCAACAGATTTTAAACATCTGTTAATATCACTCTTAACTATTCTCATTTCTTGTTTCATAGTTGACATTTCTTCACACAAAGTATTCATTTTTATTTTCACATCCATAAATCCTTGGGTTATTTGAGTTGACATTTGTTTTGATATATTATCCATTTGAAAAGCAATCCCTTCCAATACAGTGAACACTTGAGTCCAATCCAGATTCCATAGCCACTTTTTGAGGTCTACCTTCTACAGGTTCAGGCTCCTTCTCCTGGGTAAATTCCAATAAGGTATGTTCCTCTTCACCTTCATTCACCATAGGTCCTCTGACTGTGTGGCTGCGGGTCTGGACACCCGACGCCGGCACCCCGGCCTCGTCGGGGCACTGGCGCTCGGGCTCCCCCACAGCCCACACTTTTTCCAAAAGGTCCTGGACCCGGGATGCTCCGCACATGCCTGGCAGAACCGCCAGATGCACAGGTGTGTCCTCTGATGCTACATTGCGTGTCCCTGGGCCACCCAGCAATGTCGCAGGCTCACAAGCCTCTTTGTCGGTCGGGCCGCCCGTGCGCACGGCTTCACGTGCATGCGGGTCAGCTACGACTGAACTCACCGAGTTGCCGGCATCCTCTTGCGACTGCACGATCGGCACCGAAGTCAAACTTGAATAGGCAGGAATCCTCTGGGATTTGGAGACTTCCAGCAAAGACTCCGTGGATTCAGCTGTGCAGGTAGGCCTCAGATCATCTATACTTTTATATGGTAATTTCTTCTGAAGTTGAGTTTTAGATTTCTTCACATTAGTAGCCATGATGAATCACTGTTATTCAAAAAACTATAAATACTATTTTTAACCACTTTTATACTTTTTAAAGTCGGGTATTTAATAATCCAGCTGGGGCAAGGTAGAACAACCGTCTTTCTTCTACGCCATCTTGTCATGCCCCCTACAGTGTTCTAATTGATTTAAATATAACACAAAGTCATAACTGTTCAAAAACATTTTCTGCTTGGATGATTTGTATGTGTTGGAAGTTGCACAACCTTTGTAAACAAAATTAATACAAGTCCTTGTCAACAATACAGTGCAATATGTTGACAATTTGATATATTCCAGTGTTCTGTGCATAGCATAATGATATCAGTAAAACAATGCCCTTGTATAATTTGATTGTACAATTTAGCCTCAGCTTCATTTCAGCCCCTTAACTGCTTCACTTTGTCTTCATTATCTTTAAATTGGGCTTCTGACCTGCTTTGTTTACCTCTCTCTTTACAGATCTACCCCTTTGATTCAGTTTTTGTTCATCTACCCTGATATGTCATCATCTGACATTTAGATTTTGTTTGATATTATTCCTGTGAATTCCTATAGGTGCTTTACAATCTTGAATAACAAGTTGTTCATTTTGGATGGTCATTTGAGGGAAAATCATTTGGGGAAAAAAAACAGTATAAATCGTGTAAGATGTCTTCTCCTTCTGTGTCCTTGTATTTTGCTCTATATGTAGAGGAAGAAATGTGGTGCCAATGAAACATGTTAAAGCCAATCACAAATGTTGCATGCTTTATCTTATCTGTCTTCATCTAACTATCTTCAACATATCTTTTAACTTTATCTTTTAATGTGTGTGTATATATTTGTCAAAAATACTAATTATTGCAACGATTCTCAATAATAATGGAAGATGACTAAGAACCTACAAGATGCAGATACATGTATACGCCACTTAATGTCCACAAAACATTCTGTGAAATTGGGTGTTATGTGGATGTTGAGCAAACACCATATTATGTACTTAGCAGAGCTAAATGGGATACAGTAGTGCATCTGTAAACTTTTTATTTGTAAGTTGGGATCTGTGTGGGGATTGACACAGGGTTGTGGGGAGAGAGCGGGGCAATGGGATCAGTGTGGGGACTGAGATGAGGCTCTGGGGAGAGAGCAGGGCATTGGGATCAGTATGGGGACCGACACGGTGTTGTGGGGAGAGAACAGGGCACTGGGATCTGAGTGGGGACTGACTGACACAGGGCTGTAGGGAGAGACCGGGGCAGTCGGATCAATTTGGGTATGCAGTATACAATTTCTTATAACTAGTGATCTTTTTTTTTCTAAATTGCTGAGGACTTGCTCATGGTAACTGAATAATTATGGGACCATGGTCAAACATTGCCCGAACGGACATTAAGCGGTGCATACCTGTATTTAAAGATGAGGTATGGAGTTGGTGCATCTCCAAACATTGTTAAAAAGGCATAGATGGATGCAAAAAAAAAATCAAATAGACAAACGAAGAAACAAATTTTGTTAGCAAGAGTCCTTTAAGATGCACAATGTAACTATTTGAGATTTGGAATTCAGTGAAAGATTAATTGCATTGTTCTTAAATTATTAGTTTTCTCTGGCTTTTACAGATACTGACACTATTTTGCTGCATCTCTTCCAATTACATTTCAAGTTCCCCCACCTGTTCTCAAGGTTTGAACAGGATAAAGCTTAAACCCAGGCTTCTATTTTTTTCTGGAGCTCTCAGCAGCTATTTTACATCACCTTTATTTAACTACATCACAATTGATTGCAATTGCTTGTTCCTCTGTAGGTTTGTACAATTTCATAAATGCATCACTCCAGTGTAGCTTTCTCTTTTTCTTCAGATTACCCTTCAAAACAAATGTGATATACAGCGTTTTGTCCTCTTATCACTTGGAGAATCACAGGTTCTATAGCACACATGTCAAACTCTGGCCTGGCCCGCGATATAATTATATTTGGCCCGCAAGATCATATCAAAAATGTATTAGAGGTGGCCCGCTGGCCGCCGCGCCAGGATAGCGCATGCACAGTAACCGCTGTGTCCCAGGGTGAGAGAGAGAGAAAAAAATCCTGGTCCTTGAAAAGTAGTGGTGGGTGGTTTTATAAACACGCTGTCGTGTCCCCCCGCCCACCCCCCCACCGCAGCGCGGCCTGGCCAGTGTCAGGGGAAGCCAAGGTCGCTTCCCAGCGCCCGGAACCCCAGTGGCACAGCGTTTCTTGGAGCTGCAGATGGAGTCAGGACGCCGGAGGGAAGATTGGGGCTCCCCGCCGGGCGATGGTGGCACCGGCTGCCCTGCACCTTCCCACCGGACCAGCGGCGGGTGCCCAGAGTACACGTGGAGAGCGAGGCTGGTCGGGCAGGTAGGGTGGAACCCCCCGCCAATCTCGGGAGTGGCGTGGGCTGGATCGGGATTAGCCGCGCTCACCTGCTCCTCCACCGCTGACCGGGATCCCAGCGCGGTCCTGAGCGCGGAGACTGCCCTGGAAAGGTCCTGGCCACCGGCACGGAAAGAAGAGCAGGGTCCGTAGAACATTACAGATCAGAAACAGGCCCTTCGGCCCTTTGACTCTACCTCGTGAAAACCCAACACTGGAGAAACTCAGCGGGTTAAACCATATCCTTTATCCAGCAGAGAGGTACCTGACAATGTTTGGCCCTTGATCCCCCTCATCAATGTATGAGCGAAAGTCTGTGGTTCTTGTAAAAACACCAGAAGGGAGAAACTCAGCAGGTCAAAGGGGGTCCGGGAGAAACTCAGCAGGTCAAAGGGGGATCCAGGAGAAACTCAGCAGGTCAAAGGGGGGTCCGAGAGAAACTCAGCAGGTCAAAGGGGAGGGGTCGGGGAGAAACTCAGAAGGTCAAGGGGGGTCCGGGAGAAACTCAGCAGGTCAAGGGAGGTCCGGGAGAAACTCAGCAGGTCAAGGGGGATCTGGGAGAAACTCAGCAGGTCAAGGGGGGTCTGGCAGAAACTCAGCAGGTCAAGGGGGGTCCGGGAGAAACTCAGCAGGTCAAGTGGGGTCCGGCAGAAACTCAGGGGGGGGCCTGACCTCGCCAGGACCGTTGCCCACTCCCCCTCCCTGCCGCAGGCCGACCCGCGACTCACGGTGACGGGGCCGCTGATCCGCCGAGATGCTGCACTGCAGCGAGAGCCGATGCCCCCGAACTGTCGTTGTCCAACCCGATCGCCCGCAAACCCCGCCCTCCCGCACACAGGCCTGAGTAAGTATTATGAACTTTAATCTCAGGATAAAACGATCTTCCAATAGTTTCATGTCACAGTGATAAATATATTCCTGGTTAAAAATGGTCCTGCACCTGGATACAAGCTCATTAGGCATAAAACTTGAAAAGTGTGTAAATCAAAGGATATCTGTACCAATGGAAAAAGGGCATGGCAAATAACCCTGCTAGAGTTCATGCCCACAATCAGTCACCCATTTGATTGTTTCAGGAATCATGTTATTCTCCCACATTCTCAATAGCCCTCAGATTTTACTATTCGACAGCTCACTAGCAACATTTGACAAATCCTCTATAGAGAAATATTATTTATTGAATATTTTATTTCTCATTTGTTAATGCTTCTGGAAAGAGTTTACCCAAAACTATTATTAAACATTTATTTTAATAAGAAAAAGTTTAACATTACATATGTTGAAAGAAGAGAAAACATGCAGATGTAGTTGAAAATTTTCAATAAATATTTAGTTCGACCCTCGACTTAGTCCAAGTTTTTAATTTTGGCCCTCCGTGAATTTGAGTTTGACACCCCTGTTCTATAGTATGCCACTTAATGTCATTCAACTCACCCTCGGACTTACACTCCTGCTGTGAGAACATCTCAACCTCCTTCTGGTGGATATTGAGATTTTATTTATTGTTATAAATACAAAAATGCACACTTCTTTGCAAAGACATATAGACTGCCACTATCAATACAGTGCCATTATTAAGACAAGAAAGAGAAGCAAAAGAAACATTGAATGTCCATGGATCCTGCTGCCTCTCCTCTGAGGCTGCCACCTTCTGCAATCCCATTATCTCCAAAGCCACAAATTCTCCAGTCCTGCCCAGTGTTGAATATGGTTACAAAATAAGTAGGGCTCATTTAAAATTGAGAGACAGAGAAATTTCTTCTCTGAAGCGTGTGAATATGTGAAAGATTGAAAAAGAGTTCAGGCCAGAATTGATTAGCCAAGAACCTGCAAAATAGTGGAGAAAGCTTGAGATTCCTTGCAATCTATATTTTCCTGTGTGTAACCAGCCACTTTGTTTTGCATTTGACAGATGATAAAGTGACAAATAAGTTGCTGTTAATTTTCATATTTAAGGAAGATGCCAGAGGAAAGGTTTTTTTTTACAAGGTACAGCTACATAATCTTTTATCTGAAATTCTGAAAACCGAAACCTCCAAAAACCAAACATTTTTTCCATGGATGTCATCTGCACCCCAAAGCTCACATTTGGCACCAAACCTGTCCTGACATGACCCACCCCCATGCAATGCCATGTCTCAGTGCTCCTACCAGTCATACATGCCTCTGCTGTTCACAGACTTTGAAGATTGTGAAGATGTCAAAAAAGCTGCAGTCCCCTATGGTTAACAGAGAGAAGCAGAAAAGGAAGTATCTGCCATCATAGCACAGAAAGTAGAGTTATTGCAGAAGCTTGATTGCGGTGTATCTGTGCAGTGTCTTATTGAAGATTATGGTGTGGGAATGACCACCATATATGACTTAAAGAAGCAGAAAGATAAGTTCTTGTAGTTTTACAGTGACCGTGATCATCAGAAACTATTGCAAAATAGGAAAACATTGCATAGGGCAAAAAACAGAGATCTTGGCTGTGTGCTGATTGAGTGGGTTCAATAACGAAGTGAATGTATACCAATGACTGGTTTGATTGTCATGAAGCAAGCTAGAAAATTCCACGAGGAACTGAAGGCGAGTGTGAATATTCACAAGGTTGGCAGCAGAAATTTCAAAAGCTTCATGGTGTTAAATATCTGAAAATCTGTGGTGAAAAAGCTTCTGCTGTTTATGATGCAGCTGAGCGTTAGTTACATTGATGAATTTGCTGAGATGGTATCTGATTAAAACCCTTAACCCAGAGCAAATTTACAATGCTGATGAAAGAGTGATGGGGAAAATACTGAAGTGGTGTTAAATAACGATAAGCTTGAGGATAGAAGTGATGACAAAGAAGACATGGTGAACACAGGTGAAGAAATGCCCATGGTGGAAATGTGTGATCAATTAATTGGTGGCAGGAAACGATGTGCATTTATGTGCATCATGTTTATTCAGACAGAAACCTCTGTTACTGAAACAGATGACACTGCAACCTGAAGACGATGGTCACCATATTTTCAGCTGTTTAGCTTAGTTTTGCCAGTTTATGTTTGAAGTTTTACTGTATGTTTTACTTAAATTTTTTTTTAAATGCTAGTAATTTTATGGTCTGTCTTTATTTCACTTAATTTATTCCCCCTCCCCCCTCTGTCTAGCGCCGCCACAAACCCTCCCCCCTGTCCACAAGCATTCTCCCCCCCCCCCCCCCCCCACCCGGTCCAGAGACCCTTCTAGTTGAAGTATGTCTCTGTTTTCCACAAATCTGTAATTAGTGCAATTATATTCCGCCATTACTATTATTCTATTATCCGAAAAATTCCGAAAAGTATTGAGTCCCAAGGGTTTCAGATAAAAGATTATGTATCTGTAGTGGGTGCCTAGAATACATTGCCAGGGTGATGATGGAAGCTGGTACAATAGGGACATTCAAAAGACTCTTATCTAGGCACATAGATGTCAGAAAAATAGAGGGTTATGGATGTGGAGTAGGTTTGTATGGGGTGCAAACCTATGTTCTATGTACCTGCCTTGTATTTCAAGAAGTTCTGGGCTTCTACACCAAATATCTGAACTTGCTTAGTCAGCTATTTCCTGGCTGCATTACATTACTGTGAATTTCAGATTGGTTTTGAAAGATCATCCAGTGAAATGTTAACACAAAGTTCTTTGCAAATTTTCTCCAGCTATTTGGCAAGTGAGGCTTTTTTCAACAACCTCCCCCTGCCTCACACCTTATTTTATGACATTTTGTGATACAAGACCCAAGCCTTACTAGGGCAGTGCCAGGAGACTGAACAGTTCAGTATCTATGGACGCTGCTCTTACAGGGACTGATTTGTTTTTATGTTATAATACCAAAATCTCAGTTTGAACATTATCATAATTAATCTCTTTACCTGTTGGTTCCTTGCCATATGGATTCAAAATGGCACTAGAGGGTGGCACCTTATTTCTGCAGGCTGCCAGGGTAGCATGTATAAATGAGCTTTCCACATATATCTTTATGCATGTACAGTTAGTTTATAGTCACAGTGTTGACATTACACATCTGAACTTTACACACTGTATATTGATATTGGGGTCAGCAAAAGTCAAGGTCTGTGATTTTCCAGATGTCACATGTGAATTTGAATGACTTCCTGGTGACAACAAATTCTGACACAGTGGATTTATTTGCCTGGAAGCAAAAAGGTAGATGGAAATGCATATTTCCAATTGCTCATTCAGAGTAGGGGTCTCCAAAGTGGTTGATATCGACCCCTGGAAGTTGATGGGACTATCCAAGGGATCAGTAAATGCTGGGGGTGGGGCCAATTGAACTTTTGGCGTCACAACCCTTCTTCAAGACTTGGATGAAAAGAATGGTCAATGTCTTGGTTCTGAACCCTTCATCAAGAGTTTTAATGAAAGGTTCTGACCCAAACCATAGACGGTTGTCTTTCTGCCACTGCTTGACCCATTGAGTTCTCCAGATGATTGTGATTTTTTTTTGTTTTTGTTTTTAACCATCAGACGAGGCACGAGTCTTTTCAGTCACCTTCGTCATCCTCCTTCCTCCAGCTGCTGGAGTGATGTGACTTTTGCAAATGGTTATTGATGTTTGGTTTTATTGCATAATTGTAAATAGTTAAATGCAGTTGTAGCAAAAGTTTTTGTTTGCACAGTTGTAAACAATTAAATGCCATTGAATTAAAGTTTTATTTTCATTTACTTGGATCCTGTTCGCTACTATTCTTTGACAACTGTATTATATACATTTATTAAAACCTGTCATTTACTAGCTTAATTGCTTACAGAAGGAACATAATTGCCTCACAGATCGCCCAGTGACTGTACTTGTGCACCCAGATAAGTAACCCATTCAGGCTTCTCAGGAAGATCGTGTAGATCAGTGTTCCATTCAGGCAAGAAGTGTTCCTTGTTGATCTCACGTATATTGTGTAGAACACAATAGACAACCACAACGTCTAATACAAAAGTGGTATAAATATCAAGTTGCTTGGCCAGGCACCTCCAGCGGCCTTTGAGATGTCCAAAAGCATTTTCCACCACCATCCTTCCTGAGGGCTAAGCTATGTCTCTGATTAGATGCATAGGGATCTCTACTCTGTTAACCATTTTGGATTTCTGTAGGCAGAGCAATGTAGATGTATAAGTGGCTTATGCAACATCTGAGAACCACGCATAAATCACTTACAGTGGGTTATATTAACTTCATGTGGGAAGAGGTACCCCACGTGATTCTTGGCCTTTCTGTAGATGGGTGAGTTGGCTAAAACTCGAGCATCATGGGTGCGACCAGGCCAACCCATATACACATCTATGAAGATGAAACAAATAAATCTGGGTTTAAATAGACATATGAAACACATTAATCGATGAAGGGCAATAATTGTAACTCAGGGCATGATCTTTATTAGTGGTTGTGGACAACAGCTTGAAGAACAATGGAGTGCCAGCCTTTCTGATTGTAGTAGGCTAGTGAGTCCTCATGGGGAGGACTCAGATGGGAATATGTATGCTATCAATGGCACCAGCACACATTGGATACCCCCATTCTGTAAATCTGTCCATTGTCTCCTGGAGTTGTTGTGCTGTCAACAAAACATTTAAATAAGACCCTCTTCAATGCTCCAATAGCTTGGCGTACCAACACACATACAGTGGCCACTCCTTCACCAAAACTACAACTTATGGATCGATATTCACATAGGGTAGTATACCACCACAAAGCAACGGCGAGCCTAAGCAGAGGTTCCAGAGGCTGTTACCAGTTTGTTGTCAGCTATTGCTCAATGAGTACCAAAACAAAGTTAAAAATGTCATGAGACATACAGAAATGACTCTGCCACTCATCTTCATCAAAATTGTTAAGGACATTAGACCAGAACACAGGCCCATATGATCTCTCTCTCTCTCTCTCTCTCTCTCTCTCTCTCTCTCTCTCTCTCTCTCTCTCTCTCCCCTCCACATTTTTCTGTACCTGACAGCTGCATGAATTAACTCACAAGAAGGAAAAACATCTCCAGTGTTCAAGGTCTGTGCGCATTTCTGCTTCAAACAGCTCCCTGCTTCTCTTCAAATTTTTCTCCAATGTATTTTTGATCCCACAACTACATTGCTCGCATGGATTCTGGGCAGCATGAGTCATGTATGATGTGCAGGAAATCAGCCTGTGCTCAAAAAGTGCTATTCGTGTTCCCGGCTAATGCCATAAGCACATCACAACCGCCACGTTGTTTTGTTTTGAAGGGTATATCTGATGCCTATGCTATATATCACAGTAAACGTTGACTCAGTCAAGTTACATGTCCTGCCTCTCTTGCTCCCGCAATACTGTCTTGCTGTGCAAAAAGCCAAACCGACCTGGAAAACTGCAGGATTCGCTCATTTCAGTGTGAACGACCAAAGCCAACATATTGACAGGTCTTCATTATGGAAATATCATTGGATTTCTTTGTTTAAAAAAAAATAGATTATTTAATAATAAGGCACTAATCCCAACTATTTATGTGTTATGTGAAATTGTCGTGCTTGAGTGTGTCTATTAAATCCTTGGAAAGGTCCCTAACTTCTGTCATTTTATGACCGTACAGGAAAATGGGATTGCTTTTTGGAATGAACATCTTGTTTCAATAGTTCATGTGTGAATTTAATGGCACTGGAATTAGGAATTACATTGATACGCAAATGCTGAATTGATGAACTGTAGCTTGCAGCTACAAGCTATGGCTCTGTGGAGCCCACAGCACAGGAGAAGTTATAGCTGCATGCAGGTTAGCTCAGAAAGAACACGCTGTTCCCAGAAAGAATGACACGAACCCAGTCGAGTGTAGTTAACACACTGTGCTTTATTGGGATCACAGCCCTCTCAGCACTGACTAGTGTGCTTGTGATCTGTTTTCCCTGATAGGCCAGTTGAGCTCTTTTGGTTGTGGCCAATTGGAGGGCAGCGCTGCTGTCCTAGTGCAGCCTGCTGGATCGTCGTGTTCATCCTTCATTTTGTGAGGCCCCGTGGGGGAGCTGCGAAGGCCCACCACAGAACTATATTTTAATTTGCCTCTGTGAATGCTTGTGTACCGTATTCAGTTGTTTCCAAGATTCCTTTATTGCATTGTGTTAAAAACAGAAATTTTGTCCATTTGTTCTTGCCATAAAGGCACAAAAAGAAACAACACCAGCCTGATGCCCCATCAATCAGAGAAAGATAAGCAAAAGAGATTCCCTTCAGAGGGACAAGAGTTCTACGGGTTCATGTTCTACACTCCAGCACCCTCTGCAGCTGTCTACTCCAGTGATGAACTCAAGCTCCAAGTTCTGAATCACAGATGTCAGTGCCCTAGGCTCTTTGGGAGCCCTTGTCATCAGCACCCACATGCATCCCTGTCACAATACCTGGTTCCCACCAACCATTCTCCAGCAGACTGCAGATTGATGTGAGTCCTTAAGCTGCCAATCTAAAGCAGTCTGCAGCCAGTGGTTACCGACCCTGTAGGGTCAACTCCCAGGTTTCTTTTTGGCAGGGAGATGCTCTGTGCCAATCCATTAATTCGCTGGAGTCCATTATCCTCATGGTCTACTGTCAATCATGGATGCTGCCACCTTGGGCCTAGACCTCAGTGGTTTTTCTTGTATATTCATTTTTTTTAATGTAGCTGGGGCCCTTCCATAGGCTGTTTAAAACCCCATACCGGGCCACTGGCATCACGACAGTGGAGCAAGACCCCATGGAGGAGCACTGTGTCTCCACTCCCCTCTCTTCCCAGATCCTCAGGAAGAGCAAGAATGCCATTACAGCAGCTGCAGCACGAGCCCCATCTGTTTCTATCATTGTTAATACTATACATGATTATACATTCTTACTATTTCCATATGTGAATGTTTAATCGTTTAATCAATGAAATGGAAAAAAAATGCTGTACCCAATGTACATCTGTTCTTATTTGCTAGTATATGGTGCAATATGCTGTTGATTTCTTGGTTTAAATGTTTTATTGGCCTTTATTTCTAAATTTGTCAGACTGAATCCAATCAATTTTTTTCCTTTAAGGTGCTATACTTGGTCGATCTGAAAAGCAAGTATGCATCATCTATAATGCTAACAGGGAGAAAGACCGAACAAATCACACTGGGATTGAGAACTGTGTTGAAGAAAAAGATAAACGGGGACACTGTTATGCCACGTGGAAGAACAACTCTGGTTCCATTGAAATTGTGAAAGGAGGCTGTTGGCTGGATGATTGGAACTGCTATGACAAGTAGGCAAAAAAAAATTGCTTGTATTTTGTGACAGATTCCTGAAATGCTTCCATGGATATACAAGGAGGAAAAGTCTAAAGGAAGTTGATGTAGGTACCTATGGCAGATAGAGACTGAAGAAATAATATTGGGGAAAATGTCAATATGTAGGTACAGTGCAACTTGAGTTAGGAGGTCCATTCCTTGGGTCTGCTCCACCATTCAATAAGATCATAGTTGATCCATTCTTGCTCTCAATTTTTGTTGTTCTCCCCATGTCACATAACTCAATTAAAGTTTAAATAAGTAGTATCCATGCCTCAAAGGTGCCACATAATGAATACCTTCAATGAAAAAGAATCCAACCAGCTACCCTTGACATTCAATAGCAGTATCATCTCAGAGCCTTCTGCCATAAACACCTGTGGGTGGCCACCCTGCTGTGGTTACAAGATGAGATCAGAGGCTACGGTGAGTGACTTGCCTCCTGACTCCAAACTCCTTTCCACCATCTACAGGGCACAAATTAGAAGTATATTGGAATATCTGGAAAAGTGCAGTTCAAGATATTATGGACTGGGTGCTGGTCAGCGGGACTAGCATGGACTAGTAGGGCCGAACTGGCCTGTTCTGTGCTGTGTGGTTATATATGGTTATAAGAACTCTCAAGAAGCTTGATTCTGTCCAAGATAAGGTACCTCACTTCATTGGTATTCCATCTACCTCACTAAATATTCAATCTCTATGTTACCAGTGTATAATGGCTGCAGTCGGTACCGATGACAGAATGTATAGTAGTTACTCATCCAGGCTCCTCCAACAACACTTGCTGCCTTTACTATCGAGAAGTGCAAGGAAATGCCACCTCCTGCATGCACCCTCCAAGCTACACAATGTTTTTCTCATAAGGAGAGATTAAAATAGTCTGATCTACATACTCAAATTTAGAAAAATGTGAAGTCTTGGGGGCTCCATTATTGAGTATATTTAAGATAAAAATGATGAAATGTTGTCCATTGCCAATTATTTTGTGAATAGCTAAGACCCATGCTGGGCCTTGTGATGCCTCACTAATCTCAGTCAGCCCACCTGAAAAAGACCTGTTTATTTCCAGTCTTTACTTTCTGTCTATTGAGCATTTTTCAGTCCATGCTAGAATATTCCACTGTCCTAACCAATTGCTTATGAGACTTTATTGAAAATATAGGTACCCCTTACTCATTCTCCTTTATCCTTTTTAGCCAAGGCCTCAAAGAATTTAATATGGTTAGTCAAGCATAACTTGCCTTTTGTATATTCACGATTCATATGCTGAACCCTTTTATATTGTGCATTTCTATTTCTTGTATTTACTTAAAGCCATTTATGCACTTATTTTTGAAATGTTTAAATCATCCTCTACCAATTAAACTTAAAGTCCATTACAGCTACTTGACTGACCAAATAATAAGGCAGTCTGTATAATTTTGTTTGCAGGGGTGAATGTATCGAAACAAAAGAGAGCCCCGAAGTGTTCTTCTGTTGTTGTGAAGGAAGCAAGTGCAATGAGAGGATTTTTTATGTCCCGACCGTTCAGGATGTACCATGTAGGTTTGTCTTGTTCATTTTTATAGTAAAATGTACTGTGTGCGACCCTGAAAGTTCTCATAATTCTGCAGTTGATTGGCCTTGTGCAGATGTATCATGAATTGATTTAAAAAATAAGAATTGCCTACTTTTGAACATTTAGATATTTTAAATGTCTAAACTACATTTGGTATGCTGTTAAATTTATTGCTATCTTTTATATTTGTTCATCTTAATTGTAAAGCAGGCAATTAATATTGCTTCCACTGTTTTTCCAAGATGTAACTTCAATTTGTACCTGCATCGAGTGTAGTAACCTGCCTTAATGTCTATCAATCAGTAGCACTATATCAACAGTGATGAAGTGTTTTAAAAAGCTGGCATATCAGCTCCTGTCTGAGAGGTGACATGGATACATTCCAGTTTGCTTATCATACTGGCTCTACACAAACCGCCAGAACAACCAGTCAGCAAAGATGCATTCATCAGGATGCTGTTTATTGACTACAGTTCTCCATTTAACATCATCATCCCCTCAAAACTAATCGCAAATTTCAAGACCTGGGAATCAATATCCCACTGTGTAATTGTATTCTACATTTCCTTACTCCAGACCACAATCAGTGAGGATTGATAAGAATATTTCCCCAGAGCACCACAGGGCTACGTTCTTAGCCCCCAGCTCTACTCACTTTACACCTACAACTGTGTGATTTGGTACAATAATAATGTCATCTACAAATTTCCCAACAATACCACGGTAGTGGGTTGTATAAAGAAAGGTGATGAGTTAGCATACAGGAGAGAGATTGAAAAATTAGCTGAATGATGCACCAACATAGACCTTCCAGTCAATGTCAACAAAATCAAGGAGATGATTGTTGACATCAGGAAGAGAAATCTAGAGGTATACAATCTAGTGATCATTGGGGAATCAGAGGTGGAGAGGTGAGCAAATTTAAGTTTTTGGGTGTCACTATCTCGGAGTATATTTCCTGGACTCTAAGCACACTAATGGCATCAGGAAGAAAGCACATCAGCACCTTCACTTCCTCAGGAGTTTGCAGAGGTTTGGTATGACACCAGAAACACTGGGAAATTTCTACAGATATATAGTGGAAACAGTGCTGACTGGCTGCATTTCAGTCTGGTATGGGGACATCAATACTCCTGGGCATAAAGCCGTCTAAAAGGTAGTGGACACATCCCTTCTATTGAGAACATCTAAAGGGAACGCTGCTGTCGGAGAACAGCATCAATCGTCAAGGATCCACACAACCCAGCACATGCTCTGTTCTTGCTAATGCCATCAGGAAAGAGGTACAGTATAGGTGGCACAAAACCCACGCTACCAGGTTCCAGAACAGCTGGTATCCCTCCATCATTAGATTCCTCAACAATAAACTCAATGAGGGACTCATTTAAGGACTCTTATTTGTGCACTTTATTGATATTTTAAAAATTCTCTCAGTTACACTGTCAGTTTGTTTATATTTGTCATCTGTTTACAGTTCTTTATTTGTTTACATGTGTATATTGTGTACAATTTGTACTACCAATGTGTGGTAATTCTGCCTCACTCGCAAGAAAAAGAATCTCAAGGTTGTATGTGAAGTCATGTATGTACTCTGACAATAAATCTGAAATCTTAATCTATTACAGAGCTTTACATGACTTGATTTTAATTTGACCATTAAAGTGTAAAGCTAGTAAGATAAAATATATTTCATAACCTCTGAAATGTGGTGAGAATAGGGGAAAAAAAAGGAAATAATTTTAAATTGTAATCACTGTTTTAATATGTGAAAATGTGTTGGCAAATTTTAGCATGGCAAACTTTAATTGACGATCAACATTACATAACTTTGATTTGGGTTATAGAATGTTTCTGGTTTTTTGTTTGCCTTCAAATTGTGTTATTGGACCAAGGCAGGCAGAATCTTGACTAGGGAAGTCAAAAAGCTGCAGATACTTAAAATTCAAAATAAAAAAAAAACAACATGCTTGCGTCGGTCAGTATCTGTAGAAAGGAGTAGTTAGCTTTTTGGTTGAAATGTTCAAAAGTTGATAAAGGGATAAAGGATGGACCTGGGTTTAGGTCCTCATGAGCAAGATCATTAGCTGTCATTTATTCCCTTGGATGTAAGAATACTAGTAGCAAGCCAAAGTAAACTTTTCCTTCTTAGTGAATTATTCATGCAGAAGTTGTAGTTCACATTCATGTTAGCAACTGGGTAAAAGAAGGGAAATAGATGGGCAATTATTTAGGTAACTCCAAAGTTCAACAGTGTTAGGTCTGCTTTGTTCATGAATGAGTGAGTCAGACACCAGACTGAGTCGAAATCAAGGTTCTTTGTTCTTTATTACCGGATTGTAACACTTGCAACTAACGGTGTTAGTTGGAGAAGGCGCATTCTGCCGTAATGAGCAAGTGGTGTTTTTTTTTTATACCTCAGGATACGTACTTAGTAAATTATCATACCATTACATTGTCCAATGAATAAACTGTTGCTATCCTTCTCTGTTAGTCTGCTGCACATCATTCTTGTTAGTGAAAAGCTTATCTTGAGTGTACAAGGTCACATCTGCATTCTGTTACTCATTAGTACTGGGTGACTCCTTCTCCGGTCCCATCTCATGATGTTTTTACCTTACAACAGTCATGCCACATTGTTGGCCCTCAACTTTGTTCCTGTGGTCTTGATGTTGTAACACACCTACATCAGGTTCTTAGGAAACCCCAATGTGTGAATTGACAACATCACCTCCTCCACACTAGCCATCAACACTGGAGAACCCCAAGGCTGTGTCCTTAGTCCCCCTGTCTTTTACTTGTACCCCCATGACAGCATAGCTAAGTTCAGCTGCAACTCGATATCCACCATCATTATTGGCTGAATAACTGGAAATGTCAGAATATAGGATGAAGATTGAAAATCTGGTTAGGTGGTGCCAGAACAGCAATTTTGCTCTCTGCATTATCAAGATCAAAGAGCTTATTGTTGATTTTTAAGAAGGGGAAGCAGAAGAGCCACTCACCTGTCTGCATTGATGGGAAGGAGGTGGAGAGAGTTAGAACAGTCAAATTCCTGGACTTCAATATTTCAGAAGACCTCGAAGCACCCCTGAAGAAGGCCACACAAATGCCTCGACTTCCAAAGGAGACTCACAAATTTTGGCATGTAGTTGGATTCTCCATCAAACTTCTACAGATGCTGTAGAAATAAACAGGCTAGTTATGTCACATACTGGTTTGGCAATTTAAATGTCTAGGAACACAGAAGGAAGCAAACATAGCCATGTCCAGTACAGGTTCTGGTGTCCCATCCATTGCAGACATCTATGTGAGGCACTGCCTTGAGAAGACCCTCATCACCCTGGTCACAACCTCTCTCACTGAAGAACAGAGCTGAGAGGTCAACAGCTATCAGGCTTTTGAACCTCCCCTTGGCTCACTTATCATGGAGTGTCTGCACTATTGCAACTCACTTTTTGAATTAGGATTACTGTGAATATTTATAATTTAAATATGTATTTATGTGATAGTACAGATTCTATCACCTATGTGTATATGTACATATGTACAGATGGTAGTGTAGGATGACTGTGATTGGCTGAGAGTGCAGCCACACCTACTGGCAGGTCTTAAAGGATTGCTCCTAGCCAGACCAGGTCATTCCGGACTGGTTGACCTACTTGTGATATGCTCCAGTCTTTTAGTTAATAAAACCCTTGGTTTGAATCAACAAGTCTTTGGTTCTTTCGACGCGCACTACAATTTATTGTCTCCTTTCAATTTTCTTGCCTGCAGCAAGTAAGAATTTCATGCTTATGTATATTGTACAATGTGTATGGCAATAAAGCAATGATATCTTATCTAGCGAGATTTCAGGCCCAACATATTTCTATTAGAGTGAGGGGATGGGACAAAAAAAAATTCTAAGAAATCTTATTTGCCAATGGATGTCAAGGGTTGGATAACAAATTAAGAAGGTTTCAGGTTCACAGAACTGAAAACTCGAAGCTTAACAGGCTATAGAAAGTGTAGGGGAATACTGAAAAAGAAATTAGGAGAGCAAAGGGGATGTGAAATAGTGCTAGCTGCGAGGATTAAGGAAAATTCAAAAGCATTTTATGTTAAATATAAGAGGGTGATGTGGGTAACATTTAGAGACCACAGGGGCAGTCCATTGAAGAGATGGATGCTTACCTGTTTCCAGTAAAGAGGGATGTTTCCCCAACCAGAAGCCCTAGATGAACAATGAAATCTGGAATCTGCTATAGCCAGATCACAGGCATTTCAGTCCAGAGATATGGAATGCTCAACAAGCAGAAAGTATGACCTATGAAAAGCGATCTCCTGGGTGAAGTTGAGATTCCAGATGAGAATGGAAGCAGCAAAGAATACCCGACAGCTGTGGCAGGGCCGAAATTACATAATCTGCTATAAAACCAAATCCAGCCAAGCTTCACTTCCAGAGCAGTTCAATACATTCTGTGCTTGATTTGACAACCAGAACAAGGAAAAAACACTGAGCGCCCCCATGTCCCTTGATGATCCTCTACTATCAGTATCTCAAGATGATGTGTGGGCTGCCTTCAGGAGAGTGAATTCAAGGAAAACACCTGGTCCTGGTGGAGTACCTGGCAAGTACTGAAAGCAGATGCTGAACAACTGACCAATGAATTCATGGATATCTTCAACATTTCTCTGGCAGGGTGTGGAATCCACCTGTTTCAAGCAGGCCTGAATCATTTCAGTGCCCAAGAAGAGTGTGGTAATCTACCCACCAGTGGTACTCACATCCACAGTGGTAGTGTTTTGAGAGGCTAGTGTTGAAGCATATCAGTTCCTGTGTGAGCGATGCCATGAATCTGTTCTAATTTATTTCAGCAACAGGTTTACAGCAGAAGCCATCCACTGGCTTTACCCAAATCCCTAGAATACCTGGGCAGTAAAGAGGCATATATTAGGATGTTCTTTATTGACTGCAGTTTGGCATTCAATGCCATCACATGCCTCAACTAATAACTAAGACCAGGGCCTCTCTACCCCAATGTGTAATTGGATCCTAGATTTTTTCACCTCCAGACCCCAATCAGTGCGGATTGGCAAGAACAACTCCACCGTCTTCATCAGCACCTGAGCTCCACGGAGGGTACTTAGTCCGCTGCTCTACTCACTTTACACCCTTGACTGTGTGGCCTGATGTGATAACAACAGCATTTACAAATATGCTGATGATACCACAATAGGGTGGCAGTATAAAAAGGACGACACGTCAGCGTGCAGGAGGAAGGTTGAAAACTTGGCTGAATGGTGCAGTAACAACTTCCTCTCACTCAGTGTCACCAAAACCAAGGTGCTGATTGTAGACAAGGAAAACAGATGTGTATGATCCAGTAATCATTGGGGGATCAGAAGTAGAGAGGGTGAACAAATTTAAATTCCTGGGAGTCACTATATTGAAGAGCCTTTCCTGGACCCAAGCTTCTAATATCATCGTGAAGAATGTACGTCAGCACCTCTATATCCTTGGGAGTTTACAGAGTTCAGTATGATATCTGAAACCTTGTCACACTTTTATAGTGTAAAAATCTGCTGACTGGCTGCCTCACAGCCTGCTATGGGGTCACCAATACATCTGAGTGGAAAGTCCTACTTACCTTGTTAGCCGGCATCCTGGGGTCCATCGGCTAGGTGTAGCCATCTTGATTCCTGTGCGCATTAGTGGTAGGTTCCCATATTGGGGTTCAGTTGGCGCATGCTCGGGAGTTTGGGGCGCAAATTCAGGATTGTTAGTACGTATTATGGCAGTGTCGACGAGGGATGGTGCGTCAGGCTTGCATATTTTTTGACCGTTAACACAGACATTTTATTATCACAGATTTACTTATAGACCATTTACATTTTGAACTTGACTACAGATTATTACTGCACACATAGTTATTTATCGATATTTCATAGAATGTAAAGAAGATTGTTACAAGTTTTGTATGTTAATAAATACACATTTGAAACTTATCTGAATTTGTATTGGATTAAATCAAAACGCATCACAAACAAGAGTCTCACCTAGTCTCCAAGTGGTTTTTATGGATAGTAGTCATTATAATTAGTCAACAAAAAAATTATTGTTGGAACAGAAAATAGGAAAATAATCCCTCTGTTTTGGAGTGATAGTGAAAATAATAGTGGCCATCTTGGAAATACCATGAGCTAGTTGCAGACCACATTCATTGGTCCGAGTGTCAGCCAGAGAGGAGTACAAGCTTCTAATCTTGTAGCAGGGTGTTCTGTAGACAAATTGGTAGAGCCATTACTTGAAAATCAGCGATATTATTGGCAGATGCTGTGGTGGAAACTCGCTTGTGGACAGCAGCACATTACCGCCATCAGAAGCAGTAGGCTTACATCTGCGGACTCCTGCATATCTTTTTTGAATGCAGGATGGATTTGCTGCCACTAGTCCATTGGCAACTGTTGAGTCAGGCTTGCGTTGTGTGTGGTTGATGCTCGAGCTTGACAAATGGTGGAATAAGATGAGTAATATGGGCCACAGTCACCACTGGTGTCATTGTGGAGGTGCGATGTATTGAAGACATGCGGATTGCAGATTTCAGAGCAGAACTGAAGCGACTGAGTTGAGATACAAATGGTGTCAAAGATGTTCTTAAGGCGAGACTGAAGCTGGCAATAGAAGAAAAGGCAGCTTTTTCCTTGTTTTTTCCTTGAAAAGGCAATAGAAGAAAAGGCCCATTACTAAAGACAGTATCATTGCAAATGGCTGAAGGTGTGTCACCAAATGGTGATGAAGAGGATGAAGATGCAAAGGGTGGATAAAGAATTAAATATTGAAGCAACATCTGACACACAGGAGGAAGTTCAACCATGTGCCAAATGTTGGAAGCAGAAGAAGCAAACAAAGTTTTTCTAGGTTGAGCTCCAAAGATTCCCGTACTTAAAGTACTGCATCTGCATGTATAAAGACTGAGACGCAATGGCCACTCTTCTTGCACAATCAAAATTGCTTAAGGATAAACATATCTGAGAAGAACAGGAGGAGAAGATAGGGGGGAGCTAAAGAGGGAAAAGGATCAGCTGAAGCTGAAAACAAACATTGCTGCTAATAATAATAAGGATACGAGAAGGCTCAACAGGATCTGGTGTTTGAAATAACTTATCTAAAGTGTATGATGGTATAGAGTCATATTTTGCAAAAGAACAACAGGAAAAGAACCATTTGAATTGAAGAAAGATTCTTTTGCACCACAGTTACAAGACATGAATATACATGCCCTAATCTTCCAAAAGCACAGTGTTACCCATCCACAAGCACCAGTGGTAACAACTGCAGACAGAGCTGTGGCTCAGTTCTGGTAAATCGCCACAGCCCTGACATCAGAAATATGGGAAAACCTGCACGGGTGACTTTTTCAGCCACATTACCTACTACAAGCTGTGGTTGAATAGAGTAATTTACAGCTACGGAAAGGCAAAATGAAATTGCTGCATTGTTAATCCAGCTACAGTCTCTCTCTTTTTCCAAGAAGGAGATTCAGCTTTTTGATTGTGACGCACTTCAGTTGCAAGCGTTCATTAGATCCTTGGAACGCAATATTGAAAGCAAGATTGTCTTCATTATTTGGAGCAGTTCATAAGAGGACAGCCAAAGGAACTTGTAAGGAGTTGTCAACATATGCCCCCAGATAGAGGATTCAACACAACTAAGTCTTTACTACAGGAACATTTTGGCAACATGCATAGAATTGCTACAGCTTATGGAGAGAAGGCTCTTTAATGCTCATCAATAAAACCGATGACATGAAAGCTCTACAAGCTTACACCCTTTTTCTAAGATTATGTTGAAATGGCATGGAAGATATCAACTACATACAAGAGCTTGACATGCCTGGTAATATGCTAATTATCCTAAGGAAATTATCCTACCGGCTGATGGATATATGGAGAACTTTGGGCTGTGATTGCTAGAAAAAATATGATCAAAGAGCTACCTTTAAGGATATGCTAGATTTCGTTGAATGGCAGGTGTACATTGCAACAGATCCAGTGTGGAAATATTAAAAACACTCCAATGGTAAGCAAAGATGTAAGGAGGTCCCACTTACAGCCTCATCCAAGATTAAAAGAAAGTAACGGTGACAGTTGCAGATAAGGAAAGGATAAAATAACTTGAGGAAAAGGAGAGTTTGCCTGCTGAGAAGAGCTGTTTGTTCTGTGAAGGTGGACATGCTCTGGAAATGTTTTCATGGTTGGAAAAGAAGGAACATAATGAGAAAATCGCTTTCTTAAAAGAAAATGGAGTATGTTTTGGCTGACTGTAAAGGGAACATCAGCAAAAAGTGCAAGAAGCAACTTAGCGGCAAAATATGTGGTTTGAAGCATCCCAGAATGCTGCATATCCACGAAAGAAAGAAAGAGACTGAAAAGGAGCAAGCAAAAACAAAGGAAGCAGCAGAAA
Organism: Narcine bancroftii; assembly: GCF_036971445.1. Classification (NCBI taxonomy): domain Eukaryota; kingdom Metazoa; phylum Chordata; class Chondrichthyes; order Torpediniformes; family Narcinidae; genus Narcine; species Narcine bancroftii. The sequence continues at coordinate 269,714,616 of NC_091472.1, read as the reverse complement.
ATAGTGTTATAGCCTCGGTTCGGACAAGTGGTCTTACTGGGGCTGGTGAGGATCATTGCAAACTCCCAATAGTGTCTGTACAAGTCAAGACCAGGAAGGGGAATACAACAGGGAAGAAAGTCAAAGATTCTATTGAACACTATTGGTCAAAGGAAGGTCATTGAAACTAGCATTGTTTCCAGCTTAGATTTTACTGGAATGCACAGCAACAAGACTATGCCTGTGCACAAAGGAAACATCGCACATCAAAACATATCTGGTGGTCTTATCTGGAGAAGGTTTAGCTGCCTGGAATTCGTTCTGAGATAGAGATGCTGATTTGTTCAGAAGTGCCAAAGGTTCTGGAACCACTAGAAGTAGTACGGAGTGTGGGAGATGGATCTTGCGCTATTAAAACCATGCTTGGTTGGACAATTAATGGACCACTAGGAGGAAAGGATGATATTGTTCAGGAGCGATCAACAGGATTTCGGTTGTGAAACTTGATGAGCGTTGGGAACAGCATTTCCAGACAGTAAATAAGAAAACCACTCCTGAAGAAAGCAGATCAATGTGGAAAATATCAAAGGCATCTGAACCAAAATTGAAGAATTTTTTTTCCTCAAAAATAAATGAAAATTATGTATTGGAAGATGCTGCAATTACCTCTGGTGAATATTCCTATATAACTAAATCTGAATCAGGACTAAAATAAATCACTGCAAAACACAGAAAATTGCACTGATGGAATAAAGGAGCATTTGGCTGCAGAATTGGTGCCACTGTCTTCAGAGGACAAAATGTTGAAAAGGGGCTTGGAAATATTAGATAAAACAATTACCAGAAAGATTAATTGCAGATAGAATTTGTGACGTCAGAGAGTGTAAGAAAAGAATAACTGCTGAAGAAATGAATGCAGATCATTGAGAAAGGGGATTCAGCCTCATCAAGATGCAAAAGATTTGGAGGAGGAGATTCATATTTTGAAAGAGAACAGGTTATTGGTTAATAATACAAGGCAGTTGAATCAATTAAAGGCCCAGCTAATAACATTGCAGAAAAAAAAAGATATTACACTTCAGCAATGTTAGAAGTAAAATGAAGAAATTCAGACATTTCGAGTTTACGACAGCAGGGCTGACAGCAGAAGTACCAATCAATCACATGACCTTTTCACTCCAGGTCAAGTGACTAACTTCTCAGAAGATAATAAGAATGTTAATTTCTTATCAAAAGAATACAGGGAGAATCTAATTAAAAATCTAATTAAAGGCTTCAAAATAAACTAACTGAAACTGAGACTGAATTGGAAATTGCAAAATTGGATATGGAATTGCAGGAAAAGGCAATAGAAGCCATAGTGGCTGAAAAGGCTGCAGTTCTAGTTTAAGAGATCTGAAGGAGCCATAAGTGGAATCAGTCTACTTCTTTACAGAAGGATTCTACAAATGCTGTGGCAGTTGATTAGTTTGAATCTTACTTTATCTATAACCAACTGCAGAAAAGAAAGTAAAAGATGAGCAAACCTGTTGCGGGAAAAAAAATCTTCAAAATTTGATTCTAAGAGCTCAAATTCTTACTATGAGGTGCAGAATGCTGAAGAAAAGAAGAAATCCAAGTGACAGGCTGAAGAGGTAACTCGTGGTAAACAAAAGGAAAGCTGTGTCTTTTCTGTTTAAGGAAGGTCTGAGGTTTCTGGTCAATGTTGTAACTCAGGGACGCAAGTGTACTCTGGATCAAAGATTCTTTATCTTCCAAAGATGATGTCATTATTTGAACAGAGCATTCGAGTTCTTCAAAATAATATATGGTCTCTATTCATGAAGTCAAAAGAGAGCCATTTGAAATCTTGGGAGTCTGTACCACTGATCAGCTAGATCATATTGAGAATTGCAAACCAATGTTTGTTGAAGAAAATGATCACTTTGTGGTTAAGACACTGTCAGAAAGATTTTAAAACCCAGGACAGAAATGGTCTCACATCAGACGCAACAATGTCTGCCTTCTGCATGACACGGAGGAACTTTGATAAGTGCAAACTGAATTTATTTTGTTGTTTTTATTTGCTCACTACACAGGTTACAGACTTTACTGGTCCAGAGTGATGGTAAAGATCACTCTTTTTCAAGGCTCTGTGGTGGTAACCTCTGACCTAATCAAAGAAGAAAAAGATCTGTATAATGTTTGAATGGTGTGTTTGATTGTTATTTATAATTGATTATAAAATTATGTAATTATTATTTGAGACATTCTGCCTCATTATAATAATTAGGGTCAGTATTGTAGGGGTCAAATGTGCATACTTACCTTGTTAGTCAGCATCCCGGGGTCTTTAGGCTGGGCGTGGCCATTTTCGGTTGACGCATGAGCAGTGGGTTCATTTATTGGAATTCGGTTGGCACATGCCCAAGAGTTGGGGGCATGAATTCGGTATCATTAGTGTGCATTGAACAATATGGCGGTGTAAATGAGGGAGGGTGAATCAGGCTTGCATACTTGTTGTTTACCATTAACACAGATGATTTGTTATCATGGATTCATAGAATGTTTACATATAGAACTTTACTACGGATTGTTACTATGGACATAGTTATTTGTAGACATTTCATAGAATGTTAAAGAATATCATTTGTGTGGCGTGGCGTGGCAAGATGGTGTAGGACAAAGATGCGGGGATTCACCTCTCCCCGACTGGACTATTTTAATGCCTGAAATTTACAGAATGTAAAAACTCAACAAGTGTGTGAGACAGAACCTTAATTGCTGAAGTTACAGGAAATTAAGAAAGGGAAAGGTCAAAAGTCAAAAAAGTTGGTTTTTAAAGTGGTAGAAAAAAGTGAAGAAACTAGGCCTACCTTACAGAAGAAGCATCAGGAACAATTTAGTATGGATCCGAAGTCCCAGAGGACATCTCCTGGGAGGTTGGAAGTGAAGTCGGTGTCTCCAATGCATGGAACTGCTCAAGATGGCGCTGATACATTTGTCCTGGTGTCAGGCCGGGATGTCTGCAGGCGCAAGATAACATGTGTGGACGAGGGTGGCTAAGATCACGGGACGAGTCTGAAAGCATGGCCGGCAGCATGCTGGTGCACAGCGATGTGCTGTCATACACCCGCTACCGTACTACAGGTGCTCTGGGCATGCGTGCGACCTTGTGCGTGTGTGAAGTCCTGGATCAGTTCCAGGTTGCAGGGCAACGAGGTTGAGAGGGGTTCAAACCCATAGCCAGGCCACTAGGGAAGAAATTTTAATGCCCGAAGAAGAAGAAGAAAATTTGGAATTTTTGGACGAAGAAGATCAGTAACTTTGATGGTGGCTGCAGAAACAATTTAAGGTAGGCCCAGAACTACAAAAATGGCTTTACCTTTTAAATCCATTACTTCACTTGTTTTAATGAGCCCCTCACTTGGACCTGATGTAGTTACTATGTTTGAGGAGTTATCAAAACAAAATGAGAATATTATGACCTATATGACCACTAGTTTCCATAATATAGATTAATAATTTGCTGAAGTAAAAGGAAAAATGTGTGGAGAAATTGCATCTATGAAAGTGGATCGTAACAAGTGCTTGACAGCAGTTGATAAAATACAAGATAAATTTTAAGAAGATTGAGGATAGAATGGATCAGATTGAAGACTCGTTTACAGGATGGGAAGCTCAAATGAATGTCTTTTTGCAGAAAATTGATTCACTGGAAAATCAGAGCCGACAAAATAATGTTAAAATAGTTGGACTTCTGGAAGATATTGAAGGATCAGACCCTACGAAATTTTTTCGTATATGGATTCCAGAAATGTTGGGGATTGAATCATTTCCAGACAGTTTGGAATTGGATAGAGCTCATCAAACATTAAGAAAATCTTTCCCAGGTCAACCTCCAAGAGCAGTTTTAATTAGGTGTTTAAGATATCAGGACCGAGAGATGATTTTACATCTTGGGGTACTGAAAGCCTGTGTTGCTCAGAACCCTATGATGGTTCAGGGTAGAAGGGTTTTCTTTTATGCAGATTTAAGTCAGGAGGTTATACAGAGACGTAAGGAGTACAATCCGGCTGAGGCAGTATTGTGGAAGAAGGGATATAAATTTGCATTTAGATACCCGGCAGTATTGAAAGTCTTTTATGGGCAATATCAATCTCAATTTCTTGAGAAGGCTCAGGATGCATTAACATTTGCTAATTCTTTGCCAGATTACAAATTGAACCACGACTTGTCAATGAAACCTTCGGTGAATATAGTCAAGACCAAGAAACGGAATGGGATGGAAAGGTTGGAAACTGTGCAATTGATTGACGTGGAGGAGGACACTCAAACTCAATCTGGACCATAAGATGACTGACTGTACTTTTTTTGGAGGTCCTCTCGGGGGGAGTTAGATGCCCCTGCTGATTTCGAAGTCAACTGCCACTGGCGGTATTGACCACATCCAGTCATCAAGGGGGGTACTGCTTTTGCAGTTTTTTTGTTGAATTAATTTGGTTGGGGTTTTTTTTTTATATATAGAGTTTTTTGTAGTATTTGGGTTTTTTTTTGTAATTCTAAGTTTTATTTTTATATTAGTAGTTTTAGTGTGGATTTTTTTTCGGAGCTTTTATTTAGCGTAAAGGTTAGCTGTGTTGGGTGCCACTCTGAAGGGAATAATGAATAATTTGAATTTTGTGACATTTAATATTAAAGGGCTTAATCATCTGAAAACAGAAACAAATACTGGGTTATATTAAGAAGGTGAAGGTGGATATTGCATTTCTACTGGAAACTCATGTGACTGAGAAAGAACATTTGAAGTTGAAACGAGATTGGGTTGGTCATGTGATTGCATCATCCTTTAGCTCTAAAGATAGAGGAGTACCAATTTTGATACACAAAAAAGTGCCCATTATTTTGGAGTCTTTCTCTGCCAATACAGGTAGAGTGTTGAAGATTAACTGTAAAATATTTTCAGAACCTTCGACTTTGATGAATGTGTATGCACCAAATGAAGATGATGTGCAATTTATTACGGGCACATTTTTGAATTTGAATCAATCAAATGAGAATATTTTGGTAGGAGGGGATTTTAATTGTTGTTTGTATCCATTCTTGGTTAAATCTCCAAAGACTGTGAAGAAAACTAAAATGGCTAAAAGAATAACGGAGTTGATGAGAGGATTAAATTTAGTGGAAATATGGAGGTGGTTGAACTTGACTGAAAAGGATTTTTCATTATACTTTGCCCGACATGATTCATTTTCAAGAATTGATTTATTTATAGTATCGGCACAATTGCAAGGTAGAATTACTCATGCTGAATATAAGAATAGGATTGTGTCTGACCCTTCGTTATTGTTAGTTTCTTGTCCTGGCTTGGAAGTGCCAGAAACTACTTATAGCTGGAGATTTAATGAAATTTTGTTAAAGAAACCTGAATTTCTTAAATACATAAGAGATCAGATTGCTTTTTTATCCACAAACAAATGCAGGTTCAGTACAGAGTAAATTTATTTTATGGGATGCATTAAAGGTGTATTTAAGGGGTCAGATTATTAGTTATACAGTGAGAGTGAAGAAACAGTATTTGGCAGAGAGTCAAAATCTAGAGAAAGAAATAGCAGTGTTAGAGAAGAAATTTCAGAAGAATTTAACTGAGGATACTAAGGTACAACTATCTTTTAAATTAAAAATACGTTGCAATACTTTGCAAACTTATAATTATGAGAAAATGATTCAATGATTGAAACAAAGTTATTTTGAGCTGGGTGAGAGGGCTCATAAGTTTTTAGCCTGGCAGCTGAAGACTGAACAAGCATCTAGAACGATTAATGCAGTTAGGAAGAATTCAGAGATAACATATAAACCACAGAAAATTAATGAAGAGTTTTATACATTTTATCAAAATTTATATACATCTGAAGGTACGCAAGATATGGATCAGATTGTGTCTTTTCTTAACTAATTTAAATTTACCATTGTTAAACGAAATAGATATTAGGGAACTAGATAGTTCATTTACTGATCTGGAACTTATAGGGGCACTGCAATCTATGTCCAGTGAGAAATCTCCTGGAGAAGATGGATTTACAATGGTTTTATAAAGAATTTTATGATTTGTTATTTCCTGTATATACAGGAGTATTAAAACAAGCAACAGAAACAGGTTCATTTCCAGAGTCCTTTTCAAAGGCATTAATAACAGTTATTCCAAAGAAGAATAGAGATCCATTAAAAGTGACTTCATATAGACCAATATCTTTACTGAATGTGGATTATAAAATTGTGGCAAAGGTATTAGCAAATAGATTGGCTAATTTTTTACCAAAATTAGTACATGTGGATCAAGCAGGCTTTATCAAGAATAGATATTCAGCCGATAATATTACTTAATTGTTTACAATAATTAACGCCTCAAGACGACAGCTTAATCAACCAATGATATTAGCATTAGATGCGGAAAAAGTTTTGATCATGTTGAGTGTAATTTTTTATTTAAGGTGTTAGAAAGATTTAAATTTGGACCATTTTTTATTAGTTGGGTTAAGGCCTCATATACCAACCCTTTTGCTCGGGTGATGACAAATGGACAGGTTTCGTCTGCATTTAATTTGTCTAGATCAACTAGACAGGGTTGTCTATTGTCACCAGCTTTGTTTGCTTTAGTAATAGAACCCTTGGCTCAAGCGATAAGACAAGATATTAATATTAAGGGAATTACAATAGGTGAACAAGAGTATAAAATTAATCTGTTTGCAGACTATGTGTTGATATATCTATCTTATCCTAAAGATTCTTAAGAACCGTTATAAATTTTGTTGAATTGATATGGGATGATTTCAGGTTATAAAGTCAATTGGGATAAAAGTGAGATATTATCAATATCAGATGAAGATTATACAGATTGTAAACAGTTTACTAAGTTTAGATGGTCTAATAAAAGTAAGTATCTTGGAGTGATAGTGGAAGGAATAATAGTGAATAAAGAATACCAAAATTTATATAGTTTAAATTGTATACCGTTGTTAAATAAGATTAAATTTGATTTAAATAGATGGAAAGATTTGCCATTAACTTTGATTGGATGAGTTAATTGCATTAAAATGAATATATATCCTCATATTCAATATGTTTTTCAGTCTATTCCAAGTGTGGTACCGAAGAATTTTTTTAAGGAATTAAATAAAGTAATCCATTTGTTTTTATGGAAAGGTAAGTTGTCAAGAGTTTCTATGCAGAAGTTGATATGGAGATATGATTTAGGTGGACTTCAGCTACCACATTTTCAGGATTACTATGAAGTGGCACAATTAAAATTTAATAATATATTGTTTGATATTGATCAACTGCCAATGTGGACAAAGGTTGAATTGGATCAGATTTTTGAAAATAAAATACTTCAAATTATATATAAATGGTATCCTTCTCTTTTGCAAAAGTATAAATTGCCAGTATTGAGACATTTAATGGACACTTGGTAGCAGTGGGATCAAACTATAGGAACTAAAGGTAAAATTTCAGCTAAATCACCATTATATCAGTACAAAATAATTCCTTTTTCTTTAAATAATCTTTATTTGAAAGATTGAGAAATGAAAGTTGTAAAATTGGTGGAATATTGTTTTGAAGCAGGTAGGTTTCTTTCTTTTAATAGATTTCGAGAGAAGTTTGGTATTTCACCAAATTCTTTTTTTGCTTATTATCAAGTTCGAGATTTATTGTTAGAAAATTTTGGATGAGAATTGGTGTTACCAGGTCAAACGAAATTTGAGATATTAATTGCTGATAAAGGAAAGAAAGGGTTTATTTCGGAAATGTATATGTTATTACAGGAAAAGATGAAAAAGGTTGATATATATAAAATGAAGGACAAGTGGGAGAAAGACTTGATTATTACTTCGTCTTGGGAGGAATGGTCAAATATGTGTGTTGACAAGGTTCCAAAATTAATTAATATGCGATATAGTTTGGTTAATTATAACTTTCTACTTCAATAATATTTAACCCCTGAAAAGTTGAAGAAATATGCTTTTAGTTCATCAGACTTGTGTTTTAGATAGGTACTTTCTTACATTCAGTATGGGCATGTACAAAAATTAAACCTTTCCGGGGAAAAATTATAAGGCTTTTGAGAAACTTGTTTAAATTGGATTTGCAACTTGATCCGTTGGTGTTTTTATTGGGTTATATGAATACATTAATGACAGGACTGCGCTTGGATAAATCTCAACATGCATTTATACATTTAGGATTGGCTGTAGCAAGAAAATGTATAGCTATTACGTGGAAAAATTATGTTGAATTGAATATACAAAGATGCATGGGTTTGGATATTAAATAAGTGATTGTATGTGTGATGTAAAGGGTTGGCACACCAAGCAGTAACCATTAATACCCAGTATTAATTTTTTTTTAGCTCCGAGGAGAGATGGGTGGGATGGGATTATTTAGGTGGGAAGTGGGGGGAGGGAGGGGGTCGTAAGGGTTTTTTTGTTAGAATTTTTCATATGTAGGTGTTTTGTAAAACTTTTAAATAAAATTTTCAAAAAATGAATATTGTTTGTGTATTAATTAATTAAACATTCGAAATTCATCTGAACTTGTATTGGATTAAATCGAAATTTGTCACAAACAGAGCCTCACCTAGCCTCCAAGCTAAACCAATAAAAGGTAGTGGACAGTCCCCAGTACATCACAGGTAAAATTCTTCCCACCACTGACAAAATTTACATGGACTACTGCCATTGGAGATCAGCAGAAATGATCAAAGTGTGGCGGCATGCCACTAGGCAGTCGAACTGGCCCTGCTTGTAATACACGCGGTGGGGCAGCTGGCCAAAATGGCGCCGTCGGGGTTTTCCCCTTCTCAGTACCGGGCTCAGAAGGCCACGCTGAGGGACCACATGATGCCCAAGTGACGTCGGCGCCCCCCAGCGTGGTTCTCAGCCAGGTCTGGGCTGGGTGTATAAGTCCAGTCTGGCAGCCAGCAATAAACCAGTTTTTTCTGCTCACTGAGCTCAACCCATCTGGTTGTGTGTTCTTTCAGTAGCAGTATAGCTGCTGCTACAAAAGATCCATTCCACCCAGGTCATGCTCTGATCTCGCTGCTGTACTCAGGAAAGAGCTATAAGTGCCACAAGGCTCACACCTCCAGTTCAGGAACAGCTACTACCCCTCCACCGTCAGACTCTTCAACAACAAATTCAACCAGGGACCTATTTAAAGACCCTTACTTCCGCACTTCATTGACTTTTTTTTAGAAAAAAATATCTCTGTATTACACAGTAGGTTGGTTTACATTCATTATCTGTTTACAGTTCTTTATTTGTTTACATGTGTACATTGAGTATAATTAGGGATGGGTGATTCTTTTTGGGAGCACTAATAATACAAAATCATACAGAATGAGTGCTTGTATTGCTCTTGAGTATAGCATACAAATACAAGGATCCATGAATGTAGCAGCACAGGAAAGTAACGTTGATCGAGAAGGCAAGGGCGATACTTGGCCACAGCTGGAGCGTTTAGTTCTGATTGCCTCAATATAGGAACTGCGTGATTGGAGTGGTGAAGAGATGCACCATGGAGAGGCCTATGGTCAAGAATTTTGGTGTGGAAAATAAGATAGATTGGAATAGGCTGAGCCAGATCCTCTTTGAAATACATAGAATTATTAGGATCATAAGTAATGTAGGTAGTGAGAAACCTGATTCAAATCAGAAGGAATAGGTTTAAGGCAAGTTTTAGGAGGTGTAGAGTAAAATAATTTCACCTTGTGTGATTGGAATTTGCAGCCTGAGGAGCAAGTGGATGCAGAGACTCAAACATTTTAGATGTATCTGGATGAGCACTTGAACTGCCAAAGCCTATAAGGTTTTGGCAAATGTTCTCATCTAGATACATGAGACTCGCTGCTATTCTAGCAGACAAGAGGGTTAAAAAAAGGTGGTGCAACACCTGCAAAAGAGCAATGCCTCTGAAGCACGTGGTTTACATGCTGAAATTTTTAAATGCTTCATGGTTTTAAGCTGTTGATGTGATTCATTGCTGACATTGTTTCCGATCCTTGATCTTTTTTTATTGAACTTGTGCTTCATACTTCCAACAAGCCCCTTCATGGAAGGCGAACAAGGTTACTGTTCAACTTTCAATGCCTTTTGGCTCAGAATTCACATCAATCTTTGCACTGTGGATACAGACATTCTTATTTCTGTGAATGTTTGGAGGCTGAGCACTATTGATTCATTTCTGAAACGTATGAAAGATTGAACATTGCTGTGAACAAGATGCACTAATCCTATGCCAACTTCCTCACCCCTGAACAAGAAAGTCAAAGACAAGACTCTGGAAAATGTGAATTTTGTCCTCAATCTTGGGAATCACATTTTGACATTGGCAAACATTTACAGAATTTGCAACTGTTTCCAGTGTGTCAGCACTATCTTTGGCCATTTGTGGAGAAAATGTTTTTAAACAATTAAATATCAATTACTTAGCTTCTGATCTGATGCTAATCTGACATCTTCCGGCATGTTCCATGGTACAGCAGGAATCTCAATGCTCTGGACATGTACTATCAATACTAACTGTAAAATCCGTACAATTCATTGGTGGACTAGTATCATTATCTTTCCCAAACCATAATTCTGGCATCACATTTTTCATCATATTCAAGCACTTCTGATGGGTGGCCTATATTGTCTTCATGAGGGATACCCAAAACTGGTATTCTGTTTTACATTCTTCTCTGGTAGATTTCCAAGATGACCTTAAAACATTCAGAGAAAATCTGTAATGTGCTCATTGACCACTGTGCTCTGTGATCACTCCATATTGAGGAGCATTGCAGAAGACGCAAAGGATTTAGTTTATTCTAAAGTGTAATGTCTTCCATGTGGCAGATTTTGTGAATCCTGCACAGTACTTGACAGCTGCAGAACTGGAGTCATTCTTGATCGCTGGGTTCTGTTTCAAAAGATAAACTAGTTTTAAAAAATGTTCTGAGAAATAACTGAAGTAGTTAATACAATCAATCAAAGCATGGAAACCTTCAATTTCAGAATTGTACTCAGCAATAAATGGATAAATATTACTGTTGCTTTGTGCTCTGGCTACTTTTCATGTGGTTATGGGTGTTCAGCATCAATAAATTCTCCAGAATATTTGGATATGCTTTGTCATAGAGCTACATAATTATTCAAACAATGTTTGTTTTGTGGATTTGATAACTATTATCAGCAGTGCAATTTCCAGTGATGCTGTATGATGATGAGATTCAAAGCAGCGTGTTTATCTCACCTCGTGATGTAGCTTCCATAGAAGTTTGTAGAGAAAACCAAGTACTGATTCAAATGTCCTTGTAGCATTGTTAGTCTGTTCGTAAGTGATTTTTCTACTTTCCAAAGAATGACTGAGGTAAGAAAATGTTCTTCAAAATTCTGAGGAGTTAAATTTTAACTTTTTTTATTTTAAATTGACATATTTAAATTTATTTATTTATTTTTTTAATTTCGTCATACAGCAGATATTGTGACCAGGTTGCTTAGTTTAATTCATCTAGTTTGAAAGAAAGGTACCAACAGTGTTGTAGTAACGTTAGATGTAATATAGGCTTTTGATAGAATCGAGTGGGACTTTCTTTTTAAAACACTTGCTAAATTTGGAGTTGGTTAAATATTTATAAATTGGATATAAACACTATATAAAGGTCCAAAAGCAAGGGTTGTGGCAAATGGTGTTATGTCGGACTGTATTCAATTGATTAGATCAACTAGACAAAGCTGTCCATTATCGCCCACTCTTTTTGTATTGGTAATTGAACCTATGGCCGAATTAATTAGAAAAGACCCAAATATTAAAGGTACTAATGAACATAAATTAAGTTTATTTGTGGATGATATATACTGTATACCTGACTGATCCTGAAAGATCATTATGTAAATTACAGCTACAATTAGAACAAAACAGTAGAGTGTCAGGATACAAGGGGAATTGGGATAAAAGTGAAATAATGCAATTGACATTTGGTGATTTCACTCAATGTCAACAAAAAACAAAATTTAAATGGCCTGAAGGGGGCATAAAATATTTAAGTGTTCAGATTGACAGTCAGTTAGATACTCTTTATAAAATTAATTATGGGCTTGTGGCGGTACACATCCTCATGGCAAACCAGCCCCGCTTGTATTGCCACATGGTGGGGCAGCCATGGGGAGATGGCATCGTCAGAGGTTTCTCTCTGACTACAGCATCCCTTCCAGCGCGCACCCTGGGCAGCGATTATGATGCACCAGGTGACTGAGCTCATGCTGCCCTTAAAGGGGCGTGCTGAATTTGAATAAAATTTGACGTTAATGACCCTCAATGTGGTGGTTGTGTTTCTTCCACCACTCACACCACCACAGGCTGTTGTTTCAAAAAAAAAGAAGCAGATTTAAAAAGGTGGATTGATTTACCAATTACATTAATAGGTTGAGTAAATTGTATTAAACTGAATATTTTCCCTAGGGTGCAATATCTATTCCAATCTTTGCCTATTGCCGTACCTAAGAAATTCTTTAACGATTTAAATAAAATTATATGAAAGTTTTTTATGGAAAGGTAAGGTGCCAAGGATTTATATGGAGAAATTGATTTGGAGGTGGTCTACAACTTCCTAATTTTGAATATTATTATAAAGAAGCCCAACTGAGATTTCTTTCCTCCTTTTTTGAAGAGTGTGGGTTAATACTGAAATGAATAAAATAAGTGAACAAAAGCCTGAAGAGGTATTATACAAATGGAATGAAACATTATTAACTGGGGAAGTAGATACACCAATTGATAAGAGTATGGCATAAGGAACATAGATTGATGGAAATGAAGGGATACAGATTAGCACATATGCCATTGGTACAAAATAGATTGATGCCTTTTACATTGGACAATAGGAATTTTATTGACTGGTCAAAGAAAGGATTAAAGTTTGTAAAAGATTGTTATCAAGGTAGGCGTTAAATGATGTTTTATCAGTTGAAAGCTACTTATGGAATACAAAATACTACAATATTTGGATATTAACAATTAAAGGCCTTTTTAATGAGAGAATTTGACTTTGCTATATTTATTACCACAGGATGATGAAATTAAAATTATTGTAACTAATCCAAATTTTAAACAGTTTATAATCGGTTATGTATCTTTTACTTTTAAGAGGAACTAAGAAAAAAGACTTTCATAAATCCAAGCAGAGGTGGGAAGATAATTTAGGTATAGTTATAAATGATAAAAAATTGGGCCCATATATGTCATGACAGTATGAAAAATACAATATATGTTAGATATAGAATGGTTCAATATAATCTCTTACATCAGTTGTATATTACACCTCAAAATCTTAATAAGCTGAAATTAGACCTATCAGATAAAAGTTTTTGATGTAAACAGGACATTGTTACTTTCTTACATTCAACGTGGACATGTCCTAAGTTGAATTCCATTTGGACAAAATTGATTTTTCTACAACAGGTAATAGGGACTCCACTTCCACGAAATCCTATACTATTTTTATTAGAAGATATATCCAATGTTTACCTGGAGTGTAATGTGGATTGGTCTCAGGAGTTTTTAAAGATTGCATTGGCAGATGCTTGTAAATGTATTACAGTTTCAAGGAAATTAGAAACCGATCTAGCATAAGAGTTTTGGCATAGCAAAATTTGAAGTTGTATACCTTTGGGGAAAAAAATGCATGTAATTTAAGGAATAAGTACGGAAATATTTTGAGAATTTGGTTTCTAGATATGCAAAAGATTGGTGTGGTTACTTTATAATTAATCAGATTAGGATTATCAGTTAATTTTGGATTAATCTGTCACACCCTGGCCTCATCTTATGCTGTAATATGTTTATTTTATGTTATTTCATATTGAAGGTATAATTCACATTTATTACAATTTTTAAAATTTTTTAATACCTATTATGTACTTATAGTTAGGTGGTGATTAATATATAATTTTACATTGATATCCAATATTATTATAAGATTAATTCTTTCTCTTTTTTCTCCTTCTTTCTGTTTTCTTTCTTTCCTTTGGGGTTTTTTCTGTGGGAGGAGTGGGTGAGGGGGGAGAAAAATGAAAAAAAGAATTTGTTTTTTCTTGACTAGATTAACTTTGACATGTTTGTAGTTTTGATACATGTGTTAATAAAATAAAATTTGAAAAAAAAAGTGTCAGGTTCAGTGGGTTCAAAGAGAGATAAGTCTGGACACAAGGGTTTGCAATCAAACATAACTTTATTAACACAACAATTAATAAGTGAGACAATACATAAGGAAGCATGGCAACCAATTGTAACAGGAAACAAGCAAAGAAAAATGGTAGACAAGTATTCATTTATACACCCTCCCAGACCCCTGAATAAGGAGAGATGAATCTGGTATCACTGCACCCACAGGAGTATTCACATGCCCTTGGAACCCCGATCAGTTGAGAGTGGCAGTTCTGTTGCCAGTATTGATCGATAGTAATTTAAGATGTAGCAATATCATGGCTCAGCTTCAGTGCAATGTGCACCTTACCCGCGACCCTTCCAAGCGATGTCTGCAGCAGTGACCTGGCATGGAGTGGTGACCGAGGTGAGCACCACAAGGCAGAGAGAGCGAGTGTCCTCTTTGCTTGTGCTCAATACAAGGCTCCAGACAACAGGGACTCTTGAGTGATTTGAACTAGGTGTACACTTGACCAGTGGCCTGAGCCCAATCTTAATTGGCATTCTACCTGCAGTTTTTATTGTTGTCTATAACTTTGTAACTGAGTGGAACAAAAATTATGCCATGTACTGTCAGGTGTGTGACTTCCAAATGAGTTTTAGGTGGGGAATCCACGTGACCACCAGCAATAGGCAGGGAGCCTCCCCCACACACAACGACATAAATAATAAATCGTGCATAAAACTTTGTGGGCAACTTGGATCTGATCCTAAATCAGTCAGAGTGGTCTTACTTTTAATCTTCCAATATGTAGTCTCAGAAAAAAAATTCTAATTTCAGAAGTCCCAGGTATGACTTGAATGTATATTATAAGTCAATGTTTCAGGTGATTATTGCTGAAGTTCAATTCAAGATTTAATTCAGTGTATAGTAATCTATTTTGGTGCTAAAATTATGTGAATTGTTTTGAAGTAAGAATATAATTATTGCAATTTTGTTTTCCAAAAATCGAGGGCCTTGCTTTCTCTTCGGTGGTACAAAATAATCTATTTTAATTTTTCTATCTTTTGTTGCATAGTTTAATTGGAGAAATAATTGATACTATGGATATTTAAACCCAAGATTTGGAGTGGCACGGTTAGCGTAGCTGTTAGCTCACTGCCGTTACAGTGCCAGCAATTGGGACTGGGGTTTGAATCCCATGCTGTCTGTCAGGAGTTTCTACATTCTTCCCGTGTTTGAGTGGATTTCCTCCGGGTGCTCTGGATTCCTCCCACCATTCAAAAATGTACAAGGGTGGTAGGGTAATTGGATAGCAAAGGCTCGTGGGCAGTCAGTGTTTATTATTGTGCTCTATATTGTAATATTTGGCATGCTCTTTCTTTCTTTCTGATTTTATTTTCCATCCAAAAGCAAATGCAAAATATTTTCCAAAGTATGGTATAAACCAGTGGTTTTCAATCTTTTTCTTTCCACTCACATGCCACCTTAAGTAATTCCTATGCCAAAGGTGCTCTGTGATTAGTAAAGGATTACTTAAGGTGGTATGTGGGTGGAAAGAAAAAGTTTGAAAACCACTGTTTTAATCATACCTAATTGACTCGTTATGTGCATGGTTTCATAACTCCAAAGGAAATGGGCCAATGACAATTTTTCTCAAACAGAATATTTCAGTAACAATTTGGTCTGGAGCAGTGACCCTCAACTTTCCCTTCCCACTCACATACCACCTTAAGAAATCCCTTACTAATCACAGAGCACCGATGGCATAGGAATTACTTAAAAGTATATCAGTGGAAAGAAAAAGTTTGAAAACCACTGTTATAGATTAATTCAAAGGAATGTCAAATCTGGTAAGCAATTTAATTATTTTGGGAAGGTAACAAGGAAGGTTAGTAAGAGCATGGAATTAATATAATTTTCATGGATGTAAACAAGTTCTTTGATAAGATCCCATCAACATGATATGCTGGTCAGAAAAGTACCTTCATAGATTCAAGAGAGAATGGCAGATTGGTATTCCCTAAATCTTAATTTTTTATAACTTTGCTTTTTGATGTATAAATGAATTGGACTTAAATGGAGGATATTTGATGATGTACTTAATATTTAAAAAAAATAGTTTGGTTGGTAGATGGAAATCTCTTGATTGCAGGATAATGAAGATGGTTTGGTCAGCGTTGGGGAAAAAAACACATTGAAATTAAATTAATCCCAGAAGTTGAATATTTGGGAAATTGTAGTAAGTAAAGGAATGAATAATTAATGAGAGGGTAGATGAAAATGGACATTGTGCGGTATGTCCACAAATTACCAGGTTAGGCAGATAAAACTTCACTTCACCAGTTGATGCATGGATTGAACATGATAGCACTGAGGGTGTGTTAAAACTGTTTTAGAACTATGTATAATTCTGGTCACCAGCCTTTCGGGAAAGGTAAAGGGATTGCTTAGATGAAGCACAAGAAGCTGAGGAGAGACTATCAAATTGTACAAAGTTGAATACTCATATGGAGTAACTAAAAAAGACCCAATTTTCATTGTCAAAGGGCTGAGAACCAGACAGATTTTAAAGTTATTGTTGGAATGTTTAGGGGTAAGATGTAGAAGCCTTTTTACTTTGTGGATTGGTTTGGATTTGAAAGGGTTTTATAATCAGAATTTTTTTTTTAGAAATGAGAAATGGATATGCTTGACAAGCTTTAACCTGCAGGATTGTAGATTTGGTACTGACAGCTGAAGTTGTGTTTGGGGAGCTCTTTGATCAGCCCAATCACCGTCTCCTTGTATCTCTGATAATTTTTCTGAATAATTTTGTTTGTCTTGCTCTTTGCATATTGATATTAATTGAATTTTATTGTGATATGTTTAATTTAAGTTATTATTAAATTTGTTAAATATGTTTAGATCCGGTTCATAATTTCATTACAACTGAAGTCGTGCATCAAATATGAAATGTGCTATTTGCCTTTTTTTGAATAATTTCAAACCTCATTCACTCTGGTGCTGAGACTCTTAAGTAATTAAATCATTTGATTTTCCTTTGTGGGCATGGCTGTAATTTGCATCCTACAAAACCCTTAATTATTTTTTTCTTTTTCCACAGCAACATCAAATCCTGTTACATTGAGGCCACCACTCTTCAATACCTTGCTTTATTCACTGGTACCCATTATGGGATTTGCTGTGGTTGTGTTGTTCTCTTTCTGGATGTACAGGCATCACAAGTTGGCATATCCACCAGTACTTGTACCCACTCAGGTATGGCTCCAAACTTGTTTTGTTTCTGGCTTCTTTTTAACGAGAGCATGCAAAAATGGTTGTAATTATGTGCATTGATGCACCTGACGTGGGTTTGTGTCTGACTAGAATACCGAGCAGTAATAATTTTGTACAATTTCAATTGCAGCCAGACCCAGAAATTATTGACATGGTGAACTTTTCCAAATTCATGACCAGTATTACAATGAAACACAGTTTTGCACTTGAATTAATAATTCTTGAAATCGGTATCCACGTCTTTATTAATTTTCTCTCATGTAAAATATCTTTTTCATTCTCTGGATCGTTCTTTTGCCAAACTGCAACCAGCTTTAAAGATTCAGAACCAACTTAAAAAGGTGTTGAATTATGATGTCAAAAGCACATTGCTTTGTAAAATCAGGTTTAGGTGCCAAATGGTTACTCTTATGTGGATATTATTTCGTGTAGTAAAGTTGAAATGGGTGGAAATCTGAAATAAAGACAGGAAATGCTAGAAACAGCAGGTCAGACAAGATATGGAAGGAGAAACAGTTAATATTTAAGTTTGAGGACCCTTTGTCAGGTCTTGGAAAGAACGGCATGGAACAAAGGGAACATTTTTGACAGAGTGATATCTGCTGGTGATATGCTGCAGGTGGTCATTTGGAGAACACAATTTAAGGAGAACAAGAGGTATGAAATGAAGGAAGTGGGAGAAAGAGAACACAAGTAATGGAACACAAAATGTATAAAAATGCAGAGCTGTAGGAAATGCCTGTGCTAATGAAGAGAGGGTAATGCCTGACCCAAAAGCATTTGAATACCAACAGAAAAAGCGATTCACCTGAGAATGTGGATATCCAGACCAGAAAACTGCATTGTACCCAGATGGAAGTTGAGGAGCTGTTCTCAAGCTTGCTATTACAGTGCAGGAGGCCAGAAATTGAGGATTCAGAGACGGAATGAAGAATTCCAGTGACAGGCAATAGATTTGGTTTCTCTAATGTAGTGAGCAGCAAATTTGGTGCATATGATGAGAAGAGGAAGTGAATTGCTTGTTACCTGGAAGAAGAGTTGGATTCAATGGAAGGTGGGAACAGAAGAGTTGCATGGGCAATTGCTGTGAAAAGGGAATTGTTGGAAGATGGAAAAGCAGAGTCACAAAGAAAACCACTTTGGCCTGCTGAAAGGGAAGGAGAAGAGAAGATGTGTTTGGTGGTAGAATATCACTGAGTACTTGAAGTTGTATTGAATTGGTTAATTATTTATTGTAAATTTGCTGCTCTCAAAAGAACTCAGTCACAAGCTAACTTAATTTCTTCTCAACATCTGGAGCAGAATCATCATTATTTGTTAAGTTGGATAGCACAGGTAAAATTCTGTCCATATTTGTATACCAGGGTGACCCATTTATAAACTTCCTTACCTTTTCACCCTTGATTGTTCTTTTACAGGAGGGCTGTGTTATATTAATTGAAATGATGGGACTCTTACCACTTGAAACTGAAAGCAGAACTGAGTGATTTTAAGAAATAGGAAATGGGTAGAGATCTGAATTTGAAATAAAAATCAAAATAGCTGCCAATTCTAAAAGAAAATTCCATTAATGTTATAATTGTTATTAGCTTTCTGTTGATACAGCATGCATATAGCCCCACCTTTTGTAAAGTATTTTTCAGCATTCCTCATCCAATTATTCCATTCTTCATGCACATGATCTTTAAATGGCTTGTTCAAGCAGACATCTAGTAGTTGTAATAGAGAAGTCAAACCACCTGGTATAACAGCAATCTCAAGTATTATTTTGTGTTAATCTATTTTTAGTGTTATCAGTCAAATGACTGCGAAACATATCTGAGGCTAACAAATCCATTCCTTATCGATTACCAGATTTTTCCTATTCATGAACTTTTGGGAAAAATGTAATCTTAAAATTACACATTGGTGGTTTAATGTGTGCTTCATGTCCATGAATGAACAAAATCTGTAATTTGACAAGTTAGGATTAAAATTGTAGGGTGTTAGTGCCCTCTGCTGTTCAGAAGAGCAGATTCATGTAACCCAGTTACTGAACAACATTTGCAAAAATGTACTTTGTTCAAGTTTGATTTTTTTTATTTACAATTGCTTTTAATTATTTTGTTTTTAAACATAGTGCATTTTCAAAGTTAAGATATTTTGTTGGTGTGGAGAATCCACAAAAATATCTTTTCCAGCAAGCATTGTGAACTGGAGGACCAAATTGATGACTTTTTATTGATCCAGATATCCCACAAAAATTAAGTAATGCTACCAGTACTAATCAGACAGCAACTTCCCAAGTAAATTTCAAGATGCACATTGGGAACTTCTTTTGTTGTGTGGTTTCTCCCAAAATTATAGTGCAACAACACACATGAAACGAATGAAAATGCTGTACTTACAACTTAATATGCTTTAATTGAAGAGGAGATATGGTACGTCATTTGTGAATAAATGTTTAATTTGTTGTCAAGTCCTTGTTTTAAGAACAAAAAAATTCTACTTCAGTAAATCTTGGAAAAACATACTGTATTTTTTGGTGGATAAGATGACATTTGAAGCACCCATAAAGAAGGTTGTCCTATAGGCCAGATACAAAAAAGTGACCTTAAAATTCTACTCAAAATGCCACTTGATTGGTTCCATAAACCACCATAAATAAATGCTGCTGTGATGTACACAATTTTTATTTTGCACTAAAATTAATTACTAATGTGACATTAAACCAATAAAAGATTTGTAAAATAAAAAAAAAATCAAGCACATTTAAAATCCTTGAAAAATCACTAACTTCATTGTTTGAGGCAAAGAACTCGGCAAGCACATCTGGAGTCTCACTGTTTACACTGTCATCATATGGGTCCCAGTCTGAATCTGTTAAATCAGCCTCGTCGTCAGCATCCCACAATAAACCATCCTCCATACCATCCATTGCACTAGAGATGACACACTTTTTGAAAAATTTTATTACAATCTCTACTTTCACTTTATCCCATGCTTTGATCACAAAATCATACAGAACAAGAAGTAATGCAGCACGCATATCCCTGCACCTCCCCCCCCCCCACCTTTTGTAAAGGATTTTTCAGCATTCATCATCCATTTATTGTTCTTCACACACATGATCTTAAAATGGCTTGTTTAAGTATACATCTAGTGGTTTCAATAAAGAAGTCAAACCACTTGGTATAACAGCAATCTCAGTATTATTTCATGCTAATCTGTTTTTGGTATTATAAGTTAAATGACTGAGACCAACAAACACCGTTCCTTGTCATATTACCAGATTTTTTTTCAAGTTCATGAAATGGTTGAACCTGCCTACTTTACCTTTTAAAATCTCTATTGTGTTCTGGGTGTGACCTTGCCCATTTCAGTGCCTATGCTCTGATGTTACAGAATGTAGCAATCCTGCCTCTGTTCCAGTTCCTATCCTGCAACATGATTTTCTAACTCTGATCAATGAGTGATTCCTCTTCTCATTGAACATTTTTTCTTTGGCATTTTTCTTTAAACATCTTTATTCCTTCTCCACTCTCTTACCATCTTTTCTATTATGTCAAATGTCCTTGCAGGAGTACAGTTAGTCGATTCCTTGGGCACTTCAATGACTTTTAACTTAAAACTTGCTTCATATTTTCTTCTTTTTGCTGGTGGCTCCATGATAACAATTTGATTAAGAAAAAATTTAAACTGGTTAAGATGGAAGCTACCAATAGACGGAACCGTGAATCACATTGTGACAGTGCTTCCTCTCCAAATGGCCATGCCCACCAGCTCAAGTCAACATGACACCAGCCATGTCTACATACAAATGGTACTGATATGTTTGGGGGTTGTCTTATACCACCAATATAAGGTAAAACTATGAAATTCAGACTGAAATTAGGGTCTCATTCTTATCTGAAGATCGCCTTATCCACCGAAATAATACAGTAATTGTTTCTATTTTCAACTGTCAACTAATCTAACCCTCCTTTCCTTTCTTTTTGTGCACTTTTTGATTTGGCATTGAATTGGCCCTTTACACTTTCCAGTTAAGACATTGAGCCGCTTGATGGTTCTTAAATAATGGAGTCATAATGGGGAAAATTATCTTGGATCCATCCTATTTATGCACTTCATTCAGGACCCCACTTGGCTTCCTCTGGTCCAACAAAAACAAGTCTTAACTGAAACATTTCATCCCAGGCAACATGGTGATGAATCTCCTCTGCAACCATGATACTCTCAATCACAAGCAAACTGACAAAAAAGTCAATGGTACAACCAGGTAACATTGCCATTAACCTGATTACCAGTACCTGGTCTGAGCTTTGCAAAGACCTTTTGATCCGAACCTTATCATGGGCATACTCCAGACATTTGACCAAAGAGGTAAATTCCATGGGTGACTGCCTATTAGAATTAATTAAGGCAACACTTGACTGAGGAAGCCATGGCCAATCTAAGTGAGTGAGCATCGAGGGGGAATAACATTAATAGTCCACATAAAGAGAGTGGTTGTTGCTGTCCATTGCCTCAGGACATTATAGCACCTGGGGCCCAACCAGCTTCATCAATGACTTTCATCCCATCCAAGTATTAAAACTGTACAATCATCAGCCAATGTAAAATTATATTTTCAGCTTCTCATCAAATAAATCACTGCATATCTGCATGCAGCAAGACCTTGATGATGTTGATGCATGGGATGATTTGACAAATTGTATTGGTGGAACAGTACCAGACAATGGCCATCTCTAACAGGAGAATATAACCACCAACTCATCATTGAATTTTCTGTCATCAACATACTTGGGTGTCATAATTGATCAGAAAGTTAACTGAACCAGCAACACACATACTATGGTTACAAGAACAGACCATAGGTTGGATATCTTCCATTAGGTGACTTGATTCCTCACATCTCAAAGCCTTTCAGCCATCTGTAAGGTGCAGGTCCACCTGCATTCAGTTGCTTGGATAAGTGTAATACATCACTGAAATTTGTGATGCAGCTATAGGATATATTAGGAAAACAAACCTTATGACAGCCCTTATAGCTAAGTGTTTGAATGCATGTGTAAAGATGTCCCACTGGAAGTGTTCAGGGCCTGGTGGTGAACACAATTGGTCTCCTTCAGGAAGGATAGGCTTTTGATAGAAGTGCCATGAAGGTTCACCTGCTTGATTCAGGAGTTTGTGGGCTCAATAACTGACCTGGCTCAGGACAGGCTCTAATCGTCCAAAGAAAACCAGAATCACCCACAACTGTATGTTGACGGGCAGAAAAGATGTGGCCACTTGCTTTTCAAGTGGTACAGAAGGATCAGCTGAAGTTGTGACTGGGTGCTGGCCACCAAAGATTGATTATCAACATGTACTGCTCTGGGAGAAAATTTTTCAGGAATTCCAGGCATACACATGGCCTTATCTGAAGTCATTCAATGGAACACCAACTTACTTGCCCTACCACACAAGCAGTAACACTCTTTATTTTTCCCAAACCCACAAAGTTCGACAAGTAATCTTTTTGCTATTTTGATTGCTGTTGAAGAATTAATGTAATACAGTTCAGAGTATTTACTCACAAATCTTTTTGTGAACAACAAAAGAAAATAAATACTTGTATTAAGAATATTTGGCATAATTAATTCTTAACAATTATTTAATATGCATAATTTATTGTGCCCAAGAAAAAATCTTCATGAAATTATATTTGTTGCTATACTCGTGATGTAGGGACATAGCAAGTCAGGCACCATCAATGATGAGAGGAACTAGGTTAATGTTTCAAGGGGTTGATTTTTCCAACAGAGTATTTACAACATTTTTCTTTTTCATTTTTGGGTTTGGGCTCCATTGATTTATTCCCCATCCTGAGAAGATGTTTGTGAGCTGTTGCCTTGAACTACTGCTTCTCCAATGAAAACACAGTATATTTAGACCTTGTGACAACAAAAAAATCAAGTGATTAAATTTCTGACCCAGGATACTTCCAACATCCACTGTATGTTGTAAAAAACACTGCATGTTGGTTTTTGAATGTTGCGACATGAGTATCATTTTTTTTACATATATCATATACGGACAGAAATACAAACGAAGAAGTTCTACAAAGAATGAAAACAAAACGTACATTACTTAAAAGAATCAGAAAACGGTAATCAAAATTCTTTGGACACATCATACGAAGGAATACATTTAGAACATTTAGTTACAATTGGAAAGCTGAAATTCTTTGGACACATCATACGAAGGGATACATTTAGAACATTTAGTTACAATTGGAAAGCTGGAAGGAAAAAGAAACAGGCAAACAGAGAATGAAAATGATAGATGGATTAACTTCATGGTTAGAAACAGGGGAGGCAACAACTACAATTTGGAGGGTCAGAGACCGTGATGGATGGAGAGACCTGATCGCACACACCGAACGGCAGGGCACCTGAACAATAGGAGTATTTAAATTCCATCTAAAATGTCTGGAAGAGTTAGCATCATAAAATTGACAATTAAGTTCATTATAATTTTTTTTTAATTAGGACTCTAATTTCCTCATTGTTAACCTAATTTTGTTTGGTCCTACATGTGAACTCAGTTTCACAACAGAATGGTTGGCACATGGTGTTTGAAGAGATCTTTTGATTTGTCAAACAAAATTGCCAGTAAATTATGCCTACTCCAGCAATAAGCAGATCCTGATGTAGAAATACTTATTTAATTCCATAAAAAGCATCTGCTGTTTAGTTGAACTAGTTAAAATTGGTTTCTAAGACACCGTCTTTGCATTTCAAATTGATTATAAAAATAATATATCAATCTCTTACTGAAAGAAGACAAACTACAGTCAGATAATAAAGAGCCTCTTAATCATCTCCATGTGGGGTTTTGACTGACGTTGTAAGATTGCCTCTTTTTACACAAATAGATTTTTATTTTGATCTCATGAGGATGTTTTATTTGCTCAAATGGTGTTCAAATTTATTATCTGATTGTACATGTCCAACCAGACAAAACTGTTTCTCCGGACCACGGAGCACATACATACACGTAATAAACATTTATCACATAGATAGTTAAAAATGTAATACAAAATCAATGTGTAAAAGTATTTCAGAATAATTTACTCATTTTACAGAGAAGAGACCCAAGGTTACATGATACCATTATCAATCTCATGGCCTGCAGGAAGGAGGACTTGCTAGCCTGGCATGGCAGTCTTGATTTTGCTGCTCCTGCACCTTCTTCCTGATGGTAGTAGGTCAAAGATCCTGTGTGATGGATGATATAAATCCTCAATAATTCTTTGCCAGACCAATAGTAACAGTATTCATTGGGCTCAATCACTTGCTTGTGCCAGTAATTAAATTGCACAATTTAGTTTTGGAGTCATTAAACGCACAGTGTAGTTATCACTTGTGAATCATGTTTTACAGAATTTAAATGGTTTGAAATCAGCATTGCTGAACTGCCAATGCTGTCACAGTTTAGAGCTGATTTTTTGTTTGTGTTTAGGCAGCATTTCAGTTTATACTTTTGGCCCATGGGCCTGTGCTGTCCAATTACACCCATTTGACCTATAACCCCAGTACATTTTGAAGAATGGTAAGAAACTCACATAGACACGTGAAGAATGAACAAATTTGCATCATGAAAAAAGCAGGATCGTGCTAAATCGGGGTTGCAATAAATGGTTGTAGTTTAGGTTGAAATTAAAGCACAAATTAATTTTTAGTAAACTAACTGTCCCCTCTCCTGGCAGCAGCCTGAGGTCCCCGCTCCCAGTAGCAGTCCAATGACTCATCATGTTATATATGGATTCCTGTTAAATTGGGTTACATTAAATTGGGGTTCCACTGTATTGGTATTTTCTGTGCATTGGATATTTTTGTACCCATTGATAAACCGCGACTTTTCATGAACCAGTAACACTAACCTTCTGTTCCTGCAAAACCTTGTTCTCCTAATCTCCTGATCTCGTTAATTATCATTTTGGTAGAAACAAATTTCCCTGAAATCCTCTCATTTATCACCCAGTTTGTTAACTTTTCAAGTTCTGGTCAATGTGGGGCTGGGCAAAGAAGGCTATATTTACCGTTTTTTAAGTAGTCTGTAGCTGTTGTTCTTGCTTTCTCCATTCTTGTATCATTTTTGCTGTAGGCAGGGGTGCCCCAAAAACTCTTGCCTCTGCCCTATTACCATGCTCCTTAGCATTGTTTACCACTTTTAGTTTGTATCCAATAGCATAGCTTAAGCACTTGCCTCCTGTAGCCATCTTCCACTGCTCTCACCATGCGTTTGTATTTCAGTGCACAATGATAGATGGCGGCGACACGGCGATGATGATCATTGGCAGCATTACTTTCTATTATCACCCAGATGTTAAGTTTGCATATGAGACCTGGGGATGTTTTTGAGCTATTTTTAGGGGGGATAAAAGTGGTCTTGTATGCCATTAAATACGGTAATCTAGAATTAACAATTATGGCCTTCTAATAGTTATGACACTTTAAAGAATATTTCTGTCCTCTTTGTAATCTTGTATTGTGCTAAAGAGTGTGCCAGGCAATCAACAATATTATGCCATTATTTACAATTCGAGACATTGAATTGGTTTACAAACGAGCATGTGTCAGGCACTGAACATAAATGGCATTTGGTATTAAATGCCTGCACCTTTTTTCCTGAAGTGAGAGTAACAAACACCAGAGGACATCTGTACAAAATGAGGGGAGGAATGTTTAGGGGAGATATCAAGGATAATTTTTTTTACCCTTGACATCAGGTAATGAAATAATGAGTGCCTGGAATGTGTTGCTGGGGTGGTGGTGGAGGCTGCATCAATAGGGACATTTGAAAGACTCTTAGAAAAATAGAGGGTTATAAGGTAAGGAAAGTTTCATTTTTTAGGTTGGTTTATTAAGATGCCACATCATTGTGAGCTGAAGGACCTGTCTGATGTTCTATTTGTTTAAACTACTTTTTGTCTGTTGTGGTTTCATACTTTGTCCAAACGATAATTTCTTTTGCTTTTCCTTTCTCAAGCATGCATTTCATATAGAGATAGAGGTAAGGTAACTTGGAACAATTAGTGTCTTAATTGAGATTATGTGCAGAAATTTACATGAATAAGAGCTTCAGTGATAATTCTGCATGAAACCATTGGTTCTGTTCTCAGCATGCAACGTTAGAATGAATTTTTAACCAAAAAATGCTGAATTGTGTGAATATAGTTGATTAATTATTTTTCATTAAATCTGTGCATATTTTATAATGTTGCAATTTTTCTTTCCAAAACTGTTTTTACACCAGGTCACTCATGATATATCAATTAAGCTCTGCTACAGTTATGAAAACCTATTATTTATGAAGTATTAATTTAGTAGAGATGCAATAAATTAAACAGTGTTGAACTGAATAAAAATTGGAGTTTGGGATGAAGTGCGATGCATCTGTCATTTAAAAAATGTTTTTTCCATGCACAAATTAGTTTTGTCATATTTTTCAGAATTTAATTTTTCAACTTTTTGTATTGAACATATGTTCAACTGTCAAAAACTGGAATAAACAAACATTTATTATGTCATTTTAATTTATTTGACCGTGATATTTGTTATAAAGCTTTCCATGAACTCTTATTATTGAATTGTTCTGGCATTAAAATCTTATTTGTATAATAAATCCTCCTAGTTTGGTTGGTTTGCTGTTGGACAGGTAGCCAAAACTATGAAAATTGTTTTGTAGGCTTCGTTTTTCAGTGTATGCATTCATTTTTTTTTTGCTATGTTCTACTGTGAAATGTTATTTAATACAGCTTTAGTTTAATGCCTTAAAATACATCTAATTTGGGTAATTTCTAGTCTGTTTTATCATTTCCTGCAACCAACTTCATGTGCTGTGATAAACCTTGAGTGTTTAGAAAATTATAATCACTGTGTTATAGAGTGAAGATATATTCACAGAACAAGCATCAAGTTCAGAGAATACTGATTATCCAGTTCTTGACTAATCTTCACTGGAGAAAACTTAAAATATAAATTGAATAGATGCAGCAAATTTAAACTGCCAGCAGTATCGTATTTTGTATTACTGAAAGTATAAAGTTTCCATTATTGTCACGTAATACTTTATTTAGAATGTAATATACATGAAATTCTTTAACTTTGTCCAGCACCCCTCACGGAAACCTACAGCACCTGGTGTTCCGAGGTGGTCTCCCCTGCAAGTACTGAGCAGGCCTGAGCCTGCTTGTCTTCTGAGATCAAATAATCTCAGGAAAATTCAGGCTATTAGGCTTCAGTACATCTTCTATTTAAAAAAAATCAGAAGTTCCTGCTAATTTTAAAGCACAGCTACTAAATTTTATATTACTCAAGAAGCATAAATCCTAGAAGTCATTCATCAGATCAATTTGATGTTTATTTATAGTCTGCTTTAATGCTTACAGGTTCAATTGTCAATTCTTAAGAACTATTTTCATTTCTTGCTTTGTAGGACCCAGGTCCAGCACCACCTTCTCCCTTGCTTGGATTGAAGCCTCTGCAGTTACTGGAGGTTAAAGCTAGAGGGCGCTTTGGTTGTGTATGGAAGGCTCAACTGCTTAATGAGTATGTGGCAGTGAAAATATTCCCACTTCAGGTTCAGTGTTTCATTCACTTCCTACATATCTGTGAAACTGGCAATAATTGTTTTCGACCCTATTTATCTATCTTAGTTTGACAGTTACTTGGCAATGTTTTATGATGCTCCGGTGCTTGTTTTGTAGGACAGACAGTCTTGGCAAAATGAATATGAAATATATACTTTACCTGGAATGAATCATGAAAATATTTTGCACTTCATTGGCGCAGAGAAAAGAAGCTCAAACGTTGATGTGGAATTGTGGTTGATATCTTCATTCCATGAAAAGGTCAAGTATTGTGGTTTTTGGACACATCCTATTTGATTCATAATGATGCTTCAGAATTTGATTTGTTGAGCTTAAATCACCACTAAAATTTAACCCTTCCAGCATCTCTAGTATATTTATTCTGGATAAAACAGAGATCTAAAGAGATGAGCTTGTTGATGCATATTCAAGTAAGCTGCATTAAAAGTGGTAATGGAACATTCTGATTATGTTAAAAGATAACTTACAACCAAATGAATAAAGATCTACAGCAAGGGCCTTAGGTTTGCAGCAAAATGGATTTGAAAGTACAGATTAACGTAGATGGGTTTTATTTGAAGGAACAATGAATGGTATTTGTGGAAATGAGATTTTTTAAAAGCTTGATTTAATTGTATTGTTACTTCTATGTCAAAATGAATCATGGCACAAAATGACCAAATATATGTGAGCTGAAATCAAATCTTAAGATTCGAAACTTCAAATTTGATTATGAAAAATACCAAGTTAGTGAGAATGAAGCCATGTGGAATATTGTGGTTGAGGAATTGGTTCTCTAATTTTATTGCAATGGTACATCTGAAATTAGATCTCATCACTAAAATAGCTTTAACCTTACCAGTCCCACTTGCGTATTGGCCCTGGGCAAAGTAATGTTCTTAAAAGTAATGTTCATATAGTTAATACTTGCAAGCTGGTCAGAACAAAGGCTGTAACAGATGAAAATATTTAACTTACCATCTACATAGCTCAGAAATTCCTATCATTTTAACAATGAGGTTGAGCTAAATGCTAAAAATATTGCCATCTTTACATCTGAAATAGTTAAGGACAGATTGTATTTCTTGAATTACACATATTTTGGCAGGTAGATGACGATGTTTTAAACATAGTTCTGGAAAACTTGTATTTCTTTACCATTTTGAGTGTTATTGCGAGGTGGAATTTTGAAAGCATAATAAGTACAGCAAAAGTTGGATGAATTTTTAATGTATCTTATCTCTATTGTAATGGAGAGTTTCTGCTAATTCTATCTGTTAGCAGTCCATTTGGAATGCTGTTAAAAGTGAGCACTTTAGGCATAAGGCATTATAATCAAATTTTGGCAATTTTAATATTGACTTGATGAAGAAACTAACTTTGCAAATAGAAACATTATAGTTTCCCTTTGAACTCTTGAAGTTCATTAGCTTGAATAACACACATGATCATTTACTAATAAATTCTTTTTTTAAACTGCCACATTCAAGTACATCAAGGAATATATTTCAAAGCAATACTTATTAATTTATGCAAGATTTTAAGTAAGTTCAAATGAATTTGAATGCAATTTGTAACCAAAAATTCACTTTGAATTGAATTATTGAATTGTTATTGTTAGCTGTACCAAGAAACAATGAAAAAGCTTTATTTTGCATGTTATCCAGGCAAGTCAACTCCTTGCAATAATAAACAATAAACAGAGCCGGCACTTGTGTCACAGTAAGTCATATCATGCTGTGTCCAGGATAAAGTGCAGTTAAAAACAATTATCTTTTGCCAGTGAAAGGCCCATTTATGACCCTGATAACAGCAAGAAAGAAACTGTCCTTGAATCAAGAGGTTTGTGTTTTCAGGCACGTGTATATTCTTCTGAAGGGAGAATATCTACAATTGCACATACATGGCATATTAGGTCCAAAGCTGAAGTTTTCCTTACTGGAATGAAACACAAAAGTCTGCAGACCCTGTGATTGTCATAAAAACACAAAAATGCTGGAGGAACTCAGCAGGTCTTGGTTGGTAAAGATATATAACCAACATTTCAGGTCTGAACCCTTCGTCAAGGTATGAGCATAAACAGGAAGGCGTCTGAATCAAAAAGGGCTGGGGGAGAAGGGAAGAAAGGGAAGGGGTAGGAGCAAAGGCCAACAGGCAAAAGGTTATAATTAGTCATGGATCGGAGGATAGGAGAGGGAAGGTGAGAAGGACACGTAGCTGTGGAAGCTAGTCTTGAGAGCAGGAGGGAGTCCAATGGGGGAGAAGTGAAAGAGTCTCACAGAAACTGCTTACCGTAATTTATCAGCTTACATCATTTATTGGTTATGTTAAACTTCCTTTGAGATGTTTTTATCTGAATCTGAACATGGAAATGCTGTAGTCTCTAACTCATGCTGACTTGCATTTTATTTCCTAAATACTGTATTGAATGGTGCATCTGATGGAATTAAGGAAGGTGTATTGGTCTAGAGTTAACCTAGAATTGTCTTAAGAATGATTGAGATCCTTTAATATACGCATCTGAAAATAACATAATACAGACCCTTTTTTATCATTAGAGACTGTATTTCTTCGGATCGTTTACTTGAAAGTGGGATGATACATTTTTCTTTTTGCCTAAAATTAAATAATTATAGTTGATTACAAAGCAGAATTGGAGAAACTTAAGTAATTTGCTTGTAGGCTAATCATGTGCACTTAAACATTATTGTGTTATGAGAAACCTCAATGTTGAAAATATTGAAACCTGTTTTTTGTAAGTTGCATTAATGTCACAACAGTCATTTTCATATGTTGAGGTAAAGTTAGTGACCTGAAACATTACAAACTACCAACTTCCACAGCTTTCTCTGCTACACCTCTTCACCCCCTGACCCTGTAAGAATTCAATTTCCTTCTCGCAATTCCTCTGTTTCCATCACATCTTCATGCTCGATAATCTGAGATGTCTTCCTTCTTCAAAAAAATGAGGTTTCCCATCTACTACTATCAAATTGGATCTCACCCACATATCCTCCATTACTCATACATCTGTCCTTGCTCCCGACTACCCCAGTGCAAGACAGGAGTCCCCTTGTTCTCACCTACCACTAAACAGTACTTACAAATGAAGCAACACTTGTGAATCAGCAGGGGTCATCGACTGAATCCACTGCTCCCATTATGGAATCCACAGGACACAGACTGGGAGATTATCTTGTGGCAACCCATTTCAACCCAAAACTTGAAAAAGGTCCCTGGCCTAAAACATTGGTTTATATATATTTGCTTCCCATCCTGCTGAGTTCCTCCCGCATTTCTGTGTTTTCACTGCAGACACAGCATCTGCAAACTTTAGTGTTTCAATCGAACATTAACTTTCTCTCTCCAGAGAATCTTCCAGAATGTTGCATTTTGTTTCCATTTTCTAACATTATTATTTTGCTTCCTGTGACTTTTCCCACTTTCCTGTCAGTTTCATAATTTTATTTAGATTTTATAAATCCTCTTAATGTTGATCTTTCTAATTTTTTTTTTGTTGTTTCCCCTACAGGGTTCCCTGACAGATTATCTGAAAGCTAATGCAGTCACTTGGAATGAATTGTGCCATATTGCTGAGAGCATGGCTAGAGGACTAGCATACCTTCACGAAGATAAACCTGGTTTAAAAGATGGACACAAACCTGCTGTTGCTCACAGGTAGATATTGTTGATGTATCAAAGTGTACACAAACTCCTTGTAGAGTTAAAGATGTAAGCAATCAAATTTAGAATCGGGGCTAAAATAAGACATTCTAATCTATGTTTGTGGAGTTGTCACTGTTCTTGATCCGTTCGTCTTTTTTGGTAGTGCGTTCACCTTTAAAAGATTGTAGATTTGAGCTGTGTTCCAGGATTTGACCACTTGTCTAGATTGATGCAGGACTGTAGAATGGGCAATCATTTATTTTTGATTGAGGTAATATACCAAGGTCTATGCAACTGATTCCGATTTAGGTGGGCAACATAGCTATACTTAAAAAAAATAAAATGTGATTTTTTTTTTTTTTTGGCTGATGTTTACTTTCCACCAAACCAAACCTCAGCTGGTCACTAATTTTGTTTCTGGTATATGGAATTTTGCAGTGTACAAAATGGCTGCCTCATTTACTATGCAAGTTACTGATTTTTTTAAAAATCATGCATTATGTATCAACTAATTTAGATGTATGATCTGTATGTCTGTATGAGTGATATGTACTACTCTCTTCCCTTAACAGGGACTTCAAGAGTAAAAATGTTATGCTGAAAAACAATCTCACAGCTTGCATAGGAGACTTTGGTTTAGCTTTGAGATTTGAAGCTGGGAAGTCAGCAGGTGATACACATGGCCAGGTATGAATTATTAAAAACAGGATCTAATAAAGCATACCAAAAACCTATATTGTGAATGATACTTGTGCTTTAAATATTTGTAAAGGAGTTACAAATGTCATGAAACACCCCAGCACAGTGACAAACCCTTTGGCCCACCAGGTGGGTATTGACCATGATGATCATTTAAACTGCACACCTACCTGCATATGGTCTAATCCTTCTATTTCTTGCTTGTTCATGTATCTGTCTGATGCCTTTGTTTTTGTCTCCATCCCAAAAAATTAGTTTTTAATAATGAAAAAGTAGTTGTCTCTTTTGTACACTTTCACTTCTTTTCCTAGCTTGTCTTTGGGCAGATATTTGCCTAACTCTTCAAGATTTAAAATTTCTCTGCTCAGGCCCACTGTCTTGGTCATCTCTGTAGGATCACCTTCCACTCTTCTAATTGGGGAGGAATTTTCCCACCTATTTTGCTGATTTCCCAGCGTCCACCACCACTTGTACTTTGTTATTGAACATGTGTGCCACCATCTTGTGCATGGATCTCTATGGTTTCAAAGCCTGTACAGAGCTATTGGCATCATGACTGCACAGTAGAACCCCACAAAGGAGTGCTGTGTCACCGCTCCCAACTCTTCTGGGTTTGCACAAGCGGCAGCACTATCGTTGCAGCAGCCCCAGCAGCAGAGCTCGCCATTTTTAATACTTTCCATTCTTGTTTCTATATCTATGTTATTTCCTTAGCAGTGTCTCCAGCTCCAACATTTTCCAAGCGGAATCCAGCTGAAATTTCACCCCTCATACTTCAGGATCATCCATTCTTTCATGAATCTTCAAGTTATTCCTGAGAACCACCCTTAATGGCAATGTGAACCTTCCATCAGCTGTGCTGATTTGCTTTTTTTCTTGTTATTAAAAGAGATAGATTGTGGGGGTTTAGTGTAGGTCACTTCACAAACAGATACTTACACTTCACATCTCATTTAAAATGCAAGAGCTCTGCTGAAGCCAGGCATTCAGGCACCAGTAGGTGCAAATGGAACAAAGTCTGGGCTCGTACTGATAAAGATCTTTCAAGGATTGGATTTGGAGCCTTGTGGGGGGGGGGGGGGGGTTCTTCTGGTTTTTACAAACAGAGAGAGAGGACAAAAAACAGGATTTCCCTTAGAGAGAGAACTGAGTTCTACAGTAGCTTTTTGAGGCTGCAACATGGAAAGCTGGCAGGCTTGTTGAAAACCCCATTTTGAAAACTGGTTGAGATTTCTGAGTTCAGCCTGTTCAAAACCCTTGTAGTCCTTACAAGAGGGAATAGCTGGATAGAGAGTTTCTCCTGAAATAAGGGAAACAAAAGGAACTCGGTGGTGATCTGGAAGAAGATGTTATCATTTGGAAAACCCATGATGGGGCAAGTTTCTTCGCCAAGACACTGAAGTGATTGAAATCAGTTTGTGTGTCCAATGAGGAACAAATATCTCTCTGAAACCAACAAGAACCTTCCTAAGTGGTAACCATTTACCTTTAAGCACCAGAACCTGGTGGAAATTATAAATGTTGAATTCTGTGCACAGTCTGAGAATTGCCTGATACTGGTGAACTTGGAAAAGTAAAAAGTGAATGATTTGACTATTAAAGCAAAGAACATACACGTGCGCTTAGAATTAGAAGGGGGTTAAGTTAATAGTAATAAGTTGAAGTTTGATCCTGTTTTTATGTTTAAAGAAAATTAAAAACAACTTTTGTTTAAGTAACCATTTGTCTTGGTGAATTTCTATTGCTGCTGGGTTTTGGGGTCCTTTGGGCTCATAACACTCTAAAGTAGATCTGGTCCACATTTCAGTCATCCTTTGAATCCTTTTATTTTCCTTGGTTAAGACATGTTCAGGGTCACAAGCTTCAGCTCTTGAATTCTACTTCCCAAGATCTTCCTACGCCTTTAATTTCCTGTAAACTCTAATCTTCCTGTCAGCCATATCTCTTTCCTGGTTTTCACTATTTTTTCTGATTTTCCCCTCTGATTCTGATTAATTAACTTCTGTTAATTCCCCTCTGTTCTCATCACAATGAATTTTAAACCTGATGTGAAGCAGAGCTCATCTTGCACAGCTTTGGCTCATTTCTTGGCTTAGAGTCTTTACCCCAGTCAATCAACACTTCCTCCTGATTCCAGAATTCTTGGATCTGTCCATTTGGCCTTTTGTTATATTGATTGGTAATTGCTCGCCTGGCATTAACCATCTGTGTTTCCATTCCTCTTGCTCTAGCCTACCCCTCTGAACTTGCAGTAGTCTATTCACAAGCAAACAATGCCAATGCTGTCACCAGAACCATTGACAAGAATGGTGTTATTGTTTGGGAAAATTTATCTCCACCATGCAGTGCAGTACACAAAGTTGCTGGAGAAACTCAGCACATCATGCTGTATCCATAGAGAATTAAGGGCAGTCGACATTTCAGGCCTGAACCCTACTATAGGAGTGGCAAAAATCAGACAGACACCTGAATAAAAAGTGGGAAGGGGGAGGAATAGAGGCAAACAGGTAAGAGGCAGATACAGGTGAAAGGGTGCAAGAGGGAGAACCTGAGAAGTGATGGGGGGCAGAGGGATAAGAAAGATTGATTTCTGATTGGAGAAGGAAGGGAAGTGGTGGAGAAGGGTAGGGTGTTTGATAACAGCACTTAGAAGGAATTTTGATTACATTGGAAAACTGAGAGCTGTTATAAATACAAGATACTCTTCAATAATAATGTCAATTTTGAGATTTTTTAAAAAGTACACTTGTGCTTCTTTCCAGGTTGGCACTAGAAGATACATGGCGCCCGAGGTCTTGGAAGGTGCTATAAACTTTCAGCGCGATGCATTCCTCAGGATAGATATGTATTCAGTAGGTCTTGTGCTCTGGGAATTGGCATCAAGGTGCACAGCTACTGATGGTTAGTGTACTTTAATCATAAAAACTGTGAAAATGTATCTGCCTGGCTTGTAGTAGAGCTAAAATTTACATTGTTTTATTATATTGGTGGTCTATCAAAAAAAGGTTATGACTTGGAAGTTAGAGGATAGAACTGGGGCATTGTCTCCATCTTGTCCATGTTGAAAGCATACACTGTCTCCATCACCACCTCCCTTACCTTTTTCTACAACTTCATCTTGTCTTATACTTTGCCTATGTTTTCCAGCTGCCTTTCAACTTAGTCATAGGTACAGCGTGGAAATGGGCCCTTCAGCCCAAAGCCCACAACAACCAAAATATCCTGCCTACACTAAGCCCAGCTGGCTGTGTTTGGGCCATACTTCTCCATATGACCTCCCAACGTTAATAGTCAGTACTATGACTGATGGAGGCCATTGTGGTTAAAGCCTTTTTGACAACGCTATCTACCTGGGAGAGAGCAGCATTTTTTTCCACCACAGAGCACTGGATGCAGTTGATGACTCTTGGAAATAGATTAGTAGATGACCCCTGCAGGCTAGTAGACCATTTCGTTCAGCACCTTCACTCTGTCCACTGCAATGATAGGGACCTCCCAGTGGCCGACTATTTTAATTTCACACACATTCCAACATCGCCCGGTCTGATCAAGATCCTGCCTCAATCTTTAGCAACCTATTCACTATCTACATTACCAGACACTTCAATGTCATGTGCAAACTTGCGAATCATGCCATTGATTTAAATGGCAAACAGCCCTGGGCCCAGTACCAAACCATGTGGCACACCACCAGTCACAGGCCTCCAATCTGTATAACAACCTTCCACAATAACCCTCTGCTTTCTACCATGAATCCCATTTTTAAAATTTTTTAAATAAATTTAGACGTACAGCACGGTTACAGGCCATTTCAACCCATGTGTCCGTGCCACCCAATTTATGCCCAATTACACCCAATTAACCTACAAACCCCAGTACAATTCAATCCATTCTGCTACCTCACCTTGGATGCCATGCAATTTAACCATTCCAAGCAACCTACCATGTAGAACCTTATCTCATGCCTTGCTGAAATCCAATGCCGATATACAATGGCTGTAGCTTTGTCCTCTTCAACTTTGGTCACATTTGTGAGACCTCCAAATTCAAAACAGTGCTGACCATCTCTAATCAGCCCTTGTCTATTCCAAGTGCATGCATAGCTTCTCCCTTGGAATGCTCTCTAGTAACTTAACAACCAAAGATGTTAGGCTCACTGGCTTTCCCCTCCAGCCTTTCTTGAACAGAGGCACAACATTTGGTACCTTCCAGTCTTTTGAGAGGTGCTAGACAAAGTGGTGACTCTCTGTCTGCCTTACGGTAGCCGTAAGTTAAAGAATTTCATGTATGTTACATTCTAAATGTAGTATTACAAGACAATAATGGAACCTTTCCCTTTACCTTCTGATACCTCACCTGTACTTCATGATGACCCATAAATCTCAACATGCAGTTTTTTTCCATTGGCATCCTACCATGTCCTTGGATGTATCTGATCAGGCTCAGGAGATTTATCTATCTTCATATGCTTCAGGACCTTTAGCACCTCAACTGTAGTACTATGTCAAGACACTACCATTGACTGCTTCAAGTTTCCCAGTCCTCATGTTTTTCTTCACAGTAAACAAAGGAGAAATACTCGTTGAGGATCTTGCCCATCTCCTGTGGCTCCACACAGAGTTGACACCACATTTATTCCTAAATGGTTCCTTTTTTTTCTCTGGTTCCTTTTTATGTATCTATAAAAACTCATGGAATAATCCTTAATGTTATCTTCCAGGGCTATATCCTGTGCCCTTTTGGTCCTCCTAATTTCCTTTTTTTTCAGTTTGCTCCACAGTTCCTGAAAATCCTCCAGGTATACACTTGATCCCAGCTGCTTGTAGCTGCCCCAAGCCTCCTTTGTGTTAAACATGGTTTAGAAACCATCAGATAATCTAAATGAAAGAATTTCCACCATGATGTGTTGGATAGCAGCTTTATCACCAGCAGGTGATAAAGAAGAAAGAATAACCTCAATCCAGGCCCTATACTTCAGTATCGTGGACATACCCATGTGGTTTGTGTTCATTTGCTGTCAGATATTATGGCATTCAGTGTTCGATGTGTACAAATTGGTTTCACCTTAATTGCTCTAATGTATCTGATGACACCGTTAATTTTGACTCTAGAAACCCAAGCGCTATTTGCTTATGCCCAGTGTATAATGTCATTAACTTTGCGAGTTCATTTTTTGACTCATCAAATGACCATACAAGAATGCTTAACCTGAGTAATTTTTTTGAAAGCCTTGCATCCTTGAGTAATGATACTGATTGCGTTGAATGGAACCACAAGAATTTAAGATCATCCAGCTCAATTTGCGCTGATTATTTATCCAAAAGAACCCTGAAAAAAACTGCTTCTGGGCAGGCTCATGAAACGGTACCCAAAACAGCGAGAAAACTTCCCCAACTGGAATGTGTCAAGGCAAAAGATGGCTTGAGGAAAAATAGCAAGAGCCATCCCCAACCCCCTGTTTATGGCGATCTCCAGGCCTCCCCTCTACTGGCACCAACTGTCAATATGTTGAGGGACAAAGAAACCAAACCAACGCTCAAAATAAAACTTGAAGTACTTAAAAGAACAGGACTCACAAGGATACTAATACTAATGGGAATAAAATTGCAATCATCAACTTCCGCAGTATGAAAGAAATATCAGCTGTGTGCAATTTATTTATTGAAACGAAAAATTCAGACATTCGAATTGGGACTGAATCTTGGCTCAATCCCTCAATCAAATCTTCCGAGATATTTCCTCCTCACCTCCAAATTTTTAAAAAGGTCAGAAACTCTCTTGGAGGTGGTGTTTTGAATCGGCATGAACAATCCTATCCGATGTTTTAAAGGAACCAACTTGGGCAGCGACTCAGATCAAATTTAGTGCCAAGTTACACTTTGTGGTGCAGATCAGGAGCTTTTACTGCCCACCTGATGCAAAGTCCAGGCCTCTACTAGACCTTGACACAAGCATCTCTGTTTATCATCTTGGCGGGGGGGTGGGGGGGGCAGATTTTAATATCTCAAGCATAGATTGGTTTGATGGCAAACAAAGCGAACCAAAATGTGCTCTCCAAGAACCCTGGCTGATCTGATCCTGAATGATCACCTGTCCAAGAAAATCACTTTCCCTACCAGATCTGATGATACAAATGGAACTGAAAACACCTTAGATTTATGACTAACTACACATCAGACTTAATTCCAGAGATTTCATCTAATGCTAGAATTAGTGATCACTTTATCATCCAAGCAAAACTGCACACAAAGACTGAAATCCCTTCTAAACCACTCCTTAAAATACCCCTTTGGAGAATGGTGAACAGCGAGGAAAACAACTTGGGAAAAATTTCTTCAATTTGCAACCAGATAAAAAGTCCATTGAAGTCAACTGGGTATGGCTAGGAGATTCACTAAATGAAATTGTCACAAATCAAACTTATCTTCCTTAGTTTTCTGCAAAACTAAAACATCTCTGCAGTAAGAAAGAAATTTTATATCTGTGCCAAGAAAATTGATACAAGATTGAACTGGGACAAATTCACCAGAGTGTGAAAGCAAGTTGATAGTACCATTAGGAGTATCCATAGACAACATGTTTTTACAATCTTTGAAGGAGAGCATCCTAAGGATTTTTGGAGATGCTTGATATCCAGACAGACAACACTGGTACCCAGATGCGTAAGGTGAATCACTGTCTGATTTGCTGAGGATGAGGAGGAAACGTTAGCTCTTGCAAACCAATTCCAAAATGTCTTTTATCTGGGATGATACAGATCCTTCATCTTTTCCTGATCAACCACCCAGCCTGTATATAGACATGGCTCCTAGCATAATTGAGGTTGAAGGTGTCAAATAATTCCTGTTTAACATCAATACAGCAAAAACTATTGGGCCAGATCAGATTCAGAATCAAGCCCTCAAGATTGCAGCTGAAGAACTAGTTCCTGTTCTGCAGTTTATCTTGCATCAGTCGCTCAACTTGGGTGACCTTCTCCTGGATTGGAGAAAGGCAAACATCAAGAAGGGCCCAACCACCAACTGACAAATTAACATCCTGTTTCATTAACAAGCACCTGCTGCAAACTCGTGGAGCATATAATAGACAGCAACCTGAGGAGCATTCTTAGTAGCTGCAATATTCTTGCTGATAATCAGTATGCATTCAGGAAGCATAGATCGTGCAAATCCCAGCTTATCCTGACAACAAGTGGCTTGGCCAAAATCTTTGATAACAATATCACTACTGATTTAGCAGTGCTTGATTACTCCAAAGCATTCTACGTTATTATCCACCAAAGATTACTTAAGAAGCTCGACTTCTACGATATTCGCTTCCACAATAAAAGATGGATTTCCAGTTTCTTGACTAATGTCTCCAGCAGTTGTGCATGAATGGAAAAAGCTCTGAATGGCAGCCAGTGTTATGTGGTACACCCCAGGACGTAGTGTTAGGCCCACATTTGTTATTACTCAACATCAACAACACTCACGGAAAAGTCATAAACACCATTAGACAATTTGCGGACGACTGTTTGGTATAGCGTCCAATTCAGTCAGCTGATGATGATGATGCTGTCCAAAAAGATCTTGATAACATGGTAGAATGGTCACAAAAATGGGGCATGCAGTTCAATCCTTCCAGATGTGAAAATATGCGTGTCACGAGGAAGAGAAAACTAGGCAAAACATCATACAAAGAAACCGACCAAATATCTTGGCATCAAAATCCAGATCAACCTGCGTTGGAATGATCAGACGTATCATACAACAGTGAAGGCAACAGGAGTCCTAAATTTTCTGAGACGCAACTTCCATAATTTTTTAACTTCTGTCAAGGGGAAGTTGTACCTCATCCTCGTCAGACCACATTTGGAATATGCAGTAGCTGCATGTGACCAATACACAAACAAAAACACATCGAACGAGTCTAGAGTCAGACAGCCCGATTTGTCACAAATATGTACGGAAGAGAAGCGAGTGTTACAAATCTCTTCGATTCATTAAAGTGGACCTCTATCCAAGACAGACTTAAAGTACACTGCCTGACCTGTTTTTACAAAATGCTAAACTGCCAGCTCGATATAGATTAACAATTCTACATCTAACCCAAGTCTGCTAGGAGCAGAAGAGGGCAATTTGTAGTGCCATCTTCCAAGATGCAGCAAGTCTTTTTTCACCCCATACAATTAAAGCATGGAATAACCTTCACCCTACCATACTCACATAACCAGACCTAATTAAATTGAAGACATCTCTTCAAAAATCTCCTCCTTAAGCACACCATCCCATACCTCCAGTTTAAATTCCATACTGAATATTTTGGAGGATCAAGAACCTAGAATGAACACAGTATCTATCCAAGTTAAGTGATGAGTAACTTGGAGGAAGCTTGC
The DNA here is from genome assembly GCF_036971445.1 of Narcine bancroftii. Taxonomy (NCBI): domain Eukaryota; kingdom Metazoa; phylum Chordata; class Chondrichthyes; order Torpediniformes; family Narcinidae; genus Narcine; species Narcine bancroftii. The sequence goes on along the minus strand of NC_091472.1, from coordinate 269,673,837 downwards.
AGGGATCCAAGATGAGCTGAGAAATTGAATCCACAATTGGCTTGGGGATAAGAGGCAGTGAGTGGTTAATTATGTGGGGATGCCTTTCTGGTTGCATGTTTCTGACCAGTGGGCTACCAAAGGGATTGGTGCTGGAAGCTTTTGTTGCTTTTGAATAATTTTGATATAAATGTTGGAGGTCTGATTTCTGAAAAAGTGTTGTGCTATGGATAGCGAGGAAGGTTGTTTAAGGATGTAGATTAGATGGAAAGCTGAGCAGAGGATATGAAGATAGAATTTTAATTGCATCCAATCCAAGATGATGCATTTTGGGAAATTATGTAGGGCTCTGACAATAAGTAAATGGGAGGGCACTAGGAGGGGATTGAATAACAATCCGAACTTGGGGTTCAAGTCATATTTCCTTGAAAGTGACACTGGTAGCTAGGATGGTGTAGAAGGTGTGTTGCATGCTTGTCTTCATTAGCTGAGGCATAGAACATGTTGTGGTATATTCTTTTTTTCTGATTGCACTGAAAACAATGAAGAGTGGATTTACCAAACCCATGCCTGGATTAGTCAGTAGACATTGAATAGGTTTGGTTTGTTTTCTATGGTATGAAGGAAGCTAATGAGTGCATTGAGAGAGGTATATAAAATTATGAGAGGATAGAACTCTATAAACATACCAATTCCCACAGTTACCCTGACTACACTAGTTCACACCCTGACCCCTTTAAGGATTCTATTTTTTACTTTCAATTTATCTGTCACATCTGCTCCTAGAATGAGGTCTTCCATTCCAGATCATTTGAGGTGTCCATTTAAAAAAAAAAGTGCCTTTCCGTCTACCATCATCAACTCAGACCTTACCCTAATCTCAAATTCCTGTACATCTGACCTGGCCCCCTCTGCCCTGGCCCCCTCCACTCCTAGATGCAACAAGGACAGGATTCCTATCACCCTACCATCCTCCGAATCCAACATATTATTACTCCCCCCCCACAATTTCTGCCACCTACTATGTGATCCCTCGACTAGACACATCTTCCCCTCTCTTCCCCACTCCCCCTTTCCTTCACCCCTTTGGTACCTACCCCCATGACCACAAGAAAGCCTGCATTTATGCCCACACCTCCAACCATTCAGAGCCCCAAACAGTCTTTCCAAGTGAAGCAACACTTTGCTTGTGAATCTGCAAGGGTCACCTACTTCATCTGGTGGCTTTACTTTGGAGAGGCTGGACACATACTGGGAGATCATTTTGTTGAACACCTTTGCTGTCAGCAGCAGTATGGACCTCCCAGTGACCAACCATTTCAGTTCTAAGCTTCACGTCTATGTGCCAAACTGAGGCCACATTTAATGTTCCATCTGGGCACCCTCCAACGAGATGGCATTAATATTGAATTTTCCAGTTTCCGTTAGTCTCTTTCTACCCCTCTCTCCCTCTCTCTTCACTTCCCAACTCCCCCTACCCCCACCATTTTATTCAGGCACCTGTACCCTAACAAAGAGTTCAGGCCTGAAACATTGGTTACATAGCTTTGCTCCATAAAAAATGCTGTGTGACCTGCAAAGTTCCTCAAGCACTTTGTGTATTGAACTATAATCACAACGCCTGCAGACTTTATTTTTTAACTCAACAATCTAAACTTTCCATACCCATAACCCTCTATTTAATGCACCCATTATTCTTGTTGAAGAATCTTTAAATGTCTTGATTGTACCAGCCTCCATCACTATTCTTGGCAATGCATTCCAAACGTAGGCCATTGACCTAGGTGGGGCAGTTGTGGGGAGTGGGCAACTGCCCTTCCAAATTCAGACAAAACAGTGGGGAAAATTCAGGCAAAGAAAAACAAACAAAAGGGACAGAGAAAGCAAAAAGATGAACAAATTAACAATAACAGTGGCCCTGTCCCAAACCTGAGTATCTTCATGCCTGTGGCATTGCACATCTCACCTCCAACCTGGGGTCTGGACTCGGACAGTGGCCTCCTCCAGGAATTATGTGGGCAACGGCCATCAGTGTCCAGGCCCTGTGACATCAGTGCGCATACGCCTGGGTTGGCCGTCACATGACAGGGCGGTCACAGCCTGGGCACAGGACTGCTGCTGACAGATGGAATGACTTGCTATGAACTTCCTGTGCCTCTCCATTTTGATGTCTGTAGCGTCACACATTGTCGTTCCCACAGCAACAGGCCTTCCCTCAGATGATGAAGCGACCCTGGGGATGGATGTGAGTCTCAGCCTCAGGTGGAGCGGGGTCACAGCGGTCAGGGATGGCCTTCCTGTGCCCGGTGCCTGCGCTGGCAACCGGTTCGCGGAGGAGGCAGTGTCCTGAGTCCGGGCCTGGAGGTGAGATGCGAAGTGGCCCAGGTGCAGTGTGGGCCCCATGTAAATTTTCAGCCAAATCAACCCCTCTGCCCCCCTTAACCAAAGAGTCCCAATAAGCACATGATTTCAAGCACCCATATCTTTTGTATTTATCTGAGTGTGAGTATTTATCTTGAAAATATTCACATGTGATGTCAGCAGGTCATGATTCAAGTTTGCTAAATCCAACTTGCTACATTGAAAAACTTTCTCACAATCCCTAGAAATGTTTAGCTAACCAGAGGGTTGAAAAGAAATCTTTAGCTAGTTCATCTGATGAAGGTCATTCAGGCCATCTTAATTCTTTTAGCAGAGACATTTCATTTCCATTTGGTAAATTTTCTAAATGATTTAAAGACCTGGTTTGAATTTGTGGCATTTTTCCAATTATTATTTCTAGTCTGAAGCATGGATTTCAAGGACAAATTCTGTTTGCGTTTGGAATCTACATAAATGCACTCTTGGATCTATTTGACACTTAGGGCCAGTGGATGAATACATGTTACCATTTGAAGAGGAAGTTGGACAGCATCCATCCCTTGAAGATATGCAAGAAGTGGTTGTTCACAAGAAGATGAGGCCTGTTTTTAGAGAATATTGGCAAAAGCATGCTGTAAGTGTATTAATTTGTAGATCATTCAAATGCTACAAAGCTAGATGTGTGGCTTGATATCAATGAATTGAAATGGTCGCTCCAATCACTTCAAATTTTAAAATTGAAATATCCCAAGTTCTGACTTGCAACCTCAAATGTTTACACTGTAGAATTCTTCTAAAATAGTAACATCTTTTGCCTGAAGAAACTGAGTTTGTTTTGCAAGGGAAACCATAGATCCTAGGATGTATTGTGTATTTCATGTGATTTGCATGTCTTTATGGATATATGTGTGTATATTACGCGCGCGCACGCACACACACACACACACACACACACACACACACACACACACACACACACACACACACACACACACACACACACACACACACACACAACATTAGATGACCTTGAATTTAAACTTGTAAAGGGAAATAATCTTAGATTATTAAAGTAACTTCTAAAGTAGCAATTTGTGAAATATCAGTACTTCATACTGACAAGCAGAATTATACTGTGGATACTTTCTTGTGGTTAGTAGACAGCATGCAGGCTGCTTGTATTCTGGTTAAAGAAGAAATACCAACTGCAATACAAACAGTTTTAGGCACATTTTTAATGTATCAATTAAGATGTTTAGTAACTTAGTTGCCAGGTTTCTGATTATTCTGTGTGTTGCCTTGTCCCAGCAACAATTATTCCAAACTTCTAATAAAAAGCCACCTATATACTGTCCTGTATTTGACGCTGCCCTTCTCAGTGCCACTGTCAGACCCTGTCTGGGCCAAAATTATTGTGGTGCTATTTATAAGCAGTCCCATATCAGATGTTAAATATTTTGGCGAGGGTAACTTCTCATTTCTGCTCAAAACTCTAAAAATAAATGTTGGCTTTTAAAAACTTCTGATTATGTTACTTTCGTTCCTCGCTTCATTTGCAGTGAAACATCATTTGCATTCTAACCAAATTCCAAAGAGGGTCCAGTCACATTCTAAACTCTTTACTTGCTGCCTGTCATTGGACCACTAATCTACTCCAACTTTCTTCCTCATTCTGCTCAGTCTGCTTTCATATGCCACATAATTTAAGTGTGGTAGCTCTCTGATCTTTGTTTCCAGCCAATTAAAAAGCTCTGTATGAATATTTGTAGATGTGAGTTATGGAATTAATGGAAGAGGACTGATTTGCTTCTTAGCTTGACTCACCGGTGTCTGAAATTCAAGAGTTATGAGGACAAAGCTATCTGCTGGAGGATTTCAGTGGGTCAACCAACCACTGAGTGACAGAGAAAAAGAATGGTCAACAAAAGGGATGAAACCAGAGAGTGAGAATGGATAAGGGGGTGGTTGGAAAAGAGAACAAATATGGGGGTGGTTGGAAAAGAGAACAAATATGGGGGTGGTTGGAAAAGAGAACAAATAGGGGGTGGGTGAAAGAATGAAATCAGCTCAGAAGAAAAGAGATGGGATTGTCATTAATATTCAGAGCAGACTGCTGTGTGATATTGTTCCTCTAGTTCACTGGTTTTCAAATTGCCCCCCAATCTCACATCCCACTTTAACTATAAGTCAGTGGTCCTCAACCTTTTTCTTTCCACTCATATACCACTTTAAGATAATCCCTATGCTATAAATGCTCTGTGATTAGTAAGGGGTTGCTGAAGGTGGTATGTGATTGGGAAGGGGAGGTTGAGAACCAGTACTCTAGACCCAGTTACTGAAATATTGTACTTGAGAATTGACCTATTTCCTTTGGAGTTATGAAACAGTGCACATAACAAGTCAACTCACATTCCACCTTACGTAACCCCTTCCTAATCGCGGAGTACTTATGGCATAGAGATTGCTGAAGGTGGAATGTGAGTTTAGGGAGCAGGTTGAACACCACTGCTCTATTTTATGCTGGGCTTCCCTCTGGCAGTGGAGAAGGCCAAGGATGAGCAGGTCAGTGTGGGTGAGAGCCTAGTTCAAATCCCACCATGACAGTTAGGGAATTCAATTAATTAAATCATTCTAAAATACCACATCAGTAATAGTCATTATCAAATTAATAGATAATGTTAAACTTCATTTTGCTCATTGTCCCTTGGGGAATAAGTGTGAACTTTTGCTAATTTGCAAGTCCAGACTTTCTGAACGTTTAACTACTCCATGAAAGAGCAAATAGAAATGGGCAAGAACCATCTATAAATATTTTTCAAAGACTCAGTGTTTCCTTACAATGGATCCTCCTTTTCACAGAATTAATCTTGTTGCTCTTTTCCAAACATCTCATAATTACCTTGTAATTGATCCTCATGCAGACTCATTGAGGCATTACAAAGAGGTTGGTCCTTTAAATGACATTCATCTATAGTTTTGCAGCAATATAACCATTTACAGAGCGGAAACAGGCCATGTCGGCCTTTTGAGTCCGCACCGGTTCACTAGAACAACTCCACTAGCTCAATCCTCTCGCTCTCCGCCAATATCCCTCCAACCCCCTCACCTCCATGTACACATCCAACCTTCTCTTAAATGACAGAAGGGACCCTGCTGCAATGATCTCATTTGGAAGAACATTACATTCTGCCTCCACTCTCTGAGTGAAGAAGCATCCTCTAATATTTCTCCTGAAGTTTTGCCCTCTTACCCTTTAACTCATGCCCTCTTGTTCCAACCTTCCCTGCCCTCAGGGGAAAGAGTCTGTTTATGTCAAGTCTATCTATTCCTTTCATAATTTTAAATACCTCTATCAAGTCCCCTCTCAGTCGTCTACGTTCCAATGAATAAAGTCCCAGTCTCCTTAATCTCTCCCTGTAATCCAGATGCTGTAAGCCAGGCAACATCCTTGTAAATCTTCTCTGCACCCTCTTCACCTTATCTATATCCTTCCTATAGCAGCAATGTTTGATTTTTTTCTTTAGTTTGTTTCTGACCTAGGCAAATGTTTTCTCACTTGTTAATGTTATCCTGTCGTAGGGGATGGCTGTGTTGTGCGAGACTGTCGAAGAATGTTGGGATCACGACGCAGAGGCAAGACTGTCTGCAGGTTGTGTTGCAGAACGGATCACACAGATGCGAAGGTTAATGAACACAATTACTACAGACAACATAGTGACAGTGGTCACTAGGGTAACAAATGTTGACTCCACCCAAAGAATCTAGCCTATGACGGCTTCTGATATTATGAACCAGACCAATGGACTCTCCGGTAGAGCTGCTATTTCCTGAATTTATTTCACTGGTTGCCACAAAATTCAGTATCTTGTTCTTGCGCACTTAACAGAACTGGTAGCCATTTCAGTGATAAGTGGACAATGAAGGCAAGAGGTACTGCTCTCAGTGAGCCAGTCAGATATGATGTTGAAGATAATGTTGTTGTTGGTAAAATCACTTCATTATGCATCAGCTGGCATACTGGAAGGTAACTGTCTTTTTCCAGTTCGAAAAGCTAAGCAAGTATCAAACATCACTCTCAAGTTTGTCAACGTGAGCCTGAATAAAAGTTGGAGTGCATTAGATAACTGGCTTCTGATGAAGATGTTTCAGTCACTCAGATGGATTACTGTTAATTTTTACTAACAGTACATTTAATTTCAGAAAGAAGTGCGATTCATTTTTATTGCATTTAATTATTGCATTCACAAAAGAACTATTGTAATGCCAATATGACATAGCTTGTGAATGTTAAGTGTGCTGCTGTTGTATGTAAAAACAAATCAAGGTTGTTTGGGACATAGCAAAGAAGCTTCAAGCATTACATTATAACCATAAACCTCCCTCAACAAGGTATACCTCAGTTTCCATATTTGATAAACTATATTAGTAATTTTAGTTTAACACTAATTGACAGATGACTTTAATGTGATTTATGTATTAATTCACTACAATTAAAAAGAGTAAATGATACCTTTCTATGCCAATGGGAGAAGGCTGTTCAAAAAGTGTTTCTGCCTTGTTGTGCAAGCTTCATGTGATCATTTCTATCATGTGGTTGTCTGTTTTTAATAGCTCCTTTGCTATGCGAAGCTTTGGAAGTATCTTTTGCCCATAATTGGTTTTCAAAAGCACTTCATTATTTTAGATTTAAGATGTCTGAAGAGAATTCAGAGATGTACGCATGCTTTTCTGTTTTTAAACTTGCAAGATGTAGATTACACTGGAGGTGTTTTTAAATTTGAATGCTTTTATTTTGAAAAGTAATATATCTTTTGTTTTCTTTCATTACACATGTAAAGTAATTTTGCATACCTGTTATAAGTGCAGTCATTAGTCTACTGTGTCACGGTACTAACATGACCTCAGGAATTTGTTAACCTGAAACCCCCTCTGTTCTGAGTTGTGGTGACAATCCTACACTAATTTCAATACCATTTCAGTAAGCTTAAAAAAAAACTTTCATGGCAGCAGAATTGTTTTCAAAAATAATATATATGCAATAGAGATGCACACAAAATTGACAGGTACTAACTTCTGTTTCTAAATAATGCTGTGGTTTTAGACTTAATTACAAAACTGACATGTCAATATTAGCCACTGCATTTGCTACTCAGTTTACCTATTCAGGACCAGGGTTTAGTTATCTTTTACCAGGTGTAACCCATATATTGTATTGTTGCAGTTCAACAAGACGCGCAAGTTCACATCTGCATCATGTGGGAGGTCCATATAGACCATTAAACTTCTGATTCTGAAAGTAGAAATTAGGTGCCAAATGTTCTGGTTTTGACACGAGAGTCTTTAATTATAGTTAACTTTAATATTGTGAGTAATTATTAGAAATGAGTGAAAGAAGTAACTTTAAGTTTCAATATTCTAAAGGGGGAGGGTTAAAAGCCAGTGGTGCCAATGACATGGGAAGAAAAAGGTCCTGCAAATTAATTTGGGGAGATGGGTGATAGATTAAAGAGTAGACACTCTAAGGGTTACTTCTGGTGTCATGTGCTACTGAGTGCATGAATAGGAGAGTTAATCAGATGACTGTAATGGTGTAGGATGGAGGGCTTTTGGATTATTGTGACCATTTCTGTCATAGGGTGCAACCTGTATGAGGAGGATGGATTTCACCTGAGCCACAACAGGTCCAAAATCCTTGCAGGGAGGTTTGCTCATCCTTTTGGAGCTGATTTAAACTAATGTTTGCATGTGAATAGGAGACAGAGGGGATGTACAGCTGGTTCTATGTAGTCAAATATAGAAGGCAAACTAGATCAGTCTTGTCAGCATATGGGCACAGTAAGATGTGGAAGGGCCGGTAAGCATCAATTTTAATGGTAGTACTAATTATCATGTGGGATTGCAATATGGCAGCTATGTCATAGACGTGGTTGAACTAAAGCAGGATTGGCATTTCTGTGATCTAGGGTATGAAATCTTCAGGCATAATTTGGAGAGGCCAGAAATGGATACATAAAAGAGGTGACATTGCAAGAATGATGAAGACTCTATCACTACAGTAAAGAGGGAGATCAACCTAGAAGATTCTTCAGGAGAGACTTTACTAGATTTGTACAACAGTCCTCCCAACAGTCAACAGGAGAGCAAATATGTAGGCAAATAATATTAATGGGGAGCCCCTTTGTGTGAAAGGATTAGCTGGGGTGGAATTCAGAGGAGTTTCTTGTGTCAGTGTATTAATAGCCCTCATAGGGCAGTAGGAGATCTAATCATAGGGAATGAAGCTGGGCAAGAGGTTGAAGTGGCAGTAGGTGAGTATTTTGGAGATAATAGCTACAATTCCTGAGTTTCAAAGTAATTCTGGAAAGGGGGAAGGATAGAAGGGTAATTAAGGTACTAAATGAGGGGAACGCTGTTTTCAGCAAGATTAGACCCAACCTGGTACATGTAGTTGCAAGGTCTGGGTAAATCTACAGCTGTAGATTGGGAAGATTTTAAAAATGAAGTCGAGAGTTCAGGACCAACATCTTTCTGAAAAGGTTAAACATGAGGAAGGGAAGTCCAGAGGGCTCTGGATGGCAAGGGTATGATTAAGAAAGAAAATGAAGCATGTGGTATGTTTAGAGTACTTCAGGAGTACAGAGAACAATGCTTCAGAAAAGAATTAGGGGGGGGGGGGCTAAAATATGACCTGTAGATAAAGTTAACAAAAATCCCAAGGCATTTAATAAGTCTATTAAGCGCAAGAGCATGGCCAGGGAAAGAGTGGGACCCATTTAGGACTAAAAGGTAAACTATGCATAGAGCCACAAGAAGTGTATCAGGCATCTAATGAATATCTTTTTTAAATATTTAATCAGGAGAAACATTCTGGGTGGAGATTTCAGAGAGAAAGATAATGATGTTCATGAGTGAAATAGAGGTATTAGATGTAGTCAGAGGCATAAAGTTGGATAAATTTTCTTGGATGCTAATAAATACAAAAGCAGGGAGGCTATGGTTTTAACTTTATGAAACATTGGTGAGATGGTTACCATGGTATAGAAAGCACATCTGGAGAGGGTGCAGAGGAGATTCTGGGGTGGAGTACCTCAGTTATTAGGAGTGATGGATGGGATTTGATTTCCTTGCTGTCAGGAATGGAACAAGAGGGGAAGCTTTAATAAACTGTGGTGTCCATAACCTGTGGACACAGGTTTGAGGTGAGCAGTAAGAGAAAGGGGATGAATGGAAAAAAATTCCTCCCAGAGTGTGACTGGAGTTTAGAAAAGATTGCATGAGAGGGTGGTGAAGTCAGGTACTCTCACATTTTAGAAATATCTATAAGAGCATTTGAATTGCCAAGGCATAGAAGGCGACGGACCAAATGCAGGTAAATAGGATCCGTATTGATAAGCACTTGATAGCATTGACATGGTGGAACAGTGGGGTCATTTTCTTTGCTATATGTCTCCTTAAGTATTGAATGCTTACAGTTCCCCAGTCACCTTATTTAAAAACTTGAGCATAAATTTGTGATTAAAGGCCAAACATTTCTGAAGTTTTTAATGTTTTTGGAATTTGCTACCATCAGTTCCTGAATTTTATCACCGGTGGTTTCTCTTGCAAGCTTGCTTTAGTTGGTCGACTGTGAACAGTTAACATTGCAGCGCAGCAATTATCTTCGGGATTCTCAGATTATTAGTAAGCTAAGGCTATGCAAATTTTAAAAAAAGATTTCTGATGCAGGCATTTTCACAAAATATGAAAACATTGAAATAACATTTGAACTTTCAGGTAGTTTCATTTTATTTGTGCAACATCTCCCTTTCCATTTGTGATCATTTTTTTCTATCAGTACAATGCAGTTTGTTTAAGTTTGAAAATCAGGCACTCACTGTGAATTTATATGCATAAAACAAGTGCTGAAATTTAACATCAAAATACATGTAATGCACTGAAAGACATGCATAGGCTCAGACAAGGACATTGTGTCAAAACAATAAAATTGTCCCCATACTTCAGACAGAGGGGGGTTAAAAGGGCAAATGCAATGGTGTATATATTCTACACGCCCACTTGTCCATCTCAAAAACACAGTTGATTTCTTCTCAAAAGTTCCAAAAGGAATTTTCTCTACTGGGCACTTGCTCTATGGAGTGTGGTTTGTATCATTCATCCATAGAAAAAAAAAAATTAATCGGTTACATTTTAAATATTAAATCTTTCCTTGAAATCAGGTGAATTTGTTAATTATGCAATATAATTATTTCTATTGTTTAAACAATTTTTGGCCATTCACTCTGTGGAGAGAATGATACAAATGCCATTCTATTATTAAGTGTTGCTTACCTCAGAACTTGCCAACAGAGTTCTTAAAGCAGTTTGTGATACACATACCTCTAAACAGTTGTTTGCTTCAGTCTGTATCAATGTTCTGTGCATTTGTGGGCACAATTACTGTAATGGTGGATATGTACTTGAGGTTTTTGTTTTGAAATTATCTAGTAAATGGTGGCCCAGGAAAGGCCTGTTAGGAAACATGAAAGTGTTGATTGAATATTGTACAGAGATATTTGCTGTTCCCTGAAGAATAAATATATAGTGACTGCTGTATAACATATATTCTCTCTGTGAAATGGAGTGTATTCACTGGTGTTTACGGCTTTTTCAGTTTTCACTACATTAATTTTCACAGGAAAAAGATACGTATCTTGGGTTTATGCAGTGTTGAATTTTTTCTTGTTCATTATCTCTTGTACATTATTGTAAATTATAATTTTTCAAGTTGATAAAGAGCAACGTGGAAAAAAAATGTATATCTGCCACAAGCGCTGATCAAAAAACCTTTACAACCAAGTGTCAATTAGATCTCTCTCAACAGCATTAAGATTTGCTCATTTGTCATCATTCTGGGAGTTAGAGAGGCAGACTGTTCCACCATTTGCAAGGAAGGTACAACTGAGGCAGCCACCTCCTATCATAACTGTAGCAGGTTAGAAGCCATTTATTCAGCCATGTGGTATTCCACCATTTGCTGAGAAGGCACAAGGATATGATTGACTATCATCTACTTGAAGTGCAGCTTCAACAATCAAATCTCAACACCATCCAACACAAAGTTGTTTGCTTGATCCTCATCCTGTTCACCCCTATAAAATTTACCCCTTGCAGAATTACTCCACAAATGCTACAGTGTATATTATCCCCCGAAATACACTGCAGCAAAAGACAGATGTTCTTTCGATAGCATCATCCAAATCTGCCACTACTGCTGATGCCATTGTTGCCAGTTGTATGGAGCACTTACTATCTCTTGGATATTATCAGCCAACTGTTGTCATTGCATCAAATGTCTTGCGTGGCTCATTGCCACCTTCGTGGACAATTGGCATGGACCAAAAATAGCTGATATTTGCATCCCACAAAATATTTTAAGGAATAGAATCTGCTATTGAGCTCCAAAATAATTGGAGGTTGAAAATTGTGCCCAACACCTGAATTCTAGTACAGGTACACAATTCTTTATCCGGAACCCTTGGGGGACAGTGTGTTCCGAATTTCAGATTTTTCCGGATTTCAGAAAACCAGATTTAAGCCCACCCAAATTGTGCTGTCATATCCAACCCACCCCCTTCCAGTCTCCCTGCCATCACCCCACCCCCTTCCAGTCTCCCTGCCATCACCCCCCACCCCACGCCCACCTGACTCGCGCTGCCAGTCTCCCCCCACTTGCCAGATTTTGGAGCTTTCTGGATTTTAGACGTCCGGATAAAGGATTGTGTACCTGTAGTTTAAACTCAAATCTATAACCCACTTCTTTGCAAGAAATTTTGAAAAAAGTTGACATTTAATTAAAATATCTGAACTTTCATTTTAGCAATATAATCACTGCAATTTCTTTGTTGTACCAAATCAACTTGAACACTGATATTGTCCAGTAATCATTTAGTATCCAATTTACCATTATAGTTGACAGATTTTTTTAAATTCTGCACACTCCAGGAGTACTCAGTGTTCCTGATATTGGCTGCCTTTAAGAGATGTCAGCTTTTATGATGCTCTGGTTAGTAAGTGGCAATGAACAGTGAACAATGAACAGCCTTGCCCAAATCTCTCAAATTATGACTATTATTATAAAGTATAGCAATATGGGAATGGAACAAATGAATCAACTACATCCATGTGGCCACTGCCATCTTTTTTCTTTGGCTGTGATTGCAAAGATCACTTTGTAACAATTTTTAAAAACTTTACTGCCAAAGGAATGTTGAAAGTTTTTGGATTGTGATTAAAGCAACAAGTGAAATTTATGGTCGATAATGTGAACCAAATGTAAGCTAATAAACTTTGGTGAATAGAATCATCAGACTTAAATCAGAGGCTGAATTGGTTTCATAAAAAATGGATTTAAGTATGAAATGTAGCATCATCCTTCAGCAAATGGGTTAAAACTGCCAACAAAACACTGGGCCTTACTTATCGGCACCTTTAGATTTGACACTTGAAAATTCTAGTTTTAACTGAGCAAAATAACACTCGAAATGCCTCTGTGGAATATGGTTTTATCAGTGAAAAACAATAAATGTCATTGAGCAGATTTTACATTTTCAGTTTGTTTTTCTGTCAGAATTCTGTAAATGGCCTTTTATTCTCATGCTGTTTACTGACCAACCCCTTTAAGGAGTTGGACCGACCGGTGAGAAACCCCTTTAAGGAGTTGGACCGACGGGTGAGAAACCCCTTTAAGTTGGACCAACCGGTGAGAAACTCCTTTAAGGAGTTGGACCGACGGGTGAGAAACCCCTTTAAGTTGGACCGACTGGTGAGAAACCCCTTTGAGTTGGACCAACCGGTGAGAAACCCCTTTAAGGAGTTGGACCGATGGGTGAGAAACCTCTTTAAGGAGTTGGACCGATGGGTGAGAAACCCCTTTAAGGAGTTGGACCGACTGGTGAGAATCCCCTTTAAGGATTTGGACCAACCGGTGAGAAACCCCTTTAAGGAGTTGGACCGATGGGTGAGAAACCTCTTTAAGGAGTTGGACCGATGGGTGAGAAACCCCTTTAAGGAGTTGGACCGACTGGTGAGAATCCCCTTTAAGGATTTGGACCGACGGGTGAGAAACCCCTTTAAGGAGTTGGATCAACGGGTGAGATGCACGATCCTAGTGACAAAGACCAGAAGAGTTCAAGAGCGAGCAGAAATTGGATTAGGAAAGTTTCCCAAAATGAAGATTTTGTTGAAATATTAAGATGTTTGTAGTCCTTGTTATTGATACCCACTTTGATTTGCACACTTTAGATGTCAGAAATCGATGGATCACCTGAGTATTGTTCTGAAAACTAATAAAAATGGAAAATATTTCTCTGAACTGAACCAAATGCAAAGCTCTCCATATTTAATTCTGTTACAGAACAACAGTACACCCAGAGTGAAAAAGGCCAGGAGTTCAAGAACAGGCAGAAATTGGTCCTGTGCTTGTTCAGCGACCATTAATTCACCCACCTGAGTTGTTGCAGTTAACTCAGATATTGAGCCCCTGAAAAGTGAGTGTATAATCAAACTACATTTTAATTTCCCAAGGATAAAGTATCAAAATGTTTATGGTTTATGTGGATCAAGACAATATGTTGGAAATTAGCTTGGCCAATGTTTAAAGAAGCATTTATTTTCATACATATGTTTGAATATTTTCATATTTCCATCGATGTAGATACGTTAAGCCAAAGGGCCCATTTCTGTGATTTTTCATGATCCTGACAGAATTTTCAAGAAAACTTACATTGGATCAAATTTTGTATTATTCAGCAGTAATCACACTTCAGAAATCAGTGATTTTGTAATTCTGTTCTCTCAATATCATCTTGTCTCTATTGGAAAGATGAAAAACAGATTGGATGACCAATTTGCAGAAGACCATGATGCAGTCTGAAGGAGTGAAACTAAACTTACCATCACCGCCCTAACCTTTTGCAGTGTGCTTTGTAAAAAATTTTTTGATCCAGTCAGCGGGTTCCATTGTTACTCTGGCGGCAAGTTACATGGGTTATTATAAATCTTTACCATAATTGGAATTACCTCATTGATCACAATTTAAAAATTTAACTGAGGTGTCAGCACGTCCTTGCATGTGCCGTCACTGAAACAATTCAACTTTTCCATCCACTATAGCGAGGAATGTTATTCAGGGTTCTTAAAATCCTGCTTCTCAAGGGACATGTTATTTAAATTACTGCAATTTTGTCTTCCTACTTAATCTTTTCACACACCAAGAAAATCTTTTAAAGTTTTAAATTTTTGGTTGGAATACATACATTTATATACAAAAAAAATAAGGTCCTAAGTAATTGCAAGTTTCCTTGTTCCAAGCAATTGACCTTGAATGTTCATGTACTGCAAGTGTAAACAAAGATTTTGACATCTTCACCCCATGGTCCTTGGGAAAGTTTTCAGCTTCTGTTGCAGAATGTGAACAGAATTTATCTGATAGTTGAATACAACTTTATCTTTGAATTACGCAAGAAGCAGTTTTGTGTTCTGCTAGAAGGTCAGCAGTGGAGTGATTTGGGATCTAACAGTGTTGCAGCTTCATTCTGTGAACAAAAGCATTTATTTGGTTTTCAACTGAGTAATATTGACCACATGTAAGAGAGAAAGAACTACATCCTTGCAATATGCAATCAAAAACAAGATAGAAGTTAGGTTTACAAATCATTCAACTGCGTTGGGGTAATTGTTTTATTTAACAACTTAATCTGAACAGATGGTCATACAGCCTGTGTGGATTTTGAGGGTTGTGATGGATGTTTTGTAATCAGCAGATTTTTTAAAAATAAAATCTCAAGAAATTTGGAAGTACTTTCCAACCTGTGAATGTCACTACTGTTTGTGTGGGCATTTTGTTTGGTGAGGGAGACCAAGTGTAGTGCATCAAAGTTTGCTGACGACACAAATTGAGTGGAGAAGTAAATTGTGTAGAGGACACACAGAAACCTGCGGAGAATTGTAGGTAGGTTAAGTGAGTGGCCAAGGATCTGGCAGATGGAGTACAATGTTGGTAACTAAGAGGCCATCCACTTTGGGAGAAAAAATAATGGATCGATTCATCAGGTTGATTCTGAAAATGAGGGTGTTAGCCTGTGAAGAGATGAAGTCATTTGGAACTTTCCCTTTGGAAGAATTGAGAGTGCCTTGTAGAAATATATCTATTCCTTTCATAATTTTATATAAAAGCAAATAAGTTGTTTCCACTGGCAGTTGAGACAAGAACTGGGGGACATCACCTCAAGATTCACGGGAGTTTTTTTTTTAAGATGGATAAGGTGCAACTGCTTCTCCCAGAGAGTAGTGAATCTGGAATTCTCTTCCCAAAGAAGCAGCAGAAGTTGCCTCATTAAATATATTAAGACATGGATAGATTTTTGCATTGTAGAGAATTTCAGGGATGTGGGGGGGGGGGGGGGGGAGAAGAGCAGGTTAAGTGGAGCGAAGTCCACAGCCAGATAAGTTGTGATCTTGTTGAATGTGGTACAGGCTTGACTGACGAGATGGCCGATTGCAGCTCCTATTTCTTGCATTCTTCAGGGGAAAAAGCAGGCCAATTTTACACTAGTGAATTTGTATGCATCAGCTAGGACTCGAGATTAATCTTGCATTGTTAGAGATCTGGATGAGACCTCTCCAGGTATCACACTGGTTTGTTTAAATCTCAAGTGGGTCATCAACCCACAACTTCTGAATTGGGCAAGAAAACTACCAATTGAACCATATTTGGCATTGTGACAAGAGTTTGGACATAACATCATGAGAAAAGATTAGTATATTATTTCCTTAGAAAGAACCTTCTGAGGATATTAACACAAATTTTGAGGACATCATTAACATTTGCAAGAGTTGTGACTGAGTCACTGAAGCCAAACAAGAAAGATTTTTTTAAATTACCTTGTCTTATGTAAAAACCCAAATAAAATATTACAGGTAATGGAAGTAATTGAAATTGTTACCAATTTTTAAATTATGGAATATAAATCAAATACAACCCACAACATACTTTTTCCTCCTTTCACAATTGAAAGTTCTAAAATTTGGCACATATCACACTGTTAAAAATCAGTCACACCACATTCCTCAAGGTGCATGCATTTGATGATAGAGGGGAAGTTGGTTTTTGTCATGGTCTGAACTGTGTTTGCTACTATGCTCTTTCATGTGGTCTCAAGCAGACTGCATAATGAACACTAAAATATTCACATTATGTTGCCTTTGCTCTGCAGCAATTGATCTCAAACTTGAATTGTATCTTAATTGTACTGTGCATGAGATATCTATTGGACTTCTTGCAAAACAATCTCAGTCAATCACCGCATTTTGGTAAATGTGACTATAAACTTGAACATGACTGTTGGTGATGTGTAATTCAAATCACTATAATCTCTTCTCCATCTTCACTTCAGTACTGTTGATGTAAATTGGTTTCCTCAAAGGCCAGCTTCTTCATTTAGGTGACATTGAAGGAGAGGTTGTTCCCATGCCACCAGACCCTCTGTCTTGTCATTGAGATTCAATGATGAAACAGTAATGTCATCTGTAAAATAGTGGATGGAGTTGGAGAAAAGTGTTTGGCCACCCACTCATGAGCGTATAGGTAGTAAATGACTGAGTATGCAGTCTTGCAGGGCGCTGGTGTCCAGGATTATTGTGGAGATGCCATCAATCTTACCTGGTTGTGGTCTACCACAATTGAGGATCCAGCAATGCATACGTCTCAGGTGTTTTGGAATGAGTTTGAGATGTATGGTGTTGAAGGCAGAGCTATAGACAATAAGTTGGAGAAAGATGACATTGCTGTTCAAATGTTTGAGGGTAGAGTGTAGGATTGGGGAGATGCGAAAGTAAGCAAATTGTAGTGGACCAAGTCTGGCAGGTAGCTAAGTTAATGTGGGCCTTGGCCAACCTTTTGTATTCACTGAACTTCAGTCATGTTCTCCTTCCTGCTTACTGCAGACAAAACCAACCCAATTTATTTGACTACTCCCAATGACTGCCATGTTCTATCCCAGGCAATATCCCAGTGACTCTCCTCTGCACCTTCTCTAATACAAGCATATTCTTCTGATGTGAGGTGACCAGACATCATAGTATTCTAAATGAAGCCCTACAAAAGGCTTGTATCATAACCTCCTATCATTACATATATCCCAGCCTTGTATGTCTCTCAGAAAACCTGTCACTTTTTACTTAAATTCCATCTGTCATTGCTCCAGCCACCTCAGCAAATGATGACTTTATTGCCAAAAACTAACCTCATGTCTACCGTGGCCAACACCAATGTTCAGGTCATGGGTAACCTTGCTAATTATTGGTTTACATAACAGCAGAGTCCCCATAGCTGATTTTGTAATATACCACTTGTTAATAAAAGCCACCCTTATCTAACACCCGCTGCCTCCTTTCACCAGGCTATTTTAAGATCTAATTCGTTAAAGATGCTATATATTACAACCACAATAATCACTTTCTTGAATCATTCAAATTAGTCAGAAAGAACTTCCTTTTAGTAAAGCTCATCAATTCCTGATTCTTCAGATGCAGATTATTCCTATCTGAATGGCTTCCAATATTTTCACCATGAGCGATGTTAGACTCACTGGCCTGAAATGACCTGTCTTATCCTCCTCTCATCTGGCATTTCACCTGTAGCCTGAAAAGATATGAAGATTTCTGTCATAGTCTCAGCAAACTCCTTCCTTGCCACCCATGGCAGCCTCAGGCCATGTGGATTGAGCTCCCTTCAGGCCCACTAAGTCATCTAAAATCCACTCCTATTTGATAGTGATTCAAGATTCCTTTACTGTCATGTACCAATATGCTAAATGTAATAAAATACAGAATTTGTCAACTTTTGCCTTCAATAAAGACAAAGAGGCACCAATAGCATTGTCTGACCCCCCCCCCCCCCAACTCCCAACAGAGGAAGAGAAGCAAAGAAGTCCCTTTCCCCTGAAGCCTCCTGTCTTCCCCACAGATGAGAAATGGTAATTTTAAAATCCTACCCACGGCCTCCAGTTCCATGAACAGTTTACTATTTTGATCCCTTTCCTTTGCCCTTATTGGACTCTTAAGTTACAAGTTGTTTTGTAATTTTCTTTGATCTTTCCCACTTTTGCTATTCATTGTCTCTTCACATCTTTCTTCTCTTTGGCTTGGCTTCAGGGACGAAGATTTATGGAGGGGTAATGTCCACGTCAGCTGCAGGCTCGTTTGTGGCTGACAAGTCCGATGCGGGACAAGCAGACACGGTTGCAGCGGTTGCAAGGGAAAATTGGTTGGTTGGGGTTGGGTGTTGGGTTTTTCCTCCTTTGTCTTTTGTCAGTGAGGTGGGCTCTGCGGTCTTCTTCAAAGGAGGTTGCTGCCCGCCGAACTGTGAGGCGCTAAGATGCACGGTTTGAGGCGATATCAGCCCACTGGCGGTGGTCAATGTGGCAGGCACCAAGAGATTTCTTTAGGCAGTCCAAGTACCTCTTCTTTGGTGCACCTCTGTCACGATGGCCAGTGGAGAGCTCGCCATATAACACGATCTTGGGAAGGCAATGGTCCTCCATTCTGGAGACGTGACCTACCCAGCGCAGCTGGATATTCAGCAGCGTGGACTCGATGCTGTCGACCTCTGCCATCTCGAGTACTTCGATGTTGGAGATGAAGTCGCTCCAATGAATGTTGAGGATGGAGCGGAGACAACGCTGGTGGAAGTGTTCTAGGAGCTGTAGGTGATGCCGGTAGAGGACCCATGATTCGGAGCCGAACAGGAGTGTGGGTATGACAACGGCTCTGTATACGCTAATCTTTGTGAGGTTTTTCAGTTGGTTGTTTTTCCAGACTCTTTTGTGTAGTCTTCCAAAGGCACTATTTGCCTTGGCAAGTCTGTTGTCTATCTCGTTGTCGAGCCTTGCATCCGATGAAATGGTGCAGCCGAGATAGGTAAACTGGTTGACCGTTTTGAGTTTTGTGTGCCCGATGGAGATGTTGGGGGGGGGGGGCAATGAACCTCAACAATGAAGACGCTGTTTACATCCAGTACCGCACGGATGGCAGTCTCTTCAATCTGAGGCGCCTGCAAGCTTTTCACCCAGAGGATAGTTGCAATCTGGACTTTGGAATGATCTGCTTGCAGTGGTGGTAGAGACAGGACCTCTCAATACTTTTTAAAAAATATTTAAATGTACTCTTGAACCTCCAAGGTATGGAAGGCTATGGAGCAAGTGCTGATAAATGAGACAAGTATGGATAGGTACTTGCTGGTCAGCATGGACATAGTGGACCTAATATTCTGTTTGCCCCGATTCCATGATTTTATAAATGTCATTACTGGGAGTGGACCATTCACCATACTGAGAACATTGACAAGATATGAAAGTTAACTTAGAGGGGAAATGTTAATTTGCATAGAGATTTTTTTTTTGCAATTTCAACAAACTTTTACAATTTAAATTAATATTTCTGATAGTTTGCTTATTCCAGGGATGAGGACGCCCAGAGGTGGACATCTGTTGGACACTGTGGGTACTTGTGCAGTGCATCCATTATCTGACTACTGTCCAGTTGTAGTTTCACCAACTGATATTCTTTCTGGGTTCGCACTGATGTTCCTTCCATTGGTTTAATCAACTCCAAATGATGAAGGTGTTCAAATGCCTACAAACATGAAAGAAACACAATTAATTTGGTCATCTAAAAACAAGGAAAATGTCTAAAGATGACGCTATGAACAGTATTGGGAGAGGTCATTTCCTTCTATATCAACTGATTGAAATTTTAACCAAACTGCAAATCAGCAAACAAACTCAACTGGTGTTTTAGTAGCTCCTCACAATAGTGTAGCATTTTTGTTGCATTCAGGGTACTTAAAATGATAATTGAACTATGAATATCATTGTACCTATAGAAAGGCATGTGCAAGGGAATTTAACTCAACAGTGCAGTACTGATGTGAATTAACTTCCATCACTTATATACCAAGGACTTACACCTATGGCACCAGTTCAAGTTCAGGCTGCCCCATTCACAAGACAACCATGGTGGACAAGAGAATATATTATCACTCATAGCAAAACAAAATGAAATTTCTGTTGTTAGCGCAGCAACAAGTTTCATATGGTTTACCTAAAAAGGAAATTCCAGTTTTTAATGGAGATCCATTACAATATCTGATGTTCATAAATTCCTTTGAACGCCACATTGAAAGTAATACTAAAAATGCCAAAGATTGTCTGTATTACCTGGAACAGTACACTGGAGGACAGGTGAAGGAGTAAGTCAAAAGTTGCCAATATATGGATCGAGACCAAGGTTTTAAAAGGGCAAAAGAATTATTGCATCTTCATTATGGCGATCAACATAAAATCGCAAGGGCCCACATGGACAAGATTCTTTCTTGGCCAGCAATAAAATGAGAGGATGCAAAAGCTTTACAACACATGTACTCTTTCTGAGAGGCTGTTGTAACGCAATAGGAAGTAGAGTTAATTTGCAAGAGCTTAATTTGCCGATTATTATCAACAAATTTCCTTATAAACTAAAGGACTTGTGAAGAACCAGTTACAGAGTTTAAAATGATTTTCGGAAGGGACGCCACTTTTGAGGATGTTGTACAATTCTTGGAATGGCATGCGTATGTTAACATTGCAGCAGCATTTGGAAATATTAAGGACACTTCAATAGTTCCTAAATATGTAAAGAAGTCTGAATCATCGTCTCAACAGAAACCAAAGTGAAGTACCTTTGTTACTGCTGTGTCAGATACAAGCACGAGAAAGAACAAAGAAACAATGGGAAAAATCAGACTGTCCAGAAAAGCTGTTTATACTACAAATCTAAATAGGTCATATGCATTAAATGGTAGGCTATTGAGATGTGCAGAGCAACAAAGGGATTTAGGAGTGATGGTAAATAGTACCCTCAGGGCTGATACTCAGGTAGATGGTGTGGTGAAGAAGGCATTTGGAATGTTGGCCTTCATAAATCGGAGTATTGAATTCAAGAGTAGGGAGGTTATGATGAAATTGTCCAAGGCATTGGTGAGGCCAAATTTGGAGTACTGTGTACAGTTTTGGTCACCAAATTATAGCAAAGATATAAACAAAATAGAGAGAGTGCAGAGAAGGTTCACGAGAATTTTGACAGGATTTCAAGGTTTGAGTTACAGGGAAAGGTTGTGCAGACTGGGGCTTTTTTCTCTGAAGCGTTGAAGATTGAGAGGGGACTTGATAGAGGTGTTTAAGATTTTAAAAGGGACAGAGTAAACGTGGATAGGCTTTTTCAATTAAGAGTGGGGGAGATTCAAACTAGAGGGCATGGTTTAAGATTGAAGGGGAAAATTATAAGGGGAACATGAGGGGAAATTTCTTTACGCAAAGGGTGGTAGGGATGTGGAATGAGCTTCCGACAGACGTGGTCGAAGCGGGATCATTGGTTACATTTAAGGAAAGACTGGATAGTTACATGGATAGGAGAGGGCTGGAGGGGTATGGACCAGGTGCTGGTCAGTGGGACTAGGAGGGTGGGATTTGTTACGGCATGGACTAGTAGGGCCGAACTGGCCTGTTCTGTGCTGTAAGTGGTTATATGGTTATATAAACACTAGAAAAATGTTTTCAATTGGAGAAAAAGTAATATGATGCAAAATTAACCTTTTTAAAAGAAGAATGGAATATGTTTTGGTTGCTTGTGTAAAGAACATATCAACAAAACTTGTAATAAGCAACTCAGCTATGATATGCAGTTTAAAGCATCCTAAGTTACTGCATACTCAACGAAGTAAAGATGAGAAGGAAGTCAAATAATCTGAATTCAAGACTAAAGATACAGTCAAAGAGACAGGTTAAAACTAAAAAGGGAAGCTTCATACTGAAGATCTATGCATTTCTTGATCCAGGAAGAACCGCATCATTATATACTGTTGAATTGATGAATAAACAATCTTCATGGTAAAGGATCACAAATCTTGTTGAAGATTATGAATACTGAAAGGATGATATAGTTTCAGGTTTACAGATTGCTGGATTAAATAGCAATGAATTTTCCAATCTTCCAAGTGTATGTACTCAAAAGACTATGCCTGTGAATAAGGAGAATATTCCCTATCAGGATGATATCAGATAGTGGGATCATCTAAAAAAAGTTTGCTTACCCAAGATTGATGCTAAGATCGAGATGTTAATTGAATTAGGTGTACCAAAAGCTCTTGAACCTTTAGAAGTAATAAGGAATCAAAATGACGGACCTTATGCCGTGAGAACATTGCTTAGATGGACAATTAACGAACCATTAGGAGGAAAAATGAATAATGATCAGGAGTTGTCAAATGTTAATGTCAACAGAATTTCAGTTGTCAAACTTATGATCTGTGGGAACAACAATTTATAATTGATTTCCCTGAATGTCGCAAAGATATTCAAAAACCTTCAAAGGAGGACAGTTTCTGGATTTAGTTTCAAATTCCGTTAAATATGTCATTACTGTATAGCATCACCTTTGAAGAAAAGGGAAATTTGTATGCCAGAAAATAAAATAATTGCAGAACACCATATGCTGAATTTGAAAAGAAAATTCAAGAGAAATTCTTCCTTTCATTTGTCATGTTGGATACCAACATCTTATGTTGTAATATCTGGGCATACGGGGAGCTTGATTTCATTCTTCAAAGAATCATGGAGGAGACTTAAGCATCAAAATACTTTTTGAATTCTTCTTATCTCATCATCTTATTTATCTTGATCATATTATTATCTTGTATCATTATGTCTTTGAATATAGCTGAATGCTTTGTTTATCCATTATGAAAATCTCAATGTGAAGTTGTGCAAAATGTTTTATCAACCAGCTGCAAATACAGAGTTTGGTTTATTGGAAATAAGATAGTAATTCGGAATATCGTTGCTTACGTTTCTGTGAAGATGTCATGTTTTGAAATTGGAAAGTGTCATCTGCAGCCGGCCCGCTCAAGCCACGCCCCGGTGGTGACACAGCTGAACTGACTATGAAAGAGCTGC
This sequence comes from Narcine bancroftii, assembly GCF_036971445.1. Taxonomy (NCBI): domain Eukaryota; kingdom Metazoa; phylum Chordata; class Chondrichthyes; order Torpediniformes; family Narcinidae; genus Narcine; species Narcine bancroftii. The sequence goes on along the minus strand of NC_091472.1, from coordinate 269,650,471 downwards.
CACTGAATAAACTGAGTGTCGAATACACTCTACTGGTGTGTGTGTGTGTGCCTTTCTTCCTCTGTGGATTTGAACTACAGCCTTAGGCCTGTAACTGAGAGCTTTAACCTAGCTTTAGCCATAGTGGCCTTGCTACAATGAGTTAAATTGATGACTCGATGTTAAAAGCAATACAGAGATAAATATTAATAGAAATATTAAGTCAGGTTCTTTGCAGATAGCATTTTATATATTATAATTTTAGTGTTTAGTATACAAAAAAAATTTGGAAAAGTGAATGCTGCAAATGTGTCAATTCTTATTCCTCCCATCGATGAACTCAGGACAGAAAACAATTTATAAAACTACTCCTTAACCGTCAAGTGCAAAGTGTTGAGTAGGAGATCAACAGAACAAGCAATGTGGAATATTTAAAATGTCACCAGACCAACTGTTTGAAAGCTGAAGGAAGTCAGCCAGAGTTTTTATTCTTGATTAAAATCCAGTCATATTTTCTGGAAAGGATCTTTGTTTTAATCAGATTAGGAATGAATTTAGATGGCCTGTCATTAAGTACAATTTATGTGGATCACTGTCCAGGGATCTTAGATTGAAAATTTACAACTGTGTATTTCCACCTTCAACAGACAAAGGTGAACAGAGGAAAGACAAGTAAATTAAGGAAAAAAAAAATCTTCCATCACCAAAAACACAAGGCCTCTTCCTGATCCAATTGAGGGATGATTATGCTGGCTTCAACACTTCTTCTCTCCTCATAACCCTCAATTCTTTAATCTTTCAAATTTTTTTTAACATCACCTGAAGGTTAGCTCATGATCTGGCATCCAAACTATCAGGGGCAGTGAATTCCACAAATTCACTACCCTCTTGAGTTAGGGACCAGCTCTGGAAAGTGAGGGTGCACCAGGTTGAAGTCAGTTGCAGAGGATTTGTTGCCAAATCCGTGACCAAGTTTCCAAGGGAAGTAGGAATCACAGACCAGGCCCTCAGAAAGGCAATTAAATCCCTCTCCGACTCAGCTGAAATTAGAAGTCACTAGCTCTGGCTGAAAAGGAGGGATCCTATTGGGGTTCCAAATGACCACTAGGAGAAACTGATATGGGACACACACTCAAGTCTGATCAGCCTGCGGTAGGACTGCCTTGGCAGAGGGTGTCTTGTGTTTAAACGGCTGAAACACCCAATGATCCAGGGAATACAACTGAAGACTTATCTGATACCAGATAATATTCCCCAGTGGTCATCCTCCATTATTGTAATTGAGATAACCAACCTTACTAACTATGAGAGAGGATCAATCTAACCAATACTGAAGCGTCAGGGATTTTAGTCTTATAAATCAAATAAACAGTCAATCTAATAGTAGACAGAGTGGGAAGAGGGGAGTTAGTGGATTTGTAAAAGATGTCTGTGGGTAGTTTGTCTCCCAAAATGGAGACACAGAGATGGAATAAGAAGAGAGAGTTGCCAGAGATGGACCAAGTGAATTTGGAGGTCAGGGTGAAAGTTTGTATCAAAATGGATAAAGTTGATGAGCTCAACATGGGTGCAGGAGTCCAAGACATCATATGCAAAACCCTCCCCACTATTGAGAACATTGACGGAATAATCATGAAGGATCCACACCCTCCAGCACCCGCTCTGTTCTTACCGATGCCATCAGGAAAAAGGTATAGGTGCCACAAGATTCGCGCCACCAGGTTCAGGAACAGCTGCTACCCCTCCACCATCTCATCAACAAACTCAATCAGGGACTCATTTAAGGACTCTTGTGTACTTTATTAATTTTTAAATTCTCTCTATATTGCAGTTTGTTTATATTTGTTATCTCTTTACAGTCTTTTATTTGTTTACATGTGTACGCTGTGTAGTCGCTTTTTTTGCACTACCAATAAATGGTGATTCTGCCTCACCCGCAGAAAAAAGGATTGTATGCGATGTCATATATGCATTATGAACATAAATGTGAAATCTGAGTTATCACTAATATAGCAAGCTTAATGGAGGAAGAACTGAGGGGCCTTGCCTGTGTAGACTTGTTGCATGGATTGCTCCACGTGTCTGATAAAAAGACGGGCATAGCTGAGAGTGATCGTCAGATGATGGCAAGATTTTCTTGTTTACCTGTTGTACTTTTAGGCCTTATGATTGGAAAATCATTTAACCTGCACTTTTGAACAACCAGTGCAGATCACCCTGCAACTATCTCTTCATAACAGCTATTTGAGCAAACATGCATCTAGCTATCTGTGTCTCTATCATAATCCAAATGCTATATACAATACAACTCCGATTATCCGAAATCAGATTCTCCAAAATCCTCATTTATCTGAATTTTTTTTGGAGCCGACTGACCTCACAGGTTGAAAAAAAAATCAACTCGAAATGAAATTAGAACAACGATTGTCCTCGTTTCAGGTAACTCCCTCCCCTCTCTCGTTCCATTTTTTCTTCATCTTCCCCTGTTGACTTTTCTCTCCAACTCTCCCACTCAAACTGAACGTTACTGTCCCCCCAGCTGCAAGAGGTCAGAAGAATCCCTTGCCTGGCCTTCTTGCCAGGAGTGGGACTTCAGGCTCAGAGGCATCCCCTCCTCTTCCCTTCCTCCCTACTCGGCACACTGGACGCTGATTCCAAACCCTCCCCTCAGCCTACTGCCACGTTCCCTCGTGTGAGTGTGCGGAGGCCTAGGGGAGGATTCTGAGTCAGGACTCCAGCATCAGGAGCTTCGGTGACTGGGGAGACAGGAGCCCCCCAACTCGTCGGTGAGTGTTCCACAAGCCCAGGAAGCCTACCCGGGGGATAAGCGGCAGTGGTGGGGATGTGTCGGGGGAAATCGGCGGTGGCAGTTGGGAGGTCTCAGTGATTGGTGGCACTGGGTGGCGGCGGCCAGCATTCTTTTTTGGTGAGAATTAAACATTATTTTAATGCTTAAAAAGCTTTCCCTTGTTGTTTGTTTGTTGTTTAAACATTGATACAAGTGATTTGCTGTTGCTACTTGGCTGTTTTTTTTAAATGACCCATTATCCAACATAGGCCCAGTCCCAACCATTTCAGATAATCGGAGTTGTACTGTATATTCAAATTAAGATCATCAAACTTTGATTTTTCTTTTTCGAAATAAACTATGGATGAGCTGTATGTTACAACTTTTGTTTACATTTTCTGCCACAACCTGTCAACTTTGCTGATGAAGATTTCATTGATTATTATTTTCCACCATTCTCTCATTTCCTCCTTCTTTATTAAACACTCAATTTTTAAAACTATCTTCCTTCTTATTTAGTTTGATGTTTACACAATGAAAGTTTTCTTACCTTCAAAACTACTGGCTTCTCAAAGTAATGCATAGAATTAGATTTTCCTTGTATAAACTTCTGAAATTCTGTAATGCAAAATAAGTACTTTCGATTACACAATTAATCATTAAATTTTAACATTTCTAAATAGCCATTCATCCTCGAGTAATCTTTCTGGAGCATAGAGCAATAAAACTAAAGCCTCAAACTGATCTGTTGTTAGTCTGAAGAATTCTGCAGCAAATGATCAGATCAACCTATTGCCAGGAGTTCGAAATGTTGTAAAACTAACTTGGTTAAGTTTCATCCACAGCCTTTTCCCCATTATCCCAAGAACTGTGCGTTTTAAACATTTTTTTTCATGGGGGGTGGGGAGGGTTATGTAAGCATGCGTATGGTAAGCACACATGCAACAAATCCACAGAAATCTGACCAAACAAGGAAGACCACCAGAATTCAACTGCTAAATTCCTTTAACTTAAAACACAGCAAACTTTCATCTTAACCATGATGACAGCACATTTAAAAAATCTAGATGTCCTTCCAGAATTTAAACAGTGACATTAATTGCAGGAATAGAATTGTACTTAGTTTGCGATAATTGAGACAACTTTGCTGATTCTCTCCAACTGTATTGCACAGGAATCAGATTTATAAAAATTAAAAGTCAAATTGTGCATTTTACTATTTTAAAATCACCACACAAAGGTGAACTGTATTTTAAAGAGAAAGAACTATGGCTACAAATGCTATATTTGTGCCTACACCTCCTCCCTCACTACCATTTTGGGCTCCAATCCATCCTTCGAGGTGAAGCAGAACTTGTGAATCAGTAGGAGCCATCTACTGTATCCGGTGCTCCTGTTGCGGCCTTCTCCACATCGAAGATTGGATGCAGACTGAAGAATAGTTTAATTGAGCACCTTCGCTCTGTTTGTTGCAATAATCGGCACCTCCCAGTGGCCAACCATTTAATTTCTGAACACATCTGTCCATGGCCTCATGCACAAGGTCATGCTCAAATTAGAGGAACAAACACTCAGGTTTCTCCCCCTCTTCCCCCCCCCCCCCCCGTGTCCGTTTTTTCAGTTCTCCCTCCCCTTCCATCTCCATTCAGAGGGTTACCCCTTCCTCTTATCACATCTCAATTTTTTTCCTCTTCTGCCCTCCCACCCATATCCACCTGTCACCTCTTATCTGTTAGCCTCTGCAACTCCCACTGGCCCTTCCTCTTTCCTCTCTTCACCTCCCCCCAATCTTTTTATTCAGGTGCCTGCCTTTTTTGCTCAAGCCTTGACGTGGGGCTCAGGTCCAAAATGTGGATACCTGTAGACACTGTGTGACCTACTGAGTTTTTCTAGCATTTTTGTGTATTACACTACAATCACAGCATCTGCAGACTTTCCTGTTTAACTTGGCTTTTTTTTTGTTCACTTTTGGGATCTGGACAATGTTGATGAGGCCACGATTTATTACCTATCCATGAATGCCTTTGAAGATGGTGGTCAACTGCCATTTTGAAGCAATGCAGCCCTTTATTGAGGGCTGTTCAGGAGGGAGTTCCAGGATTGAGACACAGTGAAAAGCTTTGTGAAACTGGGATGTGATCCTGCAGGTGGCAGTGTTCTGTGTATTTGTTGCACTTCAATACCTTGGTGGGAGATGCTGAAGCTTGGGAGTTGTCATCAGAATATTGCAAATTAGTAACTTGGTATCCTTCACAGATGATAGACATTGCAGTGACTAAACACCAATGGATTTGGGTGGTTTATGGAAGCGTGAATAGAATAGAGAGGCTTGCGAACAGTATCCGAAAAGGATTCGGCGTGTTGGAGACCATTTGATAAGACATACAAAATTGGAGGATATATTAATAGAGCCAAGGTGTGTAAGCACGGGGAGTTTTATAAATAACCAATTTGGTCTCAACTGGGACAGTTCATTCAATTTTGATAACCATATTATTAACAAGGATGAAAAGGCAAAAGACCACAAGACATAGGGAAGAGAAATAGGCTATTCAGCTCAACGAGTCTGCCTCATCATTTAACCATTTTCCCACTTTGCCCCCACTGCCTGGCCTTCTCCCCATAATCTTGAGTCCAGTCCCTTTACAGTTTCTTGATGCTCTGGCTAATCAAGAACCTATCAATCTCTGCTTTATACACACTAAATGGCTTGATCTCCACAAACGCAAGTGGCAACAAATTCCACAGATTAACCGCACTCTGGCTGAAGAAATTCCCTCTTTCTGTTCAAGCAAACACCCTTCGACCCTGAAGTTGTGCCCTTATGATGACTCTCTCATCATGGGGAAACAACCTTTCTATATCTACTGTCCATGCTTTACAACATTAGAAATATTTCAATGAGATCACCCTAATTCTTCTAAATTCTAACAAGCCACGTTGTCAAATGCTCATCTCAAAAACATTTAATTCTCAGAATCATCCTTGTGAACCTCCTCTGAACCTCCTCTCCAATATCAGCACATGGGAGCCCAAAACTGCTCACAATACTCCAAGTGAGGTCTCACCAGTGCCTTATAAAACCTCAACATCACATCTCTGCTCTTATATTCTATTCCTCTTGATATTTATGCAAGCATTGCATTTACCTCCTTCACCAATGACAACATGGAAGTTTACCTTCAGGCTATCCTGCATAAGGAATCCCAGGACCCTTTACATCTTGATATTTTTAATTTTCTCTCCATTTAAAAAAATATTCTGCTCATTTTTTTTCTACTAAATTATATGACCATACTCTTTCTGAAAAGTTGTATTTCATTTACTTGATTCATATGCAAACATGGCCACAAAGCCATTCATTCCATAATACAAATCAAGATGAGGTCCTGAAGAGGGAATGTAGGGAGTTAGGAAGGAAGATGGCAATTCGCAGGATCTCAAGGGTAGTAATCTCAGGATTGCAGCCTGAGCCAGCGAGGGTAGGAATAGGAAGTTGTGGCGATGAATGTGTGGCTGAAGAGTTGTGTGGGGGCAGGGGTTCAAATTAGTGGATCAAATTTGTGGATCATTGGGATCTCTTCCAGGTAAGGTATGACCTGTACCAAAAGGACAGACTGCACCTGAACTGGAGAAGGACAAATATCCTGGCAGGCAGGTTTGCTAGAGCTGTCGGGGAGAATTTAAACTAATTTGGCAGGGGGATGGGAATCAAAATGTGAAGGCACAGAATAGAACAGAAGAAAGAAAGGATGATGTAATGTGTTGAGTTTGTGAGGAAACACAGGCAGGAGAGGATGCATAAATGTAGTCAGTTGGAGGATTTGGAATGTGTCTATTTCAATGCAAGGAGTATTAAGAATAAAGGAGATGAAAAAGCATGGATCAGTATGTGGAATTACGATGTTGTGGCTGACACATGGCTAGGATTGGCTAATGTAGGTACCAAGGTTTAGATTTTTAAAAGGGATAGGATGGGAGGTAGAAGAGAGGGGTGGGGTGTGGGTAGCAGTACTCATCAGGAATAGTATCATAGCTGCAGAAAGGGAAGATGCAGAGGAGGGAATATCAACCAAGTCCTTGTAGGTGGAAATCAGAAATAGGAAGGGAGCAATCACTGTATCACGAGGAGTCTAAAGTGCTCCAAATATCCCTTAGGACACTGAGGAACAGATAAATAGGGAAATTTTGGAATGGTGCAAAAAAAAAAAAACAGGTTTGTTGTTATGGGAGACTTCAACTTTCCAAATATTGAATGGCACCTCCTTACTGCAAGAGGGATAGATGGGGGAGAATTTGTCAAGTGCATCCAAGGTTTTCTGACATAGCAATGTAGACCAGCCGACTAGTGGAGATACCATATTGGATCTGGTAACTGGCTGATGAACCTTGTCAGGTGACAGACCTCTCGGTGGGGGGAGTTTTGCTGACAGTGACAACTCCGAGCTTGGACAAGGATAAAAACAGACAAAATGGTAAAGTGTTCAGTTGGGGAATGGCTAATTACGATGGGCTGAGGCAGGAACTAGGGAGAGTAAATTGTGAACTGATGTTCTTGGGAGAAAGCACAGAAGTAACATGGAGGATGTTTAGGGACCACTTTTGCAGGGTTCTGAATGGGTTCTCCCATTGAAAGGTGGTAGGATATGGGAACTGTGGTTGATAAAACAGGTGAGGCAACTGGTTAGGAGGAAGAAGGAAACATACATTAGATTTAAGAAACACAAAGCAGGAAGGGCTCATGAGAATTATATGGTAGCAAGGAAGGAACTTGAGAAAGAGTTTGAAGGCAGGATAAGGACTTGGCAAGTACGATTAAGGAAACCCCCCCCCCAGGCTTTCGATACAAATGTGAAGAATAGAGGGATGACAAGAGTGAAGATAGGATTGCTAAGTGCCTGTGACTAGAAGAGATATACCTCAGGTGGTTGCTACGGGAAGGGAAGGTGGATTGAAGAATGGCAAATATTGATGGTCCCCTTGAATAAAAAAAGGTAATAGGGAGAATCCTGGGAATTATAGACCAATGAGTCTGACATCAGTGATGGGCAAATTTTCAGAGAGAATTCTTAAGGACAGGATTTATGACAATTTACAGAAGAGCAGACTTCTCAGGTAGAATCAACATGGCTTTGTGAGGGGAAGGTCATGCCTTATGAGCCTAATTTTTTTTTTTTTTTTTAAATTTAATTTTCATCTTTTTTTAATTTATACCTACAGCACAGTAACAGCCCTTGAGCTCATGCTGCCCAATTACACCCAATTGACCAACAAGCCCAGTACATTTTGAACAGTAGAAGGAAACTGGAGCGCCTGGAGGAAACCCATGCAGACTCAGGGAGAATGTACAAACTCCTTACAGACCACGTAGGATTCAAACCCCGGTCCCAATCTCTGGCACTGTAACAGTGCTGCACTAAATGTGCTGCCCAAATTGAGTTTTTTTAAGGAGGTAACAAAAGCAAATGAAGAAGGTAGGGTGGTATATATGGATTTTAGTAAGGCATTTGACAAGGTCCCCCATTGGGAGACTCTTTCAGAAAGTCGTCAGGGTGCATGGAACCCTGGAGCTGTGGAGTGAGAATTGACTTGCCTGTAGAAAATGAGAGAGGAGTAGTGGACAGAAAGCTTTACGTCTGGAGGGTGGTGATTGGTAGCGTTCTGGGACCCCTGCTCTTTGTGAATTTTATAAATGACCTGGACGAAGTAGAGGTATGGGTCAGTAAGTTTGCGGATGATACAAGGTTGGAGGTGTTGTGGGTAGTGTTGAAGGTTGTGGTAATGTTACCACAAGATATAGCCAGGATGCAGAGCTGGACACAAAAGTGGCAGATAAAGTTCAATCTGGACAAGTGCAAGGTCAAACTTGAAGTTTAGAGGAGATATCAGGACTATGTTTTTTTTTAAAAACAGAGTTGTGGGTGCCTGGAAAGAATTGCCAGGATGGTGGTGGAGCAATAGGAGCATGTGGATGAAAGAAAAATAGAGATTTATGAGGTAGGGAGGAGAGATGCATTTGGGTCAGCACAAAATTATGAGCTGAAACGCCTGTGCTGTGCTACAATTTTCTATGTTCTATATTAATAGACACATAAAATACACAAACATACAATGTTTAGAGAAGGTGCAGAAAATATTTACAAGAATGGATCTTTGGATGGCAGGAATAGGAAAATATAAATTAAAGAAAATGGTCCCATTTTGTCTTAACAGAATACAGAGGGAAAATTTGATAGATATAAAGTGATCAGGGACCTGGCCAAAGTAGATGGTGAGGGCCTATTCCTTTGATTGAGGGGTTGAGGACTTGTGATCAAGGGTATAAAAAGCAGAAATTTTCTCACTTTGGAGATCAAATGTGGATGTGAAAATCCCAATAAAGTATCATCATGATCTACAACTACAGAAAGACATCTTTACTCTTGGATTCAAATTTTGCACCTGTCTTCTAACTGTTACCAAATATTCATGATAGCTCTGCACTTACCCAACTCTCTGAAATGTTCCTTTTAATCTTATGTCATATAAAACATTACCTAATATTCCCTAGTAAAGTGGATAATATTCCTTTAATCACATTCCATAAGCCATGTTCTTGCCCATTTATCAGGTGTCTACATCCTGTCTGCTCCTCCTCAGTCCACACTGTGTGTAATTAGTAAACTTGTCTGTTATACTTGACCACTTTAAGCACATACAGTATTACCCCCTTATCTGTGCAGGTTATGTTCCAAGACCCACAGCAGATGACTGAATCCGCAGATAGTACCAAACTCTGAATATACTATGATTTTTCCTATTCATACACATGTATAATAAATTTTAATTTATAAATTAGGCACAATAAGAGATTAACAACAACTAATAATAAAATAGAACAATTATAACAATATTTTTTTTTTAATTGACTTGAACACAAGCACGGTGATACCGCGACAGTTGATTTGAAGACGAACTGTATTATATTTTCAAACCGCGAGTAACTGAAAGTGCAGAAAGCGAAATCGCGGATAGGAGGGACCACTGTAATTAGTAATGAAGTCCAGCACCAGTTCCTATGGCACCTGTCTTTTTGTCACAACATCCTGAACTGAAAATTCTCTATTTATTCTTCTTTGCTATCCATTCATTAATTCTCAGGCTATAACAATACCCTGAATGCTGTGTTCTAGTCTCTTGTGCGATACCTTAATGCAGGCCAGTTGCAGGTTCAAGTACATCACGTTTAACTGGCTTACCCTCTTTTATTCTGTTTGTTGCAGTCTCAAAAATAACAGGTTTCTAGAACACAAATTTTGTTTTATTAATCCAAGTCAACTCCGCCCAATTCAATTATTATCTTCCATGTGTCCTGTAATCACTTAATTATTGATTCAAATTTTCCTCAACTGATTGCATACTATTTGGTCAATTGCTCGATGCTCTCTCTCCCACCTTACTTAATAACAAAATTACATTTTCTACCTTCAATAAAGTTGGGTCCAATTCACAATCCATGGAAGTTTAGAACATGGCAATCAGTTTATTCAAAATTCTTCAGGAGTAGATTATTAAGTCCTTGGGGGGGGTTTATAACTTTTCAATCTCATTGATTTCTCTAATATTAGTGGGGTTTTAAAAATAAAGATAATGTGATTAACTACTTATCTGCAGTTCTGGCAGGTTTTCAGTGTCTTATGAAGAAAGCAAAATATTTACTTCGTTTTTTGGGTCATTTGCTAATTGATTAATATAGTTTCTCCCATCTCCTCTGCCTGTATGCTAATCTTAACCTTTTTACATATCGAGATAAGATCTTGTACCATTCCCCAGCTCCATATTCACTTCTCCTTATCAAGGTTTTAGTCATTAGGTGCTTTTAAACTGCCACACCTGGGTAGCCCTCCTGGTGTCACCAGAATAATCAGGTCAGCCATTTTAGTTTTCAAGCCACCGATGGGCGAGACCCAGGTAAGTTTAACTGGGTTCCCTGATTACCTCTGAGGTAGGGCAGGGACCCGGTTAATTTAGGAACACACTGACTGGATCAGATCCTTTCAAGTTGCCTTGTGAGTGGGGTACAAACCGGGCAAATTGCCCAGATAACCCCATTTTACACGGCAGCTTGAAAGCACTTATTCTTTATTGAACACAGACTTTTTCTAATCCTCAGGTTTACTGCTATTGTTGACAATATTTTAAACTTTTTCCTGTAATCTAATACATTTTTGTGCCCATTTGAACAACCACAGTGGGCCTCTTTTCAAGTTGATTATTTTTACTTTAAAAAGGTTTATTATCTGTTGACCTTACTGATTTTCTGCCTTCAAATGTAGTTTTCTAATCTACCTAATCCATCTCACATCTTTGGCCTTTGCAACTTGTTTTGTTCAAATTTAAAACCCTAGTTTCAGTTTTAACTGAATCACTTCCAATCATTAGATAAAGTTCTATTATAATTACTGTTCCCTAAGAGATCTCTTAACTCAATTAATTTGTCAATTAACTCACTTGCATACATCCCTGCTCCATAGAATCACTAAGAACTTGGTTTGTCCAGTCTACTGCATTACTCCTGTTGTGTTCACCTCTAACTTTACTGCTTATGCTAGACCAGCATTTTTCACACTTTTTCTTCCCACTCATACCACATTAAGTAATCCCTCACTAATCACAGAGTACCTATGGCATAGGATTATATAAAGTGGTATGTGAGTGGACAGAAAAAGTTTGAAAAATCACTGCACTACACTATGTAGTAACATGACTGCTTGAGAATTTACAACCAGCTCCCACTACTATCTTTGTCTCTTGCTATTATCCTAACTCCACTAAAAGTGATTGATCTATTTCATTTTCTAATCTATGAACCTTCCCCCACTTTTGAATTTGTCAATTTTTATGCGAGCATTACAGTCCCCTTTTCCTCAAATTCTTAATGGTAAATATCCCAAAATATTTAATTCCCAACCTGTTCAGGCTATGACCATATTTTTGTAATGACGATATAATTGTACCATTGATATCTATTTGTCCAACAAATCACATACTCTGAGCATTAGGTGTTACGTTGAAGGACAGGACCTCCAGGATTGTGATCTCAGGATTGCTACCCATGCCACGTACTCATGAGGTGAGTAATGGGAGGATAATCCAACTTGATACATGGTAAAGAAATGGTGTAGGTTGGAGGGCTTCAGATAACTGGATCATTGGGCTTTCTTCCAGGGAAGCTGGGACCTGTACTGGCGAGACTGTATGCACCTGAACTGGAGAGGGTCTAATATCCTTTGCAGGAAGGTTTGCTAATGCTGCTCCGTGGGGTTTAAACTAGATTTGCAGGGGGAAGGGAACCAAAGTGCCAGAGCAGTAGGGGTAGAAAAAGGTTATTATTGCATGCAAAGACAGGAATCAAAAAGCAGGGCTTGGAGGATATTATATTCTGAGATGTGTCCATTTCAATGCAAGAGAATTATAGGAAATGCAGATATGCTCGGAGTATGGATTGGCAGGTGGAATTATGACATTGTGGCCATTAGTAAAACTTGGTTGCAGGAAGGGCAGGAATGAGGTTTCGGTGCTTCAGACACAATAGAGGGGTAGGGATTGAAAGGGGGAAGAGGTGGCATTGCTCTTCAGGGAAAATGTCATACTAGTGCTCTCACAACAGACTAGAGCTCGTCAACTGAGGCTATATGGTTGGAATGGGAAAGGTATGATGAAATTAATGAAATATTATTTATCACCCAATAATCAGAGAGAATTGGAGGTGCAAATCAGCAAAGTACTGATAATAGGTGACTAACTTTCCACATGTTGATTGGGACTCCCACACTGCAAAAGGACTGGATGTTTTCATGAAAGTTTTCTAAATCTACATATAGAGAGAATGCAAAACTAGATCTTCTATTTGGGATCAAGAAGGACAGTTGATGGAAGTATGCTTAGGGGAACAAATTGGGTCCAGTGATTAAAATGGCATTACTTTTGAGATAATTATGGATATGGGGTAGGTCTGGTCCTTGGGTTGAGTTTCTGATTTGGATAAAGGCCAACTTTGAGGAAATGAGAAAGGATCTAGAAAGTGTGGATTGGGACAGATTGTTTTCTGGCAAGGATGTGCTTGATAATGTGGGAGGACTTCAAAGGCAAAAGTTTGAGAGTACAGAGTATGTACATTCCTGTCAGGATTAAAGGCAAAGTTAATAGGGAACCTTAGCTTTTGAAGGATATTAGGGATTTACTTCAGAAGGTGTATAGCAGGTGTAGCCAACAAGGAACAAGAAGTACTCAAGGAGTATACAAAATGCAAGAAAAACAAAGAAATCAGGAAAGCTAAAAGAAGACATGAAGTTGCTTTAGCAGACAAGGTGAGGGAAAATCGTGAGGGCTTCTACAGGTACAGTATATTAGGAGAAAGGGATATAATTGATCCTCTTTAAGATCAGAGCAGTCAGCTATGTATGGAGCCAAAAGTGATGTGCAAGATCTTAAATGTGTTTTTTTTGGCATCTGTATTTACTCAGGAAACTGGCGCATAGTCTCTGGAAGTGAGTTAAACAAGCAGTGAGGTCATGGAACCTATAAAAATTATAAAGAGAAGAAGATGCTTACTGTCTTAAGACAAATTAAGGTAGATAAATCCCCAAAGCTTGAAAAGGCATATTTAACATGTCCTTAACCATAGATGAGGTGTCAGAGGATAGGAGGGGAGTTCAGGTTTTTCCATTGTTTAAAAAAAAAAATGGGAAATTTTGGCCAGCGAGCCTGAAGGTGTTCCAAGAGAGTGGATATACAAGTATTTGGATAGATATTTGTATATCCGATCTTCACTACGAACACCGAGCAACTTGCTTTGTCCTTCCAAAATTATGGTTTGTCAACATGGCTTTGTGCATGTTAGGTGTGTTTAACCAATCTTAGACGTTTTTGAGGAGGTCATCAGAAACATTGAAACAAAGACCATGGATGTTGTCTATATGGATTTTAATAAGGTCTTTAATTTTAATAAGGTCTGCATGAGAGGTTAATCAGGAAGATTCAGTCGCTTGGTGTTCATGATGAAGTAGTGAATTGCATTAGACATCTGATTTATGGGATATGCCAGAGAGCGGTGGTAAATGATTGACTCTCTGAGTGGAGGCCTATAACTAGTGGTGTGTCAGTGCTGGGTTCACTGTTGTTTGTCATCTATATCACTGACCTGGATGACCAGTAAAGTGGATCAGTAAATGTGCAGTTGACACAAACATTGGAGGTGTAGTGGACAGCGAGGAAGACTTTCAAAGTTTGCAGAAGGACTGGACCAGCTAGAAAAAAATACATTGCAAAATGGCAGTTGGAATTTAATGTAGACAAATGTGAGGTGTTGCATTTTGGAAGAATAAACCAAGGTAAGACATACATGGTAAATGGTATTGTATTGAAGAGTGCAGTAAAACAAATGGATCTGAAAAACAGACACATAATTCATGAAAGGTCAGTTCACCTTTCACAAGAAGATAGGGCCATAAAAAGAGCTTTCGGCACATTGGCTTTCGTAAATCAAAGCATTAAGTACAAGAGTTGAGATGTTACAGTGAAGTTGTACAAGACATTGGTGAGGCCAACATTTGGAGCATTGTATGCAGGTTTGGTCACCTAATTACAGGAAGGATATCAGTAAGATTGAAAGATTGCAGAGAATATTACAAGGACTTGAACTGAATTACAGGGAAAGGTTTTAAACAGTTTAGGACTTTATTCCCTTGAAAGCAGAAGAATGAGGGAGATATGATAGAGGTATATAAAATTATAATGGGTATAGATAGTGTAAATGTAAGCAGGCATTTTGCTCTGAGGTTAGGTGAGATAAAAACTGGAGGACATGGGTTAAGGGTGAAAGGGGAAAAGATTAAAGGGAACTGCTTGTCATGGTGGAACGAGTTGTCAGCTGAATTGGTAAATACAGGCTTAATATTGACATTTCAGAAAATTTGTGCAGGTATATGGACGAAAGAGAACTGGAGGGATATGGTCCGGGTGTAGGTCAGTGGGATAGGCAGAAAAATAGTTTGGCACAGACTAGGAGGGCCAAAGGGCCAGTTTCTGTCCTGTAGTATTCTATGGTTCTCGATAAAGAGCCATCAATTCTGATCATTTATCATTTTATGCTCTTCATGACAAACTGATTTCACAAGCTTGTTCAATAACCATGATGGTTTTTTTCCACAATACTAAGCAAAATAATTGGGAGTGTGGTGGGGGCTAGTGTTGGTAAAGATAAATTTAATGCCTTATTAGGAACCTTAGTTATTGAATTTCCCAAGGCACAGGTCCTGTTTACTTCTTTCCAAAGCTCACCATTGTAAACCATTTCAAAGTTAAATGGCTGTCCTTCATAAATGGAATTCAAGTGCTTCATGGCAATAATAAGGTAAAGTTCCATCACAGACAGACCTATAATGAAAAACAGGACCAGATATTAAAATTACAATTTACAATGATGAGAAAAGCAATCAAAAGCAATTCTCCAGGTTGGAGCACATTTCCACAGTCTCAATGACTTACTCAACAATTTTGAAAATTAGACATCTGGGTTGACGTAGGATAGGTCAAGGAGAAAAATAAATAAAGAAGATTTCAGATTTATTGTCAGAGAACATACCTGTCATCACATACAACCCTGAGATTCTTTATCCTGCAGGCATGGCAGAATTACCACTTATTGGTCGTGCAAAAAGAGCAAAATAATGCAATTGCACAAGATCTTTAATTGAGAGTTAATCATGAAATGCACAAGATCATCATTTCAAATCAGAATTTTTTGCAGGGTGTGAATTTTTCAACCAAATTTCCAGTAAAGGGAAAAGCAGAAAATAAGCAAACTAAAGCCTCAAGCTCAGTAAACCTTAATATGGTAGTAAAGTGCAACAAGATTCAAAATACCTTTCCCTAAAAGAGTACCACAAAGTCCATTTTATCATTTCCCTCACTTGAACGAGAAAGTTATGAAATAGAATTATAGTAAAATCCCCGAGATCCAGCACCTATGGCTACCTTTTGTGCCACTCAACCCAGAGTGCATTGCAGTTCCATGCTCCTACTGCTTCCTTTTGAAAATCCTGAATGACTTTTTGCCCAAATTAACACTGTCAACTTGATGCAAAAAAAAAATCAGGTAGTGCCAGTATTAAAAATACTGGACTTTAAAACAAAAAGCGCACATGTAAATACAGCTGTTGACTCAGGAATATGCATTACTCCACATTATAATGACTCGATCTAAAGATTTAATTTTAGTCAACTTAATATAAGAAAAGGCAAATAAGACAATATCTACAATATCAAATCTTCAAATGAAATCAGGATCCAGGCAGAACACTGACAGTTTTAAACTACTCCAATACACAACTGAGTGTTAATTTTGTTCACTCAGACTTTGGTCCTTGCCAACAAACTTCATTCCAGAGCTACCAGTGGTGCCTAAAACTGAAACCGACAGTTTATGTCTTTGACATTGTTATATCTAAAGGGCATTTAAAGCACATGGCAATGTAATATTTTAAACTCCAAACTCTACCTGTGTTACATTTCCTGACCCTGGACCTACCTCATACACTTGCAGCTAAAAACTGCATTCATGTCTTTGTAAAAATTGGATGCTCCATACCTGTGGCCAACCTTCCCGGTTTTACTTTCCCCAAATTCAAAACACATTCCGTTTATCCATAAAATCAAAAGCAAAAGGTCTCCTCTACATCATAGAGATGGGATGCAGACAGGGAGATCGCTTTGTTCTGCACTTTGGCTCATCCATCACTCCTTTGCATATCCCCAAATTTAACATTTCTCATCAGTTACTGATTTTTTATTCCTCCATGGCTTTCTCTCCTCTTACCCCAATGTTGCTCTGTAGCTCTGACTTTTCTGAACTTCTCCAATTCTTATATCTTGACCTTCCCTAAATCACTCATTGCTAGCCATGACTTTAGCTGCTGGCATCCTACTGCAGCCCAATCATTCCTCTACATCCCATTTCCTCTTAAGATGTTTAAAAGTCTGTCTTTAATTAAATTATGGCCATCTGGCTTAATTACACAATGGGGTTCAATCGTGTTTTGGTATCACTTCAGGGAAGTGCATCGGGAGATTTCGATAAATTAGAAGGCTTGTTATATGCCATATTTTCAATGGCTGGAGTTTAATATTTAATCTGCAGTTTCTGGATTAAGCACATTGTTCTTCCTACCATGTAGGATATTTGCTTTGGAATCCATTGTGTGCAGTCTGCTGGCAGCCAGAAGATCCATTGATTGGATCCTTGGTTTGGAAACAGTCACGCGACTAAGAGCAAACATCTGAAAACAAAAAAAAAGAAAGATTATTTGCAGTTAATGCAAGACGTTTTCATGGTGTCACAGTAAATATGGTAAAAGGCTTTTCTGTGCAGTTAATAACATCTTGTTAATCACTACTCTGTAAAACCATTCTATTTAAATAACCAGTATGAAGGGTTATTGCAATACAATTTAAATTAAATTAAATGAAATCATCGCATGAGAAATTAGTCAGGATTTAAAATTTACAGGGATTAAATCAGAAATGGCTCAAGAGCCAGAGTGGGAGGTTTTGAAGTGTGCCCTAGCTCTGTTGAATGGATGTAAACAAAAAAAAAATTCAACCTGGAGAAGAGTAGGTTAACAAAAAATCTGCAAATGTTGGGAACGAGTGCAGTACATAAAAGCACAAGAGATACTCTGCAGGTTATGATGCACCAATGGAAAGCAACAAGCATTTGATGCAAGAGTGATGGCTGTCTACTGTAACTTCTGCAGTACCTGGAATTATGAAAGTCATAGAGAAACAATTTCCCTTCATAGAGTCTTATAATCAAAGAGTATAGGACTAAAGAGTATGGGCTAGATTGGAAGGTTTAAAAAAAAATCACCTAGAGAATGGCTGAAACCCGAAACACAGCATGAGTGGCAGATACGCTTGAGATGCAGGCATTTAAATGAGCACTTATGATATGAAAAAGGTTGAGTACTGTAAAATTCAATTAGTCAAAATAAGTACTTGATGACTAGCAGAGACATGATGGGCTGAAAGGCCTGTTTCTTTAACAGGTGCTATGATGCTTAATAAACACAAATTGTTTTGGGAAGAAACTTGCATTTAACTAATATCTATCACGTTTTCATTCCAAAGTGCTACAAGACAAATGAAATATTTCAAGTACTCGCAGTAGTATCAGGAAATATATAAGCAGGAAGATTTCAAAAACAATGAGATGGGTGTGTTTTAATAGTATTCACTGAAAGATAAATGTTGGACAACTGCATGGATGTTTTACATCCTTTGCTGGTTGATAATGGTTCTATGTCTAGATGGCTAATAGAATTCCATTCACATACTTTAATAATTCAAATTTATAAATACAATTTTGTTCAGCAAGAAAGGGTCAGGGTGCAGCATTTAATTTGATGGTTCTAAGTAAAGATTTCCCTGTTTTTGCAGCAAAAACTGAAGATTACACTTCAAAGACTGAGCCAAAAATGCCTCCCTTATAGGTCATAAAACATTCCAACAGTAATGGACACAAATCTCAATCATTCCATTCATTTAAAATTGAATTAGAAACTGAAATAGAAGTGGAGTGAACTTGTATTTTGATCTAGATGTTTTTGGAAAAGCAAACCAAATACTGAAACTCAAAGCTAACGGATGTTATTATTTCCTGAGAATTCAAATATTTAACTTTAATTACACAATTGACTGAAGTCATCTTAATTTTGTACAATTCTGTAAATATTATCAATTATGCATGCCAGATGGAAATATTCAGAGGGGAAGAGAAAATAAAACAGTATTACACTATTTCTCTACAAAATTCTCAGTATTTTGCTTTTATTTCAAATTTGTAGCATCTAACATTTATCCATCTTCTTGAAACATCATCCATCATCATACAACCATCTCAAGAAGTACTAAAATCCAGTTCTCCACATAAACTCTTGGTAAAGTTTCACTAATCAGCTTCCTCAAAGGTAGATACTTTATCAAAAACTTTCAAAAAACAAACTGGTTCATCATCACTTTTTGAATGTCAAACTTAAATAAAGTGATAATAACACCAAATGACCAATGCTAATTAGCAGTTAACTCATGGGCTGTTTAACAAATTGTCTGAGAAATTATTTTCCCGTCTGGTCCAAGAACCTCAAATATGCCCAAATGCAAACAAAATTCTATTGTGCAGCACCAACATTTATAATCTTATTGGAGACAATTAATACATTGCTAGTTAAAACCTTTATGAAATATGACTGAGTTAATTCATTTATAAAATCTTACCAACAACATGTTCAGAGAGCGAAAATCCTTACTGAAATTGAAGTGCTTTCTTAGAATATCCACCACAGTCTGGTCTTTGCAGAGTGACTAGTAGGGCAAAAATATTTCAAAAGTTTTATAACGTATATAGCTCAGGCAGATTGCAAAATAGACAACATATAAATGGACTGCTGAACTAGTAGTTCATTAAAAATTACAATAATATAAATTGAAAAAAGATAATAAATACAAAATATATAGATAATAAATACTGGGTTTTTTTTTTAAAGGCATTACAATAGTGCAAAGTTCAAATTTATTGTCAGAGTACATACAAGTCATTACATACAACCCTCAGATTCTTTTTTCCTGTGGGCAAGGCAGAATTTCTATATAAGTGATTCCAAAAAACACTGTACTCAAGAAAATATACGAATATAGAAGAGAGACATAAACAAGAAGGAAATGCAAACAAACTGCAACACAATATCCAATTACAAATTATGTGTACAGTAAAAGTCCTTAGATGAGTTTTTGATTTTGTTATTTAGGAGTCTGATGGTGGAGGGGTAGCCACTGTTCCTGAACCTAGCATTATGAGTCTCGTGGCAGCTCTACCTCTTTCCTGAGGGCAGCAATGAGAACAGAGCATGTCCTGGTGCTGTGGATCTTGTTAATTGCTGCTGCTATGCGATGGTAGCATTCCATGTAGATTTTCTCGATGGTGTACTGGGCCGTATCCACTACCATTTGCAGGGCTTTCCGCTCAGAGATATTGGTGCCCCTATACCAGTCCACTTTCCACTGCACATCTGCAAAAATCTGTCAAGATTTCAAATGTCATACCGAACCTCTGCAAACTACTGAGGTGTGTTTATTACAATGACATTAGTATTTTGGGTCCAGGAAAGGTCCTCTAAAATAGTAACTCCTTGGAATTTAAATTTGCTCACCCTCTCCTCCTCTGATCCCCCAATGATCAATGAATTGTTCTCCTCCAGTTTTCCCTTCCTAAAGGCTGCTATCAGCTCGTAGGTTTTGGTGACAATGAGGGAGAGATTGTTGTTGGTGCACCATTCAGCCACGTTTTTCCATCTCCCTCCTGTGTGCTGACTCATTGCTCCTTTTTATACCACCCACTACTGTGGCATCATCAGCAAGTTTGCAAATGGTATTGGTGTCATTACCAAGCCAAGAAGTCATAGATCTGAATCGAGTAGAGCAGAGAGCTATAGTACTCTGGTACTGATGGAGTTTGTGGATGAGATGTTTTTGTCAATCTGCACTGACTTAGGTCTGGAGGTGAGGAAATCCAGGATCCAATGACACAGCCAAGTAATGAGGCCCACGTCTTGAAGTTTGCTAATTGATTCTGAGGGAATGACAGTGTTGAACATCGAACTATAGTCAATAAAGAGCATTCTGATGTATGTATCTTTGCTATCCAGGTATTCCAGAATTTTGTGTAGATAGAGACAGAGAGCTGGCATCTGCCACAGACCTTTTGCTGTGGTAGGAAAATTGGAATGGATACATGGTGCCACTCAGGCAGGAGCTCATATGCTTCAACACCAATCTCTCAAAACATCATCTGTTGTGCAGATTGTGGAAGGCCATGTAACCCCTCCATCTGGAATCTGGTGGAAATGTGGATTGCAGAGGGGCATGTGACCTCTCCATCTGAAACCTGATTGGAAGCCACCTCACCTGCCAATCAAGGTCAAGTCTTGCCCACAGGTCAGTAAACACCTGATCATTGCCCCCTTTAATTGTCTTATCAATACCTGGGCCGGATCCTCCAGCTGATGACACTATAAAGCCCACTGCATGTGAGCCATCTTCCTCTTTTTCTTCTGGGATGATCCCGAGCTTCACTTCAGGTTGGGAACTGTGGGCAACGCTGGAGGATCATTGTTAATGTGTGTGCAGATAAATGGTTGGGAGTTGTAGTATTGTGTGCTTAGTGTCCCTAGTTTAGTTATAAGATCCATGTCTGCCAGGGATATCAAGGGGTGGCGGTTATCATATTTGATAACTTTTTTTTTCCAAATTTTATTTCATTAGCACATGTAACAAAATTGCATACAGCACTATAAAATTCTATATATCAAAATCAATACACATTTTTTAAAAATCATTTTCTCCCTACTCCCTCCCACACGGTAAAACCCCAAGAAGAAAGCAAAGAAAAAGGGAAAAAAAGGGAAAAAGAAATAAACTGATTTTTAAACAATACTGGATATTACCTTGTGGATATATTGTGACCTAATTATTCTAACATTTACAACTACCATTATATCTTTTAAAAATGAAGTATATAGTAAAATAAAATACTGCTGTGCAATACATAACACTTAAGCAAAATCTAAGTACATAAACACACAAACAACAACTAATAAAGTAAAATGAGCTATATTAAGGTGAGGGAGGGGAATTACAAAGTTCGTGCCAAATTCTACCAATTGACACATTATAATTACTTATAAAGTTATAACACCAATCTTTTGCTTATAGGGAAACCAAATTTTCAAAAAGAAAATCATATCCGTATCCCATTTCCATGAAACAGCCATATATTTTCTGGCAAATATATTTGCCACTATCTTTAAAAATTTTTCTTGAAACTTATTTTAATTTTAAATCTGGACTAATCCGTGATAAAGCCCCAGAAGAAACACCATAACGTTTCTCAGTTGAAGAAAATCTATTAAATTAGTCCAAAAAAAATTCAATTTGGGGCACGTCCATGTAGAATGTAAGAAGGTGCCTGTGTCCTGTTTACACCGAAAACACTTATCCAAAATATCTAACTTCAATCTATTAAGCTTTTGTGGTGCAATATATAACTGATGTATTAAATTGTATTGTACCATTCTATATCTAACATTTATTGCATTTTTCATACTATCATATTTGTGTCCATTTTCTATCATTTATAACTATACCCAGGTCCATTTCCCACTTTTGCTTAGATTTATAAAAAAATTTATTTTTCACTCCCCTCAAAAGTAATAAATAAATAACAGATATAAACATTTTTGTATTCAGATTTGATATTATTGCTTCTATTCATCATCTTCGAATAGTAAATAAGATGTAGTTAATCTTTCACATAGATAAGCCTTTAATTGATAATATCCAAATATTATATTATTTTGTATATTCCATATTTAACTTTCAATTGGTCAACATATGTGATAACTTGATTGTAAAGCCTTCTACCCGTGAGTAACGATTATGTATATGTGTGTACATGTGTGTGTCTTTTACCCTTGTTGCGACTCCCCTACACGTGTAAACACAGGGCGGCATGGTTGGTGTAGTGGTTAGCTCAATATCTTTAAAGTGCCAGTAATCTAGATAGGAGTTCAAATCCTGCACTGTCTGTAGAGTTTATATGTTCTCCCCGTGTCTGCTTGGGTTTTCCCTGGGGGCTCCAGTTTCCGCCCACCATTCAAAACATACTCAGAGAGTGTTGGTTAATTAGGAGTAAATTAAGTGCCACAGACTTGTGGGCCGAAATGGCCTTTTACTGTGCTTCATGTCTAAAATTTTTAAAATTGAGCACTACTGTTCAGATTCATTACGTTTGAGACCCATTGAACCAGTTTCACACACATAACACCTTCAGTGTGGATGTGAGTGCCACAGGTCATTTAGGCAGGTTATCACATTCTTCTTAGACCCCCGTATGATTGAGGCCTGTTTGAAACAGGTGGGTACCATGCCCTGTCAGAATGGGATGTTGAAAATATCCATGAAACGTTGGCTGGTTGGTCAGTAAAGATTTTCAGTACTCGGCGGGGTGTTTCAGCTTCCTCTCACTCTCCAAAAATTACAGGGTTTGGTAAGTCAGTTGAATGTAATTGGACAGCTTGGATTTCATGGGCCAGAAAGACATTCTATTGTGCTGTTGAGAAACAGGATAAATCTGTTTTTTCTTCAAAAATTGTTTATTCCAAATGAAACAAATTGAGAGAGAATTGTACATTCAACAATTGAGCAAATTAAGTCCAACTTATTGAACCAAGCAGCAAGGTGGAAGGTCACTTGGGGAATTTCATTTCAAGCATTAGGAAAAGTACACCATTATAGCATCCAGTTAGTTTATCAACACAAAGAAGACTGGCAAAATTGGATCTCCAATTGATTCAGTGGCTGGAAGAAAAGGGTATTGGTTGACACGTTTTTTTTGCCACTGGAAAGTTATTAGTAGGGTACAGAAAAGCTCACTGTTTGTGAAACAAAATAATTGCAGGGGGAAGGCCTCTCACATTGAAGTTTTCTTTTTTTTAATCATCTCTGTGATTGAAAGGAAGGAAGACTGCAGAACATGGCCCTGGCTCATCATGAAGGAGAAAGTAGAATTTCATTCAAGTAAGTGTAACCTTGGAATTTATGTCCACAGACTCCTAAAAGTGCATAATACTAACTAGACCATAAGTCTAGTTCTGGACATCATGAGAGATATGACAGCACAAGAGATGGTGAGGAAGTTTACAAAGGTGTTGTCAGGAATGAAAAATTTCAGCTGGGTGGAAAACTTAAAACACCAGAGATTCATGAATGTCTATCAAACTGTGAGGAAACTAAATAGTGTAAATAGGAAGGGCACATTCTTCTTATCAGAAGGGTAAAAATCATGGGAATGATTTTAAAATTCGTAGAGATGAGAGGGAAGATGAGAAAAAAATCCTCATCATCATTTGGATAGGTACTTGGCGTGTAGTGCCATAGAATTGCGAAAACCCACGTAGCACCTTTGAAATCAGCAAATGCATGATCAGATAAATAATCTCCACTTCTTTTTAAAGATTTTAAAAAATGTAGACAATAGTGACAGGTCCTTCCAGCCCAGAAGCTTGTGGTGCCCAAATACCCATGCTTTTTGAAGGGTGGGAGAAAACCGAAGCACTCAGAGGAAACCCACATAGACACAGGCAGAACCTACAAACTCCCTACAGACAGTGCAAGTTTCAAACTGGAGTTGGTGTCGTGCTAACCGTGTTGTGCTAACCGCGACACTAACTCTGCTGCCAACTTGCTGCAGATTTTCAATGTTACAGCAAATAAATTCTCTACCCTTAAAATTTCAAAAGTATATTTAATAGCCCAGGTATGCTGCATATTTGAATTAAACGTAGACCCCGACTTACAACCTATGTGACTTACACCCATCTGCACATATGCCTAATTTTTTTTTAAATAAAGAAAAAATATCTAAATATAAAAATTTTGCTTTTACGGATCCATTCTAAACATCAGGTGCAGTGCCTTCGCGTTGAAGAAGTCGCCTCGGCTGCCCAAGTGTACTCAGTATAGAAACCACGGCTATGTGTCAGTTTGGGGGAGTAGAGGGGGGAGGACATGTTGGCTCAGGGTGGGGGGGGGGGGTGGCACCGACCAGTTCCTGGGCAGGAGTGGGGACCTCGGGCTTTACAATTGGAAAATGTCTGGGTGGTTGGGGATCGGCGGCAGCAAGGAGGTGTCAGGTCTGGCAGCAGCAGTGGAGATTAAGCTTAAGTCATTGGGAAGGAATAACCTTAGACTAATGTAAACCTGATCCTGAATGGGAATGGCTACTTATACCAATGCCTCCACTTGCAAATGGCTTTACATTAGGGAAATGGACGAATGATAAAACAGATACAGAGAAATTCTGTCTTGCATCCATTTTGAGATATGACCAGTCATAAGCTAGCTGAGGACTACCTGTATTTTGTTGAGTTGTTTTTTTTTCTTAAAGTACCTCAATTGGCCATTACAGTGCCATTTGGCATTACACAAATCAACCTCAGCACACTAAATTATTTACACCTTTCAGATCTACAAGAATTCACTTTGTTAAAGGTTACCTATTCCTCGGTACTGATGCATTGCTAATAATAATATGGAATCTATTTTTATGATTTGTAAAGGGACATTTATCCATTGGAACTAATATAATAAAATATTGTAAGAAAAAAGTTACCTCAATATTTTGATTCCATTCTTGTGCAAATCTCTTGTCAGGAAACTCTTCTGGTAAACTAAGTTGTTGCTGGAACACTTCCATATATAGCCCAAAGTTGAATGCATTAAGCAAATGAATCTGTCTGTGCGAAAATCTGGACTTCACCCTTTTCTCTAGCAGTTCCAAAACATCCTAAAATTGCAACAGAAATATAGAAAGTTAATTACTCCTTTTCTTTAAAGCTGCTAAAGACCGACATACGTGGTAAATGGGAGACCATTGAGGAATACAGAAGAGCAGAAAGATTTAGGAGTAACGGTACATCGTTCCCTGAAGGTAGAAACTCACGTGAATAGGGTGGTGAAGAAGGCTTTTAGTATGCTGGCCTTTATCAATCATGGCATGGAATATAGGAGTTGGGAGGTGATGTTGAGATTGTATAAGACGTTGGTGCGGCCTAATTTGGAGTTCTGTGTGCAGTTCTGGTCGCCTAATTATAGGAAGGATATAAACAGAGTGGAGAGAGTGCAGAGAAGGTTTACCAGAATGTTACCTGGGTTTAAGCATCTAGAGTATAGGGAGAGATTGGACAGATTAGGTCTTTATTTTTTGGAGAGTAGAAGGTTGAGAGGGGATTTTATAGAAGTATTTAAGATTATGAAAGGGATAGACAGAGTGGATGTGGATAGACTATTTCCGTTAAGAGGAGGAAAGATTAAAACAAGAGGACATGAGTTAAGAATTAAGGGGCAGAGGTTTAGAGGTAACATGAGGGGGAACTTCTTTACTCAGAGAGTGGTAGCCGTGTGGAATGAGCTTCCGGGAGAAATAGTGGCGGTGGAGTCAATTGTATTATTTAAGAAAAGGTTGGACAGGTATATGGATGAGAAGAAGATGGAGGGTTATGGGCATTGTGCAGGGAGGTGGGACTAGAAAGGGGTGTTTGGTTCGGTGCGGACTAGAAGGGCCTAATGGCCTGTTTCCGTGCTGTAATTGTTATGTTATGTTATATGTTATGTTAAGAAATTAATATATTTACTCCTAATGACATCTGGATCTAGTGACTATTCTCTTAAGTCAATTAATCAAGAGGAGTTTTAAATGGTTCAGGACAACTTAATAAGGTGGTTTAAAAAAATTCAATGATATTTAATCCATTGATTAATTGTTCATCTGGCCCAATATTTTGAGGGAAAAAGTGGATTCAACATAAATTCTGATTGCAACTCAACCTATTTATAAGATGCCCATTTTCCATTGGCACCCTGTCCCAGGAATTAACTGGGAATTTACTGGGACAGGGTCCAGTGGTAAAGGAACACTGTCCAAAAGCCAGCGTCAAATGATTTCATTTCATTCCTGGGATTAACCACCTCTACCCATCCCCCCCCCCCCTCCCCACCCCCAACTCATATCCTCAGTGTTTACTGATGATGGCATGCTGATAAAACCAGTGGAAAAGGGAGAACACTCTGATCCCCAAGGATGAGTGTGTTCAGTGGAAAAGCAAAAAGTGTCCCAGTTAAGGGTGGCCCGGTGGAAATGCACAATGGACTTCCTATCCCAGGAGACTGCACAGCTTAAATAATTGGAATGTAGTGAAAAAGAGGCTTTAGATGAGCTTCATATTGCTCCAGTGAAATTATTGGGAATTCTGAATCCAACATTTTCAATTCCTGCTAGAGTTTCTGTACTTCTTGCTTGTGATTTTTACACCATTCTCCTGAAGATTTACTTCCAGTATATCTTCTGATCAAGATGGGAACTTTACCCAAGGACAGGTTAAGCTGAAAATATGTCATCTACACACAATGTCCAGTCTGGTGGAGTTGGTATAAGAGGATCATTGCTTCACTGCTGGTGATAAAGCTTTTCAGAAGGAGATAAAAGACAATGGCGCAACATCTTCCCAGGTGTTGAGGATCTCATAGGCATTTCTGATGGTATCTCTCCAGACTCTGTCTCATCAGTCTTGCACGCAGGGAGAGGAAGTACATTACAGACCTGGATTTTCGTGTCCTTTCAGTGAAAATGTACGAGTGCAGGAAATGAAAAGAAAAATGCCTCTGCTACGTAGGCAGAGTTGAATTTCAGGAACTAATTTGGGACCATTGGTAACTGAGGTCCAAGACTTGTTTAAGGACTATCCCCAGACAGGAATTTGTGTGCAAAGCATGAAGCAAGTTGATAGAGCATCTTTGACTTCAGTGAAAATCCCAAGTTCCAATCTTTTTTACAGCAAAGTAATCTCACATACAGTGAAGGCTAGCACAGTACCACAAAAGTCTTCATTAGGTGTAGTTGGGAGATGATGTTGATGCAGGCAAAAGGCTGCAGTGGGGAAATGTCTGGTAAGGTGGTAGCTGCTCTGATAGCTACAAAACTTAAAATGTCTCATCTACCCTTGACAAAAGTGCCATATCCACAAGAATTAGTCTCTATGGTGGAAACCTCTTGAAGACTATGTTTATCATGTAGAATTCTTGTATTTTGCTGGATTAACAAAGATAATGTACACAGATAAAAAGAAAAGTAATGATTGACAGAACTAACAAGATAATAACAACACTGCTGATCCCAAGCAAGTATTCTACATAAAGAAGGTAGATGCCACCCCATTTTCTACAAGGGAAGCCTCCAACAGATAAATGCATCCACTGTTCCGAGAGTCCCCAGGTTACAACAGGGTTGGGCGCCTGAAAATTGTAAGTTGATTGAATGAACAGGTCTGAGAAATGGAGCTGCAAACTGGCCTTGCTGATTCAGGGAGCAAGTCTGCTCAGTGGTTCCAGCTCTCCTCAATGCTCTGCAACCCCCTGAATGTTATGGCTCCCCATGATGGGTTAAGGCAGAGGGAAAGAAAGGCATGTGGAATGCCCACTTCCATCCAGCAGAAGATGCCTGCAACTCTGCTTCAGACAGTAAATCTATCCCCATTTATGCAGCTGGTTTCTCAAATGCTCATCCAGATGCACATTTGGATACGGGGTTGGATACGGGGCATCCTTAAGTTGGGAATTCATAATCAGTGAAGGACATGTTTGGGCTTTACAATTAAAGAAAATTTTCAAACCAACTGGTACTTTCTGTGATATTAATATGTCTTTTGATCTACTGTTTCAGGCAGAGCACCAAATTTGCTGATTGAATTAACAAGTTTTCCCCATGCTTCACATGAATGAGCAATCTTATTCAGCTAACAAAAAAAGAGAAGTCAAGGTCAGGCAGTATCAATGGACGCCTAGGGGTGGTCGACATTTTAGGGTGAAATCCTGCATCAAAACAGATTGTAAAGAGGAGATAACAATTTTGAAGGGGAAAGAGATGAGGCGAGCAATAGATGGATCAAGGTGAGGTGAAGTTCATGGGTAAATGGAGCCAGATAGAGAATGGAAAGGTGGACATGTTGACAAAGGTTGGGAGGTGATGATAGAGACAAAGGCCTGCGTATTATAGAATCTGGTAATGAGTGGAATTAGGTCAAGTGGGGTGGGGGGGGGGGGGGAGGAATGGACAGAGGACCCAGTAGATTATTTGTGTGGATGATATGCAGAGGAAGCAGGTGAGGAAAGGAAAAGAAAATGAATAACAGTAATGTAGCTTTATATTTTTTTAAAACTGTACACTCACCAGTCGACAAGTTAGACCCACCACTGCAACAGGTGTCTGGGGTGCCTGTGCAATGTCAAGGAGGTTATAAAGCAAGGTCTGATTTTTGTGATGAGCAAAGAGGTCAAACTCATCCAAAATAAAAAGCACTGGCCGACTGCTGCTGCGGTTTCCTAGAAATAAGACCATAATTAATTTTAAAAATCAATTTCTTTACACATCACTCTTTGATGTAGTTTGATTTTCAGATATTTTTTCATTCATCGCTTCATAAAGCTTTCAATATCGTTACCTATCCTCCATGGCCAAGTCATCTTTCTTTTGATTTGCATCCTTCAGAGAAACAATTTCACCAGTCAAAAGAACGTAAGCACCTAATACATCCCATCAACTCTTAAAGTATAAATTCATCACAGAAGTGAAAAATGAGGCATCACATCAGCTGATGATTTCGAAAGTTGCACACCATTTCTGGCTCCAAGTGCATCTTCAACCCCAGAGCAAATAATATAAATATTCAAATACTGTTAAACAACACGATGGGAGCACCTTTTCCAGAAGGAAGGCAACAGTTTGAAGTGTCTGTTAACAACCATCTTCTCAAGAACAATTTGGCTTAGGCAGGAAATACTGGAATTCACAGTGGTAAAGGATTTGAAAAAAATCACTACAGGATTATGGAACAATAAGAGGTTGCAAATACTGGAACAAAACTCCAGTAGTTCAAAGCCCAATTACTTTCAACACTATCGCAAGACTCTTGAGATCTCAATTGTAAAACCATGCAGGAAGTTAGAGAGTTGTCTTATTTGAATAAAACATATAGTTCATTCATATTTCAAATAAATTTTCATGGGTCAAAAATTTAATAAATATTCAATTTTTTAAATTTTTTTTCTCTATTTTCATTCAGCAATGACAAAGCAATTTTTTCACAAATGATACCCAAGCCAATTTTATGGAGCATAAGTGTTGACAGCTGGAGAAAAACCTTCACTCATCTCAGGTAAAATGCATTTCAGATTGCTGAAATCAAAAAGTACAGTACAACTCCGATTATCCAAAATTCTCAGTTATCAAATTTTTTTTTAAAAATTTTGGATAAATGAGGATATCGGAAACAGAGCAGAAATCCTCATTTATACCAAATTTTTTTTTGGAGCCGAACTGACCAGGGACGTCAGGTTCCTGGCAGCAGTGGAACTTGGGCTCCTGGTGACGGCAGCAGCAGACCTCGGGCTCCCAGCACAAGCGGGGCTTTGGTGGGGAGGTGTCAGTGATCATCGGTGGCCAGCATTTTTTTGGTTAGAATTAAACATTATTTTAGTGCTTAAAAAGCCTTACCTTGTTGTTTCTTGTTGTTTCAACCCTGTTAAAAGTGATTTGCTGTTGCTCCTGGGCTGTTTTTTTTTAAAGTGACCAGTTCCCTGAAATAAAAACATTTATCCAAAATAGGCCTGGGCGGATAATCGGAGTTGCACTGTAGTTTCATAATGTTCCTAATGTCAAAATGTCACATTTCCAGTGCAAGTAAGCAAGGGACATCATTAACCAGTATGCTCACCACATCTTATTCAATACCTGAGGACTGAACACTCTTGACCAGTGCTACACTTCACCAAGAAAGCCTGCCACTCCATTTCTTCCTTAGGTTCTTGGGCACTCAAACTTTATGGGACTTCTCCTGGGGCCAGCGTGCTGAGGCCATTGTGAAAAAGGCACACAAATACCTCTACTTGGATGAGATTCAGCAAGTGGTCAAAAACTCTATCAAACCTCTGCAAGTGTACTATGGAATGTATACTAATTAGTTGCATCACACCCTGGCTTGGAAACAAATGTCCAGGAATGCAGAAGGTTACAGAAAGTCCATCATGGCACTGACTTCCTGGACATTAAGAAACAGCCTCAAGAAAGCCACTCAGGCAAGACAGAAACCTGAAATCTAGCACCATTCCATGCAAGAATGGTTCCTTTCCAGTTTCCACCAGACACTTGCACTACAAAATTACAACAACTTCAGGACGAGGGATCACGCCTTTCTTTGCGTCACAGGTGCTCCTCAACTTACAATGGGGCTATGTTGCTGCAAACCCATTGTCATTTGAAAAAAAAATCATAAGTCAAAAAAGAATACCACACCTAACATTTTTTAATGATTAAATTTAGAAAACCTTTATTCCACATTGAAAAATAACCATTAACAGACACACAACTAAAAGCACACTGGACATGAAGGATGTTTGAAGCATGGAACTAAAATTAATTGCTGGATGGTGGGGATGCTAAATCGACAGGGTCATAAATTTCACTCTCTTCTGATGATGCTTGAGAACAGCTCAAAGAAGGCACTGCGTCATCGACACTTGTTGATGGTTTAACAGGCATAGTCTTCTTTAGGACAATGTCAATTTTTGACTGGAGAGATTGTTTCTTCTTTTCATTGTAAAGTTCTCTGTAGCAACCAAAAGCATCCTGTCAGCCCTACCATTTGATCTTCCATCCACGTGACAAGTAATCTTTCCATATCATCAATTGGCCCAGCTCTTTTCTTCGTGATGATGGTGGAAATCACCAATGCTGACGATTTCACGGCATCACTGATTTGTCTCTTATCCTTTTGTATAGTCTCAAAAGTCCAAACTCACGTGCTATAGCCTCCTTCATGCTGAGCAAGTACCTTGAGTTTCATCTTCAGAGTAATTATTTTCCTCTTTTTCTTCTCACCAGAAGCAGAAGACACATATGACCGCTTAGCAGACATGATGGTTTTTTTTTTACATTGCACTCGCTCGTGTAATCGCCACAATGACTGCGAGCATGGTTGAGTCAGCATCGTGAAAGGGTATGCTGTACATACTCTGTTGCCATTGACCAGCATCACAAGAGAGTAGCATACTGCATATCACAAGTGTGGGAGCAGATCGCAATTTGAAATTGAAAATACAGTTTTGAACTATTGTTATTTCGAAAAATCGCAAGTCGGACTATGGTGGAGGGGCAGCAGCTGTCCCTGAACCTGGTGGTGTGAGTCTCGTGGCACCTATACCTCTTTCATGACGGGAGCAGGAGAACAGAGCGTGCGCTAGATGGTGTGGATCCTTGATGATTGCTGCTGCTCTCCGACGGCAGCACTCCCTGTAGGTGTTCATGATAGTCGGGAGGGTTTTGCCTGTAATGTCCTGAGCTGTGCCCACTACCTTTGGAGGGCTTTACGTTCAGGTGTATGGGTATCTCCATACCAGACTGTGATGCAGCCAGTTAGCACACTTTCCACCACACATCTGTAGAATTTTGCCAGGGTTTCTGGTGTCATACGAAACCTCCGCAAACTCCTGAGGAAGTTGACGTGCTTTCTTCACGATGCCATAGATGTGTTTGATCCAGGAAAGATCCTCCGAGATAGTGATCTGTAGCATATTTCTAACTCTGTTTATTGATTTTCTTTGCTTGTCATTTGATGTTCCACCTGCCTTTTCAAAGGGTTCTTTATGAACTTAAATTTGTTCACCCTCTCCACTTCTGATCCCCTAATGTTCACTGGCTTTTCCTTCCTGAAGTTAAGAGTCACCTCCTTCGTTTTGGTGACATTGAGTGCAAGATTGTTGTTGGTGTCCCATTCAGCCAAGTTTTCAGTTTCCCTCCTGTGTGCTGACTCATCACCTTCCTTGTGTATGACATTTGGTCAGTCTTCAATAAAGTTTTTTGCTTAGCTAAGCTAATGTGCATTACTGAGTTCACCATGCCTGAATTTCTTCTGGATTATTGAGCAGGGAGCATTTGAAGATTGGGAGGAGTTTTACTGTGATCTCTATGGAAACTACCTTTGTGGCTATACTGGAATATTTTCAGGATAACCTCTGTAATTGAAGATAATAATTTTCAGTAATGGCTGACAGCATACAATGTTTTCATGCCTCAGCTCACTTCAGACTACTGTGTGCACCGCCAAAGTCAGAAATATCCTGGAGGTCAGATGTCATCAAACTTCCTGCTCTGCGACTGGATTGGAGTCCAGCAATACAGCACTTGTGCTGGAGAGAGGCCAAATGAATTTCCCAAGGGATGGTTGCCAATCAGGTAATGACTCCATTTATGTTTTAAGCTTAGATTTGAATTGAAAACACTTATCTATTCATTTTAATTTTTAATATCTAATTGAGTTGCCCTCAAATATTTCTGAGACAGTTAAAAACAGTTAAAGTCTTCAGTTCCATGATTCAAATTCAGTGATGCTGAATCAGTGTCCTTCAATAACTAAATGCAGAACTGGATATCATCTCAAAATGAAGAACATTTTGGAAAGGCAACTGGAACGTCAAATGACAGGCAATGAAAATCAATAAATAGAGTTAGAAACATTCTACTGATCAAACAACATCTGTGGAACGAGAAACAGTCCATATTTTGATGTAAGACAGTTGGAATGAAGTTTAAATTTTCTGCTTCTGTACCGTAAAAATGATCCAATGAGACCCAAGCCCAGGAGAACCAACAATTCAAGAAAGGTTAAAAAACATTTTACACAATACTGAATGGTTTGCAGAGGCCAAGGGAATACTAAACAGATGTACAGTTCTGAGGGAAAATATTAAGAGGGAAAAACCAGTTTCAGCAGTAACAATCCCCCATCAGCATTTTTATATTAAAAAATAATTGAATTTGTTTTAAGAAAATGCCAAAAAGAATTGATGCATTTATGAACCACTACAATCAATTAATAACTTTTTGATGCAGATCCAACATTATTTATCTAGAGCCATTTCCATGGAGCTCAAGTAGTTTATTTAATCACATTAATGTTTCCATATAACCATATAACCATTTATGGAGCGGAAACAGGCCATGTTGGCCTTTCGAGTCCGCACCGGTTCACTGATTCAATGATTTAAATCAGAGGTATCATGGTATGAGAGACAGAGAGTAAGGGGGAAAAGTATCGACAAAAGACAAATGGGAACAGAGTAATAAACAGAAAAAACTTCAACAAATTACGTGGGTGTACATAACTATTGTGCAAATTTTACAGACAAATTCTCCATTTTTAAGAGTTTGGCAAATACTGACTCCATCCTCAGTTTTCAGCTAGATTCAATTGCTTACTCTTCAAATAAAAAGTGTATTGATTTGATATCATTGGTGCTTCTATTTATTGCTATTTTTGTTGGATTCACTCCAGTTACAAGTGAGGCAAAGTTGTGCTTGATAAATTGACATATAACTTCACAGTAACTGTACCGGAAATCAGAGGAGTTCCACTTATGTAAAACTGATAGAAGTTTTCAGCTGACTTTCATAAATGCCAAAATATATTTTTTTCCCTCTAGCATGGGGCCACTTTATCCCATACAGTTTTAGAAGAGTTGTACCGTCCAAATTCACAGAGGCTTTTTGTAGCCTATTAACATTACACATTTAGGACTTCGGGTAAAATTTGATTTAAAAAAAAACACTTATGGTATCTGACAGTCCAAATTTGAACTTTGGACAACTAAATCAAGACAAACAAATCCTAATTTAAACTCACAGGTGTCTGAGAAAACAAACAACTGAGCTCTCAAATAATCATTCTCAAAGATTACTGTATCTTATTTACTTACTATTCTTTGGTTTGCCAACACGATTGAGAACACTAAAATGGAGCAATGTACTTTATGATCAAATGGAAATTCCCTAATGGCTTAGTGTGTGGAGCTGATTTGGATTGGCATTTTTCCGGACATCTCAATGAAAGCAGCAGTGAGGCGAGAATAGGGTCATTAGAATTGACATCCTTGTCTACATACAGGAAGGAAAGCAAAGCAGCTGGCTTTTGGCTTTCAAGTGACTGTATGGGCATTTGAACAAGGGGATTTATATTCCTGTTCAGCCAAATGTCTCATTCAAATTGTCAACATCTGCCCACTGTGCACACTCAAACGAGGAGTCAGGCCACTTGAATGAGTGAAACTCACACGACAAACAAATCCTTTGGCCTACCACACACATACCTATCTACACATCCCATTTGCCCACATTAAGTCTGTATCCTTTTATACTTTGCCACTTGCAATGTCTGTCTCAATGCTAGTTAAACATAGTAATTGTATCTGATTCATCATCTCCTCTGGCAGTGTTTGAGATATAAATAATTCCATGTAAATAGACCTCACACTGCAGATAGCCTTTAAATCATCTCTCTCTCACCTTAAACCAGTGGTTCACAACCTTTTTTTCCCCACTCATATACAACCTTAAGAAATCCTTTACAAACCATGGAGCGCCTATTGGCATCCTTGGTAAGGGATTACTTAATGTGGCATGTGCATGGAAAAACAAAGTTGAAAACCACTGCCTTAAACCCACTGCCTCTTGTTTTTCATATCGCTATTATTGGACTTTAAATCAGGTGACCTCCTCATCACCCTTCACTCTAGGGAAAACAGGCTAGTCTGTCCAAGCTCCATTTTAAATTTAGATATATAGCACGGTAACAGGTCATTTCAGCCCACGCCTCTGCCTCCCAGCTTACTTTCATGACGGTGACTCTCCACTCTCCACCTCTCCCCCCACTCAAGACCCTGTTTTCGGCCTTCTCCTGGACTTCTCAACCTGGCCAACTGCCCGCTCTGGTCCTTTTTTATTTCCAACTGCTTCCAACCATCTCAACGTCACTACTCTCCTCTCATATTCTAATCTTAGTTTTTCAGAAAGCTCTGACCTCCACTCTCTCCACGACAATCCCAAACTCACCATCAAACATGCAGATAAGAGTGGTATTGTTGTGGTCTGACGCATTGATCTCTACCTTGCTGAGGTCAGATAACAACTCTAAGAAACCTCCTCCCATCTATCCCTCCCACAGGACCCCACTACGGAACATAAAGCCACTGTCTCCAACTTCAGCACCTCTGGTCATCTCCCTCTCATGGCTGCCAACCTCATTGTTTCCCATCCCCGCATTGCTTGTTTCTACCTTCTAACAAAGATACATAAACCTAACCATCCAGATAGACCCATTGCATCTGCTTGCTCTTGTACCACCGAACTAGTTTCATCTTACTTTGACTCTATCTTTTCTCCCCGGTCCAATTCCCCCCCTGCATCTGTGATACCTGACTTCAGATTCCTTGAACTGGACTGCTACATCTTAACGATGGATGTCCAATTCCTTAATACTTCCATCTCCCATACAGAAGGTCTTAAAGAACTTGAGTTCTTTCTGGACCAGAGACCCGACCAGTTACCCTCAACCTCCTCCACCTGGTAGAACTTGTCTCACTTTAAACAACTTCTCCTTCAACTCATCTCATTTACTCCAAATCAAATGAGTATCTATGGGTACCCACATGGGTCCCGGGTACCCACATGGGTCCCAGCTACCCCTGCCTGTTTGTGGGTTTTATGGAGCAACCCATGCTAAAAACCTACACAAGCAAGACCCCTCCACTCCTCCTCTGGTACATCGATGACTGCAACAGGGCTGCCCATACATCTGCAATGAGCTTGTCAACTTCATCCACTTCGCAGCCAACTTCCACCCCGATCTCAAACTCACCTGGTCCCTTCCTGGATCTCCATGTCTCCATCTCAGGAGACAAGCTTTCCACAGACATATATTACAAACCCACTAATTCCCACAACTACCTGGACTACACTTCCTCACACCCTGCCCCCTGCATAGATTCCATCCCCTTCTCTCAATTTCTCCATCTCTGCTGCATCTGTTCCCAAGATGATGTCTTTCATTCCAGATCTTCTGAAATGTCTGTCTTCTTTCACCAATGTGGCTTCTCCTCCATCACCATCAACTCAGGCCTTACCCGCCTCTCCTCCATTTCCTGCTCATCTGCCCTGGCACCAACCCCCCCCCCCCTACACCCAGATGCAACAAACAGAGCCCCCCCCCCCCCCCCACCTATCCTCACCTTCCACCCCACCAAGCTTCGCGTCTAATACCTTATCCTTGGGAACCTACCAGCACACAACAGGATCCCACCTCCAGACACATCTTTCCCTCTCCTCACGTATCTGCCTTCCATAGGGTCCGCTCACTCTGTGCCTCCCTCATGCATTCCTCCCTCCCACCAATCTCCTTGCTGGCACCTTACCCTGTGGCTGCAGAAAGTGCAGCTCTTGAGCCCTCAGCTATCCCTTCACCATGGTCCGGGACCCCAAACAGGCCTTTCAAGGGAAGCAACACTTCACTTGTGTATCCGCAGGACTGATTTACTACATCCAGTGCTCCCTTTGTGGCCTTCTCTACACCAGACTTAGTGCAGATTGGGAGATCGCTTTGCTGAACACCTTCACTCCATCCATAACACTGATAGAGACCTCCCAGTAGCCAACCATTTCAGTTCTGTGCCAAACTCCCATACTCACCAAAACTACTTGCAAATTGGAGGGGCAACACCTGATTTTCCATCTGGGCTCTTTCCAGCCAGATGGCATTAACATCGATATTTCTGGTTTCTACTCAACTGCTCTCCTCTTTCCCTTCCCTTCTTCCATTCCCCTTTCTAGTTCTCCTTTTTCCCTTCATCTAGCTATCCCTCCTCCCCTTGATCACTGCTGTCCCCTCTCTCCCTCCCTTCTCCATCTATCACCTCCTGCCTTTGCGACCACAGCTCAGTCCACTCTTTTGTTCAGATGCATGCTGACATTTTTCCATACTTTGATGAAAGGTTCAAGCCTGAAATGTATTTTTACCTTTGCTACATAAAGGGCACTCTTTGACCTGCTGAGTTTCCCCAGCATTGTGCGGTTTTAGTTCAGCCCACGAGTCTGTGCCGCCCAATTTACACCCAATTAACCTGCATCTCTGGTATGGTAGAAGTAACAAGAGAATAAAATTTGACCCATGACATTTTAACGTAATTGATAATAATCTTAACTAAAAATTACCACAAGTGATAAACTTCAGTGAAAGAATCTACAACAAAAAAATCTGTACCTTTTTTCAAAGCCTCAAGAAGAAAAGCAAGATTTTCAGCAAAACTCCCCTGTAATTAGAAAACACAGATTTTGTCAGGCAAGAGTTTTTATGGTCATACATTTCTAATAAAATAAAATTGTATTTAATTCTTATCCCCCAGATCATCTGCAAGATAAACAAGAGGTATTTTTGCAATTTGGCTAGTTGCAATGACATCAATTCATGATTAACAGGCCAAGTTAGCTTTTCACTATTGCTCTTTGGAAAACAGAAAAAGAACTTGGGGGAAAAAAAAATACAATTCTGAAATCCAATGCAAATAAAGAAAATGCCAATGTCTATTTATGGCCCTGGACCAAAGTGAGGGGGAGATGTTGGGGCAAGTTGTGCAGAGAGGATGGCAAGTGAGAAACAAGAGAACTCTATCCTTTTCTGTGTGTAGGTGGGTGGGGGCAGGGTTAGAATGGAAGTATCGGAATGAAGGAGGTACAGGCAAGGGGTTTATCAATGACAGCAGGATGAAGACATATTTCTGGAAGAAAGAGGGCATTTCATATGTTCTGGAACGGGAGGCCTTATCCTGGGATCAGATAAGGCAGAGGGAAAGGTATTGGGAGAAAGGGTTGGCGTTCTAACAACAAACAGGATTGTAGGGGACATCACATGATGGCATAGAGTCAGGTTGAAGGAATCTGGCTCTCCCAAAGAAAAGTTTTAAAAAAGGGGGAAAAAAAAGTGATGAGCCTTTAATTAAATTTTTTTTAAAACTTAACTGACAGAAAGGCAACAATCTACTAATGTTGCCAAAATAAGATAAGAACGTCACTGGCAAGTCTGCAACACAACAAAAGGAACAGCAGGATCAACAAGAGAGGCCAATCTTGCAGATGGAACCAAGAGCTATACTGAAGGAATCTGCCAGGCAACTAAGAACTCCAAAGTCAGATGTGCAGGGAACTGCAGACCTGACGGAGTCAGAGCAATGGAGAGACAAAGAAGATGTCTTTGAGTCACCCAAGCATGCATGAAAAGTTGCGCATGCATGGAGCATGACATCATGGATGGACAAGAAGAAGTGGAAGCAGAAGAAGAGGCACACAATCCTTTATCCGGACATCTAAAATCCAGAAAGCTCCAAAAACTGGCATTTCTTTCCTGGTGCTAGTACAGCGGAGGGAGGGAAGGAGAGAGGCGGAGCAGGAGGGACAGCAGCACGACTCGGGTGGACAGGGGGGAGAGACGGCAGCGCGACTCGGGTGGGCAGGGGGGAGATGGCAGCGCGACTTGGGTGGGCAAGGGGGAGAGACGGCAGTGCGACTCGGGTGGGCAGGGGGGAGAGACGGCAGCGCGACTCAGGTGGGCAGGGGGAGAGAGATGGCAACGTGTCTGGAAATGGGTGGATATGGCAGCACAATTCAGGTGGCCTTAAATCTGGGGAAGCTGGCTTTTGTTCTGAAATCCGGAAAAATCCGAAATTTGAAACACACTGTCCCTCAAGGATAAAGGATTGTGCACCTGTACTGATTGTTGAAGCAGGTACAAAACCTAGAATGCCTTTCAATATCCATGTTGAGTGCAGAAACTTTGATAATGAGAGAGATCAAGCAAGCAAGATTGATAATTAAAAAAACACAAATGATAAAAATGATTACATTTATGAAATAGTCAATACTTTTCAAAAAAGGTTTGATGAAGAGGAAGAAAGAGTTAAGACTACAGAATTTATGCTACAAATGATCCAAGAAAGAATGGATAAGATGGAAAATTCAACAGATGCAATGAATCTTGTCAATGAACAATTATGTGGAAAAAATGAACTCTTTAGAAAATTTCAGCAGAAGAAACAATATTGAAATTGTTGGGATTATGGAAGGTGATGACAATTTTTTTGGAACATTGTATTCCAGATATATTTGGTCAAGATCCATTTCAAGGGGATGTCGATAGAAAGGGCACACAGATCAATAAGACCATGATCATCACCTGACCAGAGGCCGTGACCTATTCTGATGAAGTTTTTCATTATCAATTGAGGGGGAAAAAAATTCTTGAATTAGCAGCAAAAAAAAGCCAAAGAACAAAAAGGTCCATTAGAATATAATGGAAACAAGATTTTCTTTTATCCTGATATTAGTTTTGAGTTATTAAAGAAAATAATTCAATTTGTTGAAGAATATTTGGTGAAAAAAAGGATACAACTTTATCTTGCACTATTCAGCAACTCTGAAGATCTTTGTACAAGCTGGAGTAAATAATTTCTTTATGAATCCTGGAGCTGCATAATGCAGATGTTTTGCCATATATTTGCGTGAAGTTGATCAGAGGGCAACCCAACAAGCAACAGTTTGGCAACCCAACAAGCAGGAGTTTGAAGACTCTTCTTGAAATATAATAAGATTGATTAATCCTGTCTTAAATATATAATGATGATAAAATAGATATCTGAGGGAGCTAGAGAAACAAGCTCAGGCTTCTGCAGATTCATAGGGATGTTAGTGGCTTTGGTCATTAACTGTAAAGGGGGGTAGGGAAGTGTTGTAGATTATAGTCACTGAAGGGGGTAATCACTATTTTGTTTTATATTCATAACTTTTTTCTTTTCTTAATTTCTTTTAGATCTGGATATTTTAGAGAAAGATGCCTTTATACTAGATCGATAAAAGAATTGAAGACTCAGGGAGTTGAGAAGTGGTTGGTGAAGGGAAGATGTTATATATAGATGATAAAAATAAGTATATGAATGTTCTAACTTTTAATATTAATGGTCTCCATAATCCAGTGAAGAGGAAAAAGTATTGACACATACAAAGAAAATGGAAGTAGACATAGCTTTTTCTGCAGGAAACTCAATTAATCGAAAAGGAACATTAGAAATTAAAAAGGGATTGGGTAGATTATGTTACAGCTTCCTCAGTTAATTCGAAGTTAAGAGGGGTAGCTATTTTATTAGATAAAAGACTTCCTGTTAAAATACAAAATGTAATAACATATCCTACAGGTAGATATGTTATGATTAACTGCCAAATTTATTCAGAATATTGGACATTATTTACCAAACGATGATAAATTTATACATGAAATCTTTTAGAATTCAGCAAATGCAAATGAGATATCTTAATAGGAAGAGACTAATTTTTGTTTTGATTCATTATTAGATAGATCAATGAAGAAAGCTGCTAAGGCTACATTATCATTAATGAAAAATCTAAATTTGGTAGATGCTTGGAGAACATTCATCCAAGAGAGAGGGATTCATCTTTTTATTTGGCTAAACATGATTCTGATTCTAGAATTGATTTATTTTTATCATCAGTGCAACTTCAAGAAACAATACAAGCAGAATATAAGCCAAAAAATTTTATTGGATCATTCTCCTTTGGTGTTGGCAATAGCAATGATAGATAGAGATTTAATACTGATGAGGCAGGCTGAGCGAGCGCTCAGTGCAGTGTCGCGAACCGCTGCTGGCATGGTTCTGCGGGCCGCGGAACAACTAAACAAACAGGTGAATAATCACCTAACAGAGCAGTACTGCGTGTTGGAGAATGGCATGTTGTCCTGCTGCGTATCCTGGTGAAAGGCGCAGGAGAGTCACAAGGATAAATTTAAACCTGCTGGTCCTGTGGATCGGAAGCACTCCAGAAGTAATTTTCTGCCTTGTCCCATGGAACCGGGACATGCAGGGTATAAAAGAAGATTGTAAAACCTGAATAAAGTCAGTCTGTGTGTGTATTTCTTTAGTTGCTCTACCGTAGTAGCCTTATGTTATTAAAGAGGAAGGAATGTTGTGAATTTTTTAGATATTTTATTAGATAAAATTTTTCTTTGAAACCAATTCTAATTTGATAACTAATAATTTTATTTTATGTGATGCAATGAAAGCGTTTATACAGACTCAGATAATTAGTTATGTTCCAAATTTTTTTTAATATGAAAGAATTAGAACAGTTGGAGATAGAAATAACAAATTTAGAAAAGGAGTTGGAAAGACAATCAAGAGAATAAACCAAGATCTCATAAATTAAAATAAACATCATAATTCTTTACAGACATCTAAAATGGAAAAAAATTATGAGAACTAATCAGAAATATCTGAAAGAGCTCAAAGTTTTAGCATGGCAATTAAAGACAAAGCTAGTTTTGAGAACGATTATAGAAAAAAATGATTCAAATTAAATTTCTTATAAACCTCAAGAAATTAATAATAATTTAAACAATTATATTCAAATTTATATAAATCTGAATCTTTGAAAGATGATAATAAAATAGATATTTTTTAAAATCTCAAGTTAATCTACCCAAATTAAATTTGGATGAACAAAGAGACTTAAATACATCTTTTATAGTAACAGAGGTTAAAGAAGCTTTAAGTTCTTTACAGAGTAATATGTCTCCAGTGGAAGATGGATTTCTAGCTGAATTTTACAGAGTTTATAAAGATTTATTAATTCCTCGGTTTGTGGAAGTATTAACCCAGGCAGAAGAAACTCATGAATTGCCGGAATCTTTTAAAATAGCGATGTCATTTTTAAAAAATAGATATCCCTTTTTCATCTTCATATGATTCTATATCTTTGTTAGATGTGGATTATAAAATAGTTGCAAAAATGTTAGCCAATAGATTATCAAAAAATTTACTGAAATTAATAAATATGGACCAAACTGGATTTGTTAAAAATAGAAAATCCACTGACAACGTGACTGGATTGATGAATGGCATGAAGGTTGGAGGAGTTGTGGATGGAGCTGAAGGTAGTTGAAGGATACAAGAGGATATCGACAGGATGCAGAGTTGGGCAGAAAAGTTTCAGATGGTGTTCAATCCAGATAAGTGTGAGGTGATGCATTTTGGAAGGACAAACCAGAAGGCTTGAGTACACGGTTAATGGCCAGTTACTTAAGAATGTGATTGAATCAAATCTATACATCCTTCAAGGTCACCGCACAGGTTGATAGGAGAGTTAAGAAGGCCTATGGGCTGCTGGGGTTTATTAATAGGGGAATTAAGTTCAGCAGTAAAGAAGTCATGCTCCAGCTCTATAAATCTCTGGTAAGACCCATATATTGTGTTCAGTTCTGCTCACCTCATTATAGGAAGGATGTGGAAGCTATGGAGAGGGTGCAGAGATTTACCACGATGTTGCAAGGTTAGCAGAGGCAAGGTTAGCAGAGGTGGAGTGAGAAGGATGACAGGAGACTTAATAGAGGTCTATAAGATTATGAGAGGCATAGATAGGGTGGAGAGCCAGCACATGTTTCCCAGGGCAGGAATAGCAAATACCAGAGGACAGATGTACAAAGTTAAGGGAGGGAAGTTTAGGGGAGATGTCACAGATAAATCTTTTATACAGAAAGTTGTGGGTGTGTGGAGTGTCTTGACAGGGATGGTAGTGGAGGCTGAAACATTAGGGGCATTTAAGATACTCTTAGGCACATGAATAAAAGAAAAATAGAGGGTTATGAGGTAGCGTGGATTTTGTAAGTTTAAAAAAAAGGAATATATGGGTTGGCACAACCTTGAGGGCTGAAGGGCCTGTAAAGTCCTGTTGTGTTCTATGTTCTAACACCCCCATCACCACTTTTCACATATGAGGTCATGTGCTTTGGACCTTGGACAGTTCCACACTTTGCTCTTGCCATCACTCTGATACAGTTTCATCTGTCCTTAAAACTTATTTTTCAGAATTCTACAGACTCTTTTAAATACTTCTTGGCAAACTGAAATCTGGCCATCTCATTTCTGTGGCTAACTAGGGGTTTGCATCTTGCTAACTAGCCTCTGTATTTCTGTTCATGAAGTCTTCTGCGGATAGTAATCATTAGCCACATCCACACCTGCCTCTTGAAGAATATTTCTCATCTGTCGGACACATGCTTGGGGATTTTTCTTCATTATGAGAATACTTCGGTCATCAGCAGTGGAACTCTTCCTTGGCCTACCAGTCCCTTTGCGATCACTGAGCTCACCAGTGTGCTCGTTCTTCTTAATGATGTTCCAAACAGCTGAATTTGGAAATCGATGATGACTTTTTACTGTTTTATTCTTGTTTTTCAGCCTAATAAATGGCTTCTTTGACTTTTATTGTCAAAACTCTGGTCATCATGTTGAATAATGGAAACTATAGACTCTAAAGGAGATCAAAAGCTTTGAATCAAGCCAAGCTCTCTCAAACCAGTATAAATGAAGCAACTAAACATACTGAGTACTCACAAACACCTGTGAAGTCAAGTGTTCCAAACATTATGGTGCACTGAAATGGGGGAATTATGAATAAAAAGTTCTTTAATTCCTACATGATCAAACCAAAATGTACACAAATGCCTTGAATAAAATATGGAATTATTATTTTAATCACATGTGGATTGTTTGATTACAAATTTGAAAATATGGAGCACAGGGGAAATAAAGGGGTCAAAAGTGCCTGGCCCAAACATTTTGGAGGGAACTGTGCCTCTATCAAATCTCCCTTCAAAGTCTTAAACTTTATAACCTTTCCCTGTAACTCAGGGCCTGAAGTCCGAACAACATTGTAGTAAATAGTCTCTGCACTCTTTCAATCAAATTGATATATTGCTTGTAGTTAGATGACCAAAACTGAACACCATACTCCAAATTTGGTCTCATCAATATCTTGTACAATTTTAACCATAAGATCCTAACTCGTACTGAATATTTTGATTTATGGAGGCCAATATGCCAAAAGTTCACCTTACAACCCTATCTGTATTCCCAGATTCCTCTGTTCTACTGCACT
The DNA here is from genome assembly GCF_036971445.1 of Narcine bancroftii. Classification (NCBI taxonomy): domain Eukaryota; kingdom Metazoa; phylum Chordata; class Chondrichthyes; order Torpediniformes; family Narcinidae; genus Narcine; species Narcine bancroftii. Next base: position 269,606,177 of record NC_091472.1, on the reverse strand, counting down.
CCTCAATGCCCTATCATTTATGTTCTTTCTTGGTTTGTCCTTCCAAACTGCAACATCTCACACAGGTCTTCATGAAATTCCATCTGCCATTTTTCCCAGCTGGTGCAGATCCCTCTGCAAGCTTTGAAAGGCTTCCTTGATGTCCGAACTCCTCCAATCTTTGTGTCTTCTGCAAATTTGCCAATACAATTTACTACATGATCATCAGATCATTGATACAGATGACAAACATCAATGATCCCAGCACCAATCGCTGAGGCACATCACTAGTCACATGCCTCCAGTCTGAGAAGCAATCATCCAGTACCACTCTCTGGCTTCTCCTATGTAGGCAATGCCAAATCCAGTTAATACCAAGTGCCTGAACCTTTCTGACTTACCTCCCATGTGGAACCTTGTCTAAGTCTATGTAGACAATATCTATAGCATTTCTTTCATCAACTTTCCTGGTAACTGCCTCAAAAAAATTCTATAAGATTGGTTAAAGATGACCTACCACACACAAAGCCATGTTGACTATCCCTAATCAGCCCCTAGCTATCCAAATATTTGTATCCCAGAGCCCTCAGAACACTTTCCAATAACTTAGCTACTACTGATATCAGAAACAAGAACTGTTTGACATAACTGACCAAAAAATGGTCATAGCTGGGGTCCATGCATATATGCATGGCTACACCCTGGATTTGCAAAATAAATAGTAGTTGTCAAGGGGAAGAATGAGTTCTGCCACATGGAGAAGAATGGTGGTTGTGGGGGACTGAATGAATCCAAGAAACTGCATCAAAATCTGCATTAAGAGGGCCCAGAAACATTCTTGAGCTTTCAGGAATACCAACCCTGCAACATGTCTATCTCAGCCTTTTGTAGGTTTCTCTGAGACCTCCTTCATTTTTCAAAACTCCAAAAAATGTCTAATCAACCTAATTAATGTCTCCTATACTTCAGTCCTGCCTTCCTAAGAAACATTTTGAAAAATCTTCAGTGCTCCCTTTAAGGCAACTTCCTCATCCCTCAGAAAAGGCTAAAACTGCACACAAGCTGCAAAGGAGGCATCATCAAGGCCCTCTGCAGCTGCAGTGAGACATTCTTCCTCCTGTCTAATTGACCATCTACCTTCTCAACTGCTTCAGCAATTGCATTTTCACTTTTGACAATATATCACTATATAAAAAATAGCCTTTTGAACCAAAATTCATAACCTCTCATACAACCATGTTAAACTATACGTCATTCATTTGTCCACATTCAATTTGTCTGCAGCAAGATTGATCCCCTTTATATGTTCCTCTTAGCTCATAATCTTCCCCTCCTAAACACATTAGTGTTTTCAAACTTGAAGGTTGCATTTACATCCCTCAAACAAATCATTGATGTTTACATGATCAATACCTTCAACTTAGCACTCACATTACCCACAAGCTACTACCTACAACCTGTTTTTACCCTCCTGTTTCATGTCTGTCAACAGATTTTTAATCCATGCCTTAGACATCAAGACAGATGGAAGAGTTCTGGCCCAAGATATCGATGTTTTTTTTTTTCTCCCACTGCTGCTGCTCAACCCTTGGAGTCCTCCAGTAAATAGATTGCATATTATACTAAAAGTGAGGTTAGTTTTAAGACTTGAATTGCAAATGAAAAGGTTATTACATGCCATTTTTAAATACAAAAACATAAATATCACAACTGAAAAATCAAAGAAACTTACAAAAACTTTATCTCCAACAACATTCTCAAGCTGAAGCTGCCTTGTGATTTCTTTTAGTGCAACCTTGTCATCTGTTTGCAATAAACCTAAAATGGCAACATAAAACATGTCCTCAACAGTCTTTTTAATTCAGCCTTTGTACAAAGAGGGAACAAAAATAAAGCGCTCAGAAGAAAATTTCTCACATTTTCACGAAAGAATGCTTTTTAGCCATCAAATCAGAGCCCTGGTAACATCCTTGTAAATCTCCTCTGCATTCTTTCAATCTTAGTGCCATCTTTCCAATAGTTACGTGATCAAAACTGCACAAAGTACTCCAAATACGTCCTCACCAATGTCTTGCACAATTTCACCCAAGTCCTGTCCTGAAAACTTTGATTTATGAAGGACAACATGCAAAAAGATCTCTTTACGACTATATCTAGCCGTGACGCCACTTTCAAGAAATTATGTATCTGTATTCCCAGACCCCTCTCTGTTCTAGCTCATTTATTAGTGCTCTACCATTTATGGTGCATATCCTACTTTGATTTGTCCTTCCAAAGTGCCACATCTTACATTTGTCTGCATTAAATTCCATCTATCATTTTGCAGACCATTTTCCATCTAGTTGAGATCCTTCTGCAGCTTTGAGAACCTTACTCACTGTCCACTACACCTCCCATCTTTTTGTCATGTCCAAACTTGCTGATCCATTTCAATTAATAAAGACAGCTTTGCACTATATTAGTGGATCTCAACCTTTTTCTTTCCATTCACATACCACTTTAAGTAATCCCTATGCCATAGGTGCTCTGTGATAAGTAATGGATTGATTACAGAGGTATGTTTATAGGAAAGGAAGGTTGAGAATCACTGCTCTAGACCCAATTGTTACTAAGATATTTTGCTTGGGAAAAATTGTCATTGGCTCATTTCCTTTGGACTTATGAAACCGTGCACATGAGTCAATCAAGTACGATTAAAACAGTGGTTTTCAAATATTTTCCACATACCACCTTAAGCAATCCCTTACTAATCACAGAGCACCTATGGCAGAGGGAATACTTAAACTGGTATGTGATTGGAAAGAAAAAGGTTGAGAACCACTGCTCTATATGGTCCTATTTGAGATCCAAAGGTAAAAGATGCATTTCACTCTTCCTAAAAATGTTGCTCACCATTTAAATGCACTTGAAGAAGATTTTCCTCAACTTGTTTCACTTCCTTCAGTTCATGTAAAACACTCTTCAGTAGCTAAAGGAAACAAAATAGGGGCACAACATTTAAGAAGTCAAACTACTTAAGATACAGATGAAAAACATAATAACAAAAGGCAGCCCAAGGAAGAAAGATAAATAAACTATACCAATATTAGTCAGTGGAAGATACACAAGAAATTTGTATCCAGGCTTCATTACAATAATTGGAGTGATCAGCCCACTGTTTATGGTCTTGGAGCAAATACATTAGTTGGATCTGACTAAGGAAAGATGCTCTGTAGAAAAATATGATGCTCAAAACCCTTCAGCAGATGGCACTTTATTTGGAGAGGAAACACACAAAAAAAAATAACTCTTGTACAGAAGTAACTCTAAAGATATTGAGAGAAACAGAATTATCCTTTGACCATAGTGAAGAGTAGAACACATGAACAACATCAGACAGTGTCCAGTAGAAGAGAAACCAAGATTCTGGATGCAATATAGTAAGCAATTTACTGATTACAATAGCATGTCTCATCAGTGAAGGCATCTTCTTTCACTTTCTACACATACAGTTCCACCAATTGCAATAGTCACATAACACTGCTAAAGGCAGAGCAATCAAAGCTTTTCTAATACTTTCTGGTCATCAGATCACGGAAAGCAGAGCAATCAAAGCTTTTCTAATACTTTCTGGTCATCAGATCACGGAAGTAACAATACCATCAATCATTTAACACTAAGATCCATATTTCAGATATAAAAGGCTGCCAACCATGCAGCTATGACAACCAAACCACCCAAATATTGTATTCCAAATTCAGATGCAAAGCAGGTTCTTGCAATCTCATCAAATTATTCAGCATACTGGAACAGTGAGGCAGCCAAATTTTTTACCTGCTCAAGGGAAAAAAAAATTCATTTGAAAGAATTATCTTTAAGGTCCAAGCCTCTTCTATTCTCATTCAGCAATGGACCACAACACACAATGCAGTCACAGGGCTGTTCTACACGTGGCAACACAGTAAAGCTAGTGCTTCACAGCTTCAGCAATCCAGGTTCACTTCTGGTCTTCTGTGCAGTGCGGAGATTGTACGTTCGTCCTGTGAACTGTGTGGGTTTCCTCTAGGTGCACTGTTCTCCACTCTCATCAAAACAAAATTTTGCGGGAAATCGGTTAAATGGCCAGTGTTCCATCCTGAACTCAATGACTAATTGGAACAGCTTGTAAGTACACAAAAGTAGACTCTTAAGAGAATGTATAATGGTTTTATTGATAGATTCATGTGTAAAAAATATTTTTGGAAAGTCAATTGTGAGATGTGATTTATGGTTTTAGATACATTAATACAAATTACAGATAGAGAGTGGAACGAGCATCCAGTAGATGGTGTAGACTTTGAAAATCTTCTCTTGAAATGATTACTAAGGTTAGGGACTTTTTATGGAGAGGTAAATTTTCGAGAGTAGCTTTGAATAAATTAACTTGGAAATATGAGTTAGGGGGATTACGTTTACCACATTTTCAAAATACTATGAAACAGCCCAACTTAAATTTATTAGTTCATTGATGGATTTGGAATGGCCTCCTAGTTGGGCCAAAATTGAGATGGCAAGTATTTCTGAATTTGAAATACATCAATTTTTGTTTGGATGGAATATAAATTTGTTACAGCAACATAATGTGCCTACACTAAAACATTTAATGAAGTTATGGATAAAAAAAAGTAAAATGATAGGCTCTAGGGGTGAATTATCGGCTTTGACTCCGTTGTATAATAATCAACTTATTTCTTTTTCAATACACAATCAAAGTTTATTACATTGGAGATTTAAAGGTGTGGAAAACTTGGGAGATTGTTTTAAAGAGGGTAAATTTTTATCTTTAATCAGATGAGGGACAGCTTTGGTATTAATAAGAACTCTGTTTCTTTATTATCAAATTCGATCTTTGGTAAAACGTTCATTTGGTATAGATATGATTTTACCTGAAATGACTAAATTTGAGACTTTTCTTATGAAGGTACCAGAGAAGGGTTATATTTCATCTATGTATCAAATATTACAGGAAGGTATGGATAAAAAGGGTTGGGATAAATTTAAAAGTAAATGGGAAGTGGATATTGGTTTTATTTTTTCCGAGGATGATTGGTTAGATATCTGTTATGATAGTGTAACTAGATTGATAAATGCACGTTAAGCAATGATTAACTATAATTTTCTACATCAATTATACTTAACACCTGAAAAATTAAAAAAGTATGGTTTTCATGAATCAGATTTGAGTTTTAGATGTGGTAATTCTGTTGTAACTTTTTTCATGCTGTTTGGTCATATATATATATATATATATATACACACACACATATATATAAAAATTCAATTGTTTTTAGAATACCTGTATAAGATTAAAATACCTTTAGATCCGACAGTATTTTTATTGGGCAGTTTGCAACCTCTGAAAGGTTTGGGATTAGATAAATTTCAACTTGCTTTTGCTTTTGTATATTTAGCTTTATCTGTAGCAAAAAAATGTATTGTTAGTACGTGGAAAGATACAAATATGATTGATATTAATAGATGGCATAACAAGATGAAATATTGTTTAATAATGGAAAAAATTACACATTTTCACGTGATAATTATAGTTTTTTTATTAATAAGTGGTTGTTATACGCAGAATATTTACATTTCAATTTATGTTGATTAGATTTTAATATGTATGTTTAATTTTTCCTTAATATTTTTTCTTTCTTTATGGCTCTCCTTAGGAGAGTTGGCTGAAGGGGGGGGGGGGGGGGGGTTCTTTTCTTTTCTTTTTTTTTCTATATATAAAAAAATAACGTTCATGTTTATGGTTAATTGTTGTATATGTTATGTACTATTTGTTTTTTGAACGAATAAATAAAGTTTAAAAAAAAGAAATGATTACTAACCCTACAGCCAGAGGAGCTTTCTGCAAGAAGCTTTGTAGCCATAAATACAATGTTCACAATATTCTTCCTTGACCCAACTCTTTATTATACTATTCTAACCTATATGGCAATATATGCCTGCAGCTTCAACCCACGTATGACAAGAAATCCAAGAGAACACAAAGTTTTCAGGTAAATAGGAAACAGTCTGATTTTTCCCATTTTTTTGAAACACTAAGAAGTTACCTACAAACAGATGCACCATCCTTATATATTTTTTTTTAAAATCAGAACTCATTTAGTCAGTCACACTGCACAGAAACAGGCCCTTCAGGCCAAGATGCTTGTCTAAGCTAATCCCATTTGCCGAGTGTAGCCCATATCTTTGTAAACCTTTCCTATCCATGACCCTGTCCAAATGACTGAAAGGTTAAAATTGTTCATGTCTCTATTGCTTCCTCAAGAGCTCATTCCATATACCATACATACACCACCATCTGAGTAATGAAACTTACCCCTCAGTTCCCTTGAAATCTTTCCAGTCTCACGATAAACCTTTGCTCTCAAGTTTTAAATACCGTGATGTGGGGAAAAAAACTAGACCACCTCCTTGGAATATTTTTTGAGAAATATAAAAATTCATTAAATGAGAGAAATTTCTACCTGGTTTTCACAAAAAGGCAGATGAACCAGATCATATCATGTTTAGGAGTGCTGGGGATATTACAAGATGGCTATATACTTTCCCAAAGGCCTGGAAGTACTCCCCTATCTTCATTTGAACAAGGTATCTTGAAAAAGCTACTTCTGTGGAGAACCTCCAAACCTTCAAAGTTTATAGGACACAAGTACCTCAAATTCAGTCTTAAATTCAACAACAGTTACATTAATAAGCAATTAACAGCATAAAATGCTGAAATTAAAAAAAAAACAAATGAAGTCTTGACTCTGGACATCCAAAGTAAAAATAGAAATTGTGGAAAACACTTATCCAGTTAGGCAACAACCGTGCAAAGGGAAATAGAGCTAATGTTTCTGGTCAAGAATTCTTCGTCTTACCAACATGGCTTGTTTTAATCCCAACCTAGTTATTCAAATTAGAGCTAACGTTTCAGGTCAATGTCTTTTACATCAGAACCAACAAGTTTTTTTTTAATCACTTTTTGTTGAAGTAAATGGAGAGAACAAATAATCTTCAACCTATTGTAGACATTCTTAAAGAGACTGGTTGAAGCAATTCGAACCAAAAGTTTTCAACTCAAAATACTAAATGTGCTTGGACATTTGACATTCTCACAATTTCTGAGCCAATACCAGATTACATACAATTCATATTTTTACTTGTTCCTCTCCGATCCACTGACAATGAAAGGAGGCTTAATATAAAGGCCATTTGATCGCAAGAGTAACCTATATTTTAAATCCTGGCTAATTGGAATAATTTTAAACAGCATTACAGTATATGCAAGTGTACAAGGCAGGACTTGAACTTTTAAAATGTCACCACAAAACCAGGGGTTGTCTTCTACATCAAATACGAATCTTAACAGCGAAGCATCAGAGCTCCCCCATACCAAGTACAAATCCAAACCTTAACAGTGAAGTCTCAACGCTCTCCCGTGGGATCCATCTGCCCAATCTGCCTGCCATTGGCTCTGTACAGGCTTTAAACAGCCTGTCAAATGAGCCAACGGTGGTTTATTTTAAAATATGATAATAAAATTTAAACCTTTACTGGGTAATTTGCTTTTAAAATATTGTGAAATGGTATATTTCATTGGTATATGAAATGTACCTAACAGAATCGCTCCACTGGTCAATGTTAAGTGTCAGGCTTAGCGAGTATAGCTTAAGTCCTACATTTCAGGCGAAAATTCACGTCAACTTATACACTAGCGTATAGGTATCACTTTTGTTGTATGAAAATGTTATGATTGTTTAAAAGCAGCTCTATAAATGTTCCTATGAGAATGTCAATATTGTCATAAGAAACCTTAACCCAATTTCCAGTACTTGGGGGAAAAAAGTACTTTGCTGCATCACATTCCACTATATGTAATTCTGTGTTCTACGTACATTATTGATTGCTTTACAAACTGCCCCACTAAACTCACATTCCACTCTAAGCAATCCTTATGCCATAGGTGCTCTGTGATTAGTAAGGGATTGTTTAAGATAGTATGTGAGTGGAAAGAAAAAGGTTTGAAAACTACTATTTTAATTGTACCTAATTGACTCATTATGTGCATGGTTTTATAACTCCAAAAGAAATGGGCCAATGACATTTTATCCTCAAGCAAAATATTTCAGTAACAATTGGGTCTACAGCAGTGGTTCTCAACTTTCCCTTCCCACTCACATACCACCTTAAGCAATCCCTTACCAATCACAGTGCACTTACAACATATGAATTGCTAAAGGTGGAATGTGAGTTTAATGGGGACAGTTTGAAAAACCACTACTTTGGAGTTATCAGATACATTATATGGAATTTACTAATATTCCTAAATCTGCTTCAACTTGATTTTTACTTCAACTTATGAAGCAACAAGTTTTTAATTAAACTTAATTTTACCTTTCATTATCCATACACTTGCATAGTCAAGTCCAACTCACTGCTTAAATCTATTTCAAAGTTTTACTTTGCCCAGGTTCCCCCCAACACTTCGGTTATTTGAACGTTTTATCAATATGCATGAAATCCAATCTGGAAACAGGTATTAGAAATTGTATTGGTTCTGATAATAATCTCCATGACATCAAAGGCAATAAGTTTCACCAGCTCAATAGGATTTTTTCATCAAGTAATGGCCAAAAATAATGTTCAGGAATGCAAAAACATTAAATGCAAGGTAATCACATTATTAATCGCCAGATACCTTGCTAGAATGATTGAAACTTTGTGTAGGTTGTAGTGTGATGCATTAATTAGGTTTTACTAATGGTTTGCAAATGCTGTAAATTAGCTTTATCTCAATTCTTTACATATTAAATAATAGTAACTTTAATAAAAATAGATATCCTTGCCTGGAACTGGGCAGTTGAATCCAGCCTTGGAAATGATGGAGCTGGTGGTAGCAGTGGCTAGATAAAGGTGGTGGAGGTGGGGGGCAATGATTTATTACAACAGAAAATCAGAAAATAAAATTTATGGTTTTAGGGGCAGTTTGAAGAAATTGTAGTGTACGCTTCACACCAGCATGGAGAAGAACGACAAGCACACCAAAGCCTTGGAAAATGAGACTGGTTTATTGCTCTGGCCATCACGCCAATATGGGCCCCTGGTGCTGACATCAGGGTCCCGCGTCATGAAAGCACTGGCCTAGGATAGGCCAGCATTCCCGCCAGAGTTCCCCATTGTGCAGAGGTCACCTGGGACAACGGCCAGTGTCACTCCAAGGTCCGCGTGGTTGCCACGTACATCGGTCATTTTGCGGGCCAGTCTGTATCTCCACACGTGGGCCACTGCACAATCTCCCCCAGAACCAGCGACCGGGCCATTGTCCATAGCCTAAGGTTGCCTGCCCCTGCATCATGGAGGAGGAGTGGAGCCATTACACTCTAGATATGCTGGTTTTAGGCAGTTGACGGTAAAAGTCTCCTCCTTACTGCAGATGTCAAGGACGAAGGTGGAACCACTGTACCCAACGACTTTGTAGGACCCTTCGTAGGGTTATTGTAAGGGTGGCCTGTATCCACCCCTTCATGTGAACATGTATGACAAGTATTTAGGTTTTTTGGGACTCTATGTTTGGGCTGGCCATGTGGTGGGGGTTGTCACGGGACCAAAGACCCCAGTTTTTGCTGCAAGATCTCGAGGGTTGGCGTGGGGACCTCTGGGTGTTTATCGGGGGCCAGGAACTCCGCAGGGATGATTGAAAACACAACATAGACCATCTCCACCGCCGAGGCATTAAAATCCTCCTTCGGCACGGTATGAATTCCCAACAGGACCCAAGGCAGTTACTCCACCCAGTTGGGACCCTTGAGCTGGGTCATCAAGGCTGCCTTGAGGTGCTTATGGAAGCGCTTCACCAACCCGTTGGCCTGAGGGTGATACGCCTTGGCGTGCTGGAGCTGCTTCCCCAGAAAGTTAGCTTGTGCTGCCTTGAGCCCACTGGTGAATTATGCCTCCAGTCCGAAGTTAGGTGCTCTGGGACCACGAATTGGGACACCCATGTATCAATGAATGCCCCGGTGCAGGTTTCTGTGCTGGTATCAACAAGTTGGACTTCCTCTGATCACCTCGTAGAACAGTCAACCTTGGTCAAAAGGTATCTCGCCTCACCTCTTCTCTGTAGTGTGATACATCATTGTTGCTGATGAGGCCAACTAGAGTCATGTCATCTGCACACCTGATGAGTCTGTTGGACCTGGATCTGGCAATGCAGTCATAGGTCAGTAGTGTGAACAGGAGTGGGCTGAATATATAGCCCAGAGGTGCACTAGTGTTCATCATCATGGTGCTTGATGTTCTACTGCCAACCTGGACACATTGTGGTCTTTCCGTTAGGAAGTTCAGAATCCAGTTACAGAGAGGGGTATTGTCCTTACTGCCTTGATATCTGGACCAGGTATTTTATCTACTTTAAAATCAACCAATATTTGTAATGCATGGTCTTTGTCAGTTTTTAGCTTGCAGTAGCATTTATTTTGGTAAAGATTGACATGAACAAGGACCAGGAGTTGGCCTAGCTAGCACTGACAGGAACCCTCCCAGTCATATCCACTCTGTACAATAGAAATATCACTTGTAACACACATTGTCCTTGAGATAACTGCAGAGGAGTGAAGGAAGTCACCCAACTCTTTGGAGAATGCAGATTCACCTAGAGTATTTGGAGAAGGATGCAACAGGCCTTATCATGATTCATCCCGCAGCAGCCTGATAGAAGACTCTGATTTACAGGCTTTTTCCAGGTCGCACACAGAGACAGACAACCTGAACTGCTGGAATACCATCAATTCAGTGAAAAACACACATCAGTCTGCCCAAAATGTTTTGGTCGTGAACATCGAGATGTCAGTGAAGGAATGCTGCCGACTGGCACATTCCAGGTTGGAGTACCGTGTACTAAGGGATGCACTGAGGCTTGGTGCACTCAATGCAGGGGCGCTGTGGAGATGAGCCACAGACTAGAATCCTTCTTTCACAGAGTCCTAAGATGCTGAGACTGAGGGAAAAAGCCTCTCAAAAAATAGAGGGGAGAGTAATGACAAGGTGCCACATTGTTAGCAATGGTGTAAATAGAGAACGTATGGAGATGACACTAAGGGTGCAAAGAGACTTTGAACAGCTTTCTTTTTTGTCAACAATATATTGCACATAAAGACTAGTTTTGGGGGGAAAAAAACAACAGATATCTCCATGGAAAAAAAAGGAGGGGAATTGCAAGCATTTTAAACTGAGTTAATAAATCTATTACACTATCAATGTTTTCTAGTGACAAAAGCATTTTTTGGTTTTTACATGATGTTTTTAAGCAATTTGCAGTACATTAAACAAATTTTAACAGCTGAATAGTTTTGAATGATTGTGAATGTAGGCCGGCAGAAATCACTTGTGAAATAATTTCTGTGCGCAGGCCTTGTTTGAGAAGGCCTCTTCAGTTTGGATAATTAAACATTTTACTTTCTGGAGTGATGAGCTTAAAACAAAAATCTCTGAACAAATAAACCAAAGGTATAACTGCATTCTTCCAACCGAATCAGATTATCTGCTAAATAAAAATACTTAGAATACTTCAATGAAGAACAGGTTGCTTACCATAGTCTTTCCTACTCCTCGGGGACCAACAATTAGGACAGAGTTGCTTTCCCCATGAACAGCTGTTTGTTTTAGAAGATCCATCAAATTTCTGAAAAATAGGATTTTTTTTGAAGAACAAGTTACAGGCATTGTATTTCCACAAAATCTTGATTTATTTCTATTGGGAAATATAGAATAAACAAGACTCAAGATGAAACAATCAATATATCAAATGAAATTTGCTAAAATAGCATTAGGAGTGGCAAGGATTGCAGTGACCTGAAAATCAGTTTCACACTTGGTTATGGGTAGAATGCAAAAATTCATAGCTTAAGAGAAAATTACATACAATTTGGAGCATTGATGGGATGAGACTGACGGAAAGCCTCTCAATAAACAGAGGAGGGGGGGGGGAAGTAATGACAAGGTGCCACACTGGTGGCAATAGTGAGTGTATGTAACAATGTACGATGATGGGAATGTATGGACAAGACACCAAGGATATGAAGAGACTTTGAACGATTTTCTTTTTTGTCAACAATATATTGTGCATAAAGACTAATTTTGGGGAAAAAAAACATATCGGCATCTCCATACCTATGCCACCCAAATACCCAATTCACATACAACTCCTGAACAATTGAAGGGTGGGAGGAAACCAGAGTATCCAGAGGAAACCACGCAGACACAGGGAGAATGTATAAACTCCTCAAAGACAGCATCAGATTCTAACCCAGGTCCTTGATGCTGTAATATCATGGCGCTGACCGCACTAATTATCATGGGTAAAATTAGAAGTCATTTAGACAATTACAAGTTCATGAGAAAGGATGGATTTGTTTCAGGCAAATCAAGTCCAACAAATTTTGTTGGGTTTTTTGATAAAATAATGATCTGACTTTCTTCTTTCTTTGGCTTGGCTTCGCGGACGAAGATTTATGGAGGGGGTAAATGTCCACGTCAGCTGCAGGCTCGTTTGTGGCTGACAAATCCGATGCGGGACAGGCAGACACGGTTGCAGGGGAAAATTGGTTGGTTGGGGTTGGGTGTTGGGTTTTTCCTCCTTTGCCTTTTGTCAGTGAGGTGGGCTCTGCTGTCTTCTTCAAAGGAGGATGCTGCCCGCCAAACTGTGAGGCGCCAAGATGCACGGTTTGAGGCGATATCAGCCCACTGGCGGTGGTCAATGTGGCAGGCACCAAGAGATTTCTTTAGGCAGTCCAAGTACCTCTTCTTTGGTGCACCTCTGTCACGATGGCCAGTGGAGAGCTCGCCATATAACACGATCTTGGGAAGGCAATGGTCCTCCATTCTGGAGACGTGACCTACCCAGCGCAGCTGGATATTCAGCAGCGTGGACTCGATGCTGTCGACCTCTGCCATCTCGAGTACTTCGACATTAGGGATGAAAGCGCTCCAATGAATGTTGAGGATGGAGCGGAGACAACGCTGGTGGAAGCGTTCTAGGAGCCGTAGGTGATGCCGGTAGAGGACCCATGATTCGGAGCCGAACAGGAGTGTGGGTATGACAACGGCTCTGTATACGCTTATCTTTGTGAGGTTTTTCAGTTGGTTGTTTTTCCAGACTCTTTTGTGTAGTCTTCCAAAGGCGCTATTTGCCTTGGCGAGTCTGTTGTCTATCTCATTGTCGATCCTTGCATCTGATGAAATGGTGCAGCCGAGATAGGTAAACTGGTTGACCGTTTTGAGTTTTGTGTGCCCGATGGAGATGTGGGGGGGCTGGTAGTCATGGTGGGGAGTTGGCTGATGGAGGACCTCAGTTTTCTTCAGGCTGACTTCCAGGCCAAACATTTTGGCAGTTTCCGCAAAACAGGACGTCAAGCGCTGAAGAGCTGGCTCTGAATGGGCAACTAAAGCGGCATCGTCTGCAAAGAGTAGTTCACGGACAAGTTTCTCTTGTGTCTTGGTGTGAGCTTGCAGGCGCCTCAGATTGAAGAGACTGCCATCCGTGCGGTACCGGATGTAAACAGCGTCTTCATTGTTGAGGTCTTTCATGGGTTGTTTCAGCATCATGCTGAAGAAGATTGAAAAGAGGATTGGTGCGAGAACACAGCCTTGCTTCACGCCATTGTTAATGGAGAAGGGTTCAGAGAACTCATTGCTGTATCTGACCCGACCTTGTTGGTTTTCGTGCAGTTGGATAATCATGTTGAGGAACTTTGGGGGGCATACGATGCGCTCTAGTATTTGCCAAAGCCCTTTCCTGCTCACGGTGTCGAAGGCTTTGGTGAGGTCAACAAAGGTGATGTAGAGTCCTTTGTTTTGTTCTCTGCACTTTTCTTGGAGCTGTCTGAGGACAAAGACCATGTCAGTAGTTCCTCTGTTTGCGCGAAAGCCGCACTGTGATTCTGGGAGAATATTCTCGGCGACACTAGGTATTATTCTATTTAGGAGAATCCTAGCGAAGATTTTGCCTGCAATGGAGAGCAGCGTGATTCCCCTGTCGTTTGAGCAGTCTGATTTCTCGCCTTTGTTTTTGTACAGGGTGATGATGGTGGCATCACGAAGGTCCTGACGCAGTTTTCCTTGGTCCCAACAAAGCTTGAAAAACTCATGCAGTTTGGCATGCAGAGTTTTGCCGCCAGCCTTCCAGACCTCTGGGGGGATTCCATCCATACCTGCTGCTTTGCCACTTTTCAGTTGTTCGATTGCCTTATATGTCTCATCCAGGGTGGGAACCTCATCCAGCTCTAGCCTTAGGGGCTGTTGAGGGAGCTGGAGCAGGGCGGAATCTTGGACTGAGCGGTTGGCACTGAAAAGAGATTGGAAGTGTTCTGACCATCGGTTGAGGATGGAGATCTTGTCGCTGAGGAGGACTTTGCCGTCTGAGCTGCGCAGCGGGCTTTGGACTTGGGGTGAGGGGCCTTACACAGCCTTTAGAGCCTTGTAGAAACCCCTGAAGTCGCCAATGTCCGCGCTGAGCTGGGTTCGTTTGGTGAGGCTAGTCCACCACTCATTTTGGATCTCCCGGAGTTTGCACTGAAGATGGCTGCATGCGCGACGGAAGGCTTGTTTCTTCTCTGGACAGGACGGCTTTGTAAGGTGAGCCTGGTGGGCAGCTCGCTTCTTTGCCAGCAGCTCCTGGATTTCCTGGCTGTTTTCGTCAAACCAGTCCTTGTTTTTCCTGGAGGAGAAGCCCAGTACCTCTTCAGTGGATTGCAGTATGGTAGTCTTCAACTGATCCCAGAGGGTTTCAGGGGACGGGTCCGTGAGGCGGATTGCATCGTCGAGCTTTGCTTTGAGGTTTGCCTGGAAGTTTCCTCTCGCTTCGTCTGACTGCAGGTTTCCAACATTGAACCTCTTTCTGGGGGCTTTACTGTTCCTGGGCTTTGGCTTGAAGTGAAGGTTGAGCTTGCAGCGAACCAGCCGGTGGTCAGAGTGGCATTCCGCGCTGGGCATGACCCTGGTGTGGAGCACATCTCGTTTGTCACTTTCTCGCACCAGGATGTAGTCCAGGAGATGCCAGTGTTTGGATCGGGGATGCATCCAGGTAGTCTTAAGGCTGTCCCTCTGCTGAAAAAGGGTGTTTGTAATGACAAGCCGCTGTTCTGCGCAGAGCTCCAACAGGAGGCGCCCATTGTTGTTGCACTTGCCGACGCCATGCTTGCCCAGGATTCCTGGCCAGGTTTCTGAGTCTTTGCCGACGCGAGCGTTGAAGTCGCCAAGGATGACAACCTTGTCGGCTGTAGGGGTGTGTTGGATGAGGTTGCACAGGTCAGTGTAGAACTTGACCTTTTCTGCTGGTTCCGCCTGGAGGGTTGGAGCATTTATTGTCATAAATAATGCACATATGCACCAAAAATCTTACTTGCTGCTGAATGAGTACATTAAAAAACCTACAAAAGTATACCCTAAAAAAGGATAATAATTACAAAATATATAGATAATAAATATTCAATGTAAAAAAAGTGTAAACAGTCCTTTTTTGTTGAAGCAGTCTATGGTTAGTATCACAATATTAAGAGACTGATAGTAATTGAAAAGAAACTCAAAGTTCAGATTTATTGTTAAGAATATATACAATCTTTTTCCTGTGGATCAGGCAGAATTTCTACTTGTCGGTAGTAAAAAATATACATTTACAAAAGAGAAATAAGTAAAACAAGAAGTGCAAACAAACTGATGGTGCAATACAGAAAATAACTATTCAATCGCACATAATGTGCAAAGTTAGAGTCCTTAAATAAGTCTCTGATTGCGTTTGTTCTTTAGGAGTCTGATGGAGGAGGGGTAGCAACTGTTCCTGAATCTTGGTGCGATGACTTATGACACCTATTCCTCTTGATGGCAGCAGTGAGAACAGAGCATTTCCTGGGTCATGTGGATCCTTGATGATAGCTGCTGATCTCCGACAGTAGTATTCCATGTAGATTTTCTCAATGATGGAGAGTATTGCCTGTGATGTACTGAGCTGTGCCCTCGACCTTTAACAGGGCTTTCTGCTCAGAGGCATTGAGAGCCCCATACTAAATCATGATACAGCCAGTCAGCACACTTTCCACTACAGATGTGGAGAAGTTTACCAAGGTTTTCAGTGTCATACCAAACCTCCGCAAACTCATGAGAAAGTAAAGGCGCTGATGTGCTTTCTTCACAATGACATTCATATGTTGGGTCCAGGAAAGGTCCTCTAAGGTGACGACTCCCAGGAATTTAAATTTGCATCGCCTCTTCACCTGTAATCTCTCAAGGATCACTGGATCATACACCTCTGGTTTTCCCCTCAAAGTCCCCAATCAGTTCCTTGGTTTTGGAGACATTGAATGTGAGGTTGTTTTTTCACCATTTTTTAATCTCCTTACTATATGCTGACTCATCGGCCCCACTCACTACCATAGTATGTCAACAAATTTATAGTTGGTGTTATTGTGGAACCAAACCACAGCCATAGGTGCAAAGCGAGTAGAGCAGGGAGCTAAGAACACAGCCCTGTGGCATGATTGCAGTCAAAACACAGAAATGCTGGAGGAACTCAGCAGATCTCAGCGGTTAGTGCAATCCATAGGAGATTAAGATTAAAGGGCCTGATCCCTTCTTTAAGGTATGGGAAGAAGCCAGCAGGCAGCTGAATAAAAGTAGTAATAGGAGAGGGAGTACAGATCAACAGACAAAAGGTGATAATCAGATATGGAGGAGGGCAGAAAAGGAAATGTGAGAAATGGCAAGAGGAGGAGTGGGGTTGTCAGTGCATGAAACCATGGACAGACATGTCAGCGGTGGACCAGCAATGGGATCAGCAGCTGAAGGACCTACAACAGGCTGCAGGCAACTTAATATGGGGGTAATCCGCACGGGATGTGGGCTGCTAAAGACTGGCACGCAAGAACCAGTTATCGAAACCAGGATTCGAGAGGATACTGAGGGAAAGAAGAGCTCCCCAAAGACCTTGGGTAATGAAGGCTTCCTGATTGTATCAGAGGTTTGGATTTGGAGCTCAGGCTGTCATTGGATCAAACAGGAGTCAGTGAAGCTGTGAGGCTCTGGGAGCACTGAAGGCAAACCCACTGGTATTCAGTAACTCTAAAAGTACTTTCTTTTCTTTTTCTTTCTTTTGTACTGCAAACAGTGCCGGGCAACACTATGGTCAACTCTTTCTCTACCTTCCAGCAGGTAGAAAGAAATTTTGTGTAATATCACATATTCTGTACTATTACATGACAATAAAGGTATCTTGAATCTCCTAGAAGCTGATGGAGAAGATATTTTGATGAGACACAGCACCCTTTCTGTAACTGGATTCTGGACTTCCTAATGGAAAGACATTATTGTCCATGTTGGCGGCAGAACGTCGAGCATCGTCACACTGAGCACTGGCGCACCTCAGTCCATTCCTGTTCACACTACAGGCCGACAACTGCAATGCCAGATCCAGCTCTAACAAAGTCATCAAGTTGCAGATGGCATGACAGTAGTTGGCCTTATCAGCAACAAGTCGAAATACAGAGACGACGTGGAAAATCTTGTGAAATTATGCGAGAATAACAACTTGAATCTCAATGTGTACAAGACAACGGAGATGATTTTGGACTGCAGTAAGACTAGGAATGACACACCATCCATTACACATCAATGTAGTAGTGGAGAGAACCAAGTTCCTCAGTGTCCAGTTAAGAAGTGACCTTTCCTGGACACACATCTGTCATTTGTCAGGACGGTGCAACAGCACTTCATCAGAAGGCCGAGGCAGACAAGACTACCAGCTACCTTTCTGTCAACTTTCTCCAGAAGCTCCATAGAGTGTGTCCTGGTCTGCTGCCTCACAGTGCAGTACGGTTGTTGTAGAGCATTGGATCGGAGGTCAATCCACAGGACCACAAGAGTACCAGAGAAGATCACTGGAGTCTCTCTCCCTTCCCTTGATGCATTTTAATCAGGATCATTGTTCAAAGAGGGCTCGACAAATCAGGGAGGACCCTCACTCACAGAATCTTACAGCTCTCCAGTCAGAAAAAAGATACAGAAGAATCCAAGCCAGAGCCACCAGGCTGAGGACAGCTTCTTCTAATGGGCAGTGAGAATGCTGAATAACTGCTTAAAACAATTATCTGTGACTCTAGAATTTAAGAATAATGTTTATTTTAACATATTCATGTGTACATATCTATATATATATATATATATATATATATATCTTCTGTCTCTATGTGTGTTACTTCTGTATGAGCATTTGACACTGTTCTGCACCATGTACTAGAAAAAGCTGTTTCTTCAGGTTGTACTGGTACAATCGATTTGACAAATAAATGAACTGAATAATGCGGATCGGTGTGTAGTCCCTCAGCCTAACCCTTCTTCAGATTCAATCATAAGCTCCTTGGTCTTGGTGCCACTGACAGCAAAATTGTTGTTCTGACACCACACAATCAAATTGATCTTCATCCTGCATTTGACTCATCATTTCCAGTTATTCTGCCAACAACAACAAAAAGCAAGTTAACAACAGTTGATGTGCTTTATGACATCCATAGTGTATTTGATCAGATACGCCATCAAGAACAAAGTCCATAGAATAATAGGGGCCATGTCACTAAGAACAAAAATGAACTATGACATAGGAAACCAAGAATAGTACTGAAAAATTGTTAACTAGACAGAGAGTGTGCAAGTGAATTCCTCAAAGGTCATCACTGCCTTTCTTAATAGATCTACAGTGTCCTCCATAATGTATGGGACACAAACTTTTTTTTTCCTTTATTTGCCCCTGTGCTCCAGTTTTAAATTTGTAATCAAACAATTAACATGTGATTAAAGAGCACATTCCAGATTTTATTCAAGGTGTTTTGGTTTGACTATGAAGAAATTACAGCACTTTTTATACATAGTCACCTTAATTCAGGATACCATAATATTTGGGACACAGCAATTTTATGCCAAGTATATTAAATTTAGTACTTTATTGCATATCCCTTGCATTCAATAACTGCTTGAAGTTTGTCATTCATAGATATCATCAGGTGCTAAGTACCCTTTCTGATGATGCTCTGTCAGGCCTTGACTGCAGCCACCTTTAGCTCCAGTTTGTTTCAGGGGTTTGTCTCTTCAGCTTATGGAAAGGATGTTTAATTGGATCACTTGGCCATTCAATAATTTTCCAGTTTTTAGCTTTGGAAAAACTCCTTTGTTGCTTTAGCAGTATGTTTGGGATCATTGGCTTACAGTAGAGATAATGCGTCGTCCAATAGGTTTGAGGCATTTGTTCAAATTTGAGCAAATGTTTCTATACACTTCAGAAACATCAGCACTTACATCATCCATGAAGATATGCCCAAGCTATAACACCAATTCCATAATGTTTCACAGATGAGGTGATATGCTTTGGATTTTAAGCAGTTCCTTTATGCCTCTACACTTTGCTCTTGCCATTACTAATACTGGTTATCTTGGTCTCATCTATCCACCAGATCTTTTTGAAGAATTATGCAAGCTCTTTTAAATACTTCTTGACAAACTGTCATCTGGCTATCCTGTTTCTGTGGCTAACCAGTGGCTTGCATCTTGCAGTGTAGCCTCTGCATTTCTGTTCATTAAGTCTTCTGCAGACAGTAGTCAGTGACACATCCACACTTGCCTCCTGAAGAGTGTTTATAATCTGTTGGATAGGCGTTTGGGGATTTTTTTTTCCATTATGATGAGAATTCTTCTGTCAACAGCAGTGGAGATCTTCCTTGGCCTACCAGACCCTTTGTGATTACTGAGCTCACCTGTATACTCTTTCTTCTTAATAATGTTCCAACCAGTTGATTTTGGAAATCCAAAGGTTTGGGCAATGTCTTTTACTGTTTTATTGTTTTTCAGCCTCATAATGGCTTCTTTGACTTCTATTGGCACAACTCTGGCCCTCATGTTGAAAAATGGCAACCACAGATGCTAAAGATGATCAAAAGCCTAGAAGCAATCCAAGTTCTCTTATACCTGCAATGAAGCAATTAAACATATCTGAGTAATTACAAACACTTTTTAAGCCAAGTGTTCTAAACATTATGATGCCCTTAAGTTGGGGAACTATGCAAATAAAAAAGTGCTGTAATTTCTGCAGGGTCAAAGCAAAATGTATACAATACCCTTGAATAAAATCTGGAATGTGCACTTTAATCACATGTGAATTGTTTCATCACAAACTTAAAACTGTAGAGCACAGGGGAAAATAAAGGAAAAAACTGTCCTTGTCCACTATTAATGGAGGGCACTGTGCATTAAAAGGTTTGGACTGGATAGTACTGGGCTCAATTTCCAAATTTGCAGATGAAATAAAACCTGGAGGCAAGAAAATATGAGCAGAATAGAAAAGAATTTCAACAGTCTACGGCCATGATGATTGTATGGGCAGATAGACGGCATTTGAAATTTTATGCTGAAAAATTTTACATTTTGAAAGGGGAAAGCCCAAGGTTCGAAGAAAAATACAAGAAGGATTTTGACACACACTTTGTGGAAAGTGGCAAGTGGTAAAGACATTCATTAAGACACAAGTTTCTCGGCTTTATAAATTGAAGCACAAAATACCAGTGCAACTTATTTCTGATGAACCTTGCCAAAACACTGATTAAGTCACAATGCAACAAGTTCTGGACACCATATTTTGGAGAGCAGAAATAATTTACTAAAAATTAATTCTGGAAATAAGTGTATACACAAAGCTGCTGGAGAAACTCAGCAGCATCTATAGGAAGTAAAGGGTAACCAAAATTTTGGCCCTGAGCCCTTTATGAAGATATGAGCAAAAAGCAGGCAGGTATCTGAATAAAGAGGTGTTGGGGAGAGAAGAGGAAGGGGTAGGGGGAGGAGTGCAGGCCAACAGGTTACAGGTGGATATAGGTTTGAGGGTAGAGAAAAAAAGGTGGAGGTAATGAGACAAGGAGTAACTCTATAAATGGAGAGCGAAGTGGGTAAGGATCTGGAGGAAAAGAGACAGATAGGGAAAGAGAGAGACTTGGGAGATGAGTTTAACAGAAACTGGAGGTCAATATTAATCCTGTCTGTTTGGAAAATGCCTGGAACATTAGATGCTGTTCCACCAATTTACTGGTATCCTTGGTTTGGCATCCTATAGATGCTGTGTGACCTGCTGAGTTATTCCAGCACTTTTGTGTACTGAACTATAATCATAATTTCTGCAGACTTTCCTGATTAATTTCTGTGGATAAGAGACTATTTCCTGGAGAGACTGGAATATTTAGGGTTATCTTAGAACAGAAGGTCTAATAGAGGTATATATTTAAGCAAAAATCAAGAGAACATATACTGTTGGGGTGGACTTCCCTATTGATCTGCTATTGTTCTTTTGGGGAATTTGGCTATCATGAATGTTGACTTCCCAAAAGTAAATCTAAATTTATTAAAACAGCTTTGGCAATAGCCAGGAAATGTATAGAGGCAACATGGAAATCTGATTCCCTCTTACAAACTGATCATTGGAATATGGAAATGCAAAGGTGGATACCCCCTGGAGAAAATTACTTATAATCTTAGAAATGAAAGCTACATGTTCATAGCTATTTGGCAGCCTTATTTGAATTATTTAAAAGCCCAGATAGTTTAGTCCAGTGGTTCCCAACCTTTTCCTTTGCACTCACATACCACTTTAAGTATTCCCTATGCCATTGGTGCTCTGTGTTTAGTAAGGGATTGCTTAAGGTGGTATGTGAGTGGGAAAGGAAGGTTGAGAATCACTGCCCTAGACCCAATTAAAGTGGTATGTAAGTAGAAAGAAAAAGGTTGAGAACTACTGGTTTAGTCTATTAAATATTATATTTAATAAACATCCCTTATTAGTAATTTAATATTTTTATTTCTTTTTTGATTGTATTATATGCTGATGCCAGCTCTTTCCCCTTCTTCTCCCACTCTGTCCACTCTTTCTTTTCCTTTCTCTTAAGGTATGGAGGGGCTAATTCTAGGCTTAATGTGCATTTTAAAGATTTTTTTGTACATACATTCATTGAGTCCTTTTTGAGTTCATATATTATTTTCTTTAAAATTAAAATATAATAAAAAGAACATACACCATCAACAACAAAAAAATACTCTTATCACGGAGTTAGAAGAATAAACACTACCAGTAGGAAAATCATTTTTGTTTCCCCATAGCAAGTGCTGAAGGTAGAAGTAAAAAGAGAGTCAACTGAAACAATCAAAAGGAACAGAAAAAAGTATCCAAAAAAAAAACCAAATGGCAGTGTTATTGGGAGTAGATGCAAATTAGATTTGCAAAATTACTCGTCAATGGAGTCCCTACAAATTTCATGACCTGTTAACATTATATAATGCTACATTTTACCGTGTTAAGTCAATAGAGCTCAATTTACTTGGTAGAACCAAATTCTTAAAGGAGGATTTTTTAAAAATCATAAAATTCTAAAGAATCATAAATAGAAGTCAAAGGTGAGTTCCAAGGCAACACTGAAAGATGTAAGATTTTATTTTTTTTTTGTAATATTTTATTTTTCACACCATAAATCACATTAACCATGATACACACTTTTTCCTTTTCACACATATACAGTGCCACTTTCTCCCCCCCCCCCCCTCCCATCCCACCCTCCCTACCTCCCCCCTCCCGTCCATTTAAGGTACAAAATCTAGGATACATTAAACCAGTCAGACAATGTTGTCAAGATTTTATTTTAATGAAGTATAAAATACTGTTTGTTCATAAACAAGAGTCAATAAGCAATTGAATACAATTGAGCTGATTAAAATTTCATTATTAATGACTAATTAATTGCATCTAATTGTATAATTTATTTTAAAAAGGTTATGGTATGTTAAAGGAACAATCTACAGATTTAAAAGAGTAAACATTGGAAATACTCAGCAGGAAAAGGAAGAATGATTTTTTAAAAATGCATGGGCAAGGTACGACATTAGTTTCACAATCTAGATATGCAAGTACACAAACTACAAAATATTAATGCACAAAGAGACTGGGAGAGCACAAGTCTTCATTTCAACAGAATTTGTTCTTGAAGGAGAATATAAAATAAGGGGACAATTTTAAACTTCAGGATCACACATATTAGAGAAAGAAACTAGTAACATTTCCCATGGCTCTTGACAATTAAAACATTCAAGACCGAAATCAAAAGATTTTGCTTTGCAAAGCTATCAAGGACTATGGACAAAAGACAGATAAATTAGGTTGAGGTATTAATCAGTCATTATCTAAATGAATGGTAGGTCAAATTTGAGAGCCTTAATGGGCTACTCCTGCTTCAATGCAAGCTGACAAATCAAGAATGGAAAGTATTGGAGGGTTCTGTAGCATTAATATTGAATCAGTTTGTGGCAAAATAAAAGAAATTGATAATGGAAAATAGCCATGAAAATGAAAAGGGTGATAAAGACATATCTACATCAAAAACCACTTTACAAATTACATCTGTTTATGTTCTACAGCTGTGTTGTTTATTTCTGCAACAGATATGGTTTGTGGTAATGTTATAATGTAAAATACAATGTCTCTATGTAAAGTATAAAAATATTCCAAACTTTTGCAATTCTAAAGTTTAAGCATAACTATTCATAATGCATTCTAAATTAGGATTTCAGAATCTACAGTGCAAACCTGGAAGATTTATTTTCCATCTCAGTATTCCACAAATTACTCATTATCCTTACCATTTCATTCAATTACTGAAGTCATGATATTCCACTGAATGAAACAGTATCAACTGTTTTCAAACAGATCCCCAATTTGTTACCCTGCTAAATTTTGACATACAAAGGATGATGTACCCAAAGACACATGTTCACCCAAGCAAAAGCATTTTCGGGAAGAAACTATTGCTCACCACCAGGAAATGGCAAAAAAGAAAATTTAATCAAAACTATGTCCTATATCAAACACATTTAATCATTATCCTATTGATTACTTAAAATGTCTTAGTGCTTGGCTTCCATTATACAAAAACTTTGAACAAATTAATGCAAGCAGCAAAATGAGAATTAAAAGAATAAAATGAATCCTGGAAATAAATCAGTTTGAATAGAATTCATCAAGGGATGGCACGGTTAGCACATCGGGACTTGGGTTCAAGTTCTATGCTGTCTGTAAGGAGCTTGTACATTCTCCTAACATCTGTATGTGTTTCCTCCGGGTGCTCTGTTTTCCTCCCACCATTCGAAACGTACCAGGGGTTTTAAGTTAATTGGGAGCCATGGGCTCGTGGGCTGAAAGGGCCTGTTACAATGCTGCTTGTCTAAATTTAAAAGTTGAAACAAAATCTCTGTTGCCTCAGTATTTTCAGCATTTTTATTTTATTTCACATTTTTAGTACTTGTGTATTTCTATTAACAAAAAGCTTGAACGTTAGAAACTAAACTAAAATGCAAATGCAAAGTGTATAACCAAAACAAAAGGCACAGATCAAATTACATGCACTGCTTCCGGTTTAGAAGAATCTTCTCACTGTACATTGCAATGCTGTAGATTCATACATCACTTACTTGTATTGAGCTTCGACTCCAAATGGCTTACCAGGGAGATGATGGCAGAATCGTGCTCTCAATGTCATGTGAACCTAAAATCCAAAGTAAAATATAATAATCATGCTATGAATAACGAGAATTGCACAAATCTACATATTTGATTTTGACAAGAGCCCATTTAGCTTTCACTTGTAATTAACTGAAATGCAAGTGGTCACCAATGCTTACCAGAAAACAAAGTTTAAAATCAAAGTTCAAAGTTCAAATTAATTGTCAGTATGCATCCATGAAAACATATTCCATCAGAATTGACTTATCAGCTGTGCAAACTGTACTCAACAAAAAGGATATGTATTAAAAAGAGAAATTAACAAAGAAAGAGATGTACACAAACTGAGCACATACAGGAAAAAAAATCAGTTTTTATATATTCAGTGCAAAGTAAGAATCCTAAAATAAATCTGATTGTGTTTGTTATTTAGTTGTCAGATGGTGGATGGGTAGCAACTTTTCCTGAACCTGTATCACAGCCATGACTTCACAGCAGGTGGCTATTTAAGATATTTGCTTTGGAAACTGACAAGAAAATCTCTTGGAAGCCAGCACAGCATTTGGAGGCAAAAGCAATGAGATGTTTATCACCTTCCAACTTTCAGTTTGAAATAAGAGAAATAATCTTAAATGCGTATCAATTACAGGCAAGATAGTTATATGATCCAAATCACAACAAATAGCAGTGGTCATTTAGGTTTTACAACTGGTACTTATACTTGCTGACCCAGTTTCAGACATCTAGAGGACAAGTAATGCAGAAAACTCAAAAAATGCTTGAATGCAAAATGAATTTATCACATTAAAATTAAAAAAAGCTACATGTGTCAAGAAATTATTTTCACCACAAATTCAACAGGAGTAAATTTTGTACAATGTCTCAGCATTTGGTAGGACTTTTTGAATTTCACAAGGGCAAATTTCTGCAACTAAAATGATCCTATTGCACAATTATTTGGACTATTCATCCTTACACCCTGTCCTCTGCAAGGACTCCATCCCTTACTCTTAATTTCTCCTTCTCCACCGCATCTGCTTCCAAGATGAGGTCTTCTAGTCCAGACCCTCTTCCACATAAGTGGCTTCTCCTCCACCACTATTCACTTGGCCCTCACCAGTATCCCCTCCATTCCCTGTTCATTTGCCCTAGCCCCCCCCCCCACCCCTTGAAACAATAAACACAGAATCCCCTCGTCCTCACCTACCACCCCACCAGCCTACACATCCAACACATTATCTGCCGGAATTTCCAGCACTTACTACAGGATCCCACCACCAGACAGATTTTTCCTTCTCCTTCACTCTCAGCCTTCTGCAGGGACCGCTCCCTCCATGGCTCCCTTGTGCACTCTTCCTTCCCCAGCCATTGCCCCCCCCGCCCCCAACGCATGGCACCTTCGACTGTGGTCGTAGGTGGTGCAATACTTGCACCCACACCTCCTCCCTCACCATGATCCGAGGTCCAAAACAGACCTTTCAGGTGAAGCAACATTTCACCTGTACCTCCAAAGAACTCATTTACTGCATCTGGTGAACTCTTTGTGGCCTTCTCTGCATTGCAGATTAGAAGATCGCTTCACCCAGCACCTCCTTTCCATCTGCAACAAAAGCTACCTCCCTGTAGCCAACAATTTCAATTCGGAGTCACACTCTCAAGCTCCCATGTCTGTCCATGGCTTTTCACACTACCCCACCCTGAACACCCACAGATCTGAGGAACAAAACCTCATTTTTCGCCTGGGCTCCCTCCAATCCCAGGGCATGAACATAGAGTTCACTGCATTCTACTAATAAGCTTGCCCTTTTCCCCCTCTCACCCCCCCCCCACCTTGAACTAGTTATTCCAGTTCCTATTTCCTTTCTCTCTCCACCTAGCCTAGACTCCTCCCCCCTCTCTACCTATCAACTCCTACATTCACCACCCCCTCCCCCCTTTTGTTTGGGCATCTTTCATGTTCCCCCACACCTTGATGAAGAACTCAGGCCTGAAACGTTGATGATGTATCTTTACCTTTACTACATAAAGGCACTGTTTGACCTGCTGAGTTTTTCCAGCATTTATGTGTTTTTTTTCCACTTAACCACGGTGTCAACAGAATCCTGTGTTTTACCATTCTATTGCAGGGGTCACCAGTATTGATCAAAACAGCTAAATTAATGATTGATGGCATTGTTAAAAACAAAATCGTGAAATATTTTATTTGTACATGATCAGGGAATTAAGTTGAAATCTTCCAATAATAAAGATTTCACCATGAAGGAACTGTTACACAAACATAGATCATTTGAATGAAAGGGAGGAGCATAGAAATCATCAAAAGCAAACATTTGCTGAATAGTTAAAATAATTATCATACAAGTGGGTGCAAAATAATGGCACAGCTCAAACTGGATTACAACTGATTAACAACTTTCCTTTAGACAAATTGTTTAAATATTTAGGAGCCCTTTATATAGCGTTACCCTGCTATGACATTTCCGAAGAAATATCTCAATGAGGCATTCTTCCCAAAAATATTGGATTTCTATGATAAATTAACGATTAAAATGATTATTTGCTCGAACATTATTTTTAAAGCACTATTCTTTTTAATTCCATGATTCAAGTAATAACATACAATAAATGTTCTTATAATCTGCCATTTTCACGGACTGGCATGGAATTGCTCTTCAAATAATATCCTGACTGCTCTGCAGGGATACAAGAATTTCTACTTATCTTGGTTTTGGAACAGTTAATGGATGCACAACTGGTTTCTCTGCCACCCGCCACCCCCCACAACACACCCAGAGTTTGCTGCATGATTGTGGTCCTCAGATGTGGTGATTCTTGCAATGAAATGCCAACCTTTCAACCTCTTGAGAGAATTCACCTTGGTTATTCTGACTGCAGTCTGCATTCCTTTACAAGCAGATGCTAAGCTAGCATTGGAGGATCTTCAAGCCATGATCAACAAGCATTTTATGGTTTATTTGAATGTCTTCTCAGTCATTGCCAGGGATTTAAATCAGTTTAGCTTAAAGAAGGTTCTCCCCAACTACCATTAGCATGTGTCCTGCAACACCAGGGGAATCGAACTCTACTATACGACTAAGAAAATCTACACTTACCACACTCTCACTTTTGAACAACCACTTGGCTATGCTTCTCCTATCTACATAGAGAGGATAGAGGTTGCTTTTTTAAGGCACCGCCTCATGGAGATGTCCTTGATAGAATGAAGTCTGGAGCTTATGATGTCGCAGACCAATTAATAACCCTCTGGAGTTTTTTTTTCTTGTCCTGAGATTTGGCACCTCCATACCAGACAGTGATGCGACCAGCCAGAATGCTTTCTATGGTATGCCTGCAGAAATTTTCACGAGTCTTCAGTGACATACCGAATCTCCTCAAACACCTAAAAAAGTATAGCCATTGGCGAGCCTTCTTGTGATTGCATCTACTTTGGAGGTGCCAGGACAGATCCTCGGAGATGTTGAAAGCCAAGAATTTCAGGTTCTTTACCCTCTCCATTACTAAGCCCTCGATGAGGACTGGTTTGCATTCCCTTGACTTCCTCCTTAAGTTCACAATCATCTCCTTGGTTTTGCTAACGTTGAGCGCAAGGTTGTTGGTGTGACATCACTCAAAGAGCTGATTTATCTCCATCTTATACACTTCCTCATTGGTGTTTATGATTCTGCCAACAACTGTGGTGTCATCGGAAAATTTGTAGATAGCATTGGAATTGTGCCTGCCCACACAGTCATGGGTGTATAATAATGGTCTTTGGAAGAAGAGAAGCTTAATGACTGTCTGGAGACAACTAACGGACATTTTCAAGTACTTGCTGACAGACTTGAATTAATATTTAACAGTTGTCACTGACTTCAGAAGATGCACAGATGACTGTATTCCTACCAAGGCTATCCAGGTGCACCATAACCAAAAGCTATGGATGAACCAAGAGATCATTTGTTGAAGGTGGTGTTTAAAATCAGATAAAGTGGAGATGTACAGAATGACTAGATAAAATAACTGGAAGGCCTTTACCAATGAAAAAGGCAATTCAGACAAAGACAGAATCTCAGCAGTTGTGGCAGGGTTTGCATGCCATCACATCCAATAACTGCAAACATTTCGCCCTGATAAGCTCAATGTCTTCCATGCTTGCTTCAAAAGGGATTTAAAAAATGATGCACCCTCACAAACTCTCAGCAAATTTATGTTCCCAGTTTTTGAGGCTGATACGAAAAGAATCTTCAGGAGGACAAATCTTTGGAAAGTATCGATCCCAGATAATGTATCTGGCCATGTCCACAAATTCTGTGTTAACCAACTGGCTGGAGATTTCAAAGATGTTTTGAACCTCTTGTCGATACAGTCTGAAGTTGCCACCTGCTTCAAAAGAATATCCATTATTCCAAGATGAGCAACATGACGTGCCACAAAGACTCTCCCATAGTCCTCTTCAACAGCAGTTATTAGAGTGATTACCAAAAAAAGATAGGGATCCATTGAAACTGTCATCTTATAGACCCATATCACTTTTGAATATGGACTATAAGTTCGGCGGGCAGCAACCTCCTTTGAAGAAGACCGCAGAGCCCATCTCACTGACAAAAGACAAAGGAGGAAAAACCCAACACCCAACCTCAACCAACCAATTTTCCCTTGCAACCGCTGCAACCGTGTCTGCCTGTCTCGCATCGGACTTGTCAGCCACAAACGAGCCTGCAGCTGATGTGGACATTACCCCTCCATAAATCTTCATCCGCGAAGCCAAGCCAAAGAAGATAAGATTATTGCCAAAACCTGGGCAAATAGATTGGCAACTTATTTGCCTAAATTAATAAACACTGATCAATCTAGCTTTGTACAGAGAAGGCAATCGGTGGACAATGCATGTAAATTGTTCAGTATTATACATTTGTCACTGTGGAGAAAAACTTTGACAGACTGGAGTGGGACATTTTACGTAAAGTGCTGAAAGAATTTGGACTAGGACAACATTTACTAATTGGGTTTGAGCTCTATATTCTGAGGCTAAAGCAATAACTAATAGTCAAATTTCATCGGCATTCCCAAGTCCAGATCTAGCAGACAAGGTTGTCCATTATCTCCAGCTCTTTTCCTCCTGGCTATTGAACTGTTAGCAGAATCTATCTGTTTAGATCCAGATATAAAGGGTTTCAGGATCATTTAGGAAGAACATAAAATCAATTTATTTGCTGATGATCTTATGATTTTTACAAAAATTGCAATCTAAGTTTGAAGATTTTGGGATTACATTGGGTGATAAAGTTAATTGGGACAAAAGTGAAGTTATGCCATTTACGAGTGGGAATTATGAACAAATAAAGAGAAATTCTCAAATTAAGTGGCCGCTCAATGGGATTAATTATTTAGGTATCAAAGTACATAACAACTTGCAGAACTTATACAAGCCGAAACATCTTCCCTTGCTTCGGAAAATTGAGAATGATCGTAAATAATGGATGACCCTCCCAATAACTTTGTTTGGAAGGATCAACTGTATTAATGTGAACACAATATTTGTTTTCCTTTTTCAGTTTGCCTGTTTCTATACCTCAGAGATTCTTTCAAAACCTTAATAAATGCATCAGAAAGTTTCTGTGGAAAGGTAAGCCTTCCAGAATGTCTTTTGATAAATTAACTTGGAATTATGAATTGGGAGGATTAACATTCCTGGATTTAAAAAAATATTTTCGGGCAACCCAATTGAAGTTTGTCACCTCCCTCTTCGACAGAGGGGGAAAGTCTTCATGGGTAAAATTGGAGTTGAATAAGGTTGGTGAGACGATAGCAGAAAACCAGATATATATATATGCACGCACATATGCGCGCACGCACGCACGCACGCACGCACGCACGCACGCACGCACGCACGCACGCACGCACGCACGCACGCACGCACGCACGCACGCACGCACGCACGCACGCACGCACGCACGCACGCACGCACGCACGCACGCACGCACGCACGCACGCACGCACGCACGCACGCACGCACTTAATTTTAATAGAATTCTAAATTATTACCTGGAGCTAAAGAAGCCCTGCTATTAAAGCATATAATTATAATATGGAATAAAATTAATGGTCAAATTGGGGACATAGGTGTTCTTTCACCTATAACACCCTTGGATTAAAATACGTTAATTCAATTAACGATTGATAATAAAATCCTAGACACTTGGTCCTAGAGAAGGGTCAAGTGCATTGAGGATTGTTATGAGCATGGACAATTTATGACATTTGTGCAAATTAGGGATAAATATGGAGCTTTAAATACATCTTTTTTTCCTGCTAGCTTCAATTAAGATCTTATTTAAGGGACAAATTAGGTCCAGCACTAACCTTACTGTAATGTAGTGAAATTGAGACTCTAGCTCAAAAGGAGAACACAAAAAAAATTATTTCAAAACTGTATTCCTTGCCAAGTCAAGATAAAGATAGGAAGCAGATTTGGGTATAGAAATTGATCCATTTTGCAGGTCAACACAATTACTGTAAGGTATCGGCAGGTGCCATACAACTTCTTGCATCAGCTATACCTCATTCCATAGAAGTTACATAAATTGAAATTGGAAATATCAGACCAATGTTTTCGATATGGTCAAGAAATGGGTACTTTCTTGCATTCAACTTGGTGATGCCCTAAAGTGGGGCCTTTCTAGGAAGATTTGTGTAATCTCATGTAACAAAATTACTGGAATTCGATACCTTCAGATACCCGAATATTTTTATTGGGGAATTTAAAATACGCAAGACCAAAAATGAGGGTCTCGAAGTATCAATTAAAATTTGTTAAGCTCACTTTAGCAGTGGCCAGGAAATGCATAGCAGTTACTTGGAAATCTGATTCCCAACTAGGTTTAGCCCTCTGGAAGATAGAAATACATACTTGTATTGCCCTGGAGAAGTTCAACTATAACCTGAGAAACAGGTATTTTTAAGAATATGGAATTCATACCCTGAGTATATCATGCTAAATCTTTTAATGATTTCCCCCCTCCTGTCTCTTCCCCACGCCCCCCCCACCCTCAACGGCACTTGCAGCGCCAAGTATCCTAGATAAAACCAGTTATTTGTCCTTTGGTGGAAGTAGGGTTTATCCAATCTTTTATTTTTTTCTTATTGTTTCTCTTCTTGATTCTTTGGGGAGGGGGGAGGGTTCCTCTAATTTTGTTCTTTCTCTCTATTATCTTTTTCTCCCTTTAGTTCAACATGGACATTTAATTTGCATTTTTGTAGTATAATTGTAATTTTTCCTTCTTTATAATGATTGAATCACATGTTGACTTATTTTTTCTCACTTTATTATTATTTTGATATTATGGCTATTGATGCTTTACTTTTTGATTATTCTTCATTTCACTGCATATTGGCTGGTGGAATGCGACTACAATGAAGTGTTTTGAGAAGTTGGTTATGGAGCAAATCAATACCCGTCTCAGGAAAGACCTGGACTCACTTCAATTTACCCATTGTCATAAAAGTTCAATAATAATGCCAACTCACTGCCTCTCCACTCTGCATTAGATCACCTGGACCACAAAAACATTCATGTCAACGTGTTGTTCATTAGACAAACAAAACTTGTAATCTAACTCTAGGGACTGGGACTTTAGTTGTAGCTTTGCAACTGGATCCTCTATTTCCTGATGGGCAGACCCAACACTACAATTGTTGACCAATTAATTGGAAATGATGAGTCCCAATCTAGGATGGAGATAGAAAACTGGTTGCATAGTACCAGAACAACAATCTTGTTCTCAACCTAAGCAAGACCAAGGAGATCATTGTGGACTTCAGGAAGGTGAAGCTGAGGGAGAAAACACCAGTCTTCATTGTTAGGAAAGCTGTGGAGAGGGTTAGTTGATTCAAGATCCTGAGAAGCCACATATTGGAAGATCTCTCCAGTAGCCAAAACATCAAAAACTGGCATTCAGCATATCTTCAAATATTCCATCAAACTTCTACAGGTGTACTGTGGAAAGTATACTACTGTTGCATCATAATCTGGTTTAGTAATCTAAGTGCCCAACAATGCAGAAGGTTGCAAAAAGCAGCAAAACTAACCAATTCCATTACAGTCACTGTCATTTTTTTCTTGCACCAAATGCAAATATAAATATTTATTTATTTATCTATCCTTTTATATTTATTCTCTTTTTTCTGACTTGGCATTTTGTGGCAAGTTAATATATAGTGCCCTCCATAATGTTTGCGACAATGAGTTCTTCCACCCTCTCCTCCCTTACTTTGTCCCAGTGCTTCACAATTTTAAATTTGTAATCAAACACTTCATGTGTAATTAAAGTCATTCCAGATTTTATTCAACATTATTTGTGTACATTTTGGTTTGACCATAGAAAAATTACTACACTTTTTATATACGTGTCCCTTAATAATATTTGGGACATTTGCCTTCACAAGTGTTTGTGAATAGTCGGTTATGTTTAATTGCTTCATTGGAGCAGGTATAAGAGTGGCTAGGCTTGTTTCTAAGCTTTTGATCACCTTTGGAGTCCATAATTGCCATTTTTCAACACAAGGAACAAAGTTGTCCCAATGAAAGTCAAAGAAGCCATGATGAGACTAAAAAACAAATAATAAAACATTAAGATATCACCTAAATCTTAGGATTAACAAAATCAACAGTTTGGAGCATCATTAAAAAGAAATCGAGTACTGATGAGTTCACTCATTGCAAAGCGACTAGAATTCCAAGGAACATCTCCACTGTTGATGACAGAAGAATTCTCATCATAATGAAGAAAAATCCCCAAATGCGTGTCCAACAGATTAGAAACACTCTTCAGGTAAAAGGTGTGGATATGCCAATAACTATGGCCCCCAGAGGATTCCATGAAAATACCAAGGCTACTCTGCAAGATGAAAACCATGGTAAAGATCCTGGGAGTTCCTTTACATCTCCACACTTTGCTCTTGCCATCACTCATCTGTCTTCAAGACTAATTTTCCCAGAATTCCACAGTCTTTCAAATATTTTTCGACAAATTGTAATCTGGCCATCCTTTCTGTGGCTAACTAATGGTTTTCATCTTGCGTTGAAGCCTCTGTATTTTATTTCATGAAGTTTTCTAGGACAGTAGTTATAGACATATCTACATCTTTCACCTGAAGAGTGCTTCTGATCTGTTGTACAGGCTCTTGGGGATTTTTCTTCAATCTAATTCTTCTGTCAACAGCAGTGGAGGACTTCTTTGGAATACCAGTCCCTTTGTGATTACTGGGCTTACCAGTGTGTTTTCTCCTTAATGATGTTCTATATTATTAGATTTTGGTAATTCTAAGGTTTGGATAATGTCTCTGTTTTATTTTTGTTTTTCAGTCTCAAAATGGCTTTTTTGACTTTCATTGGCACAACTCTGGTCTTCATGTTTGAAAATGGCAACTACAGACTCCAAAGATTATTAAAAGCTTAGAAGTAAGCCTAGCTCTCTTATACCTGCACCAGTGGAATAATTACAAATACATGAGTAATCACAAATACTTGTGAAGCCATATGTCCCTAACATTATGGTGCCCTGAAATGGGGGAAACTATGCTATAATTTCATATTGTCAGATTAAAATGTATACAAATAACTTTGAATACAATCTAGAATGTGCACTTTAATAATGTGATTTTTTTTTAAAACTTTATTTAAAATAAAACCACTTAGCAAACATATCACAATATTTCAAACTTAATCACAATACATGTGGTATTTTATTGGAAAAGTAAAGAAATACTAAAAATAGAAAAGCCTATATTAATCTTCCCCCCCCCCCACAAATGAAAGAAAAGAGACAAGAAAACCACAATAGGAACACTTCACTTTCTGAAATCATTAAAAATATAAATATAAATATATATAAGAGAAAGGAAATGTTCGAGATTCATTTAAATTTTAATACCAACAGTTTGTAAATATGGGCTCAATATTTTCCAAAATACATGATATTTATCTCTTAAATTATAAGTAATTTTCTCAAATGGAATACAACTCCAAGCTACTGCATTCCATCTATCCATTCCCAAATCAATATCAGGCTTCAAAGTTATAGCTATATTATTGCCAAAGCTATTTGAACAAATATTACTTGATACATATTCAATTTTAATTTAGGTTTCATCCCTCTAATATCTTCCAGTAAAAATATAGCATTGGATCCTATGGAATTTTACTCCAGTATTCGTTCTAATAAATAATCAGTTTGAAGCCAAAAAGGTTTAATTGTGCAACACTGCCAAGTTGAATGCAAAAAAGTACCAACTTCTTGTCCACGTACAAAACAAAAATTGGAATACATATAGTTAATATTATGCAACTTTTGTAGTGTTAAATGTAACTAATGAATAAAATTATATTGAACTAACTGATATCCTACATTTATTGTACTTTTCATACTTGCTCTACATTTCTGAATCCATCTACATTTAATTCTACCTCCCATTTATTTCTTGATTTATGAATGCCTCCTTTTTGAGCCTTTTGTAATAAATCATACATCTCTGAAATAAATTTCTTTACATTTCTCATACATAATAATTCTACTTCTGTCTCCACTGGTAATAGTAAATTTTGACCAAAAATTTCACAAAAAAATCTCTTAATTTTCTAACATCAAAATGTTGTATTTTCCAATATCTTAAACTTTTCCTTCATTCTACAAAAAGTAATAAATTTCCCAGCTTCAAAACAATCTATAACTTCCTTAATACCACAATTTTGACAAATTTTTAATAATTTAGTTTCCATAGAGAATGGAATAAATCTATTTGAAAGAGAGATGTTCTTCCAGACATTAAACCTTTTCCTCCAATCTCTTTATCAACTTTATTCCAAAGTTCAATTAAATGTTCAGGATGAATGTTTCTCTATTTGCTATTAACAATCTTGCATTCCATTTATAAATAAAATGTTGTGAATCTGTTTCTCTTATTTTATTAAGAGCTATATTCACCCATGCTGGAACATTATTTAACTAATAAATTACACTAATAAATCTCAACTGTGCTGCTTTATAATAATTCATAAAATTGGAGAGTTGTAAACCTCAAATTATATTTCTACATCACTTTCCCCTTCCATAATTTTTTTCTAACATAGATATTTCTGGAATCAACCTAGTGAATCACCACCCTGCACTACCAGTTTGCCCTTTCTCAAGTAAGGAAAGCAGAACTGCAGTTTTCCAGGTTTGGCCTTACCAATCCTCTGTACAGTTGCAACAGAACCTCCCTGCTCTTAAATTCAATCCCTCTAGCAATGAAGGCCAGCATTCCACTTATCTTCTTAATTACCTACTATACCTGCAAACTAGTTTTGCAAATCATGCATAAAACTTCCACATCTCCCTGCATGGCATTACACTGCAATTATTCACCACTTAAATAATGGTCTGATCTATATTTTTTTCTTTCCAAAGTCGATTACCTAATATTTACTCTCACATTCATTTTAGTGAAAAGGTAAATAACAAAATATTCTTTCATCTCTAATTTCTTGACATATCCAATTATGGCACGATATGGTCTGACCCTTTCCTTAGCCATTCCTCATCCAGATTCCTAATGCCTTAAAATAAATTTATTTCAATGAAATGATCCTCATTTACACATGACAAATTATTGAAGTCATCCCCAGATGGATTAATGAAAGGCATTCCAAATTCAAGTTTTCCTGCAAGGATTATCCTGAAACATTCTACTAATCAATCTTCTTGTATCTGTGCTCTTCATAAATATCGTTTTGTTGAGAGCCATGTTTTACAAATAACATTTTACCTGGGAGTTACAAAGGTAAAAGTCAATGGTAATGTTCATTTCAAAACTTTGTGAGTGGCAGGTCACACCATACCAATCTTCTTTGTAGTTGATGAGGGTAAGGAAGTGGATGCTGTCGACTTGGACTTCAGTAAAGTATTTGACAAGGTGCCTCAGGATCGGTTGATCCAGAAGATACAGATGTATGGGCTAAATCTATGGCAGGGATGGCCAACCTATGACACATAGGATGATTAGAAATGGAGCTTAGATAAAAACACGATTAGTGCAGAGGGTGGCTGTGATACAGATCTATCACCAATGTATATAGTTACAGTATCTAGACTGTGCTTACAGCAATTGGCTAAGAGCTAAGCCATGCCTACTGTCTGGGCCTTAAAGGGTTGTGTCCCTAGCCAGGTCGAATCATTCCAGACTAGTCGGCCTGTCTTTTGCTAATAAAAGCCTTGGGTTGGATCAACAAGTCTTTGATTCTTTCAACGAGCTCTACAGTGGCACAATAAGTGTAGATGGAGGCAGGATTATCATAGACGATCTACTTAAATTGAGTCCATTACTCTTTCAGACCCACCCAACCAGTGCCAACACCCCTACCACAAACAATGAA
This sequence comes from Narcine bancroftii, assembly GCF_036971445.1. Lineage (NCBI taxonomy): Eukaryota > Metazoa > Chordata > Chondrichthyes > Torpediniformes > Narcinidae > Narcine > Narcine bancroftii. Next base: position 269,569,212 of record NC_091472.1, on the reverse strand, counting down.
CACACACCTCTTTCTTTTTTGCTTCATCCACACTCGACAGCATCCACTTCCTTACCCTCATCAACTACAAAGAAGATTGGTATGGTGTGACCTGCCACTCACAAAGTTTTGAAGTGAACATTACCGTTGACTTTTACCTTTGTAACTCCCAGGTAAAATGTTATTTGTAAAACATGGCTCTCAACAAAACGATATTTATGAAGAGCACAGATACAAGAAGATTGATTAGTAGAATGTTTCAGGATAACCCTTGCAGGAAAACTTGAATTTGAAATGCCTTTCATTAATCCATCTGGGGATGGATTTTCTCTCAATTTATTAAAAGGTTGAAGCCAAATACAACATGTGAAACACCGAGGCCAGCCCTCACTAGACCTCCTTGTCACCGTTTATTTTGACGCGTGGAATGCAAAAGGTTGGTCACCCGACCTCTGGTGAATTGATAGCTTAAATATGGAATTGGCTGGCCTGTAGAAGATAGAGAGTGCTAATCTGGCTGGAGGTCCCTGACCAGTGGCATTCCAGACAGCAGTGTTGTTTATGATGCATACAAATAACTTGGAGATAACAGGTAGGTCCATGATACAAATATTGTGTTCTGGAGACTGTAGAGGGCTTTCGATAAATACAAAAGGGAATAGATCAATTACAGAAATAGGCAGAGAAGTGGCAGATGGAGTTTAATCTGGACAAGCATGAGGTGTTATATCTTGATTGGTCAAATGCAAAGGGAAAGGATACAATGAATGACAATGGTGTGCAATGGTGGTTAAAGTCCATAGCTCATGGATAGTGTCTATGCAAGTAGATGGGAAGGTAAGGTCAGTGTGTAGCATGCTTGCTTTCATCAGGCAGGCCATTATGTACAAAAGTAAAGAAGTCACATTGAGTCCATTTAAAATATTAGTTAGGTCACACTTGGAATACCCTGGCAACTCTGGCTACCCAAGGACATAAAAGATGGTAGGTTTTAGAAAGGGTAAAGAAGAGGTTTACCAAGGTGATGCAGTGCCAAACTAATTTTCACAGTCTCCTGCATATTTAAATCCCTTTCTCGCACAACTCCTTCAAGTCCTGATGTAATTTGTACCCCACATCCTGGCAGCTACTTGGAGATGAGTAACCCGGTGGATAGAATTGAGAGACTGCAATTTTTCAACTCCATCCACCAGGATTCTGCTTCTTATTGCATTTCACTTTTTTAGGATTTAATTTCATTCTTTACCTACAGAGCTACCCACTCTTTGACTTTTGCCTTTCTTCCTTCTTAAAGAATGGAGTTGCATTAATTTTTCATGCCTATATCATTGATTGTTTAACTCCCAGCTGTGATCCTCTTTCAGCCACCTGCTAATTTATAACTGTGCTTTAAGCATATCTACCCTGTTTCATTGAGATGCAACTTCTTCACCATGTTCCTCACATTTGTAGTCATGTTGCCTGGGGTTAAATTCTTATCCCTTTTTAAATGTTGTTTTTTTAAGTATTCTGAAGTCTTCAGTGACATCTCCTGCACAGTGTTAACTTCCAGCTTATACATAATTTTCTAATCTGTTGAATCCACCCTATTACTATATAAAATCCTATTTACAACCATGGTTAGATGATTCGCCAGGACCTGGGTCTCTTCATGATTCACATCCCATCAGACTTTTTGTATCAAATGAAAACTCATAAATTAGTGTGTAATTACAAACCTTTGCAATACATTCTCCCAGAGATGAACTGCTGTCCTTGTTTTTTCTTTTACCCATGATGGAAATTATTCACAAACTGTAAAACAAGAATGAACAGTATGCAATCATTTTAAATAAAAACACAATGCTGGAGAATCTCAGCAGGCCAAACAGTGTCCTTTGTATAGCAAAGATAAAAATACATAACTGATGTTTTGGCTCGAGTCCTTCACCAAGGTATGGAAAAATATCAGCAGGTCTCCAAATAAAAGGGGAAGGGGTGGGCGAGGTCGGAGAGGCAGGAGGTAATAGGTGGGGAAAGGGGGGAGAGCAGTGGTCAAGAGGAGGAGCGATGCCTAGGTGAAGGGGAAGGGAGGGAGGAGAACTTGGAAGGAGAAGAGAGGGAGGGAGTGGGAAGAGGAGAGCAGGTTAGCAGAAATTGGAAAAGATGATGTTAATGCCATCTGGCTGGAGAGTAACTAGATGGAAAATCAAGTGTTGTTCTTCCAATTTGTGAATGGTCTTAGTGGGATAGTATATGAGGTCATGGACAGTGTGAGTTAAGAGTGTGGTGCAGAACTGAAATGGTTGGCCACTGGGAGGTCTGTGTCACTGGTGCAGACAGAGTGAAGGTGTTCAGTGAAGCGATCTCCCAGTCTCTCCAAGTGGCCCCAAAGGGAGCACTGCATGCAGTAAATCAATCCTATTGGTACACAAGTGAAGTGTTGCTTCATTTCAAAAGAACAGTTTGAGGTCCCGGACTGTGGTGAGAGAGGAGGTATGGCCACAAGTGTGGCATCGTCTGCGATCACAGGGGAGCGATTGGTGGGAGAGCTGAGTGCATGAGGGAGCCACGGAAGGAGCGGTCCCTACAGAAGGCTGAGAGGGGAGGGGAAGAGGTGTCTGGTGGTGCGATTCTGTTGTAAGTGCCAGAAATGTTGGAGGATAATGTGATGGATGTGGAGGCTGGTGGGGTGGTAGGTGAGGACAAGAGGAAACCCTATGTTTGTTGCATTTGGGGGCAGAGGGGGCCAGGGCAGGTGAGCGGGAAATAGAGGAAATGCAGGTGAGGGCTAAGCTGAGGTGCCATGTTCGTTGAAGTTGGCAGACATTTCAGAAGATCTGGACTGGAAGATCTCATCTTGGTAACAGAATTGTGATATTCTATCAGAATTTTCATCACTAAAAGTGAATTATGATTTTATCAAGACACTTTTTTATTGACTATTTTGATTAAATCACTCGCAAAAAACTGCTTTTAAAACTAAAATGTTTGCAGTTGTAATAAAGTACTGGTGTGAGACTCCTTAATATTATTTACTGATTTTGTACCAAGTTTTGTATGTATTCACAAAGGTGTGCATCCAAAAAAAAATTAAATAATGCAAACAGTGCAATCACCATCCACAAATCTTGAAGCAATGCTGAATCTCTATTTCAATTGATTTCACACAAACCATGGAGTTATGCTTAAATCAATGAAGATGTGGTATAGCTACATAGAAAAGAATGTGGGTCAATCTAATTCTCAATCATTCTGGTACAGAGATTAAATTAGGACATAACAAAATAGTTACATCTTCAAATCAATGTACACTGAAACTATCACATACATAATTCAGATGTTATAGATATTCAAGTTAATTCTACAATGAATTCGAGGAATTCATCTCCTGCAACTACTACTTTGATTCACCCCTCATGCAAGATCCTCTTTGGCTACTGTATTATCCATTATCTACCCCTCGAGTTTCACATTTATTTTTGCCAAGATCAACACTAATATTCAGAGCCTTTTAAATAATTCTATTAATCATTTGAGACCTACTTCACCTCCTTTTTCTTTCACCTGATCTTAAATATAGAGGTCCTGGAATATTTAGCTCTTCGGTTTGATCACCCTGCAGCTAGATTTCTGCAATGGGAATTAGATCAAATGTATTAACCATCTATGCATTCATTCGTATAAAGTGAAAGATGAAAAATGCTATTCCAACACCAGCGACCTGCATTCAAGGAGTTGGAACATACTCCCCGTGATGGCGTGGGTTTCCTCCAGGTTCTCCGGTTTCCTCTCATGTTCCAAAAACATACAGTTATTAGCTTATTGAGCACATGGGTGCAATCGGGTGGCATGGGCCGGAAAGGACCTGTTACTGTGCTGTAACTGAATTTTTTAAATAGCAGAGTGTATATTCTTCATCTTCAGCTCTTTAATTTTTATTTTCTGTGCTAAGAGTCAAAAGAATGGAAATTTGCACTTCACTCCACAGGTCCATAATTGAATCCCTCCATTAATTCCATTTTCTAGCACATGTCCTGTTTCTTCAATACATCAACAATTCAAGTGCAAATCTTGATATTACAACAAAACATTGGGCCATGCAGTTCAAATTCAGCTGTTTGAATCATGGCTGATGTATTTTTCCTCTCAACCCCATTTTCCTGCTTTCTCCCGAGATTCTTGGTTATTAATGGTGTCAAAGAATATATCAACCTCCACTTTCAATATCGTGCAGCAGAACAATCCCAAAGATTCACTACCCTTTGGCTGAAAAAATGTCTCCTCATCTTTGTTCTAAAGAGACATTCTGAAATTCTGAGCTGTACCTTCTGGTCCGAGATTCTCCCACCATTGGAAACATTCTCTCCACATCCATTCCATCCAGCTCTTTCAATATTTGGTAGGTTTCAGTGAGATCCTCCTCATGCTTTTAAAGTAATAGCAAGTACAGGGCCTGAGCAATCAAACACTCCTCATAAATCAATTCTCTCATCCCTGGGATCAATCTGATAAACCTCCACTGGATCCTCTCAAGTGCCAGCATATCCTTCCTTAGATATGGGATCTAAAACTGCTCACAATACTCCAAATGTGATCCAACCAACACCTTATGAAGCCTCAGCATTAAATCCTTGCTTTAATATTCCACTCCTTTAGAAGCATCTACTAACATTGCATTTGCCTTCCTTACTACTGACTCAACCCGCAAATTAACCTTTAGCGAATCTTGCACTAAGATTCCAGGCCCTATGGACTTCCACTTTATCAAGTCAAAATTCTTTTATTGTCATATAATAATAGATAAAATGTATTATTACACATTTCCAATCATCTACCATAAGGCAGGGAAAGATTCATCATCAGCAGAAATTGCCCAGTGTCCTTACAGTCAGAGAAGGAGGAGCGAAAGAGAGCTCTTCCTAGAGTCGATGAGTGTCCATGGATTCAACTCCAGCACTCCCGCAGCCTCCACAGCCTTCAGTCCAAAACCAACAGCAACCCAAGCTCCAGATCCAAACCTCTGACACAATCAGGAAGCCCCATTTCATCCTCGCATTAAGGTTTCGATACCTGGTACCCCCTCAGACAGTCTTGAGCCAGTCTGCATCATTCTACAGCCTAATGCAATGGTTTCCAAACTTTTTCTTTCCATTCAAATACCACCTTAGGTAATCCCTATCCTATAGGTGCTCTGTGAATAGCAAGGGATTGCTAAGATGCCATGTGAGTGGACAGAAAAAGTTTGTAAACCACTGGCCGAGAGTGACTCCCTTGACAGTAATTGCCAGCGTGGGCTCCTCGCCTCAAATTACAATCAGCCTGCCATTCATGTGCGCAGAGCCCTTCACTGGTCACTGTCCCATGGGTCATCTCTTCTGCTTCTCCTTCTCAAACAGTGGGTGATCTCAAAGTCCTCTGCTTCCTGGAGTCTGCAACACATCATGGCTGCTTCTGTGCATAGGTGCCGCCATCTTGGGCCCACACCATGCGGTCAGAGGATTTTAAATTAAACCATCATTGGCTCCTTTGAGTGACCATTTAGAGCCTGTATGGAGCTGACGGCAGTCAGATTGGACAGTAGGACCCCACAGGGAAGTGTCTCTGCTCTACATTATTCCACACCAGCAGCAAGACTGTCGTTATAGCAGCTCCAGCAATACCTCCACTTTTCTCTCTCCATTTAGAAAATAGTCTACTTTTTTGTTCCTCCAAGCAAAGTACATCTCAATACAGTTCTCAAACTGTATTCCATCTGCCATTTCTGTTTCCATTATCCCAACGCTCAAGACCCTCTACAGCAGGGGTGTCAAACTCAAATTCAGAGGGCCAAAATTGAAAACTTGGACTAAGTCGTGGGCCAAACTAAATATTTATTGAAAATTTTCAACAACATCTGCATGTTTTCTCTTCTTTCAATATATGTAATGTTAAACTTTTTCTTATTGAAATAAATGTTTCATAATAATTTTGGTTGAACTCTTTCCAGAAGAAGCATTAACAAATGAGAAATTAAATATTCAATAAATAATATTTCTCTATAGCCTTTAAGCTCCTTTTAAATGTATTTTTTTCACAAGACAACAAGTCAAAAAAATAACAACTTGCTTCAATGAAAATCCAATCTTTCAACTATGAACAGTCGAAAGTTAACCAAAGAAAATATTAATCCAAGCTTAGCTTGCTACACTGTGATTTACTCTGATGCACCTGGGTCTAAACCAGATACTTGGCATCTCTTCTTAGATACAAGTTCATCAAACTCTGGGGTCAGAGTTTCCCTTCCCCCCTGTCTTGAAAGGTCCTGTTTTCTGTCTTTCGTTTGGCCATTTTTCGTAAGGGGTTTATTACATGAGTTAGGTGACAGGTCGCAGATGCTAATGAACATAAACAGAAGAGGTGGGGGCGATTAGCGGGCTGACGGGCCGGCGCCAACGCATTTGCAAAGCATTCTGGGATTTGTAGCATTAACTGTGCATGCGCTATACTGGCGCGGCGGCCAGTGGGCCAGCTCTAATACATACTTGATATGATCTTGCGGGTCAAATATAATTATATCACGGGCCGAATTTGGCCCGCGGGCCTGAGTTTGACATGTGTGCTCTATAGACGTAGTTTCCTCAACATTACCTGCCCCTCTATTTAACTTTGCATCATCCACAAACTTGGCCAAAAGACATCAATTACCTCATCTAAATCATTAATATAAAACATGAAAAGCAGCAGACCCAATACCAACTCCAGCAGAACACATCTAGTTATCAGCAGCCAGCCAGAAGGAGGCCCTTTGATTCCCAGTCTTTGCCTTCTCCCATTCAGCCAATATTCTATCCATGCTAATACCTTTCCTGTCACATCTTGGGGTCTTATCTCCTTCAGTTTCTTGTGTGGCAGCTTGTTAAGGGTCTTCTGAAAATCCATGTAAAGAACATCCATCAACTTTCCTTTTTCTATCCTGCCTGCTACCTCCACAAAGAATTCAAGACTTGTCAGACAAGATCCACCCTGAAGGAAACCATGATCATTTTACTTCAGCATATATTTATAAATGTTGTGATGTCTATGCACTGTTTCATCAAGAAGTGTGTTCTAAATTCAAAATGTTTTCTGGTGGGGAAAAAAGTCTGCCTTATATGCCCTCAATGCCCTTATTTAACTGCCCTCTGGTTTTAGTCACACCTGGAATCGATAAAAGTTTAACATATTCTACAATATCTATGCCCTTAGTTATGCAGAACTGAATCCAGCCCCCACGCTCCTTTAGCCTCTGCCATTTCAAGGCAAACAAGCCCAGTCTATCAAGTCTTTTTTCATAAATGGAATGTCCCATCTGAGGCCACATCCAGGTGTATCTCTTCAGCACTATCTCCAGTGACATAATGTCCTTCTTGTACTATTGCAACATATAGTTGTAATGTTGTTCCCTGGTCTTAAATTCTATTTTCTGGTCAATGAAGCCAAGTATTCCAAGTGTCTTCTTAATCAGCTCATCAGCCTTTACTACCATCTTCATTCACTGTACATCAAAAAGTCATACCCAGCCCCAATGGCATTAAATCACATCTGACAGGATTAAAGTTCATCTGCTTTTTGCTCTGCCCAATATGACAAATTATTTTTCCAGATAATATTTATTTCCACATCATTTGAAAACTTATTAATATTACCTCCTAATTCACATTCAAACATTATGTGTTACCAAAGTCTCAGCATCAATTACAGTGATACACCACTGGTTGGAGTCTTCACAAAATGAGAAACAGTATCTGACAGCACTGCTTCTTGCTCAGAAGCCAAAGGAAACTAGACAGGTCATCCTTTAACAAGTTCTACAGATCCCCCATTGAAAACATCCTGTCAGAGCGCATCACTGCATGGTAGGCGAATTGTTCTCAATACAGAGAGAAGCCGTAGAGGGTAGTGAAAGCAGCTCAAACCATTACACATGCTCCCTTCCCCATCAATGCTTCTATTAATACTTCTCCCTCCCTTGTTAAAGCAGTAAACATATTAAAAGATTTATTGCACCTCAGCCACACTCTGTTCATACCCCTCCTGTTAGGAAGAAAATTCACGAGTACCAGATCACACCTGCTAGATTCAAGAACAATTTCTTTCTTACCATTATCAGATACCTGAGTGAATTGCACAATAGTAAAATTATGGTACCTTTACTATGTATTATCTGATCTCTGAACTTCTGTACTACATTCTACTTGTACTGTGTATGAAATCTCTATCTGAAATGCTCATAAAACAACCTTTACTACTGCATCTTGGTACATGCGACAATAAATGGACTTTAAAAAAAGACGGCGTTGTCTTCTGCAGGGATTCTCTTTGGTACCATGACTTTTCCTTTTCAAAGAAAGCATAAAAGGAGTTCGGCTCTATAGGCGATAAAACAGCACAGCCATTTACGGGTTCACCCTCACCTTGTAGGATGTTATGGCTTGCAATCCCTGCCATTGCTGCCAAGTTTCTGACTCCGTTGCTAGCTTCCCTCCAAATTATCTCTTTGCTGTTGAGATAGCATTCTGTAGATCATACCTGGATTTCCGTTAGAGATATGGATCACTGGTCTTAAAAGCCATCGACCTCATCCTCAGCAGGTTGCAAATCCTCTGGTCTTCATCTTATGGTTTGGGTATTCACTGTATGTGCATGTGGACATAAACACTCATCCCCATAGGTCTTGATGAACTCGGTGACAGCCGTGGCATATTAATTCAAGTTAGAGACAAGTCCACTGATTCATAGCAGTTCTGCAAGTGCTCCTCTACTTCAGATGACTGGTGCTGTAGTTCTCAGTCTCTGCTTGTATGCTGGGAGTATAAGTACACTCAGGTGGTCAGTCTTGCCGAAGTGCAGTCATTGGATTGCTCAGGCACACTTTGTCCCCCCATGGGAATTAGAGTGCTCAAATACCAAAGTCTTATCACAACTGTGCAAAACTCTATGAAGGTCACAATAAAAGACAATCTTAATGAAACATAACTAGACTCTTAAGGGGGTGTTGCTTCCCTTCCTGAAAGGATGCAAAGCCCAAGGAAATAGACTCAGCAAGGATGGGTGTGCGTTATTTAAGATTTAAAAAAATGAAGGATTTCTTCTCTATAGCATGGAAAACTATGGAGCTTGAATCCTTGAACAGGTTTAAGGACAGGGCAAATAGTTTTATTCTTCAGTAAAAGAATCAAAGATTGTAGGATGAAGGCAGAAAAGAGTAGTTATGGAAGGTTAGATCAGCCACAATTGAATAGTAGGTTTAAGAGGCAAAGTGGCCTCCATCTGTTCTCATTTCTTATCATCTAATCATAGACCTGTCAGCAGAATGGTTGAATTGAAATGGCCTCCTTGCCTGAAAGTTCAGATGTATGAGAAGGGATAGATATAACGAGATAATTTCCTCTGGTGGAAGAGTCTTGAAATAGGGAATTAGAGTTCTCAAAACAAATGATCCAAGAATGCTGTAGAAATTCAGTCATTGGATGGATTCAAAACCTAGATCGAAAGATTTCAGAATCAGAATTTATTCTCATGAACAATTCATAAAATTTGTTGTTTTGTGGCAGCATCGCAGCGCAAATATTCATATAAACCACCTGACAGCAATAAATAAAAATAGTGCACGAAAAGTCAAAGTAAGGCGGAGTCTTTGGTTTTAGTCTTCTCAATAGGAGAGGAGTGAGGGCCAAGTTAAAAGGTAGTTAATTGGAAGATGAACGAGTTGAATGGTGAAAAAAACTGGAGGTGCCTCTTCTGTATCTTGTTTAGTATAGAGATTGCAGTTCAAACTAAAATCAGGTGAATAATTTTCGTTCCGTAATCCATGTTGACGGGAGAAAGAAACGGAGCTCTACCATTACTCCAATGTTACCCGACTATTTCATTCATCAGCTGCCATTGCCACTCGTTCTGCAAATTTTCTCGAAACCAGACCAGCAGAAATATTCCCACTAGTTTTCGTGTTGGAACAGCAACCGCCGAGAATCCACGCAAAACTGCCCAATCTCCGGATGCTGAATTTGACTGAAGCTTCTTCAGTGATGGGCCATTTGAACGAATCGGGGAGCGCCCGATCGCAAATCATGCGACTGGAGGGATTAAAAACTAAAAGGCCACGAGGGCAATTGCCCGCTGCACATCCCGCCTCCTTCTCCACGGACCAAGACACCAGTGGAAACATCGGCAGTGTCGGGCAGCACCTGAACCGCCATCGGGCAGCACATTCCACCGCCAAACACTCGGAGAGGGGAAGCTTCTTCTTCCTCTCACCCCCCACCCCCCATTCTCCTCCTCACATTCAATAGGAGAAAACTCAGGAACCCTCCCCTCAGAAAAATCCTCCTGATGAAACAAAGCAGCTTAAACACCACCTCGAGGGGACTTATTCTTTTATATAATCGCCAATAAATGTTACCCGGTAAGACGCTAGGACCCGCAACAGGTACACGAGGAAACACGTAACATTTTTAAATCTTCTTATATTTTCAGGTCAATAACAAATAGATTAAAATGCCCTACCTTAGACAGGCCCGACAGGCCCGACAGTCAATCAGGTAACCGAGACGTGCTTTCCTTTAACCCCGTCTCGTCCTTTGGCCTCTGACCCCACTTCGTACGTCACTCAGTCAGCAACCTTCTCCCCAACCCGCTCCCCTCCCTCTTTCACCCCCGGAGCATTTTGGGTAATCTCTGTCTTGGGACATGCGCAGTGCACTGGGTATTTTCAGCTGCAGGTTTTTTTTTCTCTCTCTCGTTCTCTCTTGCCCCTGTCCCTCTCTCTGTGCCTCTGTGTAAAGCTTCCACAAAAGTCTCCAGAAATAAAGCGGCCGTTTCCCTCTTTTATTGTTGTGATCTCACATTCCTGACCGGATACATCCCGAGCGTCTGAAAAACTTCCTGGATACCTCCCTTAACAACCAGTCGACCTCCCGGGCCTGGCCAGCAGCCTTTTAAGTGCCATTTCAACCCTTTATTACCCTTTGTTTTTGACTCTTTTTTTCATAAAAAAGAAAGCCTCGGAGAAGAGGAAGTTGAAGGTAAGTGATTGCAAAGCAATTCTAGCTTCTCTTTTTAAATTAATAAATCTTATTTTAGAAAATGAAGTGTAATTTTTACTGTGTAATAAATAAATATTTCTCAGTGTGAAATGCACTCTCATTAGAGTTGGGAGTTTGGATGGTTTTGTTTCGTATTTTAGCGAGGAAGAACGTTACCGTTTCTTGAAAATGGTGTTTAATCTGCTTTAAAGGCTTCTATTTATCCGCCCCCTCTTTGCTGCTGCTGATGCTACGTTGCAGGCCACGGCCATGCGTGACTGCTGTTTACAACAGTCCAACTTCAGATATTGTAGGTATCAGCCCTGCAACATTCAGAACGTTTGTTCCATCTGGGTGAAAACGTGTTTGCAATTGAAAGATCTGGGGATAGTTGAAGGTAGAATTTTAGTGTATTATGCATTTTTTCAATGTTTAAGATGCAAATCGTCTGGGAGTCAATATTGAGTCATGTTTTTGCTCTTTCATATTTTACATATTTATAGGCCCAATAGAATGTGGATCACAATCTGCAGAATGTAGATCTCAAAAGAAACGTGATGCTGAAATATTTAAGTGTTGAGGAGTTTTTAATTCTCTCACTTTGCTATTTTTTATCAAAGGAAGTGACATTGGGATTAGTAAAAATCGAAATCTAAGGAAAATGAAAGTTAATATCAAATGTATGGCTGCATTGTGAACTTCAGTTATATCCACAGTTAAAGGTTTTATTTTGAAATGTTTTAGTGTAAATTAGAGATGAGAACTAAGGTATGTTAAGTTTATGTTAAACATTTTGATGAGACTTTTAATTCTGATGCTGTTGAATGTTTCATTCTTCCATTTTCCTTTGTAGTTATAAAAATATCCAGCAGTATTGCTGGAAAATTGCTTCAAATATGAATTCTGTTCAAAGGATGTATGCTTGTGTGGAACTGATTTCTTCAATTGCACACTATTGTTAAACTTTGTATTTTATGCATCTGTTTCCACTGTTTTTATTGAATTTTCATACATGGTGGACATTGTGTTTGCTGTGAGGATAGGTTGGAATGCACTAATGAAAACCAAATGAATTCCATGTGTTAGATAGGATAACTTGATGTTTGAATCTGATAAATTCTCTTGACATTTAACCAGTCAGTTTGTCTTCCTAATAGAACTAAGGTCTAAACGTGATATTATGCCATCTTGGTGTGTTTTAAGTAACTCTTATGTTCTTTAGTTTTTTACTTAAGTCAATGACCAGCTTTAATAAGATGCAGGTATTTGGTTAGCTTACCTGTACCCATGGTCTGTAAATTTCATTTTGTGAATCCACAATTAAATTTGCTGGAATGGGGCAAATGGAATATGAATGTTTTTTGTGTACATTGGACCCACCAAAGCCCTCTTGATTATTTTATCTATATCAATAGCCTTATTTGGAGGCTCCGATTAGATTTTAATGCATCTGGATGCCTTGCTATCTTAAACATATATGCATTTTTCTTTCTCTTTAATGATTGAGAAAATGAATATGATTGATCAACATGATTATGTTCCAAAATAGAGACTTTGTTTGAATTTTCCTTAATTCCAATAACTTGTTAAATAATTTCTTAAAATGTAGCATTAAACTGTCATTTGCCATTCTCATAAGATGCTTATTTTTGCCATGCCTCTGTGTGCTATGAAATCTTAGGACTTTTTAAAAGAACTTTTAAATGGATGGCTAGCCATCAAACCTAAACAAGTCCTACAAAATAAAATGTGCCTAGTCTCAATTCAAAAGTGTTTGATAGGAGTATATTGTTTTAAATTTATTTTTTATATTTTTATAAAAGTTGGAAATGAGTACAACATTAAAGTATTTTTTAAAAAACCATGGATGTGTTGAGGGAAAACAGCTTCTCTTGTAGCTTTTAATGCATATCACAAAGCTACATTGCCATTGATATGCTATTCAAAACATGCCATCAGTGTTTGCAACTCCGAAAATTAATTTCCTGTTAAAATGAGAATTGCTCAATATTCTCAAATGGGAAGATATTGTTATTTTGACATTAATTGTGAGATAAATTTGGCTGCAATTATTTTGTATATCTATCTTCCTTAGAGTGTGTTGTTACTTAACTGTGACTTCACAAAGACTATCCATTCAAATTTGGTTCTTTTGTATTCATTGACCCCAAGAAACTGTAGTGTTTTACTTGTGAGATGAGCTCAGCGCACTTGTGTAGAAATTCTCTGATGCACCGTAGTTGTGTTGCTGAATGGTTTTGTGATTTGCATACTTTCTTGCTGCTTTCACTGTTTATGAAGGTAAACTGAAATTGTCATCGTTCATGAAACAATATTATTTTATTTGATCGGCTTAGAGTTGATTGCTTGAAAATTGCATCTTATTGTTCAAATTTCTCAAAATGAAATTAATTGTTCTTTGTTTTGAGATGGTTTAGTGATATTGTGTGTTATGCATTGAGAATTTTTATGTCCCTCATGACTTCAACATCAGGAAACCCTTTATTAGATGCAAAAGATAACTCCATAAAGCAGTATCACAGCAACAATTTATTCTTTTCCAAAATGAAAATATTTCATCCTATATAACATTTGTTACCGGAAGTCTGATTGTGAACATTCTGTAAAGTAACAGTTGTCATTTGAGAGAGGCTTTTCACAATGTGGTGATGCAAGAATCAATTGCTGAAGGTTCATTGAACTCTTTACAAAAGTATTGGCTTTAGCTCAACAAAAAATGTTCCAAATTTGTTTATGTAAAAATTGTGCAATTATTTTGAAGTTAATGTTTAAAAGTAAATTGGATTACAATCTTAACAGGGTTAATTAACTGTTTTTAAAAGTTCATGGGTTAGCCTGTTGCACGATCTTAAATAGTGACAGACATGAATCCAAATAATTGAGTTCTAAATGGCTAGTATGTTCATCAGTTTTTACATCAAATTTGGAACAGGATTTTGGGACCAAAGTCTTTAAAATACTTGCATATGATACTTGCATACTTGCTATATGATATTTGGTCTCTGAAAAAAATTGTTACACAGAAAATATCAACATAATTCTTTGAGAACTCCAAAGGAATGGAAATGAATAGCATTAAGAAATTAAAAAAAACTAATGAGAGATTGGGATCCTGCTTATCCTCTCCACAGAAGAGTCTGACACATAATCTAAACTGTTAAACTATGAATCTTTTTGCATACCTGAAGCTTATTAATTTTTGTGCAATGTGCTTCATGTTTTTCCTGTGTAAAAGCTGCTTTTTTTTTAAATTGAGGATTAGTGTGCAAAAATGGAGGATTTGCATACCTTATTTTGAAACCATTACTGTGAGAGAAGGAAACAGATTTCTGTTGTAGCATTTTGGTCCAAATACTGTATGGAGCAGTAACTGGATCAAACAGTCTGATATTACTGCAAGAGGGATAGATGGTGCAGAATGTGTCAGGTGTGTTCAAGAAGGATTCCTGACACAGTATGTGGACTAGGCAACAAGCTGGGCATGCGGACGTTAAGAAAGAAGTGCTGAATCTTGTTTAAAACATAAGGATTGATAAGTTTTCGCGACTGGGTGAGATGTACCCAGGATGTAATGGGAAGATGTAAGAAATTGCTGAGGCGTTGGCAGTGATCTTTGTGTCCACCTTGGCTACAGGAGATCTACAAATGTGGTCGTCTTGGTTTTTTTTGGGGGGAAAAAAAAGTAATAATGAGAATCCTAGGAATTAGACCAGTGAGTCTTCTATCAAAGGCAGGCAAACAATTGGAGAGGATGATTAAGGACAGGATATACAAGCATTTAGAGAAGTACAGTCTCCTAAAGGAGACTTTGCAAGGGGAAAGTAATGCCTCGCAAGCCTAATTTAGTTTTTTTTTTGAGGGGGTAATAAAAGAAATTGATGAAGGTAGGGCAGTAGATTTGGTGTCTATGGATTTTAGTAAGGCATTTGACAAAGTCCCCATTGGAAGACTCAAAGTCATGATGCATGGGATCCATGGAATCCACTAGCTGTGTGGATTCAAAATTGGACAGAAAGTATTACGCCTGGAGGTCAGTGACCAGTGGAGTTATGCAGGGATTAGTTCTTGGACCGCTACACTTTGTGATTTTTATAAATTACCTGGATGAAGAAGTAGAGGTAATTTGTGGATGATATAATCATTGAAAGTGTTGTGGGTAGTGTTGAAGTTTGTCGTAGGTTACAATTGGAAGTAGATTTGGAGAGGAAAGTAGCAGATGAGTTTGGATATCTGAGGTAATGCATTTTGGAAGGTCAAACTTGAAGGCAGTGTATATGGTTAATGCATGGATACTTAAGTGTGGAAGCACAGTGGGAACTAGGGGTCAAAATCCATAGATCCCTCAAGGTTGCCGCGCAGCTTGATAGGACCGTTAAGAAGGCCTATGGTATACTAAGCTTCACTAGTCAAGGATTGAATTCAGGAGTTGTGAGGGATAAATCTCTGGTGAGACCACACTTGAAATATTGTGTTCAGTTCCAGTCACCTCATCACAGGAACAACGTGGAAGTTATGGAGAGAATGCTGAAGAGGTTTACTAGGATGTTGCCTGGATTTGAAAAAGTGTTAGCAGAGCTAGTGTGTTTTTTTTTGGAGCTAGAAGGATGAGAGGTGACTTAATGAATTGAGAGGCATAGATAAAGTAGAGAGCCAGCACCTTTATCCCTGGATGGAAGCAGCAAACATCAGAGGGCATCTGCACAAAGTGAAGGGAGGAAAGTTTAGGGGAGACATCAGGAGTAACTTTTTTTTACAATTTATGGGTGCCTGGAATGCATTGCTGGGGTGGTGGGGACTGGAAAAATTTCTTGGGTTGCTAGTTAAGTGAATTCTATCATGGACACCTCTCACTTGTCAGGAAGGTGTGACAGCACTTTATAAGAAGATTGAAGCAGACAAGGCTACCAGCCACCATTATGACAACCATCTACAGGACCTGTCGAGATTGTCCTGGCCAGCTGCATCACAGTGTGGTATGTACATTGCTGCAGAGAAATGGATCAGAGGTCAATCCACAGGACCATCGACGTGATCTACTGGGATCATTGTCTGAAGAGGGCATGCAAAATTATTGAGGACCCCTTCAACCCCTGCACATAGCATCTTTCAGCTGCTCCTGTCAGGAAAGAGTACAGAAGTATCAGAGCCAGCACCACCGGGCTGAGGAACAGTTTCTTTCCACAGGCAGTGAGAATGATGAATGACCAAAGGAACTTCTCACACTAACCATTTGAGACTCTTGCATTTCCATAATAATTTTTGTATATATGAATGCTGCTTCCACCAGCGTTGTCTCCGCTCCATCTTCAACATTCATTGGAGCGCTTTCATCCCTAACGTCGAAGTACTCGAGATGGCAGAGGTCGACAGTATCGAGTCCACGCTGCTGAAGATCCAGCTGTGCTGGGTGGGTCACGTCTCCAGAATGGAGGACCATCGCCTTCCCAAGATCGTGTAATATGGCGAGCTCTCCACTGGCCACCGTGACAGAGGTGCACCAAAGAAGAGGTACAAGGACTGCCTAAAGAAATCTCTTGGTGCCCGCCACATTGACCACCGCCAGTGGGCTGATATCGCCTCAAACCGTGCATCTTGGCGCCTCACAGTTTGGCGGGCAGCAACCTCCTTTGAAGAAGACCGCAGAGCCCACCTCACTGACAAAAGGTAAAGGAGGAAAAACCCAACACCCAACCAATTTTCCCCTGCAACCGTGTCTGCCTGTCCCGCATCGGACTCGTCAGCCACAAACGAGCCTGCAGCTGACGTGGACATTTACCCCCTCCATAAATCTTTGTCCGCGAAGCCAAGCCAAAGAAAAATGTGTGTTTTGTGTGGTTTTGTATCTACACTTTTGAACTGTTTTGTTGTGTTGAACTTGTGCATTCAGATGACAAACTTAGGCACATGGATGAAAGAAAAATTTATGGTTATGGGGTAACAAGCTTTTGGTGGGGGGGGGGTTGGTTTATTTTGGTAGGCACTCCATTGTGGGCCAAATGGCCTGTACTGTTTTCTAATGCGATACCTGGAAACTTGAGTTTAATATATTTTAATGATGTGCAGTATTTTAGGTTTATTAAATCAACTCCAAATTTGTTTTTGTGTAGACTTCTAGCAATGCAGGCAATTAACAACCAATGGTATGAGGTTTTTTTAAAAGAAAAAGTGTAAATTCATTGATATAAAACTGGTCAGAATTTTATTCTTTATTGAGGACAAAATTTAACTTGGTTCTCTTCTCATTGAGAGTTCCGGCTATCTTTAAGTTTGATTACAGTCATAAATGACATGGCAAGAAAGAAGAGATATTGAGTTAATTTAATTAAGAATCACAGGAATACAAAAGTAAGCCTTGATGGAAACAGAAAACAAAAGGGAGGAAATTGTGGAAATAGTCAGTTCAAGCAGCATCTGTGCAGAGAGAATCAAGTAGTGGTTTATAAAGTTTTCAATCAAGCACATTTGGATTTGCATGGAGCACCAGAGAGGACAAAGTAAATGTTTGTGACAGGTCAGGCAACAAGATAATTAAAGAGGTAAATGGAAGCTCAGGATTATTCTTGCTTTCCTATCACAGACATTCCCTTTTTGTCCTCTCCTCCCCTTCATGTAACTTAAACTGTATTTCTAACTTTTCTAGCTCTGAAATGTGAAATGTTTCTTTCTCCACAGATACCGTCATTTGTGTATTTTTCTCATTTTCTGTTTTTAAGTATTGCAATCAGTTATTGCACTGAAAGGGTATTTGCAGCCCCAATGTGCCCATTCCAGTTCAAAAGGGTTTTTCTGCCTTTCAACTTGAGTGAATTCTGGAATGTGTCCGTGTGTATGGGGACTTTATGGTCCCTGCATTTAAAGCATTTGGGAAGCCACAAGTTGAAGGGATCATATTGTAAATGCTGATTCATGCAGAACAACAACCATACATCGGCCGATTATGCTTAGGAACACAGAATATTTGTTTTTACTGACCAAGGGTGGCGCAGTTGGCGTAGTGGTTAGCACAACGGCTTTACAGCACTAGCGATCGGAACCAGATGGGATTCGAATCCCGCACTGTCTGTAAGAGAATTTGTATGTTCTCCCCGTGTCTGACTGGATTTTTCCCCAGAGGCTCTGGTTCCCTCCCACTGTTCAAAAAACATATCTGGGGTATCGGCTAATGGAGTATAAATTGGGCAGTATGGCTTTGTGGGCCAAAATAGGCTGTATGTCTAAATATGAAATTGGTTTTTTTTTAAACTTAAATAAGATACAGGGACATTAAAGTCCTACTTGATGTTTACAATGTTAGATTGACTCAAATGAAATAAGTTTGAAATTTTGTCACTATCCTGCAAGGAAGATTTGATAATGCTGCTTAGATTATATAAATGTTGCTTGGACTGTGGTGAACTATAGTTATGAAGAATCCGTATTAGAGGGTGCGGTTGTTTCCTTTGGAACTAAGATAACTGGAGGTCCCAAATGCATTGACTAGAAAGGACCTATTTTCTTTAGCAGAAACCATAACTAGGGGATCTAAATTTAATTGGTAAGATTGGGAAAATAAGTTAATGTAATAATGTTTGAAAGGGTTTAAGCATGATCTGGGTTTTTGAACTAATCCATACTTGTATTTATTCTCCACTCAACTCCTCCCCAGTCATTCTCTTTCTGACTAGAATTTACAAATATATAATACTGTGGATTCATCAGCATTCTCTGCAAGCTGCATCATTCTATTTGCATTATTTCAGCATGACATCACTTCTTTTACATACATTTCTTGGGCAAAAATCCAAGGTTTTTTTTTGTAAATACAGGTTCTGTCCCTTCTATAATGGTGGGGATGAGGAAGGTGGGCTCCCAGAGTTAAGCAGATTCTGAGTAAGTGGGAAATTTTATTTTCACTCTCAATTTTTGTTCATTTTTTTAAAACATTTTCTTAACATAATTTTATGTTGCAGTGATATAAAAAAGTAAACCAGGAGCCTTGAGACTTCCATATAATAGGCTAACCAGCCAGGACTGGTTTACTGAAATCCATGTCACAACAATATGGATACCAAATATACTGGTATAGATAAGGTAAGAGTGACAACAACAGAGTTGAGTATTTTTAGGCAGATGTAGTGGGGCAGGTGAAATGTTGCTGCTTGATTTAACGTGTAGAAATCAGTGGAATCTTTGGCATCTATGGTAGCGGTTTAAGTTTTTGCAGCTTGAGGAATTGTAGCTCAAATTGGTGTTGGAGACTAAAATTCAAGAACATCAGTGTTACATTTTTAGATGTTGACAGGTAGGAAGAATATTTCAGTTTATAACAGGAAATGGCCAGTTGGGAATGTAGGCCAAGGAGTAGCAAATAGAATTCAATTCTGGCAAGAGTGAATGTTGCACTTTGGAAAGTCGAACTGGGTAGGACTTGCCTGGTGAATGGAAGGGCCCTGTAGAGTGTTGTGGAACTGAGACCAAGAATGCAGGTGCATAGTTCCTTGAAAATGGTAGCTAGGGTAGGTAGGATATTGATGAAGACATTTGGCGCGCTTACCTTCATTGGGTGTGGAATTGATTGCAAGAGATGGTTCAGCTGTGCAAGGCCACACTTGGAGTACTGTGTGCAGTTCTGGTTCCCTAACTTTGGAAGGGCTGCAGAGGATTTACACTGGAATTGGAGTTAAAGGGAGTGGTTGAATAGGCTGGTAGTTGTGGAGACCAGTTCGAAGAAGACTGAGGCTAGAGCCAGGGAGCCAAAAATGAGTGTAGAAACAATTAAAAAGGAGAAGCTGCTTGGGAAGCTGAAGGCATATGGCACCTGGACTGGATGGACCACACCAGAGTTCAGGAAAAGGTCACTGAAAAGATTTTGGAGGCATCAGACCAAAAGAAATTAGAGCAGAAATAAGCCATTCAGACCATGAGTCTGTCCTCCCATTTAATTATGAGCTGATCCATTTTCTGACAGCTTAACATTCTCCCAATAACCTTTGATGCATAAGCTGATCAAGAACCTATCAAGTTCTGCCTTAAATACTGTCTCTTAAATAAATTTCTGACCTGGCCTCCATAACCACTTGTGATAGCACATTCCACAGATTTGCCATTCGTCCTGCTACAGAAATTCCTCTGTATCTTTGTTCTAATCGGAAGCCTTCCACTTATGAAGTTGTGCCCTCTTGTTCCAGATGCTTCCAGTGTAGGAAATAACCTTTCCATATTTCCTCTGTTCACACTTTTCAATATTCTCCTGAATCCCATTGATTGCAGGCGAATTGCTGTCATCTTTTTATTCCCGGAATAATCCATTGAACCTCAACTGAACCTTCTCAAACATTAGTGCATCCTTTCTGAAATGAGGACCCCAAAACTGCTCACAGTTCTCCAAGTGAGGTAAAGCCTCAACATCGTATCCCTGCTCTTCTATTTCTCTTGTCATGAATGCCAGCATTGCATTTGTCTTCTTCACCATCGACTCAACAAGTTTACCTTCATGCTATCCTGCATGAGAACTTCCAGTCCCTTTGCATTTGGGTAATTTCAATTTTCTCCCCATTTTAAAAAAAAATCTTCCCATTAATTTTTTTTCTATCAAAATGCATGACGTACACTTTCCCACATTATTCAGTACAAATCGATTATCTGAAATGATCGGGACCATTTTGGATAAAGGTTTTTTTTTCAGAGAACCGGTTATTTTTTAAAAACAGCCCAGTGGCAACAGCAAATTGCTTATAATAATGTTTAAACAAAAAGGTAAGGCTTTTTAAGCATTAAAGTAATGTCTAATTCTCACCAAAAAAAAAGTTGGCCACTGCCGATCACTGACACCTCCCCACCATGGTCCTGCTCTTGCCTGGAAGCTTGAGGGGTCCCCTGCTTCCGACGCTGGGAGTCTGAGGTCCCCTGCTGCCAGCACCAGGAGCCTGACATCCCCAGTCAGTTCCACTCTTTTTATTTAAAAAAAAAATTTTCAGATAACTGAGAATTTTGGAGAATCCAATTTCAAATAATCGGAGTTGTACTGTATTTCATTTGCTGCTTCTCTGCCCATTCTCCTAATCCATTGAAGTCTTTCTGTAGCTTCCCTGTTTGCTCAACACTCCCTGCTCCTCCACCTACCTTCGTATTATTTGTAAGCTTGGCCTCAAAACCATTCATTCCAAAAATCCAAATTATTAATACACAAAGTTGTAAAAAAAATACATACCTCAGTGAAACACCACAAAAAACTGACAGCCTTTTTTACTTAACAGTCGTGCCAACATACAGATCCCTGTATTCTGATTCTGCTTCCTGTTAATCAGCCAATGCTCTACCCATACCAGTATGTTTCCTATTATACTATGTGCTCTTGTTAAGTAACCTTGTATGCAGTACCTTGTTGAAGGCCTTCTGAAAATCCAAATACACAACATCCACTGCATCTTCTGTATCGAGCCTGCTTCTCAAGTAATTCCAATAGATTTGTCATGCAAAATTTTCCCTTAAGGAAACTATGCTGGGTTTAACATATCTTGTCATGTGTTAACCTCATCCTTGACTGTAGACTCCAACATCTTCCCTGATGTCAGGCTAACTGGTCTTTAATTTCCTTTCTGCTGCCTCCCTCGCTTCTTGCATACTGAGGTGACATTTGCAAATTTCCTCTCTTCTGAATCTATTGATTCCAGAATGATTTATACCAATGCCTCTACAATCTCTTAGTACTTTTTTTTTCAGAATCCAAGGGTAGAATCCATTTGCTCAGAGACTTGTCCACCCTTAGACCATTCAGTTTTCTGAGCACCTTCTCCCTTGAATTATTAACTGCACTCACTTCCCTTCCCTGATGTCCTTCAGTGTCTTGCACATTGCTAATATCTTCCACAATGAAGACTGATGCAAGCTACCCATCCAGTTCTTTTGCCATCTCCTTGTCTCCCAATATCATTTTCTAGTGGTTGTATATCTACTCTTTACCTTTTGTATACTTGCAGCTTTTTGTATCTGCTTTGATATTATTGGCTGTCTTTCATATTTCATCTTTTCCCTCCTGAGTTCTTCGTTACCTTCTGCAATTTTTAAAAACCTTTCCAGGCCTCTATCTTCCCACTAATTTATGCTTCCTCGCGTGCTCTCTTTTGCTTATCCTTTGGCTTCCTTTGTCAGCCACAGTTGTGACATTTTTCTATTTGAATATTTCCTCTTGGTATGTATTTATCCTGCACCTTCATTTCCTGCAGAAACTCTACCCATTGCTACTCTGCCATATTCCCTACTATTATTCTGTTTCCCTGACTATTGAGTCCCCAATGACTTTACCCTTCTGAGGCTCAGAACCCACCATGGTGCTATTGGTCTGGTTACTGTCTGGCCCAGACAGGTCACCCCCCCCCCCCCCCCCCCAGCAGCATCTTTCAAGAATTCGGGAACGATTCCAGGGGAGTGGAAAAAAATGTTAATGTCATTCCACTGATTGAAAAAGGAGAGGCAAAAGACAGGAAATTATAGGCTGGTTAGCCTGACTTCAGTGGTTCGTAAAAATCTAGAGTCCGTTATTAAGATGAGGTTTTGGGGTACTTGAAAAGACATGATAAAACAGGCTGAAGTCAGCATGTTTTCCTTTCAGGTAGATCTTGTCTGACAATTCTACTGGAATTTTTTGAGGAAGTTGTAAGCAAAATAGAAAATAGGTATGGTTTACTTCTAATTTAAGAAGGCTTGTGACAAGGTGCCACATAGTGAAGCTGCAAAACAAGATAGGACCTGAAACTGGCTGACCCTCAGAAGACAGTGGGAATAAAGAGGCTTTTTGTGGTAGGCAGTTGGTGAGAAATGATATTCTACAGTGGTCAATATTGGGTCTGCTACTTTTCATGTTATATATTAATGATTTGGATGGTGGAATTGATGGCTCTCTTGCCAAGCTGACAAGATCATTTGAAGATTGGTGGGAGGGGCAAATAGGTTTGAGTAAGCAGAGTCTGCAAGGGTATTTGGACAGGTTGGGAGAATGAGCAGTGGCAGATGGACTGCATTGTAGGGAAGTGTATGGTCATGCACTTTGGGGGAAGGAAGAAGTTGTTAACTGTTGGCTAAATTGCGAGAGAATTCATAAAGCAGAAGTCCAAAGGGACTTGGAGTTCTGAGTCCAACATTCCTCAAAGGTCAACTTGCAGGTTGAATTGGTAGTAAGGAAAGCAATTATAATGTTAGCATTCATTTTTAAGAGGAAGGAATATTAAAGCATGGATGTAATGGTGAGGGAGGTGCTGATCGGACAACATTTGAAGCAGAGTGAACGTTTTAGGCCCTGAATCTTTGCAAGTATGTGCTCGCTTTGGAGGGGGTCCAGAGAAGATTTGAGAATGAGACTTAATTTATGAGGAGGGTTTGATAGCTCTGAACCTGTATTTTGTGAACGATGAGAAGTGGGGAGGGGTGGAAATTTCATTGAGAATTTTTAGCCAAACGATTTATTGTCAGACTGCATACATGCCAATGGATTTATTTTTCCCCCCCTGTGGGCCAGGCAGAATTTCTACTTGACAGTAGTGCCAAAAACTACTCATGAAAAGATGCACATACAATATAAATAGAAGGAAGTGCAAACAAACTGTTCTTTTCTTTTCTTTCTTTCTTCTTTGGCTTGGCTTCGCGGACGAAGATTTATGGAGGGGGTAAAAAGTCCACGTCAGCTGCAGGCTCGTTTGTGGCTGACCAGTCCGATGCGGGACAGGCAGACACGATTGCAGCGGTTGCAAGGGAAAATTGGTTGGTTGGGGTTGGGTGTTGGGTTTTTCCTCCTTTGCCTTTTGTCAGTGAGGTGGGCTCTGCGGTCTTCTTCAAAGGAGGCTGCTGCCCGCCAAACTGTGAGGCGCCAAGATGCACGGTTTGAGGCGTTATCAGCCCACTGGCGGTGGTCAATGTGGCAGGCACCAAGAGATTTCTTTAGGCAGTCCTTGTACCTTTTCTTTGGTGCACCTCTGTCACGGTGGCCAGTGGAGAGCTCGCCATATAATACGATCTTGGGAAGGCGATGGTCCTCCATTCTGGAGACGTGACCCATCCAGCGCAGCTGGATCTTCAGCAGCGTGGACTCGATGCTGTCGACCTCTGCCATCTCGAGTACCTCGACGTTAGGGGTGTGAGCACTCCAATGGATGTTGAGGATGGAGCGGAGACAACGCTGGTGGAAGCGTTCTAGGAGCCGTAGGTGGTGCCGGTAGAGGACCCATGATTCGGAGCCGAACAGGAGTGTGGGTATGACAACGGCTCTGTATACGCTTATCTTTGTGAGGTTTTTCAGTTGGTTGTTTTTCCAGACTCTTTTGTGTAGTCTTCCAAAGGCGCTATTTGCCTTGGCGAGTCTGTTGTCTATCTCATTGTCGATCCTTGCATCTGATGAAATGGTGCAGCCGAGATAGGTAAACTGGTTGACCGTTTTGAGTTTTGTGTGCCCGATGGAGATGTGGGGGGGCTGGTAGTCATGGTGGGGAGCTGGCTGATGGAGGACCTCAGTTTTCTTCAGGCTGACTTCCAGGCCAAACATTTTGGCAGTTTCCGCAAAGCAGGACGTCAAGCGCTGAAGAGCTGGCTCTGAATGGGCAACTAAAGCGGCATCATCTGCAAAGAGTAGTTCACGGACAAGTTTCTCTTGTGTCTTGGTGTGAGCTTGCAGGTGCAATACAGAAAATACCGATTCAATAAAAATGTGCAAAATAAGAGGCCTAAAACTGTGAATTTGTTGCCACAGATGGCTTTGGAGACCATGATTGGGTATATTTAAAGTATATTTACACATGATTTCCTGGGATATCAAAGGCAGGAGAAAGGGGTTGAGAGGAAAAACCATGAGCCACGATTTAATTGGTGGATGAGATGTGATGACTTGAATGGTCTTACTGCTCTAGGGTCTTGGGATGATACAAAATTGTGAGGGGTATGGTAAATTGATTGCTCTGTCTTTTTCAAAGAGTAGATAATTCTAGAAATGGAGGATATTGGTTTAAGGTGAGAGGGGAGAGATTCAAGAGGGACTAGAGGAGCAACTTTTTCATTCAGAGCACTGTCCATATCTGGAATGAACTGCCAGAAGACACTGCAGAAGCAGGCTTACTTTGTTGGCATGAATGAGTTGAGCTGAATGGCCTAATGTTCTGTAGACATGTGAATGGCTCTGTTTATTTGGAAGAAATTGGTTTCGATTTATGGGGCACTGGGGATGAAAAAGGAAGCCGTTCCATTGAGATAGGTTTCACTTTGGTCAGATGGGCCCAATGTCCTAGTCAAATGCTATGGGTGTGAACTCCAAGAAGAAATTTGGAAAGATAAAGGCCAAAGCAAATGATGCAACCTATCTCTTCACATAGAGCACATAGGATTTTTTGCCTTGGTGCTCATCCAGATACATTAATTTTGAAGAGAGTACCGGGTACTTCCACCCCTTCGAGCAATGTTCCGAATGCCAATAACCCTCAAAATCTCTCACTGATACCCTCTGGTTTTAGACACCTCTGTTAGGTAGGTAAATATACAGTGCTTTCCATAATGTTTGGGCCAGGCACTTTTGTCCCCTTTATTTCCCCTGTGCTCCACAGTTTTAAATTTGTAATCAAACAATTCACATGTAATTAAAGTGCACCATCCAAATTTTATTCAAGGTTATTTGTATACAATTTGGTTTGACAATGTTGAAATTACAGAACTTTTTATACATGGTTCCGCCATTTCAGTGCACCATAATATTTGGGACATTTGGCTTCACAAGTGTTTGTGAGTACTCTGTATGTTTAATTGCTTCATGGTGTAGGTATAAGAGAGCTAGGCTTGTAAGCTTTTAATCGTCTTTGGAGTCTGGAGTTGGAGTTTTCAATGAAGATCAGAGTTGTGCCAATGAAAGTCAAAGAAGCCATTATTAGACTGAAAAACAAGAATAAAACAGTAAGAGGCATCACCCAAACCTTAAGATTACCAAATTCAACAGTTTGGAACATCATTAAGAAGAACAAGCACACTGGTGAGCTCAGTAATCACAAAGGGACTAGTAGGCTAAGGAAGACCTCCACTGCTGATGACCGAAGAATTCTCATCATAATGAAGAAAAGAAAAATCCCCAAACATTGGAGGTAAACAGGAGGCAAATGTGGATACGTCAATGATTACTGTCCGCAGAAGACGTCATGAAAATAAATAGAGGTTACACTGCAAGATGCAAACCACTAGTTAGCCACAGAAAGGATGGCCAGAATACAGTTTGCCAAGAAGTATTTAAGAGTCTGCAGAATTCTAGGAAAAGAATGTGGACAGATGAGTCCAAGATTAACCTTTATCAGAGTGATGGCAAGAGCAAAGTGTGGTGACATAAAGGAACTGCCCAAGATCCAAAGCAAACCATAGTTTTCATCTTGCAGTGTAGCTTCTGTTTTCCTGTTCACGAAGTCTTCTGCAGACAGAAGTATTACAAACTAACAAATTTTGTCGTGAACGGCAATGGAAAATTCACCAATGATAAATTCAAAACAATTTTTACTAAACTATTAATAACATAGCCTTACTTGACTCTAAACTTAACTCTGACTTGATTCTCACTATGCACAAATGTAGGTTTGTGTGTTAAAATCCAAACCATTACAGTTTAAGCTAGAGTTTGAAAAGTACATTTTAAAACACCTATCAAACATCGTGTTGTTTAAAGATTTTTAAATTGCAGTACAGAAGTAATGATGAAGCACTTTTAAACACGTCTTCAGATTTCTTTAAACTTGCAAACTTTTTGATGAGTTGTCTTTCAGAGAGATAGTCTTCATACGAGTGTTTTCACACATTTCCCCCTATCTTGTTAGGGTTATAGAACTGTGATCTTCATGTTGATTTATTTCTTAGTCAAGAGCAAAGTGGTCTGTTTGATTTTAAAGCCACATTTTTTGAGTATCTCCTATGAAGAGGATAATACAATACAGAACAGCATCTCCCTCTCTTTCCAGAGACTACTGTTTTACCCCTGTTTTTCACAGGATGGTCATCTCTTCAGAATTCAAAAGGTCTCTGCCTTCATTTATGGTTCCCTGAAATCATGTGACATGACATCACCAATATTTCAATTTCATTTCTTCAAAACACAACACTTCATGTCCATAAAAACATCTGACCTCATCTTTGTCCAAGATGTTTAAGTGTTTATGACTTTGGAAAGTCTGAGCACATCACTCAGGGAAGAACCTGCTTAATTGACCAGCAGAATGCTGTGCATACTCATCCATCATCTTATAATCAATTAAGACCTACTTCAGTTCCATTATGATCTCTTCTTCCAGACTTGAGTGCAATGGTGTCTCTGTAAATGTGAAGTGACCTGTATGTGACCCTGTCCATTCATAACTAACTTTACTAAGACATATATGAAATATAGTTTAACATTAAACTAAAGAGTAACACAAATCCATTACAGTAGCCATTGACACATCCACGCCTGCCTCCTGAAGAGTGTTTCTAATCTGTCGAGCAGACATTTGGGGACTTCTTCATTATGATGAGAATTCTTCTGTCGTCAGCAGTGCAGGTCTTCCTTGGAATACTAGTACACTCTTTCTTCTTAATTATGTTTAGGAGATATATTTTACTGTTTTATTCTTGTTTTTCAGCCTCAAAAAAAAAAGCTATTTTGACTTTGATTGGCACAACTCTGGTCCTCATGCTGAAAAATGGCAGCTACGGTCTCAGTGATCAAAAGCTGAGAACAAGCCTAGCTCTCTCACACTTGTACCAATGAAGCAATTTAACATCCCTGTAAAGCCAAATGTCCCAAATATTATGTGCTCCGAAATGAGGGGGCTATGTGTAATTTCTACATGGTCAAACCAAAATGTACACCAATAACCTTGAATAATAAAATCTGGAAGGTGCACTTTAATTGTGAATTGTTTGAATACAAATTTAAAACTGTGGAGCACAGCAGCAAATAAAGTTTTTTTTTAAAGTATCTGTCTCAAACATTAAGGAGGGTATTGTATCTGCCCTCCACATCCTGACCTAATTGTGTATGTCAATTAGTTGCCTTCTGTGCTCCAAGGAGAACAAATCCAGAGAATCCAACCTTCTGTTCAACGTTCTGATTGTCAGTGCACACATGACATCATATAGAATCCTGTCATTCTTTTTCCTGCAGGCAAGACAGAATTACCACTTATTGGTAGTGTAACAATATTGTACTCAATGCACACATGCAATCAAAGAAATGTAAACAAACTGCAATAAAAGAAAAAAATCAATAAACTGCATATGTAAGAGTCCTTAAATGAGTCCCTGATTGAGTGTGGTGATGGTGAAGGAGGAGCAATTGTTCCCGAATCTGGTGCTGCAAGTTTTGTGGCACCTGTACCTCTTTCCTAATGGCAGTACCTGTACTGAGAAGCGAGCGTGTGCAGGGTAATATGGATCCTTGATGATTGCTGTTGATCTCTGATGGCAGCATACCCTGCAGTTGTTCTCAATGGTGGAGATGGTTTTTGCCTGTGATGTTGTGGGTTGTATCCACTACCTTTTGCAGGGCTCTATGCTCAGGGGTATAATTGAAAATCCATTCCAGGCAGCACCTGTTCACCCTTTCCAGTGCAATCATGTCATTCCTTTCGACTGGAAATCAGAACTAAAAATAATACTCCAGCTGATCCATAGTCATCATGCTTATTTGTCCTGTACCCTTGCTAATAAAGGGATCATTGTACAGTAGAGTTACTCTGTATTAATAATCCCTAGCTCCCTGTCTTTCATTGTGTGCTTCACCTTATTAGTACTCCCAAAATGCATCACTTTTCACTCATAAGGGTTAAGTTGCCAAAGATTATTTCCATTATCAACAAAAACAACAAATTTGTATTATCTGCAAATTTACTAATCTAATCTCCTATGTTTTTATCCAAATTGCGAAGATAACAAGCAGCAAGGGTCCCAGCACCAATCCCAGTAGTACACTACTGGACATGGCTTCCAATCATAAAAACAGTCCTCCATAATCACCTTCTGGTTCCCATGACCAAGCAAAGTCTGGATCCAATTTGTCAACTTGTCATGTGGCCACTGGGCTAAACCTTTTGGACCAGTCTCCTCTGCAGGAGCATATCAAAGGCCATACTGGTCCATGTTGTCAACATCAGCCACGTTCCCCATATTTTGTTGCCGAAGATCAACTGGGTCAAACAGCATTTCTTCTGTTCAAAACCATGCTGTTTATCTCTGAATCTTTTTTCCAAGTAAATTTTTTCCAATTTTTTCTCATAACTTCCTGGCTATTAATTTTAGGCTCACAGGTCTATTGTGAGTTTTCAGAGGTAACTCGCCTGATAGCTTCAGCTGAAATAATTGATGTGCTGAATTTGTCTCATAACACTTTTCATAATTGGAATCTGAGTTGTGCAGCAAAAAAAAAGGCCCCTTCGGCCATGCCTGCGCTGTCCTTTGACCTCCTCTTCGCTAATCCCAGTTTGTGCTTCACGATGGGTTGTGTTTCATTTAGTTTATGGTGCTTTCTTAACTTCTCAGCATTTTCAACTTACCAGAGCTTATGGTGAAGTTGACAAAGGACTGGTGAAGCAGAGATCAATCTGTTCTTGTCATGTATATCCTTGCATTTAAAACATGAAAACTACAGAATAGTACAAGCTCTTGGCCTTCTATGTTGTGCCAACCTATATACTGTATTCCTTAAAAAAAAACTAAGCCCTGCCTACCCTGTAACCCTCTTTTTCTTCCATCCATGAACCTTTTTTGGAGTCTCTTAAATGCCCCTTGTGTTTTGGCCTCCACTACCATTCCAGCCACTCCCAACTGTTTTTATTTTTTTTTAAATTGCCCCTGATATTCCCCAAGACTTTACACATATCCTTCTCCCTTCACTTTACACATGTCCTCTGTTATTTGCTATTCCTACCCTGGAAAACAGGCACTTGCTGTCCAGCCTATCTATGCCTCTCATAATCTTATAGATTTCTAAGTCTCCTCTCATCCTTCTATGGCTCCAAAAAAAAGTCCCAGCTCTGGTAACCTTGTCTTATAAGGCTTATTTTCCAAACCAGGTAGCATCCTGGTAAATCTCTGCACCCTTTCCATGGCTTCCACATCCCTCCTGTAGTGAGGTGACCAGAACAGAACACAATACTTAAGTGTGGTCTTACCAGAGATTTGTAGAGTTGCAATGTGACCTCACAACTCTTGAACTCAATCCCCCTGTTAATGAAGCCCAGCATCCCATTGGCCGCCTTAACAATCCTATCAACCTGTGCGGCAACCTTGAGGGATGTATGGATTTGATCCCAAGGTCCCTCTGTTCATCCACTCTCTTAAATAGCTGGCCATTAAACCTGAACTCAGCCCATGTTTGACCTTCAAAAATGCATCACCTCACACTTATCTGGATTGAAATCCATCTGCTATGTTTCTGCCCAAGTCTGCATCCTGTTTATATCCTTTTGTAACCTTCAACAACTTTCATCTCCATCCACAACTCCTCAAACCTTCGTATCATTTGCAAACTTACTGACCCATCCTTCTGCATCTTCATCTGTCATTTATAAAAATTACAAAGAGCAGGGGTCCCAGAACTGATCCCTGTATAACTTCACTAGTCATTGACCTTCATGAAGAATGCTTTCCTTCCACGACAACTCCCTGCTTTCTACCTGGAAGTGTATTTTTTTTAAGCCATGGATCCATGGGTCCCATGCCTCAAGACTTTCTGAACAAGTCTCTCAAAGGGAACCTTGTCAAGTGCCTTTCGAAAATCCATGTAGACAATATCTACCACCTTGCCCTCATTCATTTTTTAACCTCCTCAAAAAACTTGATGAGCGTCGTGAGACATGACCTTCCCTTCACAAAGCCATGCTGACTATCCTTGAGTAGACTGTACTTTATCAAATGCTCCTAGATCCTATACATGAGAATCCTCTCCAATAGTTTGCACGCCACTGACATAAGACTCACTTGTCTATAATTCCCAGGATTCTCCCCATAATCTTCTTTAAGCAAAGGGACTACATTTGCCATTCTCTAATCCTCTGGAACCTTCCCTGTGGCCAAAAAGGACTCGAAGATCATAGCTGCTGCCCCCAGCTATCTCTTCCCACAGTCTGGCCCCAGGGACTTATTAATGTTTTTAAGAAGATCCGACATGTCCTCTTCCTTAATCTCAACACAAGCCTGTTCTATTACGACCTCACCCTGATCAAGGTCGTCTTCTCTTGTGACTACTGAAGCAAAGTGTTCATTCAGGATGCCTCCAACTTCCTCTCCTTCCAGGCATGTTGCCTCCTTTATCCTTTTATTCTTCACATGTGCGTAGAACACCTTGGGATTCTCTTTAATTCTACATGCCAAGGTCTTCTCGTGCCCCTTCAAGAAGCTCCTTCCTTGCAACCATATACTTCTTCTGAGCCTTTCCTGTTTTCTGCTTCCTATATCTAATATCTTTCTTTGGCTTGGCTTCGCGGACGAAGATTTATGGAGGGGTAATGTCCACGTCAGCTGCAGGCTCGTTTGTGGCTGACAAGTCCGATGCGGGACAGGCAGACACGGTTGCAACGGTTGCAAGGGAAAATTGGTTGGTTGGGGTTGGGTGTTGGGTTTTTCCTCCTTTGTCTTTTGTCAGTGAGGTGGGCTCTATGGTCTTTTTCAAAGGAGGTTGCTGCCCGCCGAACTGTGAGGCGCCAATATATATGCTTCCTATATATGCTATCGTTCTGTGTAACTTCACCCTCAGTAGTGAATTTATTCTTTTTACAATATAAGAAGTTAGTGAGATACTATTTTCCATGCACAAATCCTTGCTGGCTCTCCTTAAGTTTCCCCTGGCGATCCAAATGTTTATAGCAAAAATTTTTTTTTTTTTTAAATCCCCCCAGCAGTGTTCCTGCCACTGATATTAGATTAATATGTCTGTCGTTACCAGGATTATAACCATATAACTGTTTACGGCATGGAAACAGGCCATGTCGGCCTTTCAAGTCCACGCCAGTTCATCTATGCATCCTTTTTAAAATAACAGTACTACATTTACTGTCCTCCAGAACTTCTGTCCTAGTGAAAAGTTAAAATATCTGTCATGTTCCCAACAATTTTGTTCCTTACTATTGTACTCCAATCATCAAAATTAGCCGCCTTCCAATTTTTGATTCTAACTTGAGGACTAGTGTTATTCTTTTGCATAATTATCTTAAAATTTGGTGACTGCAGCCAAAAATATTTTTTTTAGACATGCAGCACGGTAGCAGGCCTTTTCAGCCTACGAGCCCATGACACCCAATTAACTTACAACCCCAGTACCTTTTTGGAATGGTGGGAGGAAACCCATGCAAACACTGGGAGAATGTACATATTCTTTCCAGACAGTGCTGGATTCTAACCCAAGTGGCTGGTGCTGTAATAGCATTGCGCTAATTGTTATACTAACCATGTTACCCTTGATATTTACCTAAAACTGTACACTTTTGGTGGGATGGACAAAATTTCTCCAAGTTATAAATATTAAAAATGCTGTGGCTCACAGAATGGAAAATTCTAAAATTTACATAGATTTATTCCCCATGATTATTAGTGGCTCCTCAAAGGAAGATGTGTTCTGATTCATCCTTTTACAACTGTTGATCACTTTTTGAGGAGGAAAATTCCAGGCTAATACTACTTGCTCACAACTAAGTTCTGCAACAAATTGTGACTTTCATAACAGAATCCGAATGTAGGTACATCTCATTTTTATCTAATAATCTAAGCTGTTTGTGTCTTCTTTGGCTTGGCTTCGCGGACGAAGATTTATGAAGGGGTAATGTCCACGTCAGCTGCAGGCTCGTTTGTGGCTGACAAGACCGATGCGGGACAGGCAGACACGGTTGCAGGGGAAAATTGGTTGGTTGGGGTTGGGTGTTGGGTTTTTCCTCCTTTGTCTTTTGTCAGTGAGGTGGGCTCTGCGGTCTTCTTCAAAGGAGGTTGCTGCCCGCCGAACTGTGAGGCGCCAAGATGCACGGTTTGAGGCGATATCAGCCCACTGACAGTGGTCAATGTGGCAGGCACCAAGAGATTTCTTTAGGCAGTCCTTGTACCTCTTCTTTGGTGCACCTCTGTCACGGTGGCCAGTGGAGAGCTCACCATATAACACGATCTTGGGAAGGCGATGGTCCTCCATTCTGGAGACGTGACCTGCCTAGCGCAGTTGGATCTTCAGCAGTGTGGATTCGATGCTGTCGGCCTCTGCCATCTCGAGTACTTCAATGTTAGGGATGAAGTCGCTCCAATGAATGTTGAGGATGGAGCGGAGACAACGCTGGTGGAAGCGTTCTAGGAGCCGTATTGTACTCCATCTACAACCTAACTAATGTTTCATACAGTTCAAATGTGATCTTCTGAATTTTGATATCTCATTTAATGAAAGCTACAATTCTATATTTCTTCTCAACCATTTTTTCTATCATCTGTGCAACTTTAAGGAATTTATGGCCATGCCCTCTATGGTCCTTTGTTTTTTGAGATTATTCAGTGTGCTTTGTCAGGCTGTTGCATGCAATAGCCTGTGCTATCTGCAGTTCTTCATAATGATAAGCCAGGGAATGAACGACACAGGCTGAGTTTAATGTCAGTTGTGGCTGTTATTGGAGGGGAATCTGAGAGACAGGATCTACCTGCATTTGAAAGGCAAGGCTGATTGGATAATATCAGCTTTGCTTTGAGTGTGAGAAATCTTA
Organism: Narcine bancroftii; assembly: GCF_036971445.1. Lineage (NCBI taxonomy): Eukaryota > Metazoa > Chordata > Chondrichthyes > Torpediniformes > Narcinidae > Narcine > Narcine bancroftii. The sequence goes on along the minus strand of NC_091472.1, from coordinate 269,535,497 downwards.
TCTCACAAACTTGTTTGAAATTTTATTTTCAAGAGATGACCAAGAAGATGGAGAGCAGGGCAATAAATGATGTCTAGAATTATTTCAACAAAGCCTTGGACAAGGTTCTGCATGAAAGGCTAATCTGGAAGACTGGATCACTTGGGATTTTTGGTGAGCTGGCCAAATGGTGCAGAATTGGCTTGGAGGTATTGGAGGGCTATTGCTCAGATTAGTGGCCTGTGACTAGTGGTGTGCTATAGAGATCAATGTTCGGTGTTTATCGTCTAGTAGAGACTGTCATGGCCCTCTGGTTGGTAGGTTTATGGTGGATACTGAAAAAGGTGATATAAAATTACAGCAGAATCTGAATGAACTGGGAAAGTGACGAAGGAATGTCAAATGGAATTTTGCTCTGACAAGTGTAAGGAGTTGCACTTTGATAGATTGAACTTGTGCAGGACTTCCTCAATGAATGGAGGACATGGAGTGTTTTGTAAAACAGACTTGGGAGTATATAGTTCCATGTAAGTGGTGAAGGTGTTCGGTCAGGGCTTTGAATACAGGGGCAGGAGTAGTTGTAATATAATACAACTGTGCAGCTTTGGTTACAAGCTACAGAAAAGAGTTCATTAGGACAAGAGGGCATATTTTAAGAATACAGGGAAGGCCATTTAACACAGAAATGAGGAGAATTTTTACCCAGAGAGTTGTGGATCTGTGGAATGCATTGCCACAGAGGGTAGTGGGGGTGGATTTGTTGGATAGATTTAAGAGAGAGTTGGATAAGGCTCTTGTGGGCAGGGAAGTTGAGGGTTATGGGGATAAGGCTGGGATTGGTTATTGAAAGGGAAAGATCAGCTATGATTTGATAAATGGTGGTGCTGGCTCGAAGGGTCAATTGGTCTACTCTATCATCTATTGTCTATTAAGCTGGAAATGGTGAAGAAATATTTTTTTCATGAAGTACCTTTTTCGTTGCAGCAAGAAAAAAATTCAGTGAATGTGCACATTTGTTTTATCAGGAAATGAATTAATATCGTGAAAAGATTCGTGAGAATATTTCTGGGGCTGGTAGGCTTGAAATATAGGGATTTGCTGGATGGACTGGTGCTTTTCTCCTTGGAGCATAAAAGTAAATCTTGTAGATATTTATAAAATCATGGGGCACGTAAAATTAATAGACATAGCTTTTTTCTAGGGTAGGGGAATCTAAGATGACATGGTTAGTGTAGTGGTTAAGCAAAATGCTATACAGCGCCAGTGACCCGGATTCTAATGCAGTGCTGTCTACAATGAGTTGAAGTTTTCCCTGTATCTGCATGGGTTTCCTCCTGTTGCTCTGGTTAGATTTAAGATGAGAAAAGAAAGATTGATAAAGGACTTGAGGGACACCTTCTTCAGACAAGGTGGTGGAGTAATGGAAAGATCTGTGAAGTGGTAGATTAGAAGGTTATGGGTAGAATATTGACCAGGTTGGTTGACTTTGGCCAAAGGGCTTGTTTCTGTGACGTGGGACTGTGTTTTTTCTCCTGCCTCCTTACTTGCCTGATCAGACCATTAATACATCCCTGCAATCTGTATCTTTGCTACCAATCATGTAGCCAGATTTGGATTTTGTACAAACTACTTAACTCTTTATGCTAGGAAAAATAAGAAGCCCAGAACTATGTATTGAAGAGCTGAACTTCAAGCATTTATTCATTGCCTTGGAGTCAATTTTGGATTTGACTTGCCACTTTCTCTTGAATCCAAAGGAGTTTATTTTTATGATTAGAAAAATAAGTGAGCCCCTGGCAAATGCACCTCAACTTTAAAAAAAAAATAAGTACTATCCTTCAAAATCTCCCTTGATTCCATCTCCAAGAAGTCTCTGAAAGTAGATGTGACCTGTCAAAATTGTGGTTTAAAAAAAAAACTACTGATTCATTTAATATCCAAAATTGATAATGGAAGTGTTATTTCATTTTTGCTGTGGTGCTGTATATTCCATTATACTTATAAACTTGGCACCAAAGCACATAGCATTGTCTAATAGAAATGGCTGACAACATTGAAGTGTGCCATTGTTTTAGCCAGGTACACTAATTTTAGTAAAATCTTGCAAACAATATAGATAAGTGCATGAGAAATGGATTTTTGTTTAATAGTTACCAAGATTTGGTTTCTGGATGATGAGGCTGTTACAGTGGTCCAAAATTCATATTATTTTCTTTCCTCTAGCATTTGTATTTTTTAACTATAATCACAGCATCTGCAGACTTTTTTATATATTTTTTTAATTTTTCACATTGAACCAGATCAACCAAAATATATACAAACGTTTCTCATTAAATATACACAGTGGTATTTTCTCCCTTTTTCCCCCTACCTTCCCTCCCCCCCCTTCCCACCCCCCTCCAAAACCAAAAAAAATAATCAACATATACAATAAAACCAGTAAACAATGTCATCACACAATAAAAAATAAACAAGAAAAATGTGTCATCTACTTTTACACTATGGATCAAGTCATTTTGTCTTCTTATCACTTTGGGGGTGGAGATTTTGTTCCATGTATGGTTTCCAAATTTGTTCAAATAATGTGACTTTATTATTTAAATTATTATTTTTTCCAATGGAATACATTTACTCATTTCCATGTACCATTGCTGTATTCTCAGGCTCTCTTCCATTTTCCAAGTTGACATTATACATTTTTTTTGCTACTGCCAAGGCTATCATAATAAATCTTTTTTGTGCTTTATCCAATTTGAGGCCTAATTCCTTTCTTCTTGTATTACTCAAAAGAAAGATCTCTGGATATTTTGGTATGTTATTTTTTGTGATTTTTATTTAATATCTGATTTAGATCTTCCCAAAACTTTTTCACTTTCTCATGCCCAAATTGCATGTACTGTTGTTCCCATTTCCTTCTTGCAGAGAAAACATCTATCTGATAATGATGGATCCCATTTTTTTAACTTTTGGGGCGTGATGTATAACCTGTGTTGCCAATTATACTGTATCACGCGTAACCTTGTGTTTATTTTATTCTTCATAGCTCCAGAACATAACTTTTCCCATATTTCATTTTTTATCTTTATGTTTAAATCCTTTTCCCACTTTTGTTTGGATTTATAGCTTATTTCATCATTTTCCTTATCTTGCAGCTTAATGTATATGTTCATTATCAATCTTTTAATTATCATTGTGTCTGTAATCACATATTCAAAGCTGCTTCCTTCTGGTAATCTCAGTCTGCTTCCCAATTTATCCTTTAAATAAGCTTTCAATTGATGATATGCAAACATTGCACCATGAGTTATTCCATATTTGTACTTCAACTGTTCAAATGTTAATAAATTATTTCCCAAAAAACAATTTTCTATTCTTTTGATTCCTTTTTTCTCCCATTCTCTAAAGGAAAGGTTATCTGTTGTAAAAGGGATTAGCGGATTTTGCGTCAATAGTAATTTTGGTATTTGGTAATTTGTTTTTTTTCTTTTCTAAGTGGATCTTCTTCAATATATTAAGTAAATGATGCAGTACTGGTGAGCTTTTATATTGTACCAGATTTTCATCCCACTAAAAAGTATATGTTCCAGTACCTTTTCCCCTATTTTATCTCATTCTATCTTAGTCCAGTCTGGTTTTTCCCTTGTCCGGTAAAAATCTGATAAATACCTTAATTGTGCTGCTCTATAATAATTTTTAAAGTTTAATAACTTCAAACCACCTTGGTTGAACCTCTCTGTTAATTTATCTAATGCTATCCTTGATTTTCCCCCCTTTCCACAAGAATTTCCTTATTATTCTCTTTAGTTCATTAAAGAATTTCTCTGTTAAGGGAATTGGTAACAATTGAAATAAGTATTATATCCTTGGGAAGACATTCATTTTAATGCAATTTACTCTCCCTATCAACGTTAGCGGTAAGTCTTTCCAATGTTCTAAGTCTTCCTGCAATTTCTTTATTAGTGGCTGATAATTTAATTTGTACAGGTGGTTTAAGTTATTATCTAACCTAATACCTCGGTATCGGATTGCTTGTGTTTGCCATTTAAATGGTCATTCTTTTTTAAATTTTGTATAATCCGCATTACTCATTGGGATCACTTCACTTTTATTTGCGTTGATCTTGTACCCCGATATTTCTCCATATTCCTTCAATTTCTTAAGTAATTCTTTTATTGATATTTATAGTTCTGTTACGTATACTATGATGTCATCTGCAAATAAACTTTTATTTTATTTTCTGTTCTTATCAGTTCTGCCAATGGTTCTATTGCTAAAGCGAACAGTGAGGGGGATAATGGACATCCCGGTCTAGTTGACCTACTTAAATTGGTTAGATACATATCCATTTACTGTTACCTTCGCCAATGGTCCATTATATAATGCTTTAATCCAATTAATATATTTTTCTGGTAGATTGAACCTCTGTAATACTTTGAATAAATAATTCCACTCTACTCTGTCAAACGATTTTTCTGCGTCTAAAGCAACAGCCACTGTTGTACAAAATCAGCGAATCTGTTTGCTAATAATTTTGCTATTATCTTATAATCTGAATTAAGTAGAAATATTGGTCTAAATGATGCTGGTGTTAATGGATCCTTCCCCATCTTTGGTATTACTGTAATGATTGCTGTCTTGCATGAATCTGGCAAGTTTGTGTTTCTTCTATCTGATTCATTACTTCCAGGAGAGGAGGAATTAATAACTCTTTAAATGTTTTATTCAATTCTATTGGGAATCCATCGTCTCCAGGCATTTTATTTTTCGGCAGCTTTTCTAATTTATCAGTTTGTTTTGTTCTTGCAATTTCAACGTTCAATTTTAGCTAAAAACTCTTCTACTTTATCATCTTTCCCCTCGTTCTCAGTTTGGTATAATTGTTCATAGAATTCCTTAAAGTTCTCATTATTGGATTATATGTAATTTGTTTGTCCTTTTTCCTTGATGTCAATACAGTTCTTTTAGCTTGTTCTGTTTTAAGTTGCCAGGCTAATATTTTGTGTTTTTTCTCCTAGTTCGTAATACTTTTGCTTTATTTTCATTATGTTCTATTCCACCTTATACGTTTGTAATATTTCGTATTTTATTTTTTTGACCGGCAATTCTCTCCTTTTCATTTTATCATCCTTTTTTACTAGTTCCTTTTCTGTACTTACTATCTCCCTTTCCAACTGCTCTATTTCCTGATTGTAGTCCTTTTTCATCTTGGTTGCATAACTTATCTGTCCTCTAATGAAGGCTTTCATTGCGTCCCATAATATAAATTTGTCTTTCACTGATTCCGTATTTATTTTAAAATATGTTTTAATTTGGCATTCAATAAACTCTCTTAATTCCTGCCTTTTAAGTAGCATGGAGTTTAACCTCCATCTATATGTTCTTGGTGGGATGTCCTCCAATTCTATTGCTAATAACAGGGGTGAATGATCAGATAGTAATCTTGCTTTATATTCAGTTTTCCTAACTCTTCCTTGAATATGGGGTGACAACAAAAACATATGAGTATGTTTTATGCCTACTTGAATAATATGAATATTCCTTCTCTCTTGGGTGCTGCCTCCTCCATATATCCATAAGTTTCATTTCCTGCATTGATTTAACCATAAATTTGTCCACTTTATTCTTTTTGCTAGTCTTTTGTCCAGTTTTATCCAACATTGGATCCAAATTAAGGTTAAAATCCCCTCCTATCAATATATTTCCTTGTGTATCTACAAACTTCAAAAAAAAAATCTTGCATAAACTTTGGATCATCCTCATTAAGTGCATATATATTCAGCAAATTCCAAAATTCTGAATATATCTGACACTTTATCATGACATACCTCTCTGCTGGATCTATTATTTCCTCCTCTATTTTGATTGGTACATTTTTATTAATTAATATAGCTACACCTCTAGCTTTTGAATTATATGATGCTGCCACTACATGCCCTACCCACTCTCTCTTTAATTTGTTATGTTCCACTTCAGTTAGATGCATTTCCTGCACAAATGCTATTTATTTTCTTTTTTCAGGAAATTAAATAGCCTCTTCCTTTTAATTTGGTTACGTATTCCATTAATGTTTATAGTCTTATAGTTCAATGTAGCCATCTCATATCCTCTTTATACCTCATTTCTGCTTCCTCACCACCCTTTCCCCATTTTTATCTGTTTTACCTTTTTAAACTCAATATATGACAACACATTTAAAACATAAAATACTCCAACTCCCACATCCAATATTCCCTTAACCCCAAACCCCCCCCCCCCCCCCCGAGTTGCCCCATACCCCTTGCCGGGCAACCACAACTCCCCTTTCCATTTGGATTGCGAACCTGCTTGCAAGCGTCAACTGATTTTGCAGTGATGGTTATTCTCTCCCCCCACCCCATCCCCCACCCCGAAAACACTTATTTTTTACACATATAACAAAGTTCTCTTTTTTCCCCCTTACTTCCTTTCCTCCCTTCCTTAGTTATTTACATATACATTGTTTTTACATCTTTATATATATTTTATCGCCATTCTTCATTCTTGTTACATCTCTCCTTCTGTCCTGCAAGCGTTCTGCAAATTCTTGTGCTTCCTCTGGATCTGAGAACAGTCAGTTTTGCTCCCCAGATATAAATATTTTATGCACAGCTGGTTGTTTTAACATGAATTTATAACCATTTTTCCATAGGATCGATTTTTGCTGTATTAAACTCCTTCCTCTTCTTCAAGAGTTCAAAACTTATGTCTGGGTAAAAAAAATATTTTTTGACCCTTGTATTCCAATGGTTTATTGCTTCTCTAATTTTATTCCTTGCCCGCTCCAGTATATTTTGCTTGTCTAATATCTCAAAAATTTTACTGAAATTGATCTTGATTTTTGATGTGTCTGTGGTTTCAGAGCTAGTGTTCTGTGTGCCCTTTCTATTTCCATTCCTTCCTGTATTTCTCATTCCCAGGACCTTTGGGATCCATTCTTTTATAAATTCCTCCATGTCTGTGCTGCCTTCATCTTCCTTTAGGCCTACTATTTTTGTTGTTTCGCCTACTATAATTTTCCAACATATCAATTTTCTGAGCAAACAACTCTTGTGTCTCTTTAATTTTTTTATCATTTTCTTCCAATTTTCCTCTTAAGTCGTTGCCTTCCATTTCTACATCCATTTCTCGTTCTTCCACATTTTCTACTCTTCCCTATTTCTGTCATGATTTGCTCTAATCTTTGCATTTTTTCTTGTTCTTTTCATTTTTCATTTAATTGCACTAAATTCTAATGACAACCATTCTTTTAATGCTCTCATTTGTTCTTCAAAAATAGCTTTATCTATATTCTGTCCAACTGTTTTACCTTCTATCTCTCTGTGAAGATCTTGGTCTTCCTTTTCTTCTGTGTCTGTACCTGTGTTTGTGTCTCTTTCCTCTCTTTGTATCTGTGTCTCTTTTGATTTTTCTGATGAGTTGCTTGTCTCACTTTGTCGGGCCTCGCTTGGCCTCTTGCTGTTGGTCCTCTTCTGAGCTGCTCATTGGTTGAGCCTCCTGCTGCTGCTCTTCTTTTCTTTCACCCCGTCGACTCTTTCTCACCTGGTACTTCACTCTCTCTCCTGCCACTTTCCTCCTCCAGCTGAGAGCCCTGGTGTCAGGCATCCCTCAGCTGGTCATGCCATGGTTGCCCGCTCCTTGGCTGAGCTCCCCTCCTGTCGGTGTTTTCACTGCGCACTTTTGTTTGGCTCAAAGAGCCATTTTTGCAGTCCAGCGGTCGGGGGGGGGGGGTCGCGACTCCGCGGGGCCGTCACCAACCTCTGAGATCAGGCGCTCTTCTCCACCACGGCTCCCTTTTTCTTCATGCAGGTAAGGCCTTCTCCTTTCTTTTTCGGCGTCTTTTTTCCAGTTGTTTTTACTTTTTCCTTCTTAGGTGCCATTTTCTTTCTTTTCTCTACAACTTTATCTTTTATTTCTTATATTTTGTATTTATTGAACTTTATCTTTTAACTTTTTTTCTTCTTTTCTGGAGATGGCTGGTTTTACCCTACTGGCCACTACTCCATCACGTGACTCCTAGCATCTGCAGACTTTAGTGTTCCATTCCTCTTGTTATTTTTGTGTATTTTAATTATGTTGACCAACACATGACTAAGTATTTCATGCCCCGAAGTACCTTATTCCCTCACCAGCTTGTTTTGCAATTTACTAATTAAAAATTAAATGAACATCTAGATTTGCAATTTTATTATTTGTTTGATGAACGTGGATATAACCAGCAATGTTAGAATTTAATCTCTATCCATAATCAGAATTTATTGTAATGAAATTTGGTGTTTTGCGGCAGTATTATAGCCACAAACGAGCCTGCAGCTGACGTGGACTTTTTACCCCCTCCATAAATCTTCGTCCGCGAAGCCAAGCCAAAGAAAGATAGTGCAAACATTCATATTAAAGCCATATTATGACATTACTATAAAAAAGCAGTATCTTTAGTTCATTAATTATTCAGGAATCTGATGGCAGCAGGGAAGAAGCTGTCCTTGTGCCACTGAATGCTAGTCTTTAGGCTCCTGTATCTTTCTCTTGATGGTAGCAGAGTGAAAAGAGTGTAACCTGGGTGGTGGGTGTCTTTGAGGGTGGAGGAGATACTGCCTCACGTAGATGTCTTCGATGAAATGAAATCTGTTGCCTGTATTAATGCAAGCCAAATTAACAACCCTCTGGAGTTTATTCTTGTCCTAAGAGTTGGCACCTCCATACCAGGCAGAGATGCAACCAGCCAGAATGCTCTCCACAATATACCTGTAGAAGTTTACAGGATTCTTTGTTGAATCTCCTCAGATGCCTCACTAAGTATAACTGCTGGTGAGCCTTTGTGATTGTATCAACGTGGAGGCTCCATGACAAATCCTTGGAGATGCTGACATCCAGGAATTTGAAGTACTTGGCCCTCTTCACGACTGAGCCCTCATTGAGTACTAGGTAATGTTCCCCTGATTTCCTCTTAAAGTCCACATGGTTTTATTGACATTGAGCACAAAGTTATCATTACCCCGTCCAACAAGATGATCTACCTCCCTCCTGTACACTTCCTTTTTGCTGTTTGTGATTCTGCCAACAACTTTGGTGTCATCGGCAAACTTGTAGGTGGCACTGGAATTGTGCCTGGCCATACAGTCATGGGTGTATAATGAGTAGAGCAGTGGACTAAGCCTGTGTTGATAATCAGTGAAGGGGAGATGTTGTTTCCAATTCGTACTGACTGTGGTCTTCCAATGAGAAAGTCAAGGATCTAGTTGCAGAGGGGGGTACAGAGGCCTAGAGTTTGTAGCTTCTTGACCTACACTGAGGGAATAATTATATTGAAAGCTGATCTGAAGTTGATGAAGAGTAGCCGTATGTACGAACTGCTGTTTTCAAGGTGACCCAGAGCTGAGTAGAGAGCCAAAGATATCACATCTGCTGTTGAGCAATTGTGACAATAGGTGAATTGCAGTGGGTCCAGATCTTTACTTGGGTACATGTTAATTCTGGCCATGACCAGCCTTTCAAAGCATTTCATCACAGTAGAACTTAGTCCTACTGGGCAGTAGTCGTTGAGGCAGCTCACATTACTTTTCTTGGGTACTGGGATGATTGATGCCATTTTGAAGCAGATGGGAACCTCTAACTGCTATATTGAAAGGTTGAAAATGTCTGTGAATACTCCAGCTAGTTGGTTGATACAGATGTTCAGCACACTGCCAGGTACGCTATCAGAGCCTGTAGTCTTGCTAGAGTTCACCCTCTTGAATGATGTTCTGACGTTGCCCTCAGAGACATATCACAGGGTTCTCAGCCTTTTCAAGGATTTTAGTAGTTCATCTCAAACCATACATAGGTGTTTAGCTCATTGGGTAGTGAAGCATCACAGACATCTATAGTGTTCACCCTCACTTTATAGGCTGTAATGGCCTGCACTCCCTGCCATAGCTGGTATGCAACTATTTCGAGCTTCCTCTGGAATTGCCACTTTGCTTCAGAGATGGCCTTCTGCAAGTCATACCTGAACTTCTTGTAAAGATCCTGATCCCTGGCCTTAAGCATCCTTGTTCTTGTCCTCAGCAGGTTGTGAATTCTCTGATTCATCCAGGGCTTTTGGTTGGGAAACACCTGGTATTTGCATGTGGTCACATAGTAATTCACACAGGTCTTGATGAAGTCGGTGACACTTGTTTCATATTCATTAAAGTCTATAAATGAGTTATTGAATGTGTTCCAGTTGAAACCAGTCCTGCAGGCGTCCCTCCCTCGACCATACTTTTGCTGTCTTCTCCACTGGTGCTGTGGTCTTCAGTCTCTGCTTGTATGCTGGGAGAGCCAGATGATCAGACTTTCCAAACTGTAGCCATGGTATGGCTCAATAAGCATTCTTCATGGTGATGTAGCCGTGGTCGAGGGTGTTGGTTCCCCTGGTCTTGCATGTGACATGTTGGTGGTAGTTTGTCAGACTTCTTCAGGTTGAACTGAACAGCTCTTAAAATAGAGAATAGACAGTTAATAGAGAAAGACATGGGTTGATCATGAATCATATACCGTATTGACCAGATTAAGGAAGAGCAGCAATTTCCCTTCCCTGAATGACATTATGGAAAGCAGATGAGTTTTTGACTGAGACAAGTTTTTTTTCAATTCCAGATTGTTTTAATTGCTCAAATTTGATGATATTAAACTTCTCATCTCGGGAGCAATAGTCCAGAGATGGCTATTATTGGTCCATTAATAGCTTTTATGTCACTGTACCCCACAAACATAAATTAACCACCTGCTGCTAATGGAAAGAGCAGGGGTGTCAAACTCAAATTCAGAGGGCCAAAATTAAAAACTTGGGCTAAGTCGTGGGCCAAACTAAATATTTATTGAAAATTTTCAACAACATCTGCATGTTTTCTCTTCTTTCAACATATGTAATGTTAAACTTTTTCTTATTAAAATAAATGTTTAATAATAGTTTTGGTTAAACTCTTTCCAGAAGAAGCATTAACAAATGAGAAATTAAAATTTCAATAAATAATATTTCTCTATAGCCTTTAAGCTCCTTTTAAATGTATTTTTTGTCACAAGCCAACAAGTCAAAAAAATAACAGCTTGCTTCAGTGAAAATCCAATCTTTCAACTATGAACAGTCGAAAGTTAACCAAAGAAAATATTAATCCAAGCTTAGCTTGCTACACTGTGATTTACTCTGATGCACTTGGGTCTAAACCAGATACTTAAATGCAAGTTCATCAAACTCTGGGGTCAGAGTTTGCCTCCCACCTGTGTTGAAAGGTCCTGTTTTCTGTCTTTCGTTTGGCCATTTTTCGTAAGGGGTTTATTCCATGTGAGTTGGGCGACAGGTCACAGATGCTAATGAAAGTAAAGAGAGGAGGTGGGGGCGATTAGCGGGCTGACGGGCCGGCGCCAATGCATTTGCAAAGCATTCTGGGATTTGTAGTATTAACTGTGCATGCGCTATACTGGCGCAGCGGCCAGTGGGCCAGCTCTAATACATATTTGATATGATCTTGCGGGCCAAATTTGGCCCGCGGGCCTGAGTTTGACGTGTGGTATAGGGCATGTTCAAAGTAATCCAAAATGAAGCAGTGATCTTTGTCATTCTGCATGCTTTAAAACTTGCATCAGATTTTGAAGAAATGGTTGGTATAATAGATGGTTTCTAAGTTGGTTAATATGCTGTAAGGTGCTTCAACTTCTATTATTTTTATGTGTATACAGTGGTGACCTGCTTATTTTTACTTTATTAAGTAACTCTTGGTTATCAGGTGTTAAAGATGCATAGATATGCACCTCTATGTACTTTAACAAAGACATTGCTGTATTGCATGCTGTGCAGTTAGTGCAAAATCCTGTTCTCTCCACTGCTGCATGAATGGGTTTTGAGAACCAGGGTCCATCTACACCCTCCTCTGGTGCTCTCACAACAATAAATCTCCCATAGGCTGATGCAGAGGACAATTTCAAGGCAGGCTGGAATAAATGATGTGACAGAGATATGGGGCTCTTTACTCTGGCCACAGAGAGATGTAGGGCATTGATGGTGCCAGCTTTGTGATGAGAGTCGACCTGGATCCTGCGGACTTGCTTATCAGCACTAATCCAGCACACACACTGTTCTCACTACTACCATCCGGAAAGAGGTAAAGGCCACAATACTTGAACCACCAGGTTCACAAGCAGATGATACCCCTCCATCAGACTCCTTAACAATAAACTCAAATCAGGAACTCGTTTAAGGATTCTTGCACTTTATTGATTTTTTTTACTCTCTCTACCTGTATTACACAGTCAGTTTGTTTGCTTTATTTGTTGATGTATACATTGTGTAGTTTTTTTGGTACTACCAGGAAAAGACTCTCAGGGTTATATGTGATGTCATGTATGAAGTCTGACAATAAATCTGATTAGCAATAAACCAACATAACAATAGCTTGCTACTATCAAGAAAGCTCAATACTCTGGGCTATAGATGGGTGATGTCAAGAAATGAGATCCAGCTAACATATTTCAGTACCCTTGATCCAGTTTTTCCTTTATTTACCTCTGTGCTACACAGTTTTAAATTTATAATCTAACAATTCATGTGTAATTAAAGTGCACATTCCAGATTTTATTCAAGGTTATTTGCAAACATTTCGGTTTGTCCATTTAGAAATACAGCAATTTTATACATGGGACCTCCATTTCAGGGCACCATACTGTTTGGGATGCTTTGCTTCACGGGTGTGTGATTACACGGGTTTGTTTAATTGCCTCATTGGTGCAGGTATAAGAGCTTGGCTTGCTTGTAATCTTTTGATCACCTTTGGAGTCTGTAGTTACCATTTTTCAACATGAGGACCCAAGTTGTGCCAACGAAAGTTAAAGAAACCATTGAAAGGCTGAAAAATTAGAATAAAAAGGCAAGAGACATCACCCAAACCTTAGGATTACTAAAATCAACTATCTGGAAAGTGTGTACTGGTTAGCTCAATCACAAAGGTATGATTGGACAAGGAAGACCTCGATTACTAGTAAAATATGAAGCTCTGCAGACACTGTAGTTGAAGTAAAAACACAAACCTGGAGACACTCAGCAGGTCAAACAGTGTGCTTTGTATAGCAAAGATAAAATTACATGATCATTTCAGGTTTGAGTCCTACATCAAGGTATGGAAAAATGTCAGCAAGCGTCTGAATAAAAGGATAAGAGGTGAGGTGTGGTCACAAAGACAGGAGATAATAGGTGGAGAAGGGAAGAAGGGCACAGCAGCAAGCAAGAGATGGCTAGATAAATAGAGGGGGAAAGGGGAACAGGTTAGCAGAAATCAGAAAAGACGATGTAAATATCATTTGGCTAAAGAGTGCCCAGATGGAAAATTGGGTGTTGCCCCTCACATTAATGGGTGGTCTTGGTGGTGTAGTTCACAAAGGCATAGACAGACCTGAATATGGGAGTGTGTCGCAGACTGAAATGGTTGGCCACTGGGAGGTCCCTGTCACTGGTGTGAACAGAGTGAAGGTGCTCAGTGAAGTGATCTCCCTGCATCCATTTTCGCCGATGGAGAGAAGGGACAAAGGGAGCACCAAATGCAGTAAATCAATCCTGCGGGTACAGTGAAGTATTGCTTCACTTGAAAGACCTGTTTGAAACCTTGGACTGTGGTGAGGGAAGAGTTGTGGGCACAAGTGCATCACCTTGTGCAGCCACAGGAAGGTGCCAGGGGTGATTGGTGGGGATGGATGAGTGTCGCAAGTGTGGCATCTGCTGTGGCCACAGGGGAAGGTGTCAGGGTCACAAGTATAGCACTTCCTGCAGCCATGGGAAGGTGCCAGGTTGCAAGTGTGGCACCTCCTGCTGCTACAGAAGAAGGAGCGGGGTCGCAAGTGCATTTGTGTTTTTAATTCAACTATCTTTGCTATATAAAGGACACTGTTGCAACTACTGAGTTTCTCCAGCATTGTTTTTTCTTCAACACACCTTTCCCTCTCCTCCCTTCCCTGCATTCTGTAGGGACTGCTCCCTCTGCAACTCCCTCGTGCACTCATCCCTCCCTGGCACCTTCCCCTGTGGCCACAAGAGGTGTCACACTTGAACCCACACCTTCTCTCTCACCATAGTCTGGAGCCCAAAACAGGCACCTTTCAAGTGAAATGACACTTCACTTGTGTATCTGCAGGATGGATTTACTTCATTCAGTGTTCTCTTTGTGGCCTCAACATTGGAGAGACTGGGCACAGACTGGGAGATCTCTACACTGAGCACCTTTGCTCTGCAAAGTGACAAAGACCTCCCAGTGGCCAACCATTTTAGTTCTCCCAGACTCGCATGCTTGTCCATTGCCTTGTGTACTATTCCACCAAGACCACCCATAAATTGGAAATGTCATGTTGAGAATACTATCCGGTTCGATGGATTCACAAAGAGACAAGTCTGGACACGAGCATTACAATTACGTGTAATTTTAATTAACACGGGGTAACAGGTGAGAATGTTAAACACTACTCAATCATATTTCTCTTAAGCAACGACAGACATTGACCTCAGACTTCAGTTGGACTCTAACAGAGGTAAACCTATACTCGACCCACTCACACGTGACAAACAGGGACTCTTACACCCACTCAGTTCCCTGACCGACGGGGTTGGGGTTTCTGTGAGTGCTGACCTATCATTGTACTAACAGAGTGCCTCCAATGTGCCTCATTGGAGTGCACACCTTACCTGCGGCACTTACATTGATGTCCACTGTTGCGAGCTGGCATGGAGTGATGTCCAGGGCTTGGATCACTTCATGAACAGGAATACAGAGGCTGCACTGCAAGATGCAAACCACAAGTTAGCCATAGAGACTGGGTATCCAGATTACAGTTTGACAAGTATTTGAAAAAGCCTGCAGAATTTTGGAAAAAGGTCTTGTAGGCAGATGAGATCAAGATTAACCTGCATCAGAGTGATGGCAAAAGCAAAGCATGGAAGAGTAAAAGAATTGCTGAAGATCCAAAGCATCCCACCTTGTCTGAGAAACATGATGGTGGGGTGCTGGGTCTGGGACATGATGGTGGACACTGGGGCCAGGACATGTATAGCTGCCACAGATACTGGCACATTTGTCTTCATTGATGATGTAACTGCTGATTTCGGTAGCAAAATGAAATCTGAGATGTATACAAACAACTTATTTGTTCAAGTTTGAACTAATGCATCCAAACTCATCAGATGGCATTTCATCCTACAGCAAGACAATGATCCCAAACTTACTGTTAAAGCAACAAAGGAGCTTTTCAAAGTTTAAAAACTGGAAAATTCTTGACTGGCAAGTGAGTCAACCAATCTAAATCCAATTGAGTTTGCCTTCCATGTGCTGAAGAAAAAATTTAAGGGGAACAAGCAGGTGCTGAAGATGGCTGCAGCAGATGCTTGGCAAAGCAACACCAAAGAAAATACTCAGCACTTGGTGATGTCTATGAATCATAGACCTGAAGCAGTCATTGAATTCAAGAGAATGCAACAAAATACTAAACATTAATATAACATACCATTGCTAACCTAAATATTATGGTGCCCTAAAATAAGGGGACTATATATAAAAAGTGCTGTAGTTTCTACATGGTCAAACCAAAATGTATTCAATTAACCTTCAATAAAACTTAAATGTGCATTTTAGTCATGTGAATTGTTTGATTACAAATTTTAAACTATGGAGCATAGGGGCAAATAAAGGGAGGGAAGGGGGAAGTATTTTTGTTCCAAACATTGTGGGGGGAGGCTCCATATTTGGCTTCAGCGTGATTTGCTTTAAACGATCGAGTGAAGCTTTCCAAATCCCTCTTGTATTTCAAATCAAGTTAGCAAGATTATTTTTCATTTGATTGGACATGCACAGTCTGATAAAACAATGTCTCTCTGGACCATGGTGCACACAAAAACACAATACTAACGATATAATCATGTAAATAATCAAAATAAATGTGCGTAAATATTGGATGATTTACACTGTTCTTCAATCTCTCAGCCTGTGGAAAGAAAGTATTACTCAGCTGAGCAGTCTTGATCTTGATGCTCCTGTACCACCACCACCTTGAGTTGAAGATCATTTGTGCTGGATGGAAAGGGTCTTCCAAAATTTGTTGAGCACTATTTAGGCAATACTCCGAGTAAATGTCACCAAGAGAGGAAAGGGGAACTCCAATGATCTTAGTAGCTGTTTCAATTATCCTCTGATGGTTTGCAGCTGCCATACCACATAATGATGCTGCCAGAGAAGACATTCCTGTAAAAAGGTGTCAAGATGGGGGCCACTGGCCTTGCCCTATTCAGCCTCCTTATTAAGTTCAGGTACTGCATCTTCCTGAATAATGAGGTGATGTTTCGAGTCAAGGAAGGTCGTCCTTTATATGCATGCATGCCGAGGAATTTTGTGTTCTCCATGATGGGACCATTGATGTGTAGTGGAGTCTGGTTAAAAACACATGTTGGTGGAATACAACTGGTCTCACAGTGTCCATGAGAGGTAATGATGTGTTACTGACATTATGGGGATGAGCCCTTCCTCAAGGTATGTTTTTTTTTAATATAAAAGAGATTCTTCTGTAGAAAAGGCTGGGTAAATATTTTCTCAAATTTTAACCTGTGTTGTTGAGGAACTTAGAGTGGTTTAATTTTCCTTTATAAAATATTTTGATTCATTTGATAGAGAAATATTACATGTATATATTAAAATATTAATTTATCTTTTATATAATGCAATACAGAATGAGTCACATATCAATTATACATTGACTTATATAATTTCAAAAGTGAAATATCCTTATGAGATTTTCATCTCATATTCTAATATTGATATATACATTGTGATTATCTAAATAGACCAATCTCTTCTAGTTATAAAAAAAAGCCATACTAATCTAATCCCTCCCATTAAACATGGTCACCAGCAAATAATAAATTGTAAAGAATCAAAAATGGGCTCTCGGACATTGGATAGAAATGAACACCCTTGCCTAAGTAATCAAATTATGATAATGGTCCATGAATGGGCCCCATACCTTGTCAAATTCAACTTTGATCTCTTTAACATTGCATCTAATTTTCTCCAAATTCAAGCAAGCCATAACATCTTGTAGACATTGCGTACAAGTTGGTGTAATCCTGTCTTTCCATTTTATCAAAATTACTCATCTGACCATCAATGAAGTGAAAGCTACTATTCTTTCTGAGTTGATTTCAAGGAAATCCTCTTTTCTAGAGAAGAACCAAACCAAGCAATAAAATGACACTGTTCTAATTTAATACAAAGAATTTGTGATAGTTTTAAAGAATTGTTCCCAATATTCTTGTGATTCTGAGCACTCCCAGAACAAATTAATCAGAGGTCTTAAAAATTTTCCATTTGTCACATAGTGGATCAACTTTAGGATTAAAAACAAGATCATCTAACTTTGGATGTATATATTAAACAATCAGATCAAGTGGCTTATCCCAATTTTCACCTGAAATTGATGTATTCAAGTCTCATTCCCATTCATTCTTTATTCCTGTCCCTGAACACATTCTTAGGTCCATCAAACTATTATAATTGCTATAGATATGCCGTGGGAAAAATTTAAATCAAAAAATAAATCAAGAATATTGGTATCATAAATTAGAGGAAAATTAGAGAATTTAGACTGGACAAAAAGCCTAATTTGTAGATATCTTCAAAAGCCTATTAGAAAAGTTGAATTTTGAATTGTTCAAATAAAGCGAAATTGCCTCGAATAAAGGTTTTCTTTAGGTTTTCTAATAATCTTGGAATTGGTGGCTGACCATTCTGTGGTGAAAATCGGGAAACATTTTTTCTTTCCTACACAAATGGCAGTGGAAGTCTCCCAAAAGAACTATCTGAAAGGATAAATGAAACAAGGAGTTGTTTCATTCAGGATATGGATCACTGAAAAATTGGACTGCAGATCAGCCATGGTTTGAATGTAGTCATTAAGTTATGTTGACATCTTGAAGTGGCAATATGTCATAATGCCAGGGGATTACTCTTTGGGTATTGGGAGCTGCAGTATATTGTTGGGAAAGAATAGAAGGATTATCTACCTGTGATATTCTTAACCTCCTCAGAGTTGGCACATAAGGTTTGCCTTGCTCAACTCAAAATATTTTTAAAAACAAAATAATTAACTCCGATGGAATGCTATTTCAAAAACTCCAACACATGCAATCTTCCTACTTTAAGCCTGTTTAAAAAGAAAATGCAGATTTTTGTCAGAAAGTGATTTTTCTACCCCTCGCCCTTAAATGCTAATATGTATCAAACATAGTTTCTTGCTGGATTAAAGAGAAAATTATTCCATTGTTTGGATCTGTTATTCTAGAAGTTAGATATTTAAACAGAAAGTTCTCTCAGGACTGCTGAAAATGAAGGATTAATGATATTTTGAGATGTTATATTCAAGTTAATATTGTGATGTGGAATATCAATATATTGTATAGTTTTGCAAGTATATTAACTTTGCAAAGGAATCCACTTGGGGATTGATTTACCAAGTTCTCTCAGATTAAATATCACATGCAGTTTAGTCAATGTGCGTTTGCCCATATTCATCCTCTTTGGAAACCTTTCAAGTGGGTATCCAACAAGTGCAGTTCCAAATTGCAAGTGTCACTGACAAAGGCAAGGTCTAATGATGTTTAAAAAAGATGCTCCAGATGTCTACTATGGTCTGTAACCGGAGTGTGCAGCCTATGGCCAGTAGGCCGGATCTGGCCAGTTTTGCTCAGCCCTCTTCCCCCCCCCCCACTTGTATGCTAAGTGTACTTTAGTGTATTTAGTGATGGTAAGATGCTGGTATGTATTGTGCCTAACTTCTTGAGTGAATTTTTTAGCTTCTGCTCTTTCCAAGGTAAAAGGAGTGTATTCCATCATGCATCTGACTAGTGCATAATAGTGGTGGAAATAATGTTTCAGGATACCTCACCTCTCACCTTCTCTTGAGTCCATAGTTATGTCTTGTCCAGATGAGTTTCTGGTCAATGGTGCTTTCCAGGATGTTGATGGTTTAATACTTAGTGATGGTGTTGCAATTGAATGTCAAGAGTAGGTTAGATAAACTCTTATTGGAGATGCTGAGAAACTCCTCCAGTACACAACCATCTTCCTTTGTGCAAGGTAGGACTTCAGTACTAGAGTGTTTTCCTTTGATGTCCATTCATTTCAGTTTTACAAAACTTCTGGATGTCACACTCTATAAATCTTTCCTTGTTATCTTCGGCAGCTTTACCTCTGGACTCGGGCTATGATGAGATCTGAGGATACCTGGTCCAAACAAAATCCAAATCTGATTTCAGTGAGTCACTGCCATTTGATAAGAATCTGAGGCAGCTCTCATCACCATGCTCATGTTGAAGAGCAGACTGGGTAGTAATTAGGCCTGTATGGATGTGTCCCTTTTTTGTGAAAACAACATGCCATAACATTTTCTGCATTGTCGTGCCATTGTGTTGCAACAGAAAAATTAGAGCACAGCTAGTATGGGATCAAGATTGGGGAAGGGGAACTGGGGGGGGTGGGTGTGGGGGGAAGGAGCATGGGGGGGAGGTGAGGGGTGGGAAGGGGGAACCGGAATGTCTATGTAAGCACCGTTTGCTGGAGAGAGCTCAGACAGAAAAATCAGATGTTCCTCCAATTTGTGGGTGGTCTTGGTTGGTTGGATAATACTCAAGGCCAGGTACAGACATGAGAGTATGGGATTGTAACACGGAACTGAAATGGCTGGCTATTCGGAGGTCTCTGTCATTGTTGCAGACAGCAAACGTGCTCAGAGAAGTGATCTCCAAATCTGCGCCCAGTTCCTCCAATGTAGAGAAGACAGTGTATATCCTACCTTTGTTTGTCCTTCCAAAGTGCAACACCTCACATTTGTCTGTATTAAATTCCATCTGCCATTTTTCTAGTTGGTCCAGATCCCTCTGCAAACTTTGAGAGCCTTCCTTGCTGTTCACAATCCCTCCAATCTTTGTGGCATATGCAAACTTGCTGATCCAGTTTACCACATTGTCATCTATATGCATGATCTGGATAATAAGCAACACATTGTTCCAGCACTAATATCTGAAGGATACCACTAGTCACAGATCTCCAGTTTGAGAAGTAATCATCCCATTACGACTCTCTAGCTTTTCCCATATAGCCAATGTTGAATCCAATTTAGTACCTCGCCATGAATACTATGTGTCTGAACCTTTCTGACTGTCCTCCCATGTGGGACCTTGTCAAAGGCCTTACTAAAATCCACATGGAAAACATCCACAGCCTTTCCTTCATCAATTTCCTTAGTAACCTCATAAAACTCTAAGAATGGTTAAATATGCCCTCCCACATACAAAGCCATGTTGAAAATTTGTAACCTTTCCCTGGCTATCCAAATACTTGTATATCGAATCTCCTCAGGCACCTTCCAATAATTTAACTATTATTGACATCAGGCTCACCAGCCTAGATTTTCCTGCATTACTTTAAGTCCTCTGGCACTTCACCTGTGGCTAAGGACATTTTAAGTATTTCTGTCAGGGTCCCTGCAATTTTTCCAATAGCCTCTGTTAAGGTCCAAGGGAATAAATTGTCAGGCCCTGAGAATTTATCCACCCTTCTTTGCTTTAAGACAGCAATCACTTGTTCCTCTTTAATCTGTTTAAGTTCCATGACCTCACTGCTTGTTTTCCTTACTTCTGTAGACTCTCCTCTAGTTTCCAGACTAAATACTGATTCAAAGTCCCAAATAAGTTCTCTCCCATCTCTTCTGGTTGCAAACATAGCTGACTCTGATCTTCAAGGGGACCAATTTTTTTCCCCTTACTATCCTTTAGCTCTTAATATACCTACAGAAACCCTTAGTATTTTCCTTCACATAGCCTTCCTGATTTCCTTCTTGGGGTATGTACTCTGACAATAAATTTGAAAGTTTTATCTTGTATTTTTTTATACTCCACAAACACCTCATTTGCTCCTTGTTGCCTATTACTTGCCATGCATCACTTTTCTTCTGAACCAGATTCCAAATATGCTTTTAATTATGACAGAAACATACAAACTCTGTACTCTTAAAATTTCACTTTTGAATGCCTTCCACTTACCAAACACATCCTTGGCAGAAAACCATGCTTTTTAGATCCTTTCTCATTTCCTCAAAATTAGCCTTTCAATTAAGAATCTCAACCCGAGGCCCAGACCTGTACTTTACCGTAATTATTTTGAAACTCATGGCAATATGATCATTGGACCCAAAATGTTTCCCCAGACATAGTTCTGCCACCTGTCCTGTCTGGTTCCTTAAAAGGAGATCCAGTATTGGACTCTCTCTAGTTGGCACCTCTATATATTGTGAGAGGCCCAGAGGACCCTAAAACTCAGCAGCGATAGAAATTCACCAAGACATGGTTAAACAAAAGTTGTTATTAATGATCTTTAAACATGATCAAACTTTACCTTATTATTAACTTAACCCCCTCTAATTCTAAGTGCACGTGTATGTAATGCATATTCAAGTTCAGAAAAGTTCTTTGGTTCAATCTCACTTCTCACTCCTCCAAGTTCACATGTATCAGACAATACTTATACTATGCACAGAATTTAACATTTATAAATCAAGCACCAGGCTTTGGTGCTAGAAAGGTAAATAGTTACTGCTCAGGAAGGTTCTTGTTGGTTTCCAGAGAGAGCTTGTTGGACACAAACTGATTCCTTCCAATCAGCCACTTCAGTGTCTGGCAGAAGGAACTTGCCCCATCAGAGTTTTCCAGATGATAACCTATCTTTCAAGTCACTACAGAGTTCCTTTTCTATTTCCCTTATTTCAAGTGAAACATTTTCAGACAGCCATCTCCTCTTGTATTGACTACAAGGGCTTTAAATGTGCTGCACTATGAACTCACAAACTGTCTTCAAAATGGGATTGTTCACACTCTCTCAGAAAACCACGTGAAACTGCATTCAGACACTCTGACCCCGGACCCAATCTTCCGAGTCCATTCATCTGTTACTTTCCAAAACAATAATGAATTACTCCATAGCATGTCCAATTAACACCTGCTTGTGAAGTCTCTGTATGCATTCTTAAAAGTTTTTGCAAATGCACTGGGAGCCTGGACTGCCTGGCTTGAGCAGAGCTCTGGAATTTTAAATGAGATCTGTGTTGTGAAATGTTTGTGACTTATGCAATTTATCTCCTTTAAAACATAACTACGTACAATATAAAATATAACACATTCCTGAACATGTTTGACAAACTCCAAGCCAGAGGTCACCAAACTTTTAAGACCATAGACCCCCTTCATGGAATACTTGATAACTCATCGATCCTCGGGCATGATATTCCAGTACTGGACAGAGGGCTGGGGAACGTTGCTAACAGGAGTACCATATATACTCAAGTAATACTTGATCTCGTGTAATCGTTGACCCCTCCCCTCCCTATTTTTGGACTCAGCCACCCACACATTCAAACTTCCAACCACGGATCCTTGCTCCTGGCACCCTTCCTTCTGAGCTTCTGACTGCGGATGTTCGCCCCGGCGCCTGCCCATCCGAACTACTGACCATCAACTTACCACTCGGACCCAGTCATCCGAGCTCCCAAAGTCTTGAACGACACTGGAACTGATGAGGTCAAAAGTTTGACCCATGTAAAAGTCCGCCCCCCCCCACCCCACTTTTTTGCCCCAAAATGTGGTCCAAAAATTTGACAATTATACAAGTATAAATCATAGAACACGTAACTCTTTCCGTCCTCCCATTCACTCTAAACTAATTCAAAGGCTGAAGTCAAGTACATCATAGCGGCCACCAAAGCCCACTCTTGCTGTTGGTGCTATTTTCAATTGATCCCTTGGGTGATCCCTAGGGGTTGATGTCGACCACTTTGGAGACCTCTATTCTAAGCCATAACAGCCAACCCTTCTACAATATGGGGGTCCCAGTAAATATGTGGAAAGTTAAAATCTACTATCACAATCTTGTGTTTCCTCCAGCTGTCCAGTATCTCTCTACAGATTTACTCCTCCAATTCTTGCTCACAATTAAGCAGTCTATAATACAGCACTATGTATTTGGTCATGCCTTTCCCATTCCTTATGTCCACCTATATTGCCTCAATAAATCAGCCCTCTGGTCTGTCCTGTCTGAGCGCAGTCATGATCTTTTCCCTGACGAGGAATGCCACTCCTCCCCTTTCAACCCTACTGCTCTATTATGTCTGAATCAACGGAAGCCCAGAACATTGAGCTACCAGTTCTGCCCCTCCTGCAACCAAGATTCACTAATGACCACATTATCATAATTCCAAGTGTCATTTCACACTCTGATTTCTGACTGTAGATATAGATTCAATATCTTTTTCCTCCTCCATTCCACTCTCTGATCTGGCACTCTGGTTCCCATCCCCTTGGAAATCTAGTTTAAACCTCCCAGAGCAATACTTCCCACAAGGATATCAGTCTCCTCCGGTTCAAATGCAAATAGTCTTATTGGAACAGGTCCCAACTTCCCTGGAAGAGGGCGCAATGAATCAGAAGCATGAAGCCCTCCCTCCTGCGCTATGTCTTTAGCTATATGTTAAGCTGCATTATCCTCCTACAATAAAACTTTTTAAGTTTAAAACCACTCAATAAAATACATAATTAAAGATAATTCAAGTACAACTCTGATTATCAGAAATCCTCAGTTATCCAAATTTTTTTTGGAACTGAACTGACCAGGGACGTCGGGCTCCGAGTGGTGGATGGAGCAGGACCCTCAGGCTCTGAGCACAAGCGGGGCCTCTGTAGGGAAGTGTCAGTGATTGGCAGTGCCAGTGTTTTTTTGGCGAGAATTAAACATTTTAATGCTTTAAAATCCTTACCTTGTTGTTTCAATACTGTTAGGAGCACCAGTTCTCCGGAAAAACCATTTATCTGAACTTGGCCTGATCCCAACCATTTTGGATAATGGGAGTTGTACTCTATTTCTAACCTCACTAGCATGTGGCATAGGTAGCAATCCTGAGATCACAACCCTGGATGTCCTGTCTTTCAACCTAGTGCCTATAACTATTATAACAGACATTATTGTTGTGATATCCAGACATGTAAAAGTACAGCTAATTAAGGACTAAGGTTAACAGTTGCTAAAATGAGCAAGGATATTATTTATTGCAAATAGAGAATGAATTTCAGATCTTTATTTTAATAAGCTTGTTGCATTTGTGTTGAAAAGTTAAATTATAAATTCTGAAGTGATGCTGAACATTTTGACGGTGTTGAGATCATTTAGAATGTATGGTAAACATCAACAGACTTGCTAAGGCAAATAGCGCCTTTGGAAGACTACATAAAAGAGTCTGGAAAAACAACCACCTGAAGAAATACACAAAGATCAGCGTGTACAGAGCCGTTGTCATACCCACGCTCCTGTTCGGCTCCGAATCATGGCTCGAAATCTTGGGTCCTCTACCAGCATCACCTATGGCTCCTAGAACACTTCCATCAGCGCTATCTCCGCTCCATCCTCAACATTAATTGGAATGACTTCATCACCAACATCAAAGTACTCGAGTTGGCAGAGTCCGCAAGCATCGAATCCATGCTGCTGAAGACCCAACTGCGCTGGGTGGGTCACATCTCCAGAATGGAGGACCATCGCCTTCCCAAGATCGTGGTCTATGGCGAGCTCTCCACTGGCCACCGAGACAGAGGTGCACCAAAGAAGAGGTACAAGGACTGCTTAAAGAAATCTCTTGGTGCCTGCCCCATTGACCACCGCCAGTGGGATGATTTCGCCTCCAACCATGCATCTTGGCGCCTCACAGTTCGGCAGGCAGCAACCTCCTTTGAAGAAGACGGCAGAGCCCACCTCACTGACAAAAGACAAAGGAGGAAAAACCCAACCCCAACCCACCAATTTTCCCTTGCAACCGCTGCAACCGTGCCTGCCTGTCCCGCATCGGACTTGTCAGTCACCAACGAGCCTGCAGCAGACGTGGACATACCCCTCCATAAATCTTCGTCTGCGAAGCCAAGCCAAAGTAAAAGAAAGAAACATCATGAATCTATCAAATTGTTTACAGGATTGGTTCATGAAATAAAAGATTTGCTGTTGGTCTTGAGGTTTTTTTTCAAATTTCACCCACTCAAACTCAAAAGTTGTTGTCGTGGAGAATCTTTCCTTTTGGACTACTATCATGCCCCATTGTAAATTAGCTCTTTGAATGTTCTGCTTATTTTTGTCCTATCCTGCGCTTAAGCCCATTACATGGCATCATTGTGTTTATCTGTCTACACTGCCACAGAACACTAAATGACTTTACCCATTCCTTATTATTTTCCACCACTAAAATCTTGCAAAATCTTTTCCCACTTCTGATTCTGTTTTGCATGCAAAGAATTTGGAAAACCCCAATACTACCAGTGATGGATCAAAATGTCTTCATCTCCCCCCTTTAAACCCAAGCTTTGAACAAATTGATTGCTTCCTCCAGTATCTCTGTAGTCTGTCAGTGTGTTTGGGGTCAGTTGACTAAATTAAAAATGCTATGTTAATACAGTTTATCAATGGAGATTTTTGATACCTTTGATGTAAAATTGTATTTTTTAAATCTGTATTTTACTGTAAGTGATATTGGGAAGAATTTCAGTTTTTAAATCAAGTATGACTGCACAATTTGAGTGCATAATCTAGACATGCAATTAAGTGCAGTATGTTTGGTTTGATGTTAAAGATGCAATGCAGTTGCCAAGGAATAATTTTAAACTTGTTAATTCGAAGGTGAAGTCAGTTTAGGGTTAGATTCATGAGGTGTTTCATTAAAATTTTCCTACTGATGGTATATGCTGTCATATTAAACAACAGCTTGAGTCTACCCCTCGATTGCCCTATAACTTGAACAATTTAGTTGAAACCTGCTGTGTTCCTTAAAATTTGCAAATCCAGTGATATTTTTCTTCCAGCTGTAGATTACATCCCTTATGTGGAAAATGTTCCAGTTATCCTCTGGTATCTCACCCAACTGGCTGATACTTGTGTAAGCCTGAAGCATAAGTGACTGAAGAATGTACAGCTATTTCTCTTGGCTCTTGTTACTGATTCTGCCCTTGGCTCGTAGGAGCACATAACTTATAACAGTGACAATCTTGGCTCTTGGACAAATATGAGAGCTTTTTCCCTGCCTGGCCTGTAAAAAGGCATTTGAGATCCTAACTTAACCTTGAATCTACCAAGTTTACTTGCTCCACTCTGTGATACGTACAACCATTTATTCATGGGAAGATTTTTGTTTAATTTTAAGAACTTGATATTTGATCCTAAAATTGCCAATATAATTTTTTTTGGGAGAACCTCAGTTTCATTTCAACACAAAGGGCAAATCATTGACTTATCCAAATGTAATAATAAAAGTAAATTGTGTATATTAATCGCCCAGTAATAGAATCTAAAATCTGGAAGTGATAATCTTCCATTCCTTTTAATCTTTTGAAGATGGGCTTTATTTATGTTTCTTTTTTTCCCCCTTGCCATACATAGATGGAAATTACTGGATCTAATGAGCTAAAAAAGGAATAAAAATTGGTAAAGCTTGAAAAGGGTACAGAAATTTATGTAAAAATATTCATTTTCATCAAATTAATATGACCCCTCATTGAAATAATAAAGGTGACCATCCCGATAATAATAGTTTAATCTTTTTGAGTAATATCAAAAATTCTCTTTCACTGAATTTTTGAAACTTTTCGTAATTGTAATTCCTAAATATTGGAATTGATCTTTCACTATTTTAACCATATAACCACTTACAGCACAGAACAGGCCAGTTCGGCCCTACTAGTCCATACCGTAACAAATCCCCACCCTCCTAGTCCCACTGACCAGCACCCGGTCCATACCCCTCCAGTCCTTTCCTATCCATGAAACTATCCAGTTTTTCCTTAAATGTAACCAATGATCCTGCCTCAACCACGCCTGTCGGAAGCTCATTCCACATCCCTACCATCCTTTGCGTAAAGAAATTTCCCCTCATGTTCCCCTTATAATTTTCCCCCTTCAATCTTAAACCATGCCCTCTAGTTTGAATCTCCCCCACTCTTAATTGAAAAAGCCTATCCACGTTTACTCTGTCTGTCCCTTTTAAAATCTTAAACACCTCTATCAAGTCCCCTCTCAATCTTCTACACTCCAGAGAAAAAGGCCCCCAGTCTGCACAACCTTTCCCTGTAACTCAAACCTTGAAATCCTGTCAACATTCTTGTGAACCTTCTCTGCACTCTCTCTTTTGTTTATATCTTTCCTATAATTTGGTGACCAAAACTGTACACAGTACTCCAAATTTGGCCTCACCAATGCCTTGTATAATTTCATCATAACCTCCCTACTCTTGAATTCAACATCATAACCTCCCTACTCTTGAATTCATATTTTAAATGGGAAATTAAAATAGCTTGCAAAAGATCCTTTTAAGGGTAAAAGTTTACTCTTAGTAAATTTAATTTATAACCTGGAAACTGGCTAAATTGGGCAAATAAAGTTAATATGTTTGATATAGAAACCTTAAGATTTGAAATAAAAACCAATAAATCATCTGCATAAAGAGATGCTTTATGTTCAATTCCACATCTTGTTATACCTTTGTCAGAGAGCAACAGCTGAAGGTTCCAGTACCATATCAAAAGACTTAGTGGGCAACCTTGCTGTGTTCCCCTATTTAAGCCTAAACATTTTTTGATTGTCGTAAATTAGAGCAAATTAAAGCTGTAGGGCATTAATATAATAATTTTATCCATTTAATGAAGTATGGACCAAAATTAAATTTTTCTAAGATGGAAAATAGATACTCCTATTCCACTGGATCAAATGCTTCTCAGCATCCAATTTAAAAAAAAACATATTCTGTCACTGGTGTGGAAAGTAAATATAAAATATTCAATAGTTGATGTATGTTATAATAAGAATAACAATTTTACCATTTTCTTTCTCTAAATTGACACATAATCCATTAAAGAGAAATAGGTTGAAAATATGAGCTCAATTTAGAAAATTCTTTGGGTTTGATCATTTTTCTCCAAGTAGTCCCAATATAGATAAATATCTTTTTCAACTGTCTCTGCTAGACGTAGGTTTTAAGAAATGGTATAGATTGGGGATCCAAAGTTATAAGGTTCTTTTTATTTGAGAAAACTTTGCCTCTTTTGAACAATTATCAACCAGATTTGATCTTTCTGACAGACATTTTTTATTTACAAATTAGACATTTTGTTCAGTCCAAGCTTTCTGATTTTCATTGAATCTCAAATACCAATATTCTTAATGCAATTTTTAATGTGATTTTTTTCCACGGGGGATTAATATATATTTACAATGATTTATTGGATTTAAGATCAGCCTCAGTGGCTGGGATTAAGAACGATTGGAAACGAGATTTGAACATAACATTTTCAGATGAAGATTGGCACTCTACTTTCATCTTGATTAATGATTTTTCATTTTGTGCAAAGCATTGCTTATTACAATATAAGGTGGTACATAGAACATGTACGTCAACATAAATTCTCATTTTTATGCACATATTGATCCACTATATTTTTTAAAAAAAATTTAAAGCTTCACTGATCCATATGTTTTGGGATTCCCCAAATTTAAATCGATTTCGGAAAGACATTTTGCGAACTTTATCAACAATTTTTAAGATCAGTAAATAGCCTTGTCCATTAATTGCTTTGTTTGGTTTTTCATGTGAGTCAGATACACTTCTGTCTGCAACTCAGGAAAACGTTTTGGCCTTTACCACACTGACGAGTAATTTTATTGAAATGGAAAGATGACTCTTCACCTACCCGTACACAGTAGTTATATGATGTAATGTCCTATTTCACCTTGGAGAAAATTAAATACAACATTTAAGATAGAAAGTTTCAATTTGTAAAGATGTGGGGCCCATTCATAGAATATTATCATGATTGGAAGAATTAAGAATTTTGAATGTTCTGGAGATTCTCTGTCCTATGTCTGGAAGTCACTATCCGATCCATAATTTCTCCTTTTAAACAAAGGTAACCTTGTGTTTAACATGGTTATCATAGATTAATTCAACAACTTGTTTCTCATGTAGTTCCATCCATTTTTTCTACTTGTATGTATGAGATGACTTCTGTTTTCCTTAAAATTTTGAATGTAAGTTTATATGTTAAACTCAATAAAAAATATTTAAAATAGAAAAGAACTTGATATTCAAATATAGAACTGAAAATAAGGGGAAGGAATGTTAAAGGAAATGAAATTTCATACCCATGCCAGGATAAATTTCACAAGTATCTCTAAGGAATGTTGATTAAGTGAAATTGAAATTTTTAAGGAATGCTTCAAAAGAAAAATGCAGGCAGCGTAAGTGCAGAGGCTGGAGGAGGGAATTTCAAACATTTTTTTAAAAAACCAAAAGATAATGGAATGACAATTTTTCACCTTCAAGTACAAAAGAATAGTTGCAATTGATCAAAAGTGCCAATCAGACTCTGCCAAAGTGTGCAATTCAGAGAGCCACAACTTTTGGAAGGGCACATTGGTCATTGAGAGAGTGCTTATGAGAAGAATAGACTCGAAGGGTTAAACTGCAAGCACTGAAACAGATTTGGCTGTTCAAATTTAAATCGCAGAGGGTCTACTATGATACTTTGGTGAGTTGTTGCAGTGCATCTTGCAGATAATCCAACCACTGTGCGAGGGATAAAAATTAATGGTAATCATTCAGTGGCTGTACTATGACAGAATATAGATATGTTTTTGGGAGATAAATTGGGGTCCTCTGGGCTTGTAACATTTTATGGAGACTCGTCCTTTCGGATCGAAAATTGGAGTTTTTGTGATTTATTAATTGATTGTTTTTCAAGCTAATTTAAAGCTTGTGTGTGGGAAAACAGCAGCAATAGATGTCGATACATTTTTGTCACAACCATCACCTCCAGAGCAAGAGAAAATAGGAACTGATGGTTATTTCTAAGGCATTAAAGCTGACTGAAGTCCAGCATTGGATGAGGAAAATAGAGTATTATAGTGAAATATTAAATAGGTGAGGGAAAATTTGTTGAGAAAGGCTTGGATAATTTTCCAAAGGATAGCTCTTTTGAGTTGCAATTGGAGTTGGAGAAACTGAGGGGGAAAAATGTTAAGAGAAAAGATGAAGGTAAGGTGGGAAAGGACAGAACTTCTGGATTTCTATGTCATTTTTGTAAGAAACCTGGTCATGTTTTTGTGAATTGTTTTGTATTGAAAAAGTGATGAGAAAATGAGGTTTTCAGACAGTTGAATTTAACGAGATGAGATGTTCCAAACCTGGAAAGGGTGTCATGGATGTTTTCAAACCTTTTGTGTCAGAGGTCTTGGTTTCGGTAAAGGAGGAAGAATCACAGGTTCCAGTTAAAATTCTTAGAGATACTGGGGCTGCTCAGTCACTGTTGTTGGAAAATGTTTTAACTCTTGATTAAAAGACTGACACAGGAGACGCCACTTTGATTAAAGGTGTTGGAGGTGAGGTAGAGTCAATATCTCTTCACAACATAGTGCTGAATTCAGAATTAGTTAAAGGGCCTGTTGCAATAGGAGTAATTTCAAAGTTGCCCATGCAGGGTGTCTCATTTTTATTAGCGAATGATTTGGCAGAGGATAAAGTTGGGTCAGTTTTGAGATTAACAAATCAGCCAAGAAAGGTTGAGGTTGAAGAGGATTGTGAGCTATATCCTGCATGTGCTGTAACAAGATATTTGTCTAAGAAAATGATGAAAGCTGAGGAAGATCCAATTGATAGAGACTTGCCCAGTGCTCCTGAAATAGTTTTGAAAGAGCAGGGTAATTGTGAGAGTGAGGATTTCTCTTTGTCAAGGAAAGAGTTAATTCAGCAACACAGGACAGATACAGATCTTCTTGACTTGAGTGAAAAAGCAGTAAGTGAACAGGAGGTTAAAGAAATGGCTTGTGCATATTACTTGAAGTGTGAATTGTTGATGAGAAAATGGAGACTTGATATTCCTGCTAATGAAGAGAGGGGGGTGATTCATCAGGTGGTCATTCCTAGAAATTACTAGAATGAAATTTTAAATCTAGCCCACAGTGCACCTTTGGGTGGTCATCTTGGTATAAAGAAAACCATGAATAAGATTTTGAGACAGTTTTTTCTGGACTGGTTTGAGGAAGGATGTTGTAAATTGGTCCCAGAAATGTCACCTCAGTCAGGTTGTGGGGAACCTAACCAGGGTCCTCCAGTAGCTCCATTGCAACCTATTCCTGTTGTTGGGGAACCTTTCACTAGTTATTGTAGATTGTGTAGGTCCCCTGCTGAAAACTAAGTCTGGGAATCAGTACATTAACAATTATGTGTTCAGTGTCAAGATTTCCAGAGGCTATATCATTAAGAAATAATAAAGCCAAAATGGTGGTAAAGGCTCTGGAAAGATTTTTCACTGTTTTTGGATTACCTAAAATTCAGAATGATCAAGGATCTAACTTTGTCTGGGTTGTTTCAGCAGTTGGTTTATAAGTTGGGAATAAACAGATCAATTCATCTGCATACCATCCTTAAACTCGGGGAGCTTTGGAAAGACTTCATTCTACTCTTAAAAATATGATGAGGATTTATTGTCTGGAGAATGGAAAAGATTGGGATGAAGGTATTCATTTATTGTTATTTGCAGCAAGGGAAGCTGTGCAGGATTCATTAGGTTTCAGCCCTTTTGAAATTGTGTTTGGACATCAGGTTAGAGGACCTTTAATGTTGATTAAAGAACAGTGGGTTAATGAGGATGTGCAGTTGGACTTGCTGGATCATGTTTCTAAATTTAAAGATGGGTTACAAAAAGTGTGGACTTTGGCTCAAGAGAATTTAGAAATGGCTCAGGGTAAAATGAAGAGTTTATTTGACAGAAAAGATCAAGTGAGGCATTTTAAGACAGGAAGTTTTGATTTTATTTCCAACACATGACAATCCTTTGAGAGCTATATTTTCTGGACTGTATGTAGTTAAATCAAAACTGAATGATGTTAACTGTTGTTAACACTCCATATCGAAGGAATAAAACTCAGATTTGTCATGTAAATATGTTCAAACCTTATTATGAGGATATGGGTAGTGGAGAACAATCTGTATCAGTGGTGTTAGTTGTTGACAGGGTTGAGGAAGTTATGGATCATAAGATTATGGAAGCAGAATCTTGTGAGGTTAACCTTAAAGAAACCATGGTTCCAGTGTGCCTGTCTAACTCCGCAGTTTTGGAAAATGTGGAGGAAAAGTTAGGCTATCTTAAGTTACAAGAACAGATGCAGTTGAAAGAATTAATTTTGAAATATACACATTTGTTTCCTGATGTGCCAAAAAGGACATCAGTGATTCATCATGATGTGGATGTAGGAGAAGCAAGTCCCATAAAATAGCACCTATATTGAATAAACATTCAGAAGAGTAATATCATGGATGAAGAGGTGGAATATATGTTAAGAAATTATATTATTAGACCTATGAGCTCTGATTGGAGTTCTTGTCTTCTGGTACCAAAACCAGATGGAACTGTTGGGTTCTGTACAGATTATAGGAAGGTTAATTCAGTAACTAAAACAGATCTTTATGCTATTCCGAAAATAGATGACTGTATTGATAAAATTGAGAAAGCTAAATTTCTTAATAAGTTGAATATGTTGAAGAGTTACTGGTGTGTGCCTTTAACTGAGAGAGGAAAGAATATTTTGGCTTTTGTAACCCCATCCAATTTATGAGTATAATGTGTAACCTTTTGGCATGAAAAATGCCCTTGCAACATTCCAAAGGATGATTAATTTGGTAATCCAAGGGTTAACACATACAGATGCTTAAATTAATGACTTGGTCACAAAAAGTGGTGACACATAGGAAGAACATCTAAGTGAACTGGACAAATTGTTTGCAAGATTATCCAAAGCAAACTTAACTGTTAATTTAGCAAAAAGTCAATTTTCAAATGCCACTGTAACATACTTGGGTCTTGTAGTTGGTCATGGCAAAGCTGCACTTATTCAAACTAAGGTGAATGCAATTTCTGAGTTTCCTATTCCCAATGGCAAGAAAGCAGTGAGAAGGTTTTTAAGAATGGCAGGATATTATAGGAAATTTTGCTGCAGTTGCTCTTGCTTTAACCAATCTTTTGAAGAAAGGGGAGAAATTTGTGTGGACTAATGTTTGTCAGACAGCTTTGGAAATTTTAAAGGAGATGCTATGCCATTTCCCTGTGTTAAAATCTCCTGATTTTGACAGACCATTTTCTTTAGCAGTGGATGCCAGTGAAGGAGCAACAGGTGAGTTTTATTACAAAAACATAATGAAATTGACCATCCAGTTGCCTACTTTAAAAAAAAGTCTATGTTCATCAAAGGATCTATTCCACTATTGAAAAAGAAATGTTGTCTACAATATTTTCTCTGCAGAATTTTGATGTGTATGTCAGTACTTCTCATGAACCAATTGTGGTATTTACTGACCACAATCCTCTGGTGTTTTTGAATAAAATGAAGAATAAAAACAGAAGATTGTTAAACTGGAGTTTAATATTACAAGAATGTAATCTGCAAATTAATAGTATCAGAGATACAAATAATGTGATAGCAGATTGCTTGTCAAGATGTTAATATTGATCATGTATAGAAATGTATACTCTAAACATTCGGCTACTTTATTATAACATTAAATATTGTTTATTGTTATCTCTTTAGTGATTTTAAATAGTTTAGTTATAACTGAAATTTAACTCGAGTTAAAATTCCTTTGAAGGGGTTAAGTGTGATATGGTTTTGGAAGATAAATTGGGGTCCTCTGGGCTCGTAACAGTACCTCTGGGACAGGGTCAACCCCAGTGGCTCAGAAGGGTTGGGAAAGGAAGAGGAGGGCAATAGTCATAGGGGACAGATAGGAGATTCTGTGGACACAGTAAGGAGAGCCAGATGGTGGTTTGCCTCCCTGGTGCCAGGGTGCCTGCTCGTGTCCAAGAAATCCTAAAGTGGGAGGGCGATGGGCCAGAGGTCGTGGTACATGTAGGGAGAAAGAGAGAAGAGGTCCTAAAAAGTGAATACAATAAGTTACATAGAGAGGTAAAAAGAAGACCCACAAATGGAGTAATCTCGGGATTACAGCCTGTGCCTTACGACAGTGAGAGCAGAAATAGAATGAGGTGGAGGATGAATGTGTGGCTGAAGGGATGGCACAAGGGGCAGAGATTCAAGTTTCTGGATCACTGGGACCTTTTTTGGGGGGAGGTGGGACCTGCACAGAACGGACGGGTTGCACTTGAATCCCAGGGGGAGCTAGGATCCTGGCGGGGCATTTGCTAAAGCTTTTCGGGAGACTTTAAACTAGAATGGTTGGGGGGAGGGAATGAAATGAAGGAGAACACCAAGGAGCAGGCTAGTTTGCAAACTGAGAAAGCTTGTAGACAAAGTTTGGGGGTGGATTGGCAGGTAATAGTACAAAGATGGAGTCGAGATGATAGTAAAAGAACATAATAGAGTTGTTTGTAAAGATGGGGCAAACAGAATAAGTAGTGGGAAATCTCTGAATTGCATATACTTTAATACTGGGAGTATTGTAAGGAAGGTGGATGAGCTGAGGGTGTGGATAGACACTTGGCAGTATGACATTGCAGTGATTAGTTTAAAATGCCAGAGCTCTGTTCAAACCAGACAGTCCAGGCTCCAGGTGCCTTTGCACAAACTTTGAAGAATGCCTATCATGACTTCACAAGTAGGTGTTAATTTGACATGCTGTGCAGTAATGCATTATTGTTTTGGAAAGCAACAGATGAACAGACTCGGAAGATAAGGTCCAGTGCCGCAGTCTGTCTGAAGGCAGTTGGCTGCTCTAAGAGGGTCATGTTTTTTTTCAGAGAGAGAGTGAGTGTTCTACAGTTCAGCAGCTGGGTCTAGAGCATGACAAGCTGGCAGGTTTGTTGAAAAACCCCATTTTGAAGATGGGTTGTGATGCCTGTTCAAAGCCCTTATAGTCAATACAAGAGGAGATGATTAGCTGTATAATATTTCACTTGAAATAAGGGAAACAGAAAAGGAACTCTGTGGTGACCTGAAAGAAAGAGGTTATCACCTGGAAAACTCTGATGGGGCAAGTTTCTTCAGCAAGACACTGAAGTGGCTGATCGGAAGGAATCGGCTTGTGTCCAATGCGCAACAAATCCCTCTAAAAACCAACAAAAACCTTCCTGAGCAGTAACCATTTACCTTTCAAGCACCAAAGTCTGGTGTTTGATTTATAAATGTTAAATTCTGTGCACAGTATAAGAATTGCCTGATTCCAATGAACTTGGAGGAGTGAGATTGAACTGTGAATCAAAGAACTTTCTGAACTTGAATATTCATCACATACATGTGTGCTTAGAATTAGAAGGGGGTTAAGTTAATAATAAGTTAAAGTTTGATCATGTATTCATGTTTAAAGATAATTAAAAGTAAATTTTGTTTAAGTAACCATTAGGCATGGTGAATTTCTATTACTGCTAGGTTTTGGGGTCCTCTGGGCTCATAACACTGCTGTTGAAGAATGAGATAGGTCAGGTAACATAGTTTGTGTTGGGAAGCTCTTTGGGTCCAGTGATCGTAGTGCCATTGGCTTCAGTGTAATTATGGAAAGGGATAGGTCAGAACCTAAAATTGAGATTTTTGAGTGGGGGGGGGGGGCTAGATATGAGGAGATTAGAAAGGATTTATGAGGAGTGGATTAGGACAACTTGTTTTATGGGAAGGATGTAGTAGAGAAATTAAGGTCTTTTAAAGATGAGATTTTGAGGGTTGAAAATCTCTCTCGTCAGAAGAAAAGGCAGAGTCAAAAGTTTGAGAGAGCCATGGTTTTCAAGGGATATTGAAAATTTGGTTCAAAAGAAGAGGGAGACCTACAATAAATACAAGAAACAATGAATAAAGGAGATGCATGGATAATACATTGAATTATTGATTCAGAATAGTAGTGACTTTTTTTAAAATCCTGATCTGAGTCAAGATGTCATTCAATGTCGACGTTGATTTAATCCAGTTAAAGAAGTTTTGTAAAGGTTATAAGTCTACTTTTCGTTACCCAGCAGTGTTGAAGCTCTTTTACAGAGACCATCAATTTCGGTTTTTTGAATCTGATTGTGAAGCAATGATTTTTGCTGACTCATAGCCGGATATAAGAGGACAAAGACGTAGCTCACCATTATCTCCTAAAAAAAAATTTGGTAGTTCTGGAAACTGAAGAAATGGCAAAAATGGGAATGGAAAGAGTCCACCTCCTTCCAAAATGGGATCTTCGAGACTGGAGTCTTTTGGATGAAAAGAAGAATTTTCTTATTTTATTTTTTGTTTTGTTATTATGATACTTGGATGTTGCTGATTGCTTGGCTGGGGAGAGAGAGATTTGCACTAAGTTCTTTACTAGTCATCAGCCACTGGTGGGTGATCCACACCCAATTTTTGTTTAGGGGATTACTACCTTTTGGTAGTTTTTTTTGGGGGGTGATTTTTTTTTTGTTTTTAATTTGATTTTTTTATTGGAGGACCTATATGCATTGATTTGAGTTTTTATATAAAGATATTTGTATTTAGTCTTCTTTGGCTTGGCTTCGCGGACGAAGATTTATGGAGGGGGTAAAAAGTCCACGTCAGCTGCAGGCTCGTTTGTGGCTGACAAGTCCGATGCGGGACAGGCAGACACGATTGCAGCGGTTGCAAGGGAAAATTGGTTGGTTGGGGTTGGGTGTTGGGTTTTTCCTCCTTTGCCTTTTGTCAGTGAGGTGGGCTCTGCGGTCTTCTTCAAAGGAGGTTGCTGCCCGCCAAACTGTGAGGCGCCAAGATGCACGGTTTGAGGCGTTATCAGCCCACTGGCGGTGGTCAATGTGGCAGGCACCAAGAGATTTCTTTAGGCAGTCCTTGTACCTTTTCTTTGGTGCACCTCTGTCATATAATAGATATGTCGAAGTTGAGGTTTGCTACTTTTAATGTTTGAGGATTAAATAGTATAATTAAACGTAAGCGAGTCTTAGCGTATATTAAGAAAATGAAAATTGATATTGCCTTTTTACAAGAAACACATTTGAATGTGAAGGAAAGTGTGAAATTGAAAAGGGATTGGGTTGGGCATATATATTTTTCTTCATTTAATTCTAGAGCTAAAGATGTAGCAATTTTGATACATAAAAATTTATGTTTTGAATTACAATCAATGGAGGAAAAGGCAGGATGTGTTCTTAAATTGAATTGTAAGATTTTTAGTGAATTTTGGACTTTACTTAATAGTTATGCTCCAAATGCAGATGATGAAGTATTTATTTCGGATCCATTTTTATGTTTGGGTCAAGCTAATGATGATATTTTAGTTGGTGGTGATTTTAATTGTGTTTTGGAACCTTTATTAGATAAATCTCCGAAGAAAGTTTAAAAAACCCAAGATGGCAATCCAGGTCCAAGCGTTGATGAAAGATCTTAATTTAGTAGATATTTGGAGACGTCTTAATCTGACAGAGAAATATTTTTCCTTTTATTCATCTAGACATGAATCATTTTCAAGGATTGATTTCTTTTTAGTATCGGCACATTTACAAGGGAAAATACAACGAGGGAATATAAAAGTAGGGTGATTTCAAAACATTCTCTGTTATATTTTACATTTGAAACTTCTGAGAAAATTCAAATAGCTTATCATTGGAGATTTAATACAATGTTGTTAAAAAATATGGAATTTATTGATTCTTTGAAATTTTTGTATATTTGTATTATGGAATGCTATGAAAGCCTATTTGAGAGGACAAATAATTAGTTATACTTTAAAATAAAGAAGAATCGATGAAATCAGAGTCTTGAATTAGAGAAACAGATCGATGAGTTAGAAAAGGAATTTCAGAAAGATGCTACAGAAGATCAGAAAATAGAATTATCTAGGTTGAAATTGAAATATAATACCTTGCAATCTTATTAATATGAATGTGTGATTAATAGGACTAAACAAC
Source organism: Narcine bancroftii (assembly GCF_036971445.1). Classification (NCBI taxonomy): domain Eukaryota; kingdom Metazoa; phylum Chordata; class Chondrichthyes; order Torpediniformes; family Narcinidae; genus Narcine; species Narcine bancroftii. Next base: position 269,497,531 of record NC_091472.1, on the reverse strand, counting down.
GGTATTATGAATGGGGGGAGAAAGCACATAAGGTCTTGGCATGGCAATTAAAGAAAGAACAGATATCGAGGACTATTAATGCTGTTAGACGGAATTCTCTTATTACATAAACCTCGTGAGATTAATTATGAATTTTATTCATTTTATAAAAAGTTATATACATCTGAAGGAAAACAGAAAACTGGATCGATTTATTTTTTTTAAATCACAGTTGAATTTACTGATATTAGAGGATGGAGATATACAGGAGTTAGAAGAACCATTTACTGATTCGGAAATTAAAATGGCTAAGCTGGAAATGCCAAATGGTAAATCGCTTGGTGATGGATTTTCGGTTGAATTTTATAAATTTTTCATGATGATTTATCTACAGTGTTTGGGGATGTATTATGTCAAGTTGAAGAATATTATGATTTACCTGAGTCTTGTTCTAGTGCTTTAATTACAATAATTCCTAAAAAAGATAGAGATCCCTTGAAGGTATCTTCATATAGACCAATTTTGTTCTTAAATGTAGATTATAAAATAATAGCTAAAGTATTAGCGAATAGATTGGCTAATTTTTTACCAAAGTTGATACATATTGATCAAACAGGTTTTATAAAGAATGGATATGGTTCAGATAATATTTTGCGAATGATTAGTTTGATTGATAGATTTCGACAATCTTTAGATCATCCGATGGTGATATCTTTAGATTCAGAAAAAGCATTTGATAGAGTTGAATGGAATTTTTTGTTTAAAGTTTTGGAGAAATTTAAGTTTGGTCCTTTTATTGCTTGGATTAGGGCTCTATATAGTAAACTGTTAGGTCTGCTTTGTTCATGAATGAGTGAGACAAACACCAGGCTGAGTCGAAATCAGGGTTCTTTGTTCTTTATTACCGGATTGTAACACTTGCGACTAACAAAGTTAGTCGGAGAATGCATTCTGCCGTTATCAGCAAAATGGTGATTTTTTATACCCTTGGATATGTGCTTAGAACATCATCATATCATTACTTGTCCAATGACTAAAACTGTTGCTATCCTTTCCCTGCTAGCTTCCTGCCTCTCAATCCATCAATGTCTCTCTTATCTTGTAAGTACAAGGATGCATTCTGTTACTCCTTAGTACTGGGTGACTCCTTCTCCGGTCCCATCTCATGATGTTTTACCTAACAGGAGTACAAGGACACCTCCCCTTCTTGTTACTGCCCTGTACAGGGTAACTCCCTACACATTCCCATCTCATGATGTTTTACCTTACAAAACCAGTAGCTAGACTATTGACGAATGGTTTGATTTTGGAATCTTTTAAGATAACTCGATCAACTCGTCAAGGTTATCCTTTATCACCAGCTTTGTTTGCGTTAGTGATTGAACCTTTAGCACAGTTGATAAGACAAAATACACAGATACAAGGCATGAAAGTTTTAGATGAGGAATATAAAATTAATTTATTTGCTGATGACGTATTGGTGTATTTAACCAATCCAGCTCAGTCATTTTTGCATTTGAAGGTATGTTTAATACAATATGGATGTCTTGCTGGATATAAAGTTAATTGGGGAAAAAAATGAAATATTACCAGTAAGTGAAGGAGATTATTCAGTTTATAAGAATAGTATTTATTTGAAGTAGACTGATCGAATTAAATATCTGGGTATAATTTTGAATGTTAATTATCAATCTTTATATAAATTAAATTATGCTCCATTAATGAAAAAAATTAAAACTGATTTGATTAAATGGAAAGATTTACCTATAAATTTAATGGGAAGGATAAATACAATTAAGATGAATATCTTTCCACGTATACAATATTTGTTTCAATCTATTCCGTATTTACTTGATAAAAAAATTTTTTCAAGATTTAAATAAAATGGTTAGGGAGTTTTTATGGAGGGGTAAATTTTAGAGAGTAGCTTTGAATAAATTAACTTGGAAATATGAGTTAGGGGGATTATGTTTACAACATTTCCAAAATTATTATGAGGCAGCCCAACTTAAATTTATTAGTTCATTGATGAATTTGGTATGTCCTCCAAGTTGGGCTAAAATTGAGATGGCAAGTATTTCTGAATTTGAAATACATCAGTTTTTGTTTAGGTGGAATATGAATTTGTTACAACAATATAATGTGCCTATATTAAAACATGAAGTTATGGATAAAGAAAAATAAAATGATAGGTTCTAGGGGTAAATTATTGGCTTTGACTCTATATAATAATCAACTTAATTTTTCAATACAAAATCAAAGTTTATTGTATTGGAGATTTAAAGGTGTGGAAAATTTGGGAGATTGTTTTAAAGAGAGTAAGTTTTTATCTTTTAATCAGATGAGGGAAGATTTTGGTATTGATAAGAATTCTTTATTTCTTTATTATCAAATTCAATCTTTTGTAAAATGTATGTTTGGTAGAGATGATTTTACCTAAAAGGACTAAATTTGAGACTTTTCTTATGAAGGTGCCAGAGAAGGGTTGTATTTCATTTATATATCAAATATTACAGGATGGTATGGATAAAAAGGGTTGTGATAGATCTAAAATTAAATGGGAAGCAGATATTGGTTTTACTTTATCTGAAGAGGATTGGTTAGATATTTGTTATGATAGTGTAACTAGACAATGATTAATTACAATTTTTTACAACAATTATATTTGACACCTGAAAAATTTTTTAAAAATATGGTTTTAATGAATCAGATTTGTGTTTTAGATGTGGTTGGAACTTTTTTCATTCTGTTTGGTCATGTATACATATAAAATCTTTTTGGAAGAAAATTCAATTGTTTTTAGAATATCTGTATAAGATTAAAATAGTTTTAGATCCAACAGTATTTTTATTGGGTAATTTGCAACCTCTGAAAGGCTTGGGATTAGATAAGTTTCAGCTTGCTTTTGTATATTTAGCTTTATCCTAAGCAAAAAAATCTATTGTTAGTATGTGGAAAGATACAAATATGATTGATATTAATAGATGGCATAATTAGATGAAATATTGTTTAATAATGGAAAAAATTACATGTTTCACATGATAATTATAATTTTTTTATTATTAAGTGGTTGTTATACTCGGAATATTTATATTGATTAGATTTTAATATGCATATTTAACTTTTTTTCTTATGGCTCTCCTTAGGAGAGTTGGTTGAAGGGGGGGGAGATCTTTTTTCTTTTATATTTAAAAAAAAGTTCATGTTCATGTTTAATTGCTGTATATGTCATTATTTGTTTTTTGAACAAATAAATAAAGTTTAAAAAAAGGAATGAGGTTCCAGATGAAGTATTTGAACTAGAAAAAAAATGCAACATTTAAAGACATTTGCACATAATCATGATAGGAAAGTCTGGGAAGAATCTTGACCAAATACAGGCAAAGCATTTAACGTGGACAAGTTGGGCCAAAGGACTGATTTCTGTGGTTTATAATGCTCTGACTAAAAAGTTCAAAGTTCAGATTTATTGTCAGAATACATATATGACATCATACATGTCACTGGATTCTTTTTCCAGTGGGCCAGGAAGAATTTTTCCAAGTGGTAGTGCAAAAAATACTACTCAAGAAAAGACAAGAAAAGAGAGAAATGTAAACAAAACTCTAATCCAGAAAATAAACATTCAATGATAATAAAGTAAGAATTCATAAATGAGTCTCTGATTTAGTATATTGAGGATGGGTAGCAACTGTTCCTGAACCTAGTTCTGCAAGTCTTTTGGCACTTGTACATCTTTCCTCATGGCACTAGTGAGGAGAAGCAGTCTCCTAGATGGTGTGGGTCCTTGATGATTCCTGCTGCTCCCCGGCGGCAGCATTCCACCCACATTTTCTCAATGGTGGAGTCAGTTTTGTCTGTGATGTACTGGATTGTCTTCTCCCTTCTGGCTTTCTACTCAGTTATTGATGCCCCCATACCTGGCAGTGATGCAGCCAGTCAACACACTTTCCACTACACATCAGAAGTTTGCCAAGGTTTTCAATGTCATACCAAACCTCTACAAACTCCTGGCAGAGTAGAGGCACTGACGTGCTTTCTTCTCTAAGACTATCATGTGTTGGATTCAGGAAAGGTTCTCAGAGATGGTGATTCCCAGGAATAGAAATTGCTCACCTTCTCCACATCTAATTCCCCAATGATCACTGGATTATAGACCTCTGGTTTTCACTTCCTATTGTCCACAATCAGCTCCTTTGTTTTGTGACACTGATTGTGAGGCTGCTAGTGCACCATTCCACCTATATGCTGATTCATGGCCCATTTTTAGACCACCCACTATTGTGGTTACGTCAGCAAATTTGTAGCTGGCATTGTTGTACCAAGCCATGCAGTCATCTGTGTACTATAAGTACAGCAGGGTATGAAGAATGCAGCCCTGAGGAGATCAGGTACTGATGAAGATTGTGGAAATATTTGTACCAATCCTCACTGATTGTGGTCTGGAGATGAGGAAATCCAGGATACAATAACACAGTGGGGTTTTGAGGCCCAAGTCTTGGCACACTTAACAAAAACCCAAGGTGAATGTCGCTTTTTTTTGCAGGAATACCTTACAAAATTGGAGCTTGCTAAATTAAACAGAGGAATGATGGGGCAAGTAATACTGTCTTCTTTTAGTTCAAAGGCAATAGGAGTAGCAATTTTAATTAATAAAAATGTACTAGTAATAGTCGAAGAAACGTCAATTGACCAAGTTCGAAGGCTTGTAATGATACATTGTAAAATTTGTGCAGAATCTTGGACGTTTGTTTATTTACACTCAAAATTATGATGATGAAGCCTTTATGAAGGATATCTTTTGAAAGCAGCAGATGGTAGACAAAATATATTGGTCAGGGAGATTTTAATTTCTGTTTCGATTTGATATTGGATTAATCAGCAAGAATGGTAATAAAGGCAAAAGCCCAAAAGCAACGCCATCATTTATTAAAGATTTAAATCTGATTGATATTTGGAGGCAACTTAATCCCACAGAGGAAGACCACTCATTCTACTTCAAGGGACAATGACTTGCAGATAAGGATTGATTTATTTTTAATGTCTGCAGAGTTTTTTTTAGTAAAAATTGAATACTTGGCGAGGCTATTATCAGACCATTCACCATTAACCTTAACTATTCCATTAGTGGAAAAACAAAAGAAACGTACAGACATTGTCTTAATGCCACATTGATGAAAGGGACAGAACTATTTTGTGGGACAACTCTCCCTTCCACTGATGACAGCTTTTTGATATGGGATATGCTTTTAGCTTGTCTGAGAGGGCAAATTGTTTCTTTTCCAAAAAAATCTTAAAAGAACACAATTTGGAATTGGATGGTTTGGATAACAGAACTGGGCAAAAAATGTCAGAAGATGGGTTTACAAGAAAAATATAAATTATTAGAGGGAATAAACTGATAAGTAAACATATTGCAAACATATAAAAAGGAAAAAAATATTTTTAAAAACTAAGCAAAAATATTATGAATTGGGAGAATGAGCACAGCTTTGTCTTGGCAAGTCAGGAGTTGTCAAGAATGATAAATGTAATTGAAACAAGCCGACACCAAATGTATAATCAAAAAGATGAATAATATTTTTAGATAATATTGCACAAAGCTATAAAAATCAGAATTATTAGATGATAATGAGATGGATACGTTGCCAGCGATTGTTGAGCTTCCAAAATTAAAGGTGAGAGAACAAATGGAGTTTAGGCGCCTCTTTCACAAGAAGAAATTGAGAAGGCTCTGAACACTCTCCAAGCTAATGTCTCCAGGGGATGATGGGATCCTGCCTGAATTCTTCAGACAGTTGAAGGATCTGTTCATGCCTCTTGTACAAAATATTTACCTTTGACTCAGGATACATTCCATTGCATATCTCCAGATGCTGAAAAAGCGTTTGATCGAATGGAAATATTTATTTGCTATATTAAAGAAATTTAATTTTGGTCCAGATTTTATTAACTGGATTTAAAATATTATTTCATCCTATGTCTTAAATCCATTCTAATTTACAACAATCAATAATGTTAAGGCTATTTAGGGGAACACAATAAGAATGTCCTTAACTGTTTAATATGGTACTAGAACCATGAGCAGTAGCCCTTCAAGAATCTGCAGAATTTAAAAGATTAATTAAAAATGGAATTGAACATTGTTTCTCTTTATGCAGATGAGTATTTTTAACCAAATATATTAACTATGTTCGCTCAGTTTGGTGGGCAATTTTCAGGATATAAAATAAATTTACATAAGAGTGAACTTTAACCTTTTAAAATTATCTCTTTCTATGTATTCTAAATTTCTGTATGAAATAGTTCATGATTGGTTTCAATATTTAGCAATCACTATTACAAAAATATAAGAATATTATAAAAAAAAATGTTATAGCCTTACTTAATCAAAATAAAATAGTCACCACTTTGATTACATTTGATTGAATGTATTAATTCAATTAAAATGAATATTCTACCTAATTTTTTGGTATTTTTCAAACCTTACCAATTTTTATTCATAAATCCTTTTTTAATTCATTAGATTATTTGTTTCTTCATAAATATGGCAGGGAAAATGATCATGTTGAGAAAAATATTAGGAATGAGGGGGATGTCATTAACAAATTTTATACTTTATTACTGGGCAATTGATATGAGCAGTTTACTTTTATTATTAAAAGTTGAAAAATTAGCAAGTCACCCATCCTGGACAGAAATGGAACTGAACTTTGATAAGAAATCATCTATGTTGGGGCATGGCCATGCTAATGAGCTAAGCAGAAGTATTTTGAAAGTGCTCGCCACAAAAAAATAAAAGATGGCTAAAAAGCTTAAACAAGAATTTTGTTGTCAAAAATGGATAAAACAAGTACTAAATTACTGAGGCAACACAAAAACAAAAACTGAAGAATTAAGAGTTCTCTCAGGAACATTGAGTGGAAGCCTGATGAGGAATGACTCATCTTAGCAAGCAGAGCTGGGGAGTCGGCCCAAAAAGTAGCCACCATCCTGAACATGTTGGAAACTTTATGCAGTTGTTTTAGGAGTATGGAATCAGCAATGAGATATATCAGAGAATGTAATGGAAATTAAAGAAATTGTGAAATAATTAAATGAATGACTCATTCAGAAGCTGAGCTGGACAAAAGACTGGTTGAAGGCACTGGAAGTAAAAGGAAAAATATGGGACACAGAAAAGAAAGGACTGATGGACAAAATCGACCATATGGAAAATCTTAGCAGAAGTAGCAATGTTGAATCATTGGATGAAGAGAGGAAATAGGTGGAAATGATGTGGTGAGTTCCTTTGAAACATGGATCCCACAAATGATAGGACAAAATAAGTAAAATGCAAAGCTGCAAATTGAATGGACTTACTGGACCCTTGGACCCAGGGGAACAGCAATCACAACCAGTCTTGGTAAGACTTTTAAGTTAACGGGAGAGAGATGCAATCTTTGGAGTAGCATACAAATATTCATAAAAATAATGGCCCATTAGTGGTGGGCAGTGCAAAAGTAATGTTTTTCTAGGACTTCAACCCAGCCTTGGTCAAACAAAGAAAGGAATTTGGGGCGTGCCACATGATGATGTGGGGTTAGCCTGGTAAACCCTGATCTCAAAAGTTAAGAAAAAGTGATTTTAAAAAAAACTATAAAAGTTACAGAAAGTATAGGGAAGAATTGTCTAAAGATATATAGAAGACATTAACAATGCCACCAAAAAAAGATAAAGGCCTTACTGCAATGCAAGAAATGGAGCAAGAAAAAAAAAGGAGGCCTACCTTGAGAAAAGATCCTGGAGCTGTCTGTAAAGTAATATCCAAAGGAGAGAGGCCAGAAGCAAGGAGACCTTGGACACTGCTGCACAGTGACTGCCAACATCAAGTGAAGAAGTGACTCTACACATGTGCAACTCCTCTTGCATGTGCAGAGCATACAAAAAAGGGGGAACTTTTTAAAAAAAAAATGATACAAGGTACACACAGCTCCAGCGATCAAAAGGAGGACCTAAAAAAGCAAAGGAAAGACCAAGAATGATCTACAATCAGTAAAAAAAAAAGCAGAAAAGGCTACAAAAGTATCTTTATCTTCTGGAGAAATGAAGTCATTTTTAATTCTTTTCAACAATCTATGGAAGTATTAACTGATGAAGTACGGAAGAATAGTGACAAGATTGAAAGATTAATGCAACAAGTTGACATAAGATTCAAAATAGAGGATGGGAAAGTTTTAAGGAAATTAATTTGAGAATCAAAATATTAAAGATCAAATGAAGAAAGTACAACCAGAAGCTGCTGCTCAGAATGATCAGTTAATGCAAAAAAAATAGACATTTTGGAAAATTTTAGACTGAATAATATCAAGATTGTTGGACTTAAAGAAGGTGATGAAGGTCAAGATTTGAAAAAAAAAAAAAAAAATTGCAGCAATGGATATTGGAATCTTTAGGTCAGGCTGAATTTCAAAGAGATGGGATATTGAGCAAGCCCATAGGGCACTGAGACCTAAACCTCAGCCTGATCAAAGGTCCTATCCAATACTTGTCAGATTCCTTCGATATGAGGTAAGCAAGAAGATATTGGACCTGGCAGCGAAAGAGGCTAAAGAAAGACGATCACCTTTGATTTATAATGAAAATAAGGATTTTCTTTAATCCAGATACAAGTTCTCTTTTGTAAAAAAAAAAGTTAAAGATGTATTGAGGGGAAAAAAGGCTATGCCTTTGTTTTGATATATATTGTGCTGTACTAAAAGTATTTGTCTCAGATGGGAGAAACAGATTTTTTTTACAGAGCCTAATGAAGAGTCTATCTGCTGATTCATTGCCTGCTGAAGAACATCAGATGGTTGCTGATACTTGAATTAATTACATAACTGAAAGAATTTCACTGCAACTGAAATTGCATTGTGTTTCCAGAGAGTTTAAAGGCTGAGGAAGATTTAACCTATAATACATGTGATCTATTATTTTAATAATGTCAACGATGTTGGAAGAAGAGTAAAATATAAGTTATTGATGGAGGTTAAGTACTGCATTGTTACAAAGGCAACATTTTTGAGAATTTATAAGATACCATTGTGTAATTAACACAATGTCTGATATCAAATGGTACCATTTAAATTTTTACATCAGTTATACTCCACATAAATTATATGGACTTGATTTAAATTGCTCTGATCAATATTTTAGACGTAATAGAGGTAGGAACCTTTTTATGTGCAGTATGGCAATGTGAAAAAATAGAAACATTTTGGGAAGATGAAAGCATTTTACTGAGGAAAATTATAAAGATACAAGTTCTGAAAGACCCAAAAAAAAATTGTCATAGGATATTCATGATTTGAAATTATATATTTATCAGAGGAAGGTTTTAAGTGCAGCAATGGCAATAGCAAAGAAATGTATGGCGGTAACATGGAAACTAGACAAAAATGTGAGGTTGAATAGTTGTCAAATGAAATTACAAAATTGTATACATTTAGAGAAAATTATGTATAATTTACAGAATCAACCAGAAATATTTTATAAAATTTGGAAACCTTATATGGATTTTTATTGGTAAGAGTTCATCTATGGCATCCACTGCTCCCACTCCAACTCATCCTAGTTTATTTAAGGTCTAAGATTGTATTTGTAAATTTAAAATTCAGTTAATTAATGAAGGATGTATGATAAATTCAGACAGGCTTTTCCTTTTTTCTTTATTTCTAGAGGGTAGGAGGAGAAAATATAAAATTGTGTATTTTTGCATCTTTTTATTTATGATTCTGGATAAGTACTGTATTTGTTATTGATGCAAATGAAAAATAAAATTTTCAAAATACAAAGAAAGGAATTTAAGGTAAAGAGACAACTGTGATCTTAAAAACTTTAAATATTCAATGATTTATCTAGCAATGCTGAGGGCGGATGTCTCAGAAAATGATTGGCAAATTTTCAAGAATAAAGTGAAGAATTTTTTAAAGTTATGAAATAATTAAGTTGCCACCTGAAAGGGCTGTAAAGACCATTCAAAATGGGACTAACTTGAATACGTATCTTTATTTATATTAATAGTATTGAGGTGTCTTGTTTTCACTGTTAAAAGAAAAAAAAAACTTTGGTTTATATGGAGAGCTCTGAAAAGACAAAGGTCATAAGAAAAGGTGGGAGCTCTGCCTTTGAGGGGGGGGTGGAAAGAAGTGGTGGGGAGATGTTGCAGAAGAGGAGCAAATTTAAAAGATGGTGCCAAACGGTGGGCTTCTTCGGAAGAACAGCAGGCTTTTTTCGTGGGCTTCTAAGTACTATTATTAACATCACCGTCAGAGCAAGGGATGTGTGTGTGTGTTTAAGAGGAAATGTGTGTGTTGGAAATAATTTTTAATAGGGAAATGTTACAACAGTAGTATAAAATTGGGAAGATATTATTGTTATACAATATTTATGTGAAAAATGGTAAGGATAAAACACCAAAGTTTATTAGTCTTAATATTAACATGATAAACAAGATGAGTTAGAGGGTCTTGGCATACATCAAGAAATTAAAAGTGGATATAATCTCTTTGCTGGGAACACATCTTACCAAGTTGGAACATAATCAATTAAAAAGAGGATGGGTGGGACAAATAATATGGTCTTACTTTGGTTCAAAGGCAAGAGGTGGTGACTATTTTAATTAATAAAAATACAGCAATGTTAATAGAAGATATCTATTTGATCAAGCTGGAAGCTATGTAATGGCACACTATTAAATTTATGGAGAAGCATGGTTATGTATGAATTTTTATACCCCAAATTATGACGCTGAAGCCTTTTATGAAGAATACAGTAGAGGGAAGATAATATATAATAATAGAGGAGACTTCAATTTCTGCTTGGACTCAATACTAGATAAATCGGCAAGAACAATAAAGAAGGCGAAAGCAGCAAAAACCACAATTTGATATATGAAAGATCTAAATCTTATCACTGTAGGGAGGCAAATAATCTCACAGAAAGAGACTACTCTTTTTACTCAAGTGCACGACTCACACACAAGGGTTGACTTTTTTTTAAAAAGAATGATAGAAGCCTTGATAGATATTGTTTTTATCAGACCATACTCCATTAATATTAGAGCAACAATGAGAAAGCAAGAGAATGTATACAGATGGTGTCGTAATACTACATTGCTTAAAAGAACAGACTTCTGAGAATTTATAAAGAGACAAATATTTTGTGAAGCAAATCTGCCATCTACTCATAATAGTTTTCTGATATTGGGCTCTCTTAAAACCTATTTAAAGGGACAAAATTATATCCAATATGAAGAATCTTAAGAGGGAACATATGGCAGAAGTAAAAAGTTTGGAGAAGGATATTAAAGAATTAGGGAAAAAAATCAAAGAACAAGACTACAAGAAGAATACAGATTACTGGAGAATTTAAAAAAAAACTAAGATAGAATACAATATAAACATATAGGACCAAGAAAGCTTTATTTAAAAACTAAACAACAATACTATGAGTTAAATGAACAACGCACAAAGTTTTAGGTTGGCAGATTAAATCATTGGAGTCATCAAGAATGATAAATGCCATAAAAACAGAAACAGACACTCAAGTATATAAGCAAAAAAAAAAAAAAATTAACAGCTTTGTTCGACAATATTACATGTAACTGGAGATGAGAATGAAATGGAAGAAGTTTTTGCTGAATGTTGAACTTCCAAGGCTGGGAGAGAGAGAAAGAGAGATGATGAAATTAGATACTCACTTCACAAGGGAAGAAGCCCTGGGCACCCTACAGGCTACTAAGTCACTGAGAAAGGATGGATTTCCACTTTAGATTTATTAATGCCCTTTTTAATGGATGACCTGGACCATGCTGTGGAAACACAGGCCCTCCTGGAGTCATTCACAACCACAATTATTACAGTGTTACCAAAATAAAGGACCCACAAAAAACTTTGTCATGCAGACCAATGTCCCTGTTAAATGCTGATTATAAGACCCTAATGAAAGCATTGGTTCATAGGTAGGACAAAACTAATACATATGGAGCAAGCAGGATTTGTTAAAGGAAGAAATTCCTTAAATAGTCGAGGAAAATTATTTAATATAATACGCAAGGCTAAATCTGAAAGAAATCCAAGTTTTACTCTCTCCCTAGATGCGGAAGAAGCATTTGACTGTTGGAATTACCCTTTTTATTTAAAACGCTAGATAAATTTTAGTATAGTCAGAACATTTATAAATGGGATTTTTTTAAAAATACCTTAAGCCACAAGCTAAAATAACAACAAATAATCAGATGTTGGTGGTGTTCCTCTTGAGTAGATCGAGTTGACAGGAATGCCCCCTATCCCCAGTGATTTTTTATTTTAGCGATTTAACCACTGGCAGAGATGAGGGATCTGGATATAAAGGGCTTCAAATTTGGACAAGAAGAACACAAAAATCAGTCTTCTCACCTATCAGAACCGACTAAATCTTTGGAAAAATTACAAGAAATGCTTGAAAAATATGGAAGAATATCAAGTTATATAATAAATATGGATAAAAGTGAGAAAATGCCATTAACAAATTTTGAACATGAAAGATGCCGAAAAGGAAGTAAATTTAAGTGGAAGATGGATGGAATAAAATATCTTGGAATAGCAACTGACAATAACTTACAAAATCTGCACAAACTAAATTGTGTTCCTCTTGGGATCCACAGAAATGGAGAAGTTTACTGATTAATTTGGTGAGAAGGGTGTACTGCGTCAAAATGAAATGCCAAGACTGCAATACCTTTTTCAATCACAGCCTATTCTGTTGCTTAAAAAAAAACTCTTTTTAAGCTACTAAACAACTGTATTAGACAGTTCCTATGGTAAGGTACCAAGTATTGCATAGGAAAAACTGACACGGGACTTCAGGCTGGGAGGACATAAACTTCCAGATTTCAAAAAATATTTCCTAACTGCATAGGCAAGATTTCTCACAGCCTTCTTCACTGAAGACAACCCCCTTCCCCCACCCCTGAGTTCAAATGGGAATGTACTCAATAGAGGAGGGGGAAGCAAAAGACTTTATAAATGGAGTTTCAAATCACTAAAGAAAAAGACATAACCCCATTCTAATAAATATGATTAGAATGTGGCAAGAAATTAATGAATATATAGGGAAAAAGTAAGGATCTCACTAAAAGCACCATTGTGTAAAAATGAATATGGACAATGATTATTAAATTTGTGGTATGACAAAGGTATAAGATATATTAAAGTCTGTTACATGGAAGGAACTCTGCATCCTTTGAACAATTACAACAAACATTGAGTGACCAATGGGACATTCTTCTGTTTTCTCCAGCTTAGATCATTCTTAAGAGAATTAATGAAACTGAAATTAATGAAACTGAACAAACAGATGGGGAATACACGCAAATTTACAACAAAAATGTGCTATGATCTCCAGAGCCAAGTGCAAAACCTGGGTTGCAGAGGTCAAGGGAAAGATGGGCGTTGGATTTGGGTGTGGTGATTTCAGAAAGAAGCTGGTCAGATTGGTGTAAGGACAGCATGACATCAATTGTAAATGCAAGATATGGACTGGTTCATTTTTGTTTACACCAATTATATCATTCCACAAAAGTTACACAGATCAAAAGCCAACATTTCAGAGATGTGTTTCAGATGTGGGACTGAGGCAATAACTTTTCTGTGGGGCATGAAAGTGAGGCCATTTTGGCAAGAAATCACAGAAAAATTAACCAGGATAACAGGAGTTGCCTTTACGGGTGACCTGGAGCTTTATCTATTAGGTAATTTCATGGAAAGAAGTGACAAATTGACAAAATATCAAATTTCAATTTTAAAAATAGCACTGTGGTAGTGAAAACAATGTATTGTGATGACTGGAAGTCATCTGACAATAAGTCCAACTCCCTTCTACTTGTTGTACGATAGACTCCAGAAATGGACAGCTATATCCCTTTGGGGGACAAAAAAAATACTTACAACTTCAAGAACAAATATGACACTTTTGGAAAAAGTATGGCAGCCATACCCAGACTACATTGGGGCTCAGATACTTTTATACCCTTTCTTTTTATGACTGTAACTATTATACATACAAAAACATGGTTATACTTAAAATATATGTAAGCTCTGGCGGTAAACCGATCTGAGTGTATGGAAGGGGGGAGAGAGGGAATTTTGTTGTGTTTGTGAGAAAAAGTTTAATATATTTAAAATGTTACTATGTATAATTTTTGAATAAAATCAAAATTAAAATATTCGAAATAAACATCTATGTTGGCAATTTTAGGTTCTGCTTTATCCTTTTCCTTTTCTAAATTGGCATAATCTTAAAATGAGATTTTTTGTTCATAATTTTTGTTCGGTTTGCTCTATTATATATAACTTTTTTTCACCTTCATTATTAGATGAAGGTTTGAAGGAATGGAACAAACTTGGTATTAAAAATTTTAAAGATTTATTGAAATAACTGCTTTTGAACTATTGTCAGTTAAATTCAAGATTTCTGATGGGCATTTTTTAGATATTTGCAAGTTATGAATTTTTTCTGTCTAAATTGAACATTTTTTACTTTATTGCAGATTTAAATATTTTTGATTTACAATTTGTTAATAGTTGATTAATATCACATATTTATATTGATCCACTGGATTTAAGATTAGTCCCAATGGCTAAGATTAAAAATGATAGGGAGTGTGATCTTTGTATAATTTTTTTTCAGATGAGGATTGGTGTCCACTCTTGGTTTGATCAATGAATCTTCATTTTGTGCAAGACACTGTTTATTGCAATTTAAGATACATAAAATACATATGTATAAACATAAATTCTATGCAGATGCTGATCCATTTTGTGAAGTGTAAAATTTTTAAAGCTTCTCTGATTCATATGTTTTGGGAACATCCTAAATTTAGAAGTTATTGGCAGAATATTTTTAATTCTTTATCAATGATTTTTAAGATTAAATTAGATCCTTGCCCTTTAACTGCGCTGTTTGTCTTTTTTCCCCGTGAACCAGATAAACTTTTATTGGCATCTCAAGAGGAGGTTTTAGCTTTTGGCTCGTTGATTGCCAGACGAGCAGTTTTAATGAAATGGAAAGATGAACTCTCTCTAACTCGTGCACTGTGGTTACAGGGTATAATGTCATATCCAATCTTAGAGAAAATTAGGTTTAGTATTAAAGATGAATAGTTTCAGTTTGACAAGGTATGGGAACCATTTATAGCAGTGGTTCTCGACCTTTTTCCACTCACATACCACCTTAGTATTCTTTTTGCCATAGGTGCCTTGTGATAAGCAAGGGATTGCTTAAAGTGGTATGTGGGTGGAAAGAAAAAGTTTGAAAACCACTGTTTTAATTGACTCGTTAACTGCACTGTTTCAAAACTCTAAAGGAAATGGGCCAATGACAATTTTTCTCAAGCAAAATATTTCAGTAATAATTGGGTTTGGAGTAATGGTTTTTAACCCCTTCCCCTTCACATATCACTTGAGCAATCCCTTACTAATCACAACACTGATATCATAGGGATTACTTAGTGGTATGTGAGTGGAAAGAAAGAGGTTGAGAACCACTGATTTATAGAATACTATGATAATTGGCAATTTTGATGATTTGGGTGCTCTCGGGCTCCTCTCTCTATCTTCTAGAGGTGGCAACTTAATCCATCTTTGTATTTTTTTAACCTTGATTGGAGGGAGAGGTGAGATTAATTTTAGTTTTATAATTTTTTTCTTTTAGATAAGTCAATTTGTTGGTTTAATTATAATTATCCTGTATAATATCCTTTTTTCTAAGATCTTATTAAGATATAATGTGATTTTTTATAATAGTATTTAATTTATTTATATATAATTATTTTAACAGATAATCACATTTAATAAGAAGAGATGGAATTTAAAATATGGAATACTGTACATTTACTTTAATTTTATGTATTCATTATTTTTCCTTTTAAATATTTTGTATGTGGATTGTTAAGCTCAGTAAAAATATTTTGAATAGAAAAGATGCCTCTAATAATGGATGTGCGAGATGGGGCAGTGGGAACTCACTCTCCTGGACTATTTCAACAGCTATTATTGCAGTATTGCCAGGAAAAAAAAACAAGGACCTATTAAAATCCTCATCATATTGACCTATCTCACTTTTGAATGCTGTTTATAAGATACTGGTGAAAATGTTAGCTAATAGACTGAGACAATATTTACCTAAATTGATACATACAGATCAGGTGGGATTTGTTAAAGGAAGACACTCTTCACATGGTCTCGATAGGTTATTTAATGCAATATGGCTAAATCAAAACTGAATTCTCGTGTAATAGTCTCCCTTGATGGAGAAAAGGCATTCGACTGCTTAGAATGGCCTTTTTTATTTAAAACTGAGAAATTTAGAATAGGTAGAATATTCAAAAATTGGATAAAAACTCTATCATAAACCACAAGCCAAAATTATAACTAATAGTCAAATGTCGGCAGTTTCCACTTTGAGTAGATTGAGTAGACAGGGGTGTCCCCTGTCCGCAGCGTTTTTTATCCTTGTAACTGAACTGCTGGTGGAGATTGTAAGGAGAGATCTGGATAGTAAAGGCTAAAAAGTTGGACATCATCTTTGCAGATGATATGCTACTATATTTATCTGACCTGGCTGAGTTTCTGGAAAAATTACAAACAACACTAGAAAAATATGGAAGAGTTTCAGGTTATAAAATTAATATGGATAAAAGTGAGATAATGCCATTGATGAACTTTGATTATGAAAGATATCAAAAAGGAAGTTGATTTTAAATGGAAAGTAGATGGAATTAAATACTTGGGAATAATGACTGGCAATGACCTCCAGAATTTGTACAAATTAAATTATATCCCCTGTAAGGGAGGATTGAGAAGGATTTGCAGAAATAGAAAGACTTGCCAATTGCTTTGATGGAAAGGGTTAACTGTCAAAATGAAAGTGATGCCAAAATTACAATATCTTTTTCAATCGCTGCCTTTTTCTTTCCTGAATTTTTAAAATAATTGGATTTCATAATTCCTAGGAACAATAAAATGCCAAGAATATCACTAGAAAAATTAATGTGGGATTATAAGATAGGAGGACTTAAGCTACTGAATTTTAGAAAATATTATTTGTCAGCACAAGCCAGATTTCTTTCATCTTTCTTTGAGGAAGACAACCCTATTATGAGCTCCTGTTTTAGTAAAATTGGATTATAGACTTGAGGGACTGAATGGTCACAGTTAACATTTAACATTTTACAGAAGCACAACACAAGTCACAACCCAGTGATAATTTGATATATTGAAAGAACTGAGGGAAGATTTGTCACAGTCTGTTCCAGAATTCGATATGTTTGCAAAGACACTGTGATTTTGTAAGGGAGAACCATTTTGACTGCAGAAGAGAAAGCAGCTTTTTGAAGCAGCTCTTGTGGTCAGCCATTTCTGTGAATTCAGCCAGGAGGGTCTTTTTGGGAAGCAAGGTACTTCATTTTGATTGTGACTAACAGTGAAGGTCACTTGGAGAGACTGCTTCATTTTAAGTGTGACTAGCAGTGAAGGGTCTTGGAAGTTGCCCAGTTCGAGTCTTGCGTACAAAAGGACCAGGAGTGTTATGACCACAGCTCACGTGGGCTTTCTTCAAAGGCAATGCAAAAAGAACTGGAGTCTGTAGAACCTGCAGCTCCAGTCTTCCCATCATATTAACATTAATTCTGGGCATCAAATTTCAAAGGCATACAGAGACACACACAGACTAGACACCAGGGCAGAGCTGGGTGAGATTTATTTTTAAGGATGGTTTCAAAGTTAAGACTATAGTTTAAGAGTTAGAAATAAAATTCATGTTTTAAAATTAAATACTGTCTGGTTCACTGCCTATTGTTCGTAACAACTCCCCGCCACCACCCCCCTCCACCCTCACCCCACCTTCTTGGATTCGAATGGAATTATATCCAATGAAAGAGGGGGCAGCAAATGATTTTATTTCTAAGTAGAGTGTTAATTCAATAACAAAAAAGACATAATCCTATATTTATACATGTGATTAGAGTATTGCAAGAAATCAATTAATGTATTGGGGGGAGAAGCATGAATATCATTAAGATCAATAATTACTTTTGAATATAGGTAACAGAATATTAAACTCCTGGTATGATAAAAGAATAAGATGCATTGAAGACTTCTATGCAGAAGGGATTCTTGTGTCTTTTGAACAACTAAAGCAGAAATATGGAGTAGCTAATGTGAGTTCCTTCTGCTTCCTCCAGCAAGATCATTCCTGAGAGAAAGATGGGGCCAATGTTGGTCCCACCTGAAATTAATGAAATGGAATGAACAATCTGGCTGGGGAATACACCTAAATTCATAACCAAAACGTATTATGGTCTCCAGAGTGAAAGTGCAAAACTATGTTCACAGAGGTCAAGGAAGAGAGTAATCGGATTTAGGTCTATGGATCATATGAGATAAATTATAAATGCAAGATATGGACTGGTTCAGTATAACTTCCTACACAATTGTATCTTACGCCACAGAAGCTGCATAGGTCAAAATCTGAAATATCAGAGCTGTGTTTTAGATGTAGGATTGAAACAAAAATGTTTTTGCATGCTTTGTGGTCATGTGTGAAGGTGAGGCCTTTTTGGCAGGATACTGCATAAATATTAACAAGAATAACAGGAGTGGCTAAATTCAAAATTTATTTCGACAAAGTTTTAGCAATGGCTAGGAAGTGTATTGCAAGTGTTTGACTCTCCATTACTCATAGCATGATGGGCTGCAGAGTTGTATACCTATGGAGAAAATTACATATGATATATTTATCAAGATATGGCAGCCATATAGTGGCCCAATTATAATAATGATAATGTAGTGTGCACGCTACCATGAAGTGCAGAAAGAATGACACACACCCAGGAAGTGGAAGACTGGTTTATTGCACTGGAAATTTAGCTTATATTCTCTCCCCGCTACTAACAAAAGGAGTGACATCACGGCAGCGCTGACTTGGATTGGTCAGCAATCCTGCCGTTTGTTGTTGTTTCCCACTGTGTGGGCTGTCACCTCCGATAAAGGTCATTTTCCTCTGCGGGGTCAGCGCAGTTGCTGCATTCATTAGCCATCCTGCGTACCGGGTTGCATCCTGGTTAGCGGGCCGCTCAAATCATATGTTATTACAATTAATAGAGCAAATAGAGCCTTTGGAAGACTACACAAAAGAGTCTGGAAAAACAACCACCTGAAGAAACACACAATGATCAGCGTGTACAGAGCAGTTGTCATACCCACGCTCCTCTACTGGCATCACCTATGGCTCCTAGAACGCTTCCATCAGAGCTGTCTCTGCTCCATCCTCTACATTCATTGGAGTGACTTCATCACCAACATTGATGTACTTGAGCTGGCAGAGTCCGCAAGCATCGAATCCATGCTGCTGAAGACCCAACTATACTGGGTGGGTCACGTCTCCAGAATGGAGGACCATCGCCTTCCCAGGATTGTGTTATTTGGTGAGCTCTCCACTGGCCACCGAGACAGAGGTGCACCAAAGAAGAGGTACAAGGACTGCTTAAAGAAATCTCTTGGTGCCTGCCACATTGACCACCGCCAGTGGGCTAATATTGCCTCCAACCGTGCATCTTGGCGCCTCACAGTTCGGCGGGCAGCAACCTCCTTTGAAGAAGACCGCAGAGCCCACCTCACTGACAAAAGACAAAGGAGGAAAAACCCAACACCCAACCCCAACCAACCAATTTTCCCTTGCAACCGCTGCAACCGTGCCTGCCTGTCCCGCATCGGACTTGTCAGTCACCAACGAGCCTGCAGCAGACATGGACATACCCCTCCATAAATCTTCGTCCGCGAAGCCAAGCCGAAGAGAAGAAAGAGGACAATTAAAACAAATGTGATTTCCCCACATAGATTTTGTATAGATTTTTTATGGATAGTATTAGTGTGAGCTCTGACAGTGTGTGGTTTTGTATTTTGTAGGAAGTAGAGGGAGGGATTTTTGTATGAAAAAGTTTAATATATTGTGAAATTAAGGAATTTGATGTATATTTATTAAAAAATGAAAAATAAAATAAAAAAAAATAAGTGCAGCATATTTTTACAATTTGATGTCCATATTTACGAATCTCGGGTGTAAATTTTTAGTTGTTTTCTTCCTAGCCCTTGAGACCTGCGAAAATGTTCTCCAAAGAAATTTTTTTTAATATAAACTTGTGATCCATGGAGTGTGCAGCACTTTTCAACAATCCATTTTGCTTTTTCTTGCTTTTCCCTTTCTACATCCAATCTTTTCTCTGAGGTCTTTCTTGGGTGTGTGGGGATTGGGGTATACCTATTATGGAGTAACAACTGGATTTACCTTTGTACTTGTATGCTTTAACTTTATACTCCATGTAGTCAAAAAAATTGAATAAAATATTAAAAGCCGGTCAAAATGAATTTATTTCTTTATATTTATTTTACAGTGATTTTTTTTTAAAAAGGTGTTTGTTTTTAACCTGTCATAAATTACAATAATGGTACAAATTGAGTACCAACATTTTTCTCCGCAAGAAATTACATGTAATTTAACTTTAAATGTTTTGGGGGAAAAAAGTAATTGCTTAAGATTGAAAAGCATATCTGTCTTCAGTGCTTTAATTTGTCTTGTATTATGCCCCAATTATTATTAACATACTGAGAAGTTTATTTCTCTGATTGACCCCTAAGTATGTTTCCACATTTCTGAATGTTCCATGACTCCTCTGCATTATGGTTATGCATACTTTTATTCATGGTTCTCCCACTCATTCAACCCTGGATGGTGAGAAATGCTGCACGAGGCAAAATGTTGCTTGTATTATCATTGAAAACACTGATCATTTAATACAATATCTGCCTTAATGCAATTCTCTTAGCCTCAAAGTGCCCGGGGCTTCAATTCAAAATCACTGGAATGTGAAGCTGAATCTTTTCAAGATACCTTGTTGGACACTACTGACTTGCTTTCTAAACCTTAACGTGTGTTCAAAAAGGAGGTGAATTTGGATTTAATACACTCCTATTGCCCAAGTTTGTTTCAATATTTTTCAACCCTTGACTCTTGAGGATGAAATGAAAAGAAAAGAAAACTGAGTATTTATTGGGATTCTTGTTAAATTGTTTACCATGAATTTGAACATTTTAAAAATACTCAGTAATTGCTCAGCCTGAGTTCTTCAAGGCAGGGATCATCTACTTTAGCCAGTGCTCCCATTGTGGTCTCCTCTGCATCGGAGAGATTTGGCGCAGATTGGGCAATAGCAGTGGACATCCATTTCAATTCCCATCCCATTCCTTTACTGATGTGTCTGTCCATGGTCCCATTCATTGCTAGACTGACACCACCCTGAAATTGGAGGATTAGCAACTTGTCTTCCATCTAGGTACCCTTCAACCTGACAGTATTCTCCAGTTTACATTAAAACCACTCCCCCCTCTCCTTTAAGCACACGTGCTCTCACTTTTTTCCCCTCTCTGTTCCCTCTGTCTCTTTTCACAGAGCCAAAATCAATTCTCACTTTTCCTTTTACCATATCCAATTAGCACCTTTAGTTTGTTGGTCTGGACTCCTCCTCCTCTTGTTCTTCCACCTTTTTTCTCTCTCTATTGAAACACCTGCCTGCTTTTTGCTTCAAGAAGAGTTCAAGCCATTGAGGTGTGATGTATAGCCTGTGTATCCAGTTATATTGTATCATATGTAACCTCGTGTTTATTGTATTTCTCAGAGTTCCGGAGCATAACTTTTCCCATGTTTCATTCTTTATCTTTATGTTTAGATCTTGTTCCCATTTTTGTTTAGGTTTACCATTTGTTTCCTCATTCTCCTTTTCTTGCAGTTTGATGTACATGTTTGTTATAAATTTTTAAATTATCTTTGTGTCTGTAATCACATATTCAAAATTGCTTCCTTCTGGTAGCCTCAGACTGTTTCCCAATTTGTCCTTCAAGTAGGTTTTCAGTTGGTGGTATGCAAACATTGTATCGTGAGTTATATTATATTTATCCTTCATTTGTTCGAAGGATAATAATTTATTTCCCGAAAAACAATTTTCTATTCTTTTGATCCCTTTTCTCTCCCATTCTCTGAAGGAAAGATTATCTATTGTGAAAGGGATTAGTTGATTTTGCGTCAATAATAATTTTGGTAGTTGGTAATTTGTTTTATTCCTTTCTACGTGAATCTTCTTCCAAATGTTGAGCAGATGGTGCAATACCGGTGAATTCCTATGTTGCACCAATTTTTCATCCCATTTTCCCAACAGTATCAGACAGATGTTTTCGCTGTAAAAAGGAAACGGGAACAACAATTCATGCAATTTGGACATGTGAGAAAGTAAAAAAATTTTGGGAAGATCTAAACCAGATATTAAATAAAATCACAAAAAGCAATATACCAAAAAACCCAGAGATCTTCCTCCTAAGTAATATAAGAAATAAAGAATTTGGACTCGATTTGGATGGAGCACAAAAAAGATTTGTTATGATAGCCCTAGCTGTAGCAAAAAAATGTATTATGTCAACCTGGAAATTAGAAGACAACTTGAGAATACAACAATGGTACATAGAAATTTTTTCCATTAGAAAAAATAACATATAATTTAAGAAATAACATCACAATATTCGAACAAATATGGGAGCCATACATGAAATGCAATAGAGAAATCCTACCATGGTCTTCCACCACCTAAAATGACAGAAGGAGAAGACAACGAAATGAACTGACTCAGTAAAATTTCTTGTTTATTTTTAAGTGATGACATTGTTTGATGGGTTTAATGTATCTTATAGATTGAACTTCAAATGGGTGGGAGGGGGGTGAGGGAGGGAGGGAGGGGGGGAAAGGGGGAGAAAATGACACTGTACATATTCAAGAGAAAAAGTGTCTGTATGTATCTTGGTCAGTGTGGTTTATAGTGTGAAAAATAAAAAAAATTAAAAAAAGAAGGGTTCAAGCCAAAATGTCAGTAATATATCTTTGCCTCCTATAGACACAACAAAATTGGCTGAGTTCCTTCAGCATTTAGTGTGTTTTTTGTGACAATCACAGCATCTGCAGACTTCAGTGTTTCACTTTAAAAATTTTAAATATTGCTCATAGTAACAAATTAATGACAAAATTGCAGTTTTGCAATTCCACTAAAATCTGATTTTTTTTTAAACCAAGATGTGATTATGCAATTTGAAGCAATTTTGGCAAACATAGTGAATAAATGTGTTTTGGAATAAGTCCCGGCTTAAAATATCTGTGACGCAGTTATCATGGCGGTTAGTGCAATGCTATACAGCTCCAGTCACCCTATCACATGGCTTGTGCATTGAAATGACTTGTTACTGTGCTGTATTTGTAAATTTCTTGAAAAATTAAATTCAGATTTCACAGAAACTGCAAACTTGGCAGCATTGGGCATCTGCTACAAGTTTTGGGAGTGGTTCAATAAACCAAGTATTCTTTTCTCCATTTAAACTGCCCCTTTGCTCCTTACCCCTCCTCTCCTGCTTTTCCCACATCCTCTTCCCCCAGGCTGCCATAGAGCTTGAAAAATCATGGGTGGACTGCTTGCATAGAGAGAAGAAGAAGAAGAAAAAATCAATCTGCTTGGGGAACTCAGCAGGTCAAGCAGCCTCATTGTTGACCACGTTCATGATAAAGGGTTCTGACCCAACATATTGACAGTTCTTGCAGCAAATTGGTTTTTGCTCCAGATCACAAAATCTGCAGTCTCTTGCTTATTTCTGCGTGGATTCTGGCAGATCAGCTCATGCAGTTAGTGAGGGACAGCCAGTGGCCTTGGTCCTGTGGCTGAATGAGGGGATGGTGCCTTCCTCCGGCCCTAATGTGAAAAGGGATAAGGCATCTCCACCTTATCCCATCTTCAAGCCTTTAGTGCCAAGGACTGAAAGTTGACAATGTCTGAAGCTTGTTTTGGCGAGGATTTGTGAAGTTCAAGCATTTTCCCACTGGAACAAATTCCTCATTGGGCAGTCCCTTGGGATTCAGAAGCAAAGGAAGTTGACCGTGTTTATTTTGCAGGAGCACAATTAGGAATACCAAAGCTAAATAAAATAGATCACAAGTTATAAATGCAAGTTTTACACACCAAATTTAAAAAGAGAATTTAAAATTTTAGTCTTGATAACTTAAAAGGTAGCATAATTAAATGAATTAACAGAAATGGACCTGAAAATATGCAAAATGTATCATATTTGTTACTCTTGTCCTCAGGAATAAATAATAAAAGCATTTTTTCAATACTTTTGTTAACCTAAATGTATTAATATCTTGTATATTTTGTACTGAACCAGAAGTAATTCAACTCCTTGAGACTCAGCCCTCAGGTGCAAACTTTTGTCTCTCTCTCTCTCTCATTTCACTGCACTGCTAGCACCCATCTGTCAACACTCTTTGTAATCTTCTTGCCTTTATATTGCCCCTCATTGTATGTTCGAATGACTAGCATGCTTTTTGGCATATTGCAGTAATGAGTGATGAGAATTGAGTGTCAAATATGCAAGTGCAATGTGAAGATGCACTGAAATTCTCACTTTCTGCAGGCACTAACTAAAATAGTACTGTATACATTAAATTGCTTCAATGTGCCAAGACAGAAGAAGACAGATATTCAAGGGATTTTTTTTAAAGTGATGGGAGTTCAAAAAAAAGTGTAAATACATATTTTACTTGTTCCTAACTGGTTTGTGGTTAATGAGGTATGGGGAGGTTCAAGAACCTGATGGTTGTTGGATTAAAAACTCTGCTTGAAACCAGAAGTTGCTGGATTTCACACTGAGGTCTTGTTCCTGAAGGTAACAGTGAGAAGAGATTATGACCAGGGTGATGAGTCCTTTCTAATGGTTACCTTCTTGAGGCAGCACCTCATATAGACATAAAACAATATAGCGAGGTCACTATGGCACTTATAGTCTCTCACACACACACACACACACACACACACACACACACACACACACACACACACACACACACACACACACACACACACACACACACACACACACACACACACACACACACACACACACACACCCACCCCACCAGGGCGTGGCTTGAGTGGGTCGGCCGCTGATTGGTTACCTCTCATGCCCAGGCCCCGATTTTGGGCCCCTTGCCATCCACCGGGAGTGATTGGCCAGTTTCACCACTCTGCGGGCAGCCTATGGAAACAAGTGCTTCTGCCCACACAATGCTTTGCCGATCTTCACGTTCCACGGCCATTTCTGTGTCGGCTTGAGCTGCGGGCCACTATACGACCCTCCCGCCCCCACCAAGGATTGGCGATCGGCACTGTTCATAGGGGGGAAACCCCTGCGCCGTGGTGTCAGGTGAGCGATGGGCTGGTGAAAGTCCAAGAGGGCTGGTTTCAACAGGTCGAGTGTGAAAGTCTCTTCCTGCTGCCAATGACCAAAGCACAGGAGGAGCCGTTATGTCTGAGAACACGATACGGCCCATCGTAAGGCTGCTGCAGAGATGGCTGGTGAGTGCCGTGCCAAACAAATACTTATTCACAAGTTCCTTGGGATGTAAGTGCAGGGTTGGCCGTGGGGGTCTAGGTTTAGCGGAGGCCAGGGTGCCTAGGCCCTCGCATAATCTGGACCATGTGGTCACCGAGGACTCCCCTAAGTCCTTGGGGCTGTCACATATTTGCCTGGTATAACTAGGGGTGTGCCATAGACTAACATGGCAAAGGATGCCTCATGGTCTTCCTTGGATATAGTGCAGATGCCTAACAGGTGCCAAGGGAGTCAATCGATCCAGTTAGGTCTGGTAAGCCATGCCATTAAGGCTGCCTTAAGGTGTCTGGAACCTCTCTACCAACCTGTTAGCCTGTGGGTGATATGCCATGGTGTGGTGCATTTGGGTCCCCAGGGTGTAACCTAAGGCGATCCACAGACTGGAAGTGAATTGGGCCCCCTGTCTGATGTAAGATGTTCGGGGACTCTGAAGCACGCTACCAAAGTGTTGAGTAAAGCCTGTGCGCATGCATCTGTAAAAGCCTCTAATAGTGGCACCTCCTCTGGCCATTAGTCATCTGGTCAACCACTGTGAGAAGGTAACATGTGCCTCTGGATACGGGTAAGGGCCCCACAATGTTTATGTGCATGTGGCTGAAGCAGCGATGGGCTGTGGTTGGGCTTTGATACGAGTCTGGATTTTGGATGACTGTCACTGAGTTCAAGTCTTGGCCCACAGGACAACCTCTTTGTGGAGGCCGCGCCAGACATACCTGTTTACTATCATTTTGACTGTAGTTCTGTAAGTGGGGTGAGCCAAGTTGTGGACCCGCCTCTTCCATGCATTCAGAATGACGGGGGGTGGTTTACCTGTCGCGGTGTTGCTGGGGGCAATCTGGATGTCCGCCAGTTGTAAGCCGGTGATCACTGTCTGTTACGCCGGAATGTCAGAGTCTGGTTGTGGTGCATCATCCAGGGCCACATAGTTGATGCCAGGGGTGGGGTCGTTCACCGCCAAGGTAGCCAGATGGGATAGAGCATCAGCCACCATGTTGGATTTGCCGCTATGTGTTCAATGTCTGTTATAAATTTAGAAATGTAGGACCAGAGCTGCTGTTGCTAAGCTGACGACTGATCTGACACTTTGTGGTCCGTGTAAATTCCTGTCATCCAGGAAGTAAGAAAAGTGCTGATTTGCAAGGTATAAGGCTAACGATTCTCTATCAAAGGCACTCTACATGAGCTGTGGTGGCCTGAGGTGTTTACTGAAGAAGGCTAGCGGTTGCCACTGTCCATTCACCAGTTGCTCAAGTACATCCCCTACCGCTGTGCTGGAGGTGTCTGTCGTGAGGACGGTTGGGTCGTCTGTCCATGGGTGCACTAGGAGGGTGGCCTAGGTCGCCTCCTGGGTCCATTGTATGTTTTTACTGGGCCTTGCCATGAGTGGAAAAAGTGGGCTCATGATGCAGGCCTCTGCAGGTATGAAGCGGTGATGAAAGTTGATCATACCTGTAAACTCTTGTTGTCCCTTCATCGTCGATGGCATGGGGAAGGAGCAAATAGCATCTACCTGAGTGGGTAACAGTTTGGCTCCATGTTGGTCGATACAATGACCCAGAAAGTCAATAGTCTCTCTGCCAAACTGGCATTTGGCCGGGTTGATGGTTAGGCTGAAATTCCTCAGCCTTGAGAATAATTATTTTAAGTGGGTGGTGTGCTCTGTGTGGGTGTGGCTGGGGATTAAAATGCCATTGAGTTAGACAAAGGCAAAATGCAGATCCCGGCCCGCTGCATCCATCAGACTCTGAAAAGTCTAAGCCGCATTTTTATAAAACCCGAAGGGCGTGCAGAGAAATTCAAACAATCCAAAGAGCGTTATGATAGCGGTTTTGGGATATCTTCTGGATGTACCGGGATCTGGTGATAGCCCCTTATGCGATCCACCTTTGAGAATATCCAGGCCCCTTGCAGGTTAGTGGTGATGTCTTGGATATGAGGCATGGGATACCTCTCCAGTATGGTGGCCTCGTGGAGGCGGCGGTAGTCTTTGCACAACCTCCAACCACCTGCTGCCTTGGGGACCATGTTAAGAGGGGAGGCCCAAGGACGATCGAAGCGCTGCACAATGTCGAGTTCCTCCATATTTTTGAACTCACCCCTGGCTAAGTTGAGTTTCTCAGAGGAGACACCACACCCTGATGTGGATGGGAGGGCCCTCTGTAACAATTTGGTGGCTCACCCCATGATTAGGTTTTGCTGAGTGCAAGTAAGGCATGGTGATGGAGGGGAATTCTGCTAAGATCCAAGCGAATTTGTTATCAGCAGTACTCTGAGTGCAGGTGGGGGCTGGTGATTTCAGTGCCATTGAGCGAGAGTGATTGAAATATCTGGGCTTGCACGGGCTGGCACCCTTTGATATCAACCAGGATTGAGTTGGCCCGCAGGAAATCTGCACCCAGTAATGGTTGATGCTCAACCACCACCGTAAACTTTCAAATGAATTGTCTGTCCCTGAAGCGTAGGGGAATGGTGGGGGTGACGAATGTTTGGATGTTTGAGCAGTTTGCTGCCTGAGCTCCCAGCCCACTTTGCTGCATTGGGCCTCCAGGCTGGTCGGGGGAATGATGCTGAATTGTGCCCCAGTGCTAACCAAGAAACGTTGGCCTGACTCTGTCAGGCCATGCAGTTGGCCAAGTTGTCGCAGCCATTAACAACGGTTGGCCTGGGCTTTTCCCTGGATCACGCAGGGGGAGCTGCATCGCTGGACCTCAGAATTCAAACCATCGGTGACAGAAACAGTACTGCCCACCAGTGTGGCGTTCAGTCGGACGGTTGGTCGGTGGTCTTCCTAGCTGTGCACTGCACTGTTGACACAGTACTGTCACCTGCTTGAGGGAAGTGCAAGCGTCCCTTTTTGCTGCCCATAGCAGGTATGCTCAGGCAGCCACCTTCCTAGGGTCATCGGTCTTCCTCCTTCGAGCAGTCTCTCCAGGAAGATCTGCTGGAACAACCAGCAGGAAGTGTGGCCATCGTTGAAAGCGAGCATGTCACTCATGAGGGCGGAAGGGGCCCTGTCCCCCAAACTGTCGATTTGCGACAGTTGGGCAGTGCGCTCGTGCTTTGAGAACCCGAAAGTGCGGGTTAACAGCTCTTTGAAGGCCACATACCTTCCTTGTTCCAGGGGCTGCCAGAGGAAGTCGATGATGCGGTAGTGCATATCATTGGCAGAGATCCGTCAAAGGGCGAACTGTGCCTCAGTTTGCTGGAACCACACCTGTGTTTGTGACATCGAGAAGCCTTGCAGCTGCAATGCTGCAGTGTTGGTCACAGGTTGCTCTTCCATCTTTGGGTCCAAAGCGCCTTTTGGACCAGTTGGGGTCACCGATGTAGCGAGGTCACTATGGCTACAGCTAGGTTATAGCTCTCAGTTATAGCCCTAAGGCTATAGCTTGGATCTGCAGGAGAAGAAAGACGCACACACACCAGAAGAATGTATTCGACACTGAGTTTATTCAGTGGCACCTCTGCATTTTATAGTTAGCTCAGCTATGACACCACCGGCTCGTGGCTTGAGCGGCTAACTGCCGATTAGTTACCTTGGATGCCCGGGCCCTGATTGGGCTCCCTGCAATTCACTGGCAGGGATTGGCCAATTTTACCACTCTGCCAGCGGCCTATGGAAATATGGGTTTCAGCCCGCACGATGCTTTGCCAGTCGCCAGGTTTGGCGGCCATTTCATGTATCAGCCTGAGGCGTGGGCCACTACAACAGTGCATTATGAATTAGGGGGTTTTTGACTACTTCATTTTAAGAATTATTATAAAGCAGCTGAATTGAGATTTATAGATATAGAGTTCAGTTTAGATAATATTCCAGCTTTGGTTTTTATAGTTTAATGCAAAAGGACATGAATCCCCAGAATTTTATTTATAAATGGAATTCTAAATTGTTACTTGGAAGTACGGAATCAGACAATTGATTAATAAAAAAAGCTTAATTATATTACATTATAAACTGATAGGATTGAGAAAGTTATTATTAGGACAAGGCAAAGATATTATGAATTGGGTGAGAGATCACATGAAGGTTTGGCTTGGCAATTAAAAACGGAGCAAGCTTCGAGAATAATTAATGCAATAAAAAACTAATGTAATTACATATAAACCTCAAGAAATGAATCTTTTAGGAATTTCTATCCTAAATTATATATTTGGAATCTTTAGGAGATGAAACCAAAATGAATGATTATTTATCACAGATAATATGTTTAGATTAAATTGAGAAGAACAAACTGAAGTTGATGTACTGTTTACTGAGGTAGAAGTAAGAGAAGCAATGAACTACTTACATCTGAATTTAATAAAAAATTTAAGGATTTATTAATCCCCATATTTATGCAAATATTGGATCAAGCTTCACAAACTTCTATTCTTCCAGAATCATTTTCGATGGTATTAATTGCTCTGATTCCTAAAAGACAGTCCCTTCGAAACCTTCATCGTATAGACCCATTTCATTATTAAATGTAGATCATAAAATAATAGCAAATGTTTTGGCAAATGGAATGAATAATTTATTACCTAAATTAATTAATTTTTTAAAAGACAATCTTTGGAAAATGTAGCTTGATTGCTTAACATAATTCATTTCATGCAAACAAAAAAGTGATCTGAGTATTGCAGTGGCTTTAGATGCAGAAAAGGCATTTGATGGATTAGAATGGTATTTTTTTGTTTAAGATATTAGAAAAGTTCAGATTTGGATTTTTTTTAAAAATTGGGTTAAAGCAATATATAATTGACCTCAAGCTAAAGTAGTAACAAATGGACAGCTATCTAACCCATTTAATTTAACAGGATCAAGTAGACAAGGATGTCCTTTGTCACTAGCTTTATTTCTTTTAGCTATTAGAACTGCTTGCCCAGATGAATTGCTCAAATTTACAAATGAAGGCCATTAAGGTAGGTCAAGAGGAACAGAAAATCAATTTATTTGCTGATGATGTTTTAATACATTTGACTGAACCGGAATCATCTTTACAGAGATTGTATTCCCAACTGAAAGAATAGGGAAAACTTTTGGGTTATAAAATAATAAAGATCAATGTATTTCCAGGGATACAATATCTTTTTTAGACATTAACAATATTAATACCTCAATTTTTTTTAAGAATTAAGTAAACAAAGACATTTTTTTCTAGGGGTAAAATGGCAAGAGTTTGAATTGTTGTTTGAACAATTTGAGGAACAAATAAATACCATTTACTATTATTTTTGTTATTTTCAATTAAGGGCATATTTGAGAGATAAATTAAGGCCAGGAATTTTTTGCCTAATTGTGCTGAGGGAGCACTTCTTATTAGGAGTGGAAATGTCAAAAAAAAATATTTCTTTGATTATATTTGTTATTGCAAGTAGGAATTACTAAATTAGGATTGTATAGATCTAGGCAGAGATGGGAAACAGATTTCAATATTACGATAGATCAACAAATTTGGGAAAAATTATGTAGAGAATCTATGACTAATAATATTAATGTAAGGTACAGATTAGTTCAATACAATTTTTTTTTTACATCAGTTATATCTTGCACCACAGAAGTTGAAATCAGATTTATCAGGATGTAGGATCTTTTCTATATTCAACATGGTATTGTCCAAATGTGAGATCTTTTTGGGTGTTTATAAGTAATTTTCTTACAACAAGTTACAAGAGCAGTTTTTCCGTTAAATCCTGATCTGTTTTTAATTAGGAAATATTGAAAGTATAACTCTCAAATTGAAATTATCAATTTATCAATCGAAATTTGTTAAATTAGCATTAGCAGTTGCGAGAAAATGTATTGCAATCACTTGGAAATCAGATATATCTTTAACATTGCCAAAGTGGCATGCTGAAATTCAAAGTTGTATCCCTTTCGGGAAAAAAAAATTACAATCTAAGAAATAAATATGCTATGTTTTTACAAATTTGGCACCTGTATACTCAAATAATGGGATTAAATTTATTGTGATATCCTTTTAACCATTCTGGCCCTGCAGAATTCTCTTCTGTATGTTTGTGTTAGAACTAATGAGTTGTACAACACAACATCTCACTCTGTAACCAAGATTCTTTGTTATTTTTTTCTTTTTCTATCTTTTTATACATATTTTTTATTTGTATTTTTTTTTTAATTTCCCCCATTGTTCCAGCCTCCACCACCATTCTCAGCAAGGCATTCCAGACACCACTACTCTGTGTAAATAATTTTTTAAAACCTTGCCCTTGATATCTCCCCTAAACTTCCATCCCTTCACTTTGTACATGTGTCCTCTAGTATTTGCTGATCCTGCCCTGGGAAATGGGTGCTGGCTGTCCACCCTATCTATGGCTCTCATAATCTTGTAGACCTCTATCAAGTCTTCTATCATCCTTCTATGCACCAAAGAGAAAAGTGCCTGCTCTGCTAACCTTGCCTCATAAGTCTTGTTTTTCAATCTAGGCAACATCTTTGTGAATCTCCTCTGCACCCTCTCTAATAGCTTCCACATCCTTCCTATAATGATGTAACCAGAACTGAAGACAATACTCAATTATGGTTTTAGCAGAGATTTGTAGAGTTGCAGAATGTCATCTTTACTCCTGAACTCAATCCCCCTATTAATGAAGCCCAGCATCCCATAGGCTGCCTTAACTATCCTATCAACCTGTGTGGCAACCTTGAGGGATGTATGGATTTGGACTCCAAGGTCCCTCTGTTCATCCACACTGACATTAACCCTGTACACAGCATTCTGGTTTGTCCTTCCAAAATGCATCACCTCATACTTATCTGGATTGAAATCCATCTGCCACTTTTCCACCCAACTCTGCATGCTGTCTATATCCTCTTGTATCCTTCCACAACCTTCAGCTCCATCCACACAATTCCTTCAACCTTCATGTCATCCAAAAACTTGCTAACCCATCCTTCCACCTCTTCATCCAGGTTGTTTATAAAAATCACAAAGAGCAGGGGTTCCCAGAACAGTTTCTTGTGGCACTCGACTACTGACCCCCAGGCAGAATACTTTGCTTCCACTACTACTCTGTTTTCATCCACACAACCAAGGTTCCTCATGACTTTCTGGATGAGTCTCTCATGGGGGACCTTGTCAGATCCCTTGCTAAATTCCATGTCAACCACATCTACTGCCCTACCCTTGTAAATTTCTTTTGTTACCTCTCAAAAAACTCAATTAGCGTCATGAAGCACAACCTTCCCTTCACAAATCCATGCAGACTATCCTTTTTATTTTAAAAAAATTAATTT
The DNA here is from genome assembly GCF_036971445.1 of Narcine bancroftii. Lineage (NCBI taxonomy): Eukaryota > Metazoa > Chordata > Chondrichthyes > Torpediniformes > Narcinidae > Narcine > Narcine bancroftii. The sequence continues at coordinate 269,464,780 of NC_091472.1, read as the reverse complement.
TTCCAAGACACATAGAACATTATTACAATCGTCATTTTATGGTGTTTTAAAATTACAGAGTCTCGTATGATTGCCCAAATCTCACCCCCCAAAACTGCTAATGTTAAAAAAAATTGTCCAAAAAAGAAGGGTGTTTGAGCATGTCTTCATTAATTAGTCCACATTTTATTTTCATGAATTCAGTGCTATTGACCGAACTATATTTAAACCTTTTTGGGTAAGTTAATTACATCTTAAGCCAGTATGATTCAAATGAGGTTGCCATATTTTATCAAACACATCGTATTTCCTTCTAAGATTGTTATCTATTCCAGGGGCACAGCTTTGCATTTCAGTATTTTGATAGTTTTGTGCCAATAGCCATAAGATTGCTCAATAAATAGAGTTCTCATTCCAATGGAAAATGCACTTCACTATTTCTGCCAAGTCATAACTAAAGGATCTTACTTTCGTGCATAGCCAGATTGAATGTATAAATGTTCAAACCTCTATACCACACCTACAACACCAATCTGAAATTTCAGATTTTGAACTATGTAATTTTTGTCGAATAAGGTATTTTACCAATCTATATCAGAGCACAATTTTGTCCAATATTATTTTTGAAGCTGTTTCCCCAAGACTATCTTCCACGTTTCCCCAAGACTATCTCCCACCTTTCCCTCAATTTATGCAAGCCTGGTTTTGGACTATTACTCTTTAATAGAAAATGTATCTTAAATATAAATTTACTTGTGCTCCCCTTTCAAAGAAAAGCTTCCATGTCACTACATTTTGGCAGAGTCATGGCTGGTCCTAAACTATCACTTAAAAAAAGATCTTAATGGAAGATAGCAGAAGAAAGTTCAATTTGACAAATCATATTTAGTTTTTAGCTGTTCAGATATCATAAATTCTCCATGTTCATAACAATCCTTGATACCCTTGATCTCTTTATGGTGCCAAATGTCCAGGATTTTATTTCCAATGTCATTGGTATTAATGCATTTTGATACAAGGGTGTTTTTGAAGATAGCACCACTTTTCGACCTATACATTTATTAATTTGATGCCATATATAAAATTGTGTTTTAGAGTGGGGTCATCTGTTTTTCCAGACAATAATTTAATATTCCATTTGTAAAATGAAATTTCCTGCTATCTCCTCACCTGCCATGTGTAGATGGTAACTATCCTTGATACTTCTCCAAATGCTTGTAGACACTATCCTTAAGAATTGTCTCCATTAGTTTGCACACAGTACTTATGTAAGACTCATCAGTCTATAATTCCCAGGATTCTCCCTGTTATCTTTTTTAAACAAGAGGACTATATTTGCCATTTTCCAAACCTCCTGCACTTCCCCTGCAGCAACGATCATAACTTCTGCCCCAACTATCTCTTAACTCACTTCCCACAGCAGCCTGGGATATATTGAATCAAGCCACAGGGACTTGTTGCATTTTCTTAATTTCCTTAATCTCCACATTGTCCAGCCTGTTCACTTTCGACCTCACCATGAATACTGACGCAAAGTATTCGTTTAGACCTCCTCTGCCTCCAGGCACATGTTGCCTCCTTTATCCTTTAGTAGCCCCTCCTTCATTCTCATTATCTTTTTTATTCTTTACATACACATGGAATGCCTTTGGGTTCTCCTTAATCCTACATGCCAAGGCCTTCTCATTGCCCCCTTTGAGTTTTCCTAAGTCCTTTCTTAAGCTCCTTCCTGGCTACTATATACTTCTCATGAGCCTTTCCTCCTTCCTATAATCTAATGTATGCTTCCTTCTACCTCTTGACAAATCACCTGAGCTGTTTTGCCAGCCACAGTTCCCTTTTCCTACCATCTTTTTGTCCCAGTAGGACAAACCTATCCTGAACCCAGCACCCAGCACAAATGGTCCAAAAACTGACTCCACATTATTTTTGGGCTTTCACCCTTAATCATCTATTTCAAATTTACTCTTGCTGGTTCCTGCCTCATTCCTTCATAATTCGCGATTCCCACTTAAGCACGTTCTCATTTTGACTGTTATTGTCCTTTTCCATAGCTATGTTGAAGCTAAGGGATTAAGGGATGTCTCCAATGGATAGAAGGTTAGTGTCTGTGTTGGACTGAATTCGTTTTGCCACTTTTGTCTTCTGTGTTTCCGGATATGCAAGTTACCAAACCAGATGGTGATGCAACTCGTCATGGAGAGAATGTGCAGACCCTGCTTAGATGACAGCTGAGATGAGGATTGAATGAATCTGTTCGGCTTGCACACTTGTTTGGCTGTAACAGAGTATCAGTTCATCTGTATGTTGTACTTGTAGTGTTTGTGACAATAAACTCTCCTTACGAGTGGCACATTTAGTGTAGTGGCCTTTACAGCGCCAGCAATTGGGAACGGGTTTGAATCCCGTCCTATCTATGAGGAGTTTGTACATTCTCCAGTGACTGCATGGGTTTTCCCCAGGGGCTCCTGTTTCTTCCCACTGTTTGAAATATACATGGGGTGTAGATTGGGTGTATGTTGAGCAGCCCAGACTCGTCGGCCGAAATGACCTGTTATCATTGCTGTATGTCTAAATCTAAAATCTAGAAATCATCCTGAATCAGTGAGGCAGCAGAATCACCTCAGAATAACCATGCCACCAGCAAACCTTGTTTTACAAAATGTTCAAATGGTTGGAATAAAGTATATGATTTTAATGGATAAATCTGTATTTATACTATCTACCCATTTTTAACAATTTGTGATTTTCATTCTTTAACATTAATTAATCCTTCTCTAATCCTACATGCACGCGCACACGCTAAAAATATGAAGAGTCAAATTTAAGAATATATTTATGAGCAGATGTGAGATGAATTATTTAGCAGGAATAATTAAGTGCTGATGCCTGGGATTGTGTATGAAATTCTTTGTCTTATTAAGAAAAGAACAGAAAAATAAATATCATGAGTCCGATTGAAGATGTGAACTAGCAGGATTCTGGATAAAAATCTTAACACAGAGCATTTTATATGGTGTGTTTAAATTGAATTGGAATCAAAATTTATTCTCATGAACATGTCACGAAATTTGTTGTTTTGTAGCAGCATTATTGTCCATTTCAGTGCAAAAATTTGCTACGTTACATTTTAAAAAAAAAAAAAAATAAATAAATAGTGGAAACGAAGAGGAGGGGGAAAAATGAAATTGCATCTGCTGTGCTCTGAAATGTGACATATTAACTTTGAGTTAAGGGTTTTATTCCACCATGAGTGGAGTTTATTCAAAAAATAATGCCAAGCAATTGCATTTCTCATATACTGAAGGCATGATTAAGAGTATATGGGACCAAAGTCAACTCCAAAATTGCAACAGAAAATTAGTGGTATACCTGTACTTGGTGTAAAGAATGGTTCTAAAGAATGGTTTCAATTTTCAAGAGATGCATTCTGGATTTATTGAACGCTGAATGTTATACAAGAGTTAACTTTGCTGCCCACCACAATTCCCCATAAAGTGTTGGTGACCAATCATTTCCTTGCAGCAAAGATGATCCCACAATGATGATGAACAGGGAGTCACAAATCAAGTTGGTGTGTGATATAGAAACAGTGTGGTGTTACTGCGGACTCCTATGGCTCCTAGAACGCTTCCACCAGCGTTGTCTCCGCTCCATCCTCAACATTCATTGGAGCGACTTCATCCCTAACATCGAAGTACTCGAGATGGAAAAGGCCGACAGCATCGAGTCCACGCTGCTGAAGATCCAGCTGCGCTGGGTGGGTCACGTCTTCAGAATGGAGGACCATCGCCTTCCCAAGATCGTGTTATATGGCGAGCTCTCCACTGGCCACCGTGAAAGAGGTGCACCAAAGAAGAGGTACAAGGACTGCCTAAAGAAATCTCTTGGTGCCTGCCACATTGACCACCGCCAGTGGGCTGATATCGCCTCAAACCGTGCATCTTGGCGCCTCACAGTTCGGCGGGCAGCAACCTCCTTTGAAGAAGACCGCAGCGCCCACCTCACTGACAAAAGACAAAGGAGGAAAAACCCAACACCCAACCCCAACCAACCAATTTTCCCCTGCAACCACTGCAACCGTGTCTGCCTGTCCCGCATCGGACTTGTCAGCCACAAACGAGCCTGCAGCTGACGTGGACATTCCCCCTCCATAAATCTTCGTCCGCCAAGCCAAGCCAAAGAAGGTGTTACTGCGGACTGGCTCTTGTTTCTTGGTAGTAGAAGTTTCTGGTTTAGAGGTCCTGTGGAAGTAGCCAAAGGGAAAATGGCAATGTTTTTTTTTTAAATAGTACACAAAACAGTCAAAGTGAGGGAGTGGCAGAAGGAACATATGTTTGGGCTAGTGGATGAAATAACCTGGATGATGTGCAGCTAGAGTGCTGCCAGTACTGGAATCATGTAATCAAAATGAAAGTAGTGAGTTGTGCAGGAGTCGCAGTGAATTTTGAACAGATCACGAGGAGTATCAGTTCTGAGACACATCAAAAAATGTGCTGTGCCATCACAATACTGCTCTCAGTAAAGTGGTGCTTGGCTTTGATATTCCACATTCTAAGGGCTTTGGTTAGGAAGCATTTCAAGTCAAACCGAGCCAGAACACGCAAAGTAAAGGGCCTTGGAAGGCATTGCAGAACAGACCCCGAGGATACAGGTACATAGTTATCAGAAAGTAGCAGCACAGGGAAACAGTGCTGAAGATGGCATTGGGCATGTTTTCCTTCATTAAGGACATTGAGTACAGGAGATGGGCAGTCATGTAACAGATGTACAAGACTTGGTTATGTCCACATTAGGAGCATTGTGTGCAGTTCTAGTCTCACTGCTATGGGAATGTTGATATTTGGCTGGAAAGGGTGCAAAAATTATTCACAAGAATGCTCCTGAGACTGGAGGGCTTACATTACAAGGGGTAGCTGAATGAACTATCTTTCCTGGAGCGCTGGAGGCCGAGGGTTGACCTACGAGGTATTGAAAACCATGATGGGGAGAGATAAGGAGAATATTCGTGTTTATTTTTCCTTAGGATAGGAAATATATAATACTCGAGGGCATAGGTTTAAGGTGAAGGGGGTGACTTAAAAGGGACCTAGGTCCCTTCCCCCCCCCCCACACACAGAGGGGGTGGGTACATGGTCCAAGGTGTAGTGGAAGTGTTGGGTACAATTACGGTGTTGGAAAATGAAAGCTCAGATAGGGTAAATTTAGAGGGGTGTGGATTAAATCTCAGGCAAATGAAACTCGGTCGGGAAAGCAACTTGGTTGGCGTGGAACAAGTTGAGCCAAAGGGCATGTTCCCATGCTGTGTAACTTTATTTGGCAACTGGCAATTAAGTCGATGAGTTGACCTCCAATCATTTGGTTTGTTACACTGGCCCTCAACTTTAGAAGCTTGGAAGGCAAAATTGACATTGAACGCTTTCCACAACTGGCGTTTATCTGACCTGCTGCTGTTTTGTTGACAAACAAAGGGATTGATTGCTATTGGGCAAAACTAATACTCCCATGAACATTACATCATTTGAAAAAACAGTTGAATGATTGAACAATTTGAACTGTGGACTTTAATTTATCATACTAATTCTATCTTTGCATTTGATTTTTCCAGCAGATTGAAATTACTTTTTTTAACCTCTGAAGCAGATCTTTATGAATGTTCTCTCATAATGAAGAAAAGTATTATAAAGAAGGCTTGCACTTCAATTCTCTGCTTATTTAGTCTCGAAATGATCTATTCCATTTTTGAAGTTACCATTATCTGGTTAGTTTTTAAGCACAAGGTCTCAAAACACCAAAATCATGCCGGGGAAATTGATTTGCTTTTCATTTTGATTACTATTGACCTAATGTCTGCTGCTATTTTCAAAACATGGGACATTTATACAAAATTACATGATTTTCTTCAGTACCTACTCAAATGCAGATTGATTATGGTGTTGTGCTGGAATTGGGGATATTGAGCCCATTATTTTCTGACTTGACATGAGGACATCAACTGTCTGATTCAACGATGTGTGTTAGTGCATTAAATACAAAGATTTAATCTTAATTTCTAACTTGTCTTCTAAACGTTGTATACTTTAAAAATTGATTAAAGTTTCTTGTTTTTTCATCATTGTCCTCTGTTCTGTCCAATTTTTAATGTCAGCTGCCATTTGTTTATTAGGTAAATTAATAATGTAACATTTTGGAATAACTTTAAAAATTTATCAACACTGCTCAAGAGGCAATGCATAAAGGTGGATCAGTCACAGGGGCCTGACTAACTTTATTTTAGGACATTGTGCGAAGCATAACAACAAATTGCAGGGACCCTTGCAGAGATTTTTCTCACAGGTGAGATGGCTCGTGTTGTGACTTGACTTTAGGGCTCCAAGGACAAGCCAGGGAACTGCATGCTGGAGAGCCTAATATCAATAGAGGGAAGATTAATGGAGGGTTCTGAGAGACGGGATCTGTCACCATTTTGAAAAGCAAGGACTGGTCAGGGATTGTTGATATGGTTTTATGAGGGGGAAATTGTGTCTAATTGAGTTTTTTTTAAAGAAGATTGAGGTTCAGGTGCAAACAAAGTTCTTAATGTTAAGCTGGTGTGGAAGGTTGGATCACATTGGATTCTGGGTAACCTTGCCAAATTGATGTAAAATTAATTTGGTGTAGTGGAAGGTTTTTTTTTATTCGAGGACTGTGACCAGTGGTGTGCAGCAGAGAACAGCACTGGATTCCCAGTTGTTTGTCATGAACATTCATGATTGGAATAAGAATATAGATGGCATGATTAGTATGTTTGAACATGACATCAAAATCGGTGGTGTAGTGGACAATGAAAATAGTTGTTTAAGGGTACAAGAAGATTTGGATCTGTAAGCAAAGGAATAGCAGATGGAATTTTGCCAAGTGTTGTGATTCATTGTAGAAAATTAAACCACGGCTGACAATACACAGTGATCGGCATGGACCCGGGAGTTGTTGCTCCAAGAAACCCAGAAGTACAGTTTCAAAGTTCACTGAAATTAGCAACACAAGTTGACAAGGTAGCAAAGAAGGAATTTAAAGATTCATAGGATGTTGCCAAGACTGGAGAGCTTGAGTTAGAAAGTGAGACTGGAGAGTTTGGGATGATCTTCCCTAGTGTGAAGATGTTTGGAAGGGGGAGTTTGTAAAGGTTTTCCAGATCATGAGGGTCATTTATAAAGTAGATTGTGACAGCATTTTTCCTGGGTTACGGGATACCGAAATAAGAGGACATGAGTTTAAAGTGAGCAGGAAAAAATATGCAAAATTTATGGGTTGTGGCAAGTTGAAAGCTATCTGGAAGAACTGCCTTTGTTGGTCAGAATCAGTTAGAAAAGTAAAAGCACATTTGTAAAATATAATGTAAAATGCAGAGGCCCTATCATCCAATTTTCCCCTGCAGCCGCTGCAACCGTGTCTGCCTGTCCCGCATCGGACTTGTCAGCCACAAACGAGCCTGCAGCTGACGTGGACTTTTACCCCCTCCATAAATCTTCGTCCGCGAAGCCAAGCCAAAGAAGATCATCAGCTCTAAGTAAACCATCTAATTTGTCACTGCACCCAATTAGTTCTGCATTGTCCTGCAGAATTGTGCCTGATGTTTTCATTTGCTTTAGCATTGAGACGAAGAAAAAAAATTCTAAAGGTCAGGAACTGGGTCCTGGGTGTTCACACTAATAACTTGCAGCAATTTTTTAAATGTGTTATCTTTAGTTCATCAAAGAATGAGACTGAAAATATTAATAATTTAAACTATGAAAATGGTAAACAAGAAATTGAGATCAAGTGCTAGAGAAACTCAGCAGGTCACACAGGATCCATAGAAAGCAAAAAGCAGTCAGTTTTTGGCCTGAGCCCTTCTTCAGAAGTGCTGAAAATCAAACAGACACCAGAAGAAAAATATGGCGGTGAGAGGGAGGAATGCAGGTTAACACTCCAGAGGTAATACTGAAAGGAGCCAACCACTTCAATTCCACACCTTACTTTCTGCTGACATGTCTGTCCATTGCCTCAATTACTATCAAGTTGAGGCCACTGATAAATTGGAGGAATAGCACCTTGTACTCCATCTACAATTCTCCAACAAAAAAGCCATCAATATCGGCCTCCAATTTCTGTTAATCATCCTTCCTTCTCTTTCTGTCATTCCTCTCTCATTCCAGCTCCCAACCTACTTCTGACCTTCTCCAATCAGAGAGCTACATTTCTTAGTCCTCTGCTCTCTCCCCATCACCTCTGAGCTTTTTATTCAGGAATCTGCCTGATTTTCGATGTACCTGATGAAAGGCCCAGGTCCCAAATGTTGACTGCACTTTCTATAACCTGATTTTCTCCAGCACATTCATCTCCTGCTTTAGAAATAATTGACATTATGAGGAAATGTTTCATACCATCACTTGTGGAAGTAGAAAATGGCATGAAATCCAGGAGCAAAACAGAGGAACTTAAAACAGTCACTTGAGAAAAGATGTCAGGCAAACTAATACAATTGAAGATGGATGGTTCCCAACATCTGATTTGCATCTTAGTCTCTCTAAAAAGTGGCTGAGGAGAAAGTGGATGGATTGGTAGTGATTTTTCAAAATTGTTAGGTTGGATTCCACATACCAGATAAGTTCATGTTTAATGAATGGGAATCAATATGATTGGAAACTGGATACAATTATACAAAACATTAAAGTCATTGTACAGATTGAATTTTCCAATCCACAAAATTAGAGCAAGTGTAAGCCAGATAGCCCCTTGCACCTGTTCAGTCACATTGGAGACACAAGTATATTTCACTTACCTTTCTGTCAATGTACTTTGGTTAGCATTCTAAAACTTGAAATTAACAATTGATCCATCAACAATTGCAGTTTGCAGAAGCTAGTTCCAAACTTCTGCCACACATTATTGGTATTTACTAATTTCACTTCTGAAAGATTTGATTCTAATTTTGTTTTAAAAGTCTGCTTGCTTTGAGATCCCTCTGTTTTCCCCATCTACCACAACATCCCTTTAGGGTAGTACAATTAAATTGCACTTTCAACCTTTCACATTTGAATGCAGACCAAATTTCTGAAGCCCTTTGAATGGAAATGTATACCTAGAAAGGCTTGTGTGAAGCTTTGTGAATAACTCTTTCAATTGTACTGCAGGCTATAAAGATATTATGGTATTTCAAAAATCTTGATTATTTTCTATTTTTGTTCATGACTTAAAAATGAATTCTGGACTAAACATTTGAACAAATACTATTATTTTGCTTTTGGGTCCATTGCTATCCACATTACTTTTGAGGCCATCCTTCTGTGTCACCAGCAGTCTTGAATAGATGACTTTCCATCTCTTTTTTTGATCATATGACTAATAATTGTGGTACCAACATTTATCCATCTCAAACAATCATTGTTACATGCTGCCAAGCTAGTAGCTGTTCATTACCAGCCCAATCATTGGGAAAGGATGGGATTTGTCATACAAGCTTAACACTTATTTTCCAACTGGGTCAAATTGCTTTAAATTTCTTGAGATTTGCATTCAGATTACTATCTGAAAAGAAGCTTTATCGGATTCTTTCAGTAAATCCTTATAAATTCTCCTGTCTGTTGCTCTATCACCAGAAAAGTTAGTCATGTTCATTGGATGAAACCGGTGCGAGCTTTGATAAATATTTTTTTTATTATTTTATTTGAATTTTAAACCACAGTAGTAATTGCATTACATTCAATTCAGAAATGATTTCAAAAAATTATACATGTGGTATATAATCCCATCCCACCTCCCCTCCCCAATCCCTAAAAAGAAAAGAAAGAAAATGGAAAATAAAAGAGAAAAAATCGGTGGATACCAAGGGAATAAAACATTTTTCAATAAATTCTATATTGCAGGTTATCAAGAAGTGAGGTCTTCAGACAGCCTATTAAACATGCAAACCCGCAAATATTTTTGTTATTGAACTCTTGGCACTAAATAGAGCACAGGATACAAGAAAGAGGATTAGTTCACTTTGTCCTTGCACCTCCTGTAGTAAATAAATGATCAGACATGATCTTATTTCAATAGTGTCATTTTCTCACATAAACATCCATATATCTTGATTTCCTTCACATCCAAAAATCTATCAATCTGTCTTGTCTGTCATTAACTAAGCCTCCACTCTCTTTTGGATTGAGAATTCCAATAACTCACGACCCTCTGAAGAAATTTCGTATCATTTGTCATGAATAGCTGATCTCTTCTGACCGATAGATCAAGTTATTCTAACAAGGAGAAACAATTATGCACTGATGCTGTCAGGCCCTTTAAAGACTTGAACCTTCAATAAAATCACATCTTGTTTTACTAAACTTCAAGAGTACAGGCTTAGTCTGCTTTATCAATTCTCACATGAGAAATTTCATTTCTCCATTCCAGTGATTTAAATTGATAAGTCTTCACTGAACATCTTCAAACACTAGTACATCATTTCTTTAGTTTGCCGTCCAGTTCTGTACACAATATTCCAGATGCGATCTCACCAAGACCTTTTATAAGAGGTTCAAGATGTTTCTCCTGCAAGTCAAATGCAGTGAAGGCCAACTTATTGCTTGCTGCCTGAATTTCTTGCAAAACCTGCATGTTAACATGCAGAGGTCTGTGTGAACAAAGATGCCCTTTATATTCTCTCACCATTTTTAAAAAAAAATCCTGTTCTGTTTTTATTCCAAAGTGAGTGTCTTGCATTTTTACCACATTGTATTATAGCTGATATTTTTACAGCTCTGGGAGATGTAGACCAAAATACAAACTGCTGCAGGAACTCAGCATGCCAGGCAGCATCCATGCATAAAAATGGACAATATTTCAAGTCAAAGCATTGTCTGAGATAGGAGAGGAAAGAGAGGTCAATGGTTGAGAATTATGACAAGTGGCATGTGGTAGGAATTGGTGCCATGGTACAAAATATTGATGAGGAGACAGAAGAATTGACAAAGTTGTTGCAGAGATGAGGGAAGTTGTGTTATTGTGAGAAAGTGGAAAAACTTGTTTGCCTTGGAGTGAAGGAGATTGAGATGGAATCTTATTGATGTCTGTAAAATCATGAAGATCATAGATAAGCTGAATAGTGATTGTTTCCTTGCGTAGGAGAATCTTAAGACATGACATAATGACAACATAAGGGGAGTGAGCCCTGTGAAAGGTACAGCCCAGTACATCACAGGCAAAACTCTCCCACCACTGAGAGAATGTACATGAATGCTGCTGTTGGAGAGCAGCAGCAATCGTCGAGGATCCATACCACCCAGGACATGCTTAGTTCTTACCACTGCCATCAAGAAAGAGTTGGAGGTGCCACATGACCCATCAGACTCCTAAACAACAAATTTGATCAGACACTCATTTAAGAACTATTAATTTGCATATTGTTTATTGAATATTTATTTTCTGTGTTGAACAATCAGTTTATTTACATTTTTCTTTAATATGTATCATTTATATACATATATTTTCTGAGTACAGTTTTTGCACTACCAATAAATAGAAATTCTTATTGGCCTACAGGAAAAAGAATCTCTGGGTTTGTATGTGATGCCATGCAAATACTCTGACAATCTGAACATTAGGATAAAAAGAGACACGAGGGGACAGTTCACTCAGGGTAGTAAGCATATGGAACAAGCAGCCAGACTGTGGTAGAGGCAGATACATTAGCTTCCTTAAAGAAACACATGGATAACTTCAGTGTGGGAGGCAATTGGAGAGGATGGACCTAATGGGACAAAACCAGGAAGGCACCTGTTTCCAAGCTCTTTCACTCTGGCTTCATACCTGGCCCTGTTTCAGAGAAAAATAAAACTACCTCTTGCCGTTTGATATCCATCAGCTGATTTGCCCGGTTTATTCCACACAATTATACTCTCATAGCTTGTAAAACTGGAATACCAAAGTTTGGAATTTGAGCTGTTTTGAATATAGTATGTTTATTGTCTTGTCTACTGAGATGCAGTGGGAGAAACCTTGATTTACATGGTATCTAGTCAAGTTCTTGAGTTCAAGTAGTACAAAATAAATCAAAAATGCAGAATATAATTCTGCAGAGAAAAAGTTCCATTTAAAAACAGAGTGTGAGTAGCATCATTTTACTAAAGAAAGGTTTGTTAACAAGAAAGTGCCCTTGAATCTGGTGATTGTATTTTCAAACTTGTTTCTCTTCTACGCAATAGGAGGGGGGTGAAGAAGGTGTGACCAGGGTGGGATAGGTGTTTTAATATGTTGGTAAGGCAGGTTCTGTGCACGTTGTCGATGGTTTGCATGATGACCTAAACTGTATTCACCACTCAACAATTTCTTGCTGGCTTGGGCAGAGTAATTCCCATACCAAGCTATGATGTTTCTGCACAGGATGTGACAAGATGGGAAGTTGTGGTGTTTGTGCACTTTGGCTGTAACAAAAATATGATTGTACCAGAGGAGACTATTGGTCATATTTACACCATAAAAACTTAAAATTCTCTGTGATGTTCACCTCAGCTCCATTGGTACAGACTGGAATGCATGTTCCACCTTGCTTCTTGAAGTGAATGTCCAGCTTCTTCATTTTGTTGATGTTGAACTGACATCCCACTGGACTCGCGTCTATCCTGTGTGCCATATTTCCATTTTGTCATTGTTTTAGATCCAGCTGACAATGGTGGTGGCATCTGCAGACTTGATAGAGTTAGAGATGTATTTGGTCACTTAGTAAAGAGAGCAGAGTGAAAGAATGGGTCTGCACCACTGTTGAGGATTATCCTAGAGGTGTTTTCACTGAGCCTCACTAATTGTTTTTGGCATATCAGGAATTTAAAGATCCAGTTGCAGAGGTGCTGCCCAGACAAAGGACCATGAATTTGGAGATGTTTGTTTCTCCCTTTCAGAAGCTATATTGAGTTTGATCTTAAAAACACAATGCTGGAGAAACTCAGCAGGTCAAACAGGGTACAGTACTCTATATCACAAAGACAACAAGACAAAACCAACATTTTGTGCTTGAGCCCTTCATTAAGGTATTTGATCCTAACCCATTTTGTTCAAGCCCAAGTTTGTTCAAGTTGATGTATCTTTATCTTTGCTATGTAAAGTAACATAACATATATAACATAACAATTACAGCACGGAAACAGGCCATTAGGCCCTTCTAGTCTGCACCGAACCAAACACTGCTGAGTTTCTCCAGCATTGTGTTTTTACATCACTCACAGTGTCTGCAGACTAGTGTTTTACCCCTCGAGTTTGGTCTTGTTCTGATCCCTGTTCGATTCTTGTGATAACTAAATCCAGTTCATCGTGCAACATCAAATCTCAGGATCTATTTTCTTTGTTATTTGATGCATGGTTTCAGAAAACTGTTTTTGAAAAACTCCAGACACTCATGACTCACATGAAGTCTACTAAAGATGAGGGCTGGATACCCAACTTCCACAGGCCTGAGATTCTTGAACCTTTGTTTTGTACCATTTCAGGTTAAAGAAAGCAACTGGAGGCTGAAAATGTGGCTCTCATTTTAATGTGCATCATATGCTGGTTCACAAAAACACTATATTTAAGGGCCTGAAACATTTGTTTCCCTTTACTTCCTAAGGATACTGTGTGACCCACTGAATTTCATCACCATGTTTGTGTATTGCACCACGTTCATAATAATGTCAGTTGGCATACAATGTGTATGCAGCTTCAGAGAATGCAGAATCTTATCTGAAATGGACAGTTGAGGGCTGCTCTGTTACAGAATTTTGTACTTTACCTGGGCTGGCACTGAAAATTCGAGGACTATATCTGCCTCCAGGTCCATGCCTTCATTTTTCTGTCATTGCTGATTATACCAGATATTGTCCCTCTCATTATCACATTGATTCCTGATAGTAAAGATTGTGGATTCTACTCGTGCATTGTACACGGTTGCTTAGGTTTTTAATAATTAAGATAGTCACAGCAAAGCAGATGATATGTTACAGCTGGAGAATGCGCTAGCCTTTTGAAAGCCGTTGATCCATGCCAACCACAGCTGCAGCAAATGTCAACTGCTTAATAAATTTCTGCTTGCAGTTGATCAAACATTGCAGTTGAATAGGGAGGAGGAAAATTGTGAAGGAGCAGGCACACATTAGATTAGCTAGTAAAGAGTTTATAGTGAGCAGGAATGAGATGGTGCGGCAACGAATAAAGCAGCGGGGACATTATAACTGGAGAGCTGGTTGGACTTCAACCCTTGCACTTAGCTAATTAATTCTTTCCTCCTCTGGAAGAATATGGTCTTGTCATGGCATCTCAGGACATGTCCTGCAGTTTTCCCATGTAGTGAGTTTTTGCACTTAGTCAGTAGAACATTGGAGTGTGAATCAACAGTTCTTGTAATATGTGTGACCAAAAACAGAAACTTCTGGAAGGATCGTTTCCCATAACACTGTTATACAAAAGGCCATTTGTGCTGAAAAGTAAAAATAAATGTCAAAATATGATATTGCAGAACAGCAAGTTGTGAGCGAATGAAGAGAAAAAAAAATAAACATTTGCAGAACAATCACAAGAAATTATTCGGCCTAGATGCTCAGGACTAGATTACCCAGATCTTGATATTTTGTAATTTGTGGCTGTGAAGATGGTGGATGCACGTGAGGCAGCACGGTTGGCCTAGCAGTTAGTGCCACTCTTTTGCAGTGCCAGCTCTCGGGACAAGGATTCGATTCCCACACTGTAAGAAGTTTGTACGTTCTCCCCATGTCTGTGTACTTTTTCCTGCGGGCTCCGGATTCCTCCCCCCATTCAAAATGTACCAAGGGTGTAGATTAATTGGATGTAAATTGGGTGGCACCAACCTGTGGGCCAAAATGGCCTGTAACTCTGATGTATGTGTACCTTATCAAAATCCATCAACAGTTGCCACAGATCAATGGTTAGAAAGTGTAAACAGAAGTGAGGCTATTCAGAGCCACAAAGCCACTTTGTCTTTTAATAGTCCTGATCATAGTCCACTTTCCTGCCCTTTTTTCTAATCTTTGATTCCTTTTTTTTTAATAAATATACACATACTCTTCCTCCAAAGCGACTCAACCCTGCTGAGAAAGGAAATTATTCCAGATCTGTCTTTTAAAGAAGTCCCCTTATACTGAGATGTGCCCTCTGGTTTTCAATGCTCCCATTAGTGGAAACATTATTTATCATTTAGCTCCTTTTGAATATTCTTTGGTTCAATAAGATTGCCTCTCTTTCCTCTGAATTTTGATTAATGGTTTCCTGTCTTGCTCATCCTTCCTCTGAGGGCAGTCCTTTCTTGTCTGAGATCATCCTTGTGAATTTTCTCTTAAGCAATTAAATAATTTCATTACTGAAGTCAGTGGACCCAATTTGTTTGTAATAATACTCAGAACATATAAAAAACCTACAGCACAATACAGGCCCTTCGGCCCACAAAGTTGTCCCAAACATGTCCTAACCTTAGAAATGACTGGGCTTATCCATAGCCATCTACTTTTCTAGGCTCCATGTACCTATCCAAAAGTCTCTTAAAAGAACATGTCATATTTGCCTCTATCTCTGTTTGCCAATAGCCCATTCCATGCACCATCACTCTGTTTTTTTTTTAAAACTGACATCTCTGTACCGACTCCCCAGCACCTTAAACCCATAACCATTTCAACCCTGGGAAAAAACCTCTCCTATCTTAGACACCTCTATTAGGTCACCTCTCATCCTCCGTCACTCCAAGAAGAAAAGGCTGAGTTCACTCACCTGTTTTCATAAGTCATGCTCCCTAATCCAGGCAACATCCTTGTAATTCTCCTCTGCACTCTTTCTATGGCTTCCACATCCTTCTGGTAGTGAGTTGATCAGAACTGAGCACATTACTCCAAGTGGAGTCTGACCAGGGTCCTATATAGCTGCAGCATTACTTCTCAGCTCCTAAATTCAATAACACGATTAATGAAGGCCAATACACCGTATTCCTTCTTAACCACAGAATCAACCTGCGCAGCTGCTTTGAGCTTCATACGGACTCAAGATCCCTCTGTTCCTCCACGCTGCCAAGAGTATTACCATTAATACTATATTTTGCATCGGATGTCCCCCAAAGTTCCTCAACATGATTATCCAACTGCACGAAAACCAACAAGGTCGGGTCAGATACAGCAATGAGCTCTCTGAACCCTTCTCCATTAACAATGGCGTGAAGCAAGGCTGTGTTCTCGCACCAACCCTCTTTTCAATCTTCTTCAGCATGATGCTGAACCAAGCCATGAAAGACCCCAACAATGAAGACGCTGTTTACATCCGGTACCGCACGGATGGCAGTCTCTTCAATCTGAGGCGCCTGCAAGCTCACACCAAGACACAAGAGAAACTTGTCCGTGAACTACTCTTTGCAGATGATGCCGCTTTAGTTGCCCATTCAGAGCCAGCTCTTCAGCGCTTGACGTCCTGCTTTGCGGAAACTGCCAAAATGTTTGGCCTGGAAGTCAGCCTGAAGAAAACTGAGGTCCTCCATCAGCCAGCTCCCCACCATGACTACCAGCCCCCCCACATCTCCATCGGGCACACAAAACTCAAAACGGTCAACCAGTTTACCTATCTCGGCTGCACCATTTCATCAGATGCAAGGATCGACAATGAGATAGACAACAGACTCGCCAAGGCAAATAGCGCCTTTGGAAGACTACACAAAAGAGTCTGGAAAAACAACCAACTGAAAAACCTCACAAAGATAAGCGTATACAGAGCCGTTGTCATACCCACACTCCTGTTCGGCTCCGAATCATGGGTCCTCTACCGGCACCACCTACGGCTCCTAGAACGCTTCCACCAGCGTTGTCTCCGCTCCATCCTCAACATCCATTGGAGCGCTCACACCCCTAACGTCGAGGTACTCGAGATGGCAGAGGTCGACAGCATCGAGTCCACGCTGCTGAAGATCCAGCTGCGCTGGATGGGTCACGTCTCCAGAATGGAGGACCATCGCCTTCCCAAGATCGTATTATATGGCGAGCTCTCCACTGGCCACCGTGACAGAGGTGCACCAAAGAAAAGGTACAAGGACTGCCTAAAGAAATCTCTTGGTGCCTGCCACATTGACCACCGCCAGTGGGCTGATAACGCCTCAAACCGTGCATCTTGGCGCCTCACAGTTTGGCGGGCAGCAGCCTCCTTTGAAGAAGACCGCAGAGCCCACCTCACTGACAAAAGGCAAAGGAGGAAAAACCCAACACCCAACCCCAACCAACCAATTTTCCCTTGCAACCGCTGCAATCGTGTCTGCCTGTCCCGCATCGGACTGGTCAGCCACAAACGAGCCTGCAGCTGACGTGGACTTTTTACCCCCTCCATAAATCTTCGTCCGCGAAGCCAAGCCAAAGAAAAGAAAGATATTTTGCAATCATATTTAATCTACCAAAATGAACTGCTTCACTCTTACCTAGATGGAACTCCATCTGCCACTTCTCAGACTAGTTTTGCATCCTATCAATGCCTTGCTGTAACTTCTGATAACCCTCCACACAGTCCACAACACCCCCAACCTTTGTGTCATCAGCAAACTTACTAACCCATCCCTCAACTTCCTCATCCAGATCATTTATAAAAATAATGAAGGATAAAGGTCCCAGAAGAGATCCGTGAGGAACACCACTGGTTGCCAACCTCCATGCAGAATATGACCCGTCTACAACTACTCTTTGCCTTTTGTGGGCAAGCCAGTTCAGGATCCAGCAAACTGTAGATAATCTGAGTAGACTATTTATTATAATTCATTTGGCTAAGTCTAAAGAAAATCCAAGTATAATTGTATCATTAGATACAGAAAAGGCATTTGATCAATTAGACTGGCGATTCCTATTCAAAGTGCTAGAAAAGTTTGAAATGAGCCAAACATTTATTGATTGGATTAAAAACTCTGTCATAAACAATAAGCCAAAATTATAACTAATGGCCAAATGTTATCAATTGTTTTCTTTGAGTAGATCCAGTAGACGGGTTCCCACCATCTCTAGGCCTCTTTGTCTTGGCAATCGAGCCATTAGCAGAAATTATAAGGAGAGATTGGCCAGAAGAGCATAAAATCAATTTATTTGCTGCTATTCTTATCAAACTCAGCTGAGTCTTTGACCAAACTACAGACCGCACTGGAAAAATATGTGAGAGTTTCAGGATATAAAATTAATTTGGAAAAAAGTGAAATTATTCCATTAACAAATTTTGACTGAAATATACCAAAAAGGGAGTAAATTTAAATGGAAAATTGGTTGGAATTAAATATTTAGGAATAATGACAGTTAATAATCTACAAAATTTATAGAAACTTAACTATCTCCCCTTGATTGTAAAGTAGAGGAGGACTTACAAAGATGGAGAGATCTGCCTATTTCTTGGAAGGGTTAATTGTGTGAAAATGAAAGTGATGCCAAGACTGCAATACCTCTTTCAATCGTTGCTGATTTCTTTGCCTCAAAACTTTTTTTAAAGATACTTAATGGTCATACCAAACCATTTCTTTTGAATAACAAAGTGCTGATGATATAGAAAAACTGACATGGGAATGTAGGATGGGAGGATTAAGATAACTAGATTTTAAAACATTATTTAGCAGCCCAGGGGAGATTCCTCTCACCCTTTTTTTTGAAGAAGGAAATTCTCTCTCATAGATCCAAATGGGATTACATACTATGAGAGAGAGTACAGCAAAGGATTTTTTTTATAAATGCAATGTAAAATTAATAACAAAAAAACCCATTCTAATACATATGATTAAAATTTAGAATTAAATTATAGAGTATTGGGAACTTGGGCAATAGAATTTTAAATAATTGGCATGAGAAAATAATTAATTATATTGAAGATTGCTATGAAGAACGGATGCTTATATCCTTTGAACAATTAA
The DNA here is from genome assembly GCF_036971445.1 of Narcine bancroftii. Lineage (NCBI taxonomy): Eukaryota > Metazoa > Chordata > Chondrichthyes > Torpediniformes > Narcinidae > Narcine > Narcine bancroftii. The sequence goes on along the minus strand of NC_091472.1, from coordinate 269,445,915 downwards.
AACAGAAATATAATCTGTCAGATGGAACCTTCTACTGCTTTCTCAGTTGAGGTCCTTTTGAGGTCTCACAATGGCCCTACCCTCAAGTAGCGAAGTGGAGGGGATGCTTCAACTAGGAAACGCATGTAAATTTATAACTAGGATGTATTCTTCTCTCCAAGGTGTAAGCGCTAAGACAGGCCATCAAATGTCGAGAGAGAGGTGTGAGGTCTGACTAGTGTTTGGACAGTATGACATCAACGATTAATACAAGATATGGATTGGTTCAATTTTTTTTACATCAATTGTATCTCACCACAAAAATGACATAAATCAAAAGCTTAAATATCTGAAATGTGCTTTAGATGAGGCATCAAAATTGGTACCTTTATACATTCTACATGGCCATGTGTGAAGGTAAAACCATTCTGTCATGATATCGCTGAAATACTAACAAGAAAAACAGGAGTCACCTTCACATACAACCCAGAGTTGTACCCTCTGGGCAACATTATGGATGTGAGCAACAAATTAACTAAAAATTCAAATCTGTTTTGTTAAAGATCCCTGGCTGTAGCCAAGAAGTGTATAGCAATTACTGAAACTTAATGTTTCAAAAGGAATTTGTTAAAATTGTAGTAGCATTCACGAGAAAATGTATAGCAGTGACATGGAAATCAAATTCAAATTTGGGAATGGATATATTGGCGTGCTCAAATACATAGTTGTATACCTCTTGAGAAAATTGCATATAATTTAAGAAATAAACATGATAATTTTCTTTAAAATTTGGTGTTCATATTTACATATTGTAGGTATTAGATTTTGAAAACTATCCCCTAAACCTCAAAGAACCTTTTGAACTTCTGAGAATTAGTATATGTTTAATATTGTAAAAGCAAAATTTGATTGAATGTATTGCAATGTTAGTAACCAGATGTGTTTCTTTCTTTTTTCTTTTTTTTGGGGGGAGGTTCTTCTTGACTAGATTTATTGTAACCTTTGTACACCATGGGTCCTGTGCCCTCCCATAACTTCCCTGTACCTATGCAGAACTCCACACACACATCCCCTGAACATTCACCACATTTCTTCCATACTTTTCCCTGAGAATGTCTATTCCTAATTTAAGATTCCAATTTCCTGCCTGATAGTCTCATAATTTCCCCTTACTCCAGTTCAGCTTTTCTAACTTGTCTGTTCATATTTCTCTCTCCAATGCTATAGTAAAGGAGATAGAATTATGATCACTATCTCCAAAATGTTCTCTCACTGAGAGATTGAACACCTGATCAGGTTCATTTCCCAATACCAAATCAACTACATTCTCTCTTCTTGAAGGCTTATCTACACATATTGTGTCAAGAAACCTTCCTGAACACACCTAACAAACTCCACCCCATCTAAACCCATTGCTCTAGGAGGATGCCAATTGATATTTGGGAAATTAAAATCTCCCATCACAATAATTATTATTATTACACCTTTAGTGTATCTGTTTCCCTCCCTGTTCCTCGATATTCCTGTTCCTATTGGGTGCCCTATAAAAAACACCTGATAAAGTTATTGACCTCTTCCTGTTCCTGACCTCTACCCACAGTGACTCTGTAGACAATCCCTCCATGACTTGTGCAACACCCGCACAGTGCAACACCCCCACCTCTGTTGCCTCCCTCCCTGTCCTTTTTGGAACATCTAAAACGTGGCACTTGAAGTAACCATTCCTGTCCTGAGCCATGCAAATATCTGTAATGGCCACCATGTAGTGAGCCGAGCGACAGTGTGGTTAAACAGACCGAATCGCTACCACAGTTAGTTGATGGCGTGGGCCCCCCTTCCCTTCTTAGGAGAAGCCCATGTTTGGTGACATGCATTGCGTGGGAGATGTCACCACTTACTGGTTGTATGTTGATGGGCGAGCAGTAACTCTGCAGTCCACTGGCATCGCTTCCTCAGACCAGCGCACCCCAGACAGTAAGTGGGTCATCCCCTTAAAGCAGTGCAAGAGATTCAAATAAAGTTGAGTTACTGGTTCACCCTCGTGTGGATGTGCTTCATATCAGTAGTGCTGCCTGTTAGCAGCCGCTACAACCATATCATAGCTCTAAGTACTAATCCATGCTCTAAGCTCATAGACTTTGTTCATAATACCTCTTGCGTTAAAATGGACACATCTCAAACCGTCTGTCTGAGTGCGTCCCTTCTCTCACCTGCCTATCCTCCCTCATTCACTGTCTCCAAGCTTTCTATATTTGTGAGCCAACGTATCTTCCCCAGTTTCTTCAGTTTGCCCCCCACTTCCTAAAAATTCTAGTCTAAACTCTCCCCAGTAGCCTTAGCAAACCTCTCCACCAGGATATTGGTCCCCCTGGGATTCAAGTGCAACCTTTCCTTTTTGTACAGGTCACACCTGTCCCATAAGAGGTCCCAGTAGTCCAGAAATCTGAAACCCTAGCCCCTGCTCCAGTCTCTCAGCCATGCATTTATCCTCCACCTCATTCTATTCTTATACTCACTGTTGGCACAGGCAGAAATCCTGTGATTACTACCTTTGCAGTCCTGATTCTCAACTTGCTTCCTAACTCCCTGTAGTAATTTTTCAGGACCTCCACTTTACCTACCTATGTCATTGGTACCAATATGTACCATGACCTCTGGCTGCTTTCTCTCCCACTGCAGGATATCTTGGATGCAATCTGAAAGCTCCCGGACCCTGGCCCTGGGAGGCAAACTACCAACCAAGTTTCTTTCCTGCATCCACAGATTTGCCTGTCTAACCCCCTAACTATGGAGTCCCTTATCATTACTGCCTTCCTTTTCCTTTCCCTACCCTTTTGAGCCACAGGGCCATGCTCTCTGCCAGAGGCATGGCCTTTGTTGCTGTTCCCCCCCACCCCCAACAATACTCAAACAGCAGTATTTATTGTCAAGGGGTACAACCATGGGGGTACTCTCTAGTACTAAACTCTTCCCCTTCCTCTCCTGACTGTGACCACTTGTCTATTTCCTGTGGCCCTGGTTTGACCACCTGCCTATAACTCCTTTCTATTACCACCTCTCTCTCCCTGACCAGATGGAAGTCATTGAGCTGCAACTCCATTTCCCTTAACATGGTTCCTTAGGAGCTGCAGCACAACACACTGGGTGTAGACATGGCCATCCAGGAGGCTGGGAGTCTCTAGGACCTCCCACATCTGACACCAAGCACAGAATAGTTGTCTTTCTTTCAAACTTATCCTGCTCTACTGACTGACGTCACACACCTGCACAGCCTTGCCTCTCTTTAACCCAGAGTATAAAAATGCCTTCACTCTTGAAACCTTTAGCTGTTCTACATGCAGCTTTCTTGCTCCAAATCAAACACCACTAAAGATCTCAATGGGAGATCAAGTGGACTCCAGCCTACTCTTTCTACAGCCTCTCAGCTAGAAACAACATATTAATGCCTACTCTGTTCCCAGTTCATTCTGTATTGTATATCTTCCAATTTATCTTATACATCTTTTAAAAAAGCTCTTGTCTTCATAACTGTTTCATAAGTATTTTACTACACAATTGAATGTGAACTTTCCCTTAGAATAAAAATGTTAAATGGGTATCTTGGAGAAACTTTTTACCATGACAAGGTGAAAGTTTCTCTTCAGTTAATTTTAGTGCCCAAAAACGAACAAATGAAGCAGACTTAGAAAAGCAGCCGTCAAAAATCCTGCAAGATTTAAATTAAGCAATTTATGACAACGTATTCGGGCTGCATGTTCCAAATCTTTATTTTTTTAAAAAGTGCATATGTATTTGTTCTGTTCCCACTCACTGAAAATCCTGTAGAAACTTAAAATGGTAACGTGCTTTTTTCTTGTGTGATGAGGAGAGAATTTGTCAGATTTGAACGTAGTTCAAAAAATGCACACACTTTATTTTTTCATAAACTCGCAGCCCCTAGTGTATTCTATTCACTAAAATATTCAAGGTAATCAATTAATTATTGTCTACATTTTAATATAATATCATTAGAAAAATAGCAAGCAGTGGGAACAGGAACATTGAACTCGGTGGTGTGGCGAATCAAAGCACCTTGTGCTACAATAATTAAAGTGAAGTCTTCATGTCTTTTGATTCATGAGATGATGTTCCTGCAGGTTTGACGCTTTCTAAAAAACAAATTAAAGTGAATTTCACTCTTGTTCCTTCCTGCTTTTTCAGAATTAAATTGCTATTGCTGCTATCTTGCATGATAGTGTAGCATGTTTATTTTTTTGAATCATTCAGTGTAAGAAAACAAAAACCATTGAGAATGGTCTTTGCAACATTTTCTATTTTTCAATTCATGGTTCAAATGTTGCTGATGAGAAGTTTTTTTTTAGAATCACAACAGATAACAACAAAGAATAACAGTTTGCCTTCAACAGGCCACCTCTTGATGAGAGCCAAGATAAAATTTGGTTCCTGACAGTCGTTTTCAAAATCTCTCTGTTCCTCTTGCAGATATTTAAAGGATGCAGTAATTTCTACTTCAGCTATTCCAGAGCTCCCATCAAGAATGTATGCCTTTGGCAGATGACCAATTATATCAAAAGAAGGAATATTCTTGGCTCCAATATCTAAATTACGTGGCATGTAACTGGGTATTGTGCCAGAAATGGATGCAAAGTTTTGGTGAAGTGGAGTTATTCCTGCTTCCACATTAATAAGTGTCATAAATATTCCACCTAAATTCAAGGAAGTATCTTTTTCTACATTTTTGTATTCTAAATTTAAGGATATCGTGCAAATCGCTTATTATATTGCACTGAACCACATATGGTAGCAGATGAGATGCAAAATCTGTTTTAATGATTATTTGATTTGATTGAATTAATAACTGATCTAGATTGGCAAGCAAATGTTTTGGTGTTTCTATTTAAATTTGAGGACAGCAAAGATCATATAAAAATGTGATGCTTCATCATTTTCATTCCTGTGAAAAGCTGATGCACAATTTGCTATGAGGCTACAAGATGCAAGCTGTGTTTATCTTTTCAAATCTCCAAATGCTGCATTTACCTTTGTTCAAAAATCAAATAATTTAAATCTGTTAGTATTGTGCTGCAGTAGATCTGGAAAAGCTTATTCTTTGTCTCTGCACCTGATGCTTTGATACTGGAATTGAATTTTATATATGCATATTCCAACCACAGACTTTTCTAAAATTTTAGTAAGGCTATATCTTGAACTTAAGATTCCCTATTTTTTCAATCAGCCCCAGCAAAAATTTTTGCTCTTTGTGTAAACTTTCTTGGTGATAGGAGTGTGATATGTGGAATTATTGTAATATGTTCCAGATAGTTTCATCAATTAGATTTTAATGTATTTTGATATTTAATAATTTTACAATTTTTAGCATTTTACAGCAACCCTAAAAAATAAACATTGTGCAAAAAAAAACAACAAAATGCTTCTTAGTTTTAGTAACCATTAATGAAAGAGTGCAACAATAAAATTCTGGGTGTATTACATTTTTGAATTGTATAATTTTCATAGTCTGATAGACTGATGTTTCCTGACCAATTATGTTCAACTGGTCTATCCTTAGTGGTAGAGTCATGAATGGAGAATAAATGTAAAGCTTGTTGGCCAATATATAGTTTCTGTGGAGCTAAATTTTTGACCATATGCTGTAATTGTGGCACAACTATTACAGTTTATCAAACTTGGTCTTAATTTTCAAATACAGAAATATAAAACTATAACATGACATAAGATGAGGCCAGAGCTAGAAATTCTATTTGTGATCTGTGCTGTTTTCCAGTGAATACAGTTGTGCTGTCATTTCATTATATCATAATGAAATGCATGGAGTACCTGTATTACAGGCAAACCCTGCTATATACTACTTAATCAACACGAAATTCATTTTACAGTGACTTGAAAAACTGTGATGATTTCCTGTTTTATTCACGTAATTATTCATTTACCACGAGATCTTTCTGGAAAACTCAAGTTGCAAGTAGATTGTGTGAATAGCCCTAAAGAAAATATGCCCAAATGATAGTCAGACTCAGGGTATGCCCCTTATTAAATATAGATTATAAAAAATATGGAAAAGAATCTGACAGTGATATTAAAAGGAAAAGAAAAGCAATTACTTTAGAAGAAAAACAAAGTTATTAAGCGACATGAAGACGGTGCCAGCAATGTGAAAATCGGGCACGATTTAGGCTGCAATAAATCAACAGTACGCACAATTTTAAGTAAGAAGTACGAATATAAAGAATGAGGTAAAGTTGCATCAGTTTCTCGAAGCATGCAAATTACTCTAAACAGAAGTTTTTCATTAATGATTGAAATGGAACAGCTATTTAATCTTTAGATTGAAAATTGTAACCAAAAGCAAGTACCACTTTGTACAAAAAAAAAACGATTCAAACCAAAGCTTTAAACATCTTTTTGACACTTAAAGAAATTTCAAGGGGATACGGAAACCTTTGCTGCAAGTTTAAGTTGGTTTGACTGCTTTAAACATCGAACAGGATTACACAATGTAAGAATTTCAGATGAAGCTTGCTCGTGCTGATTTTAAAAGAACATTGCTGCAAAGTTTCCAGAAATTTAAAAAAAATTGTTGAAGGCAATTATAATGATAGGCAAATATTTAATGTTGATGAAATGGGCCTATTCTGAAAAAAGAATGCCAACAAAACTTGTTTAGCTAAAGATGAAGCATATTAACCAGGATACAAAGGTTTCAAAGATCGACTTATCCTTTTATTAGGAGGCAATGCAGAAGGGTGTTCCAAACTCTGAATCCCCATGCTTTAAAAGGGACAAACAAGTCAAACTCTACCAGTTATTTGGCATGCATAGATAAACAAAGAACTTTTTGAAGACTGGTTCATTATATATTTTTGTCCAACAGTTGAAAAAAAATTACATGAACAATAAACTTAATTTTAAAGCACTCTTACTGTTAGATAAAGTTCCAGGACATCCTACTTTGTTGGGAGATTTGAATGAAAATGTAAAAGTTGTGTTTTTACCACTGAATACAACAATTATTGCAACTGAGGGACCAACAAACTTTTGCATTATTCAAAGCATGTTATCTTCAAACAAGCACCTCAAGCAAAATCAGGAGAAAATGGAATTTTGTGCATAGAATTTTGGAAGAAATACAAGATAATGCAGGCAATTGAAAACATTAAACTTTCATGGCAAGAGGTTACTTCCAGCAATATCTGAGCAGTTTGGAAAAAGCTTTTGCCCCCTATGCAAATGATTTTCTTGGCTTCAGTCCCATGGACAATAATTGAAGAGATAACTGCTATTGAAAGGAGCATAGATTTCGATGTGGATATAGAAAATATGTGAGAATTGCTTGATTCGCATGCAAAAGAATTAAGAGAAAATTATCTTCAACTCGGTGAGCAACGTACATTTGAAGAAGCAGAGATGAATGGATTACTGGTATTGGACAGAATTTTGCATTGAGGGTTATTTAGACTCTTTAACCTGAAACCTGATCAAAGTTCTAAGTAGACGGTGATAGTCAGGAAAATGCACCTCAACTTTCCCTCAACAACAACTTGCACAATTGCATTAATGCAAGCATGCTTACTGGATATATCATTGCTCTGCCCAAAATTGGAAAAAAACTGAAGAAGGTGGTTAGCGAAGCTCGGACCTTCTTTGCGTCAACTCCATATATATCTACTGAGGTAAGGCAACCAACATTATGAGGGAGCATGGACACAATCTCTTCTCCCTCCTCAAATTTATGGGAAAAAGGTTCAAGAGTGGGAAATTTCACATCATCAAATTTGAACACAATTTCTTACTTGGACTCATGAATGAAACTCGTAACATGCTGCCCTTACTCAGTCCTAATTGATCTTCTAACTAAAACCCTGCAATCTGTAATTGTGCTATGTTGTATCGTGCATTCACATTAGAGTTGTCTTTCAAGACTGCTCATGGAAGAATAATGTAGCAATATACTTGAATTTGAATAATAGATGCCAACATTTTTTACCTCTTTCTCTCGTACTATAAGGGGTGCCGGACAATACTAATGACAACTCTTTATCTGACTTATGGCAGGCAAAAGTCAAAGTGTTACATTTTTAATGTGTGTTGCTTGACAATGAAAGGAACCTTGAGCATTTCCCAATCAGGTTTGTAGGTCCGTAGTTCTCTTTTCTCTTTCTTAAATAATGAGAACTCAATTTTTATCTTTCAATTCACAGGAACCATTTCAGAATTATTGAATTTTTGAAGATAAAATCCAGACCATGTATAAGCTTCTCAGACCCCTTTCTGCAATGTTGGATCACATCTTAAGAATTATTGTTTTTCAGATTTGTTAATTTCTATGGTAATATATCTTTGTAAAACTACTGATAATTTATTTTGCTTCCCCTTTCTACCAAACCCTCTCTTGTCCAGTGCAGTGTAATCACACATAGGTTGAGGGTTGAGTTCCTAGGAAACTCTCGGTACGATAATCATTATGAACTCTTTTCCCCCCATTGAATACAAGACTGAGTGGAGGTACTTTGGGAAAATTTTGTCTCAATAGAAATGTACCTGCTGATATTCTGTCTGCAGGCAAGGAAATTCTGATTGTAAAGTAGGCAATAAAAAAAAAGAAACTTGTTTAAATGAACTGGAAATGCACATTCTCAAGTGGAAGTTTTGTTGTATAGCATCAGTTTCCTAAGCAAATCTCTTAAATGGCCTCCTGCTGTGCACTGACAGCATGTGATTGTTGTACTAGGTTAAAGTAGTTCTTTGCAGACATTGTTTGGTTTTTCAATTATTTTTCCACATAAATTACATAAGACAAATTTTTCTCATACTTTTGTTAATGATTTACGAATTTCTGAAGGGCAAATTTCCATTGCCAAACAATGAAAAAGTCATACATTTTCAAAGGGAATGCCAAACGTGGAGTGATTATAGAAATACAGCATGGAAATGGGCCATAAGTCAGCACTGACCATCCCCACCTATTTACATTATTCCCAGATTTGTTTATTCTCTCTATATTCTTATAAAATTCCCTAGATTCTACCATTTACCTACAAATGAGTAATAGTTGTCAATCTTTGAGCTGTGGAATGAAACTGGACCACCCAGATGAAACTTGTGCAGTCACGGAGAATGTGCAAATTCCATGTGGACAGCACCTTCCGCTGTGTAACGGAGACTACTAGTTGCTTTGCTATGCCAATGTATTCAAGCTTCACTTACTTATTTAATTTCTATATATTTATTAATTCCAGGTCTATCACCAAATGACAGTAAGATATTATCAGTAAGGTTAAAAACGTAACATTGTGTGCTATCATTCAACACAAGGTGAGAGAGAGGGCCCTTGACATCAAGCAATTGATCGACTCTGTCATGAAGGAGTCCTGGTAAAACTGAAGCCAATGGGCACCTAAAAAGAAAGAAAACATTCCAATGGTTGGAGTCGTATATTGCAGAAATGCGATTGGATTGTCAGTGTCAGATATGCAAACATCAGGACTTCATTTCAGGAGTTTCTTAGCTCGCACACAATGCTTGTGATACAAAGATGCCAGCCAATGACCAGTTGCAACAAGAGACTTTCACCACCTGTGCTAAACATACAATGATATTACCATTGTTGGTTCCCGAGCCATCAACAAATATCTGGCTAGTAACTCAATGCAATATCTTTCGTGGAACATACAGCACAGACCTGAGCCTTCACCCCAACTTGGCCATACACACTAAGTTGGCATTCTGGGCCAGTTCCATTTGCTTGAATTGAATTGTTTTTGTCATGCATCAAATACAGTAAAATGCTTCATGCATTTGACAGTACAACAATTCAAACATGCTTTTGGTCCATATAATTCTTAGTCATATCAATTTTGGAATTTTTTTTTACATTATACTTGTACCTGCTTTGATAGATATTTTCTGGCAGCTTCTTTCAGATACAACTATCCGCTCAGTAAGTTGTCCCTCAAGTCTCTTAAATATATGCTCTCTATTTCTTCAATTATCTACCCTAGAATAAGAGTTTATCCACAATTGTGTCATTTCTTCAGTCACCATTCTGTCTCCTGCTCCAGAGAATAAATATCTACCTTTTCCTCTCCCAAAATAGAGCATTCCAGTCCCAGCAGCATCCAGGTGAATCTCTTCTGCTCCCTTTCCAACTTTGTTGGCATCCTTTCTTTGGCTGGGTGTCCAGAACTGCACAGAGGACTCCAATTGTGGTCTTGTGGTCTATCCTTATAGCACAAGTCAAGAGGATAATGAATTACTGAAGCTATCACAACTTTCAAAAGCTTGATACTAACCAGCCCACTGCATTGTCACTCCATCTTCTCCCCTCACCATTAAATCCTTACATAGCCAAAATAAAGTAGCTACAATAAACTGACTGCCAACCATGAACTAAAGGATATCAATGTCACTGAATTGTCATATTTTAGATCGCAAAAATCTCTATTATAAATACTTTGATTCCTCAGAGGCTTTAAATTTTGGTTAATGAAATTTTAAATAAAATATGTTGAAAATCTGAATTCAACCTTGAAAAGAAATGCTGCAAATGGGCAGCAACAGAAAGAGTGCTGTTTGAGAAGAAGAGTTAATGTTTGAGAAGAAGAGTTAATGTTTTAGATTACAGTATAGACCCTTCAGAACTGAGAGGGAAGGAAAGGAAACAAGTTCCATCCACTGCGGACTCCTATTTATTAATTACGTTCACTTTCAATGTCAGAATCCCAATTTCTGAGGCCAAGGTATCAACACCCCACCCCACTCTGGAACTGGAACTTCAATTTCCTGGCCTGCAGATTGCAAGTAGTGAGGATTAATGACACCTCCACAGTAATTGGCCCTTTCAAACCACAAGCCCATGCTGCCCAATTGATCTACATTTTCAAAGGCTGGAGGAATCCATAGCCCCCGGGGAAAACCTACGTATTTACGGGAAGAACATACCAGCTCCTTACAGAGAGCAGGATTTGAACCCAGCTACTGTAACAGTGTTGTGCTAACCAGGCAGTCGATGATTATTACAGTGCCCTCAGCTCCATACTATTTTCCCAATTCATTCATGATTGTGACCAAGTAACTGTTCCAACTCCATCTACAAGTTTTCAGCTGACATCACTGATTTGGGTTGGATCTCAAACAATAACAAGATTAAGTATAGGAAGGAAATAGAGAGTTTGGTGTCAGGATAACAACCTCTTATTCAATGTCAGCTAAACAAAGGAGCTACTCATTAATGCAGGAAATGGAGTGGAGTATACATCATTGTTGCTGAGGTAGTGATGGTGAAAAGCTTCAAATTATATAAGTAAATATCACCAACATATCCTTGTCCCTATGATCAAGAAAATTCACCAACAATTACTTTCACAGTCACCTAAACATTCAGCATATATCTTGGGTATCTTACCAGTTTTTCCAGATGTCCAATGAAACTACCCTATCACTGCTTGGTACGAGAACTCTTCTGCCCAAGACTGCAAGGAACGACAGAGGATCTTGAACACAGCTCAAGCCATCACGCAAACCAAAGTTCCCTCCACCAACTCCCATCTAGACCTCCCAATGTCTTGGGAAACTGCCCAGCATATTAAAGGTCCCATCCCATTTATGTTCTTCTCTCTCTTTCAGAAGGTTCCTTCAGATTTGAAGACAGTTTTTTTTTTCCCTGCTGTTGCCGCGCCCTTTAATGTATCCCTCGTTGATAAAAGGTTATTCCCTTGTCCTATTTTAACTGTTCCTTGCATTTTGTCTTTGTAACGCTATACCTTGAATTTTTTTAACTGACTTCAATGTTGTACCCTACACTTTAGTTTTACTATTGGCTGGATAGTACGCCAAACACTTTTCACTGTGTCAGTACTTTTGACAGTAAGCATTTCAATTCGATGATATTCTCCCAGGACCCAATCTAAGAGCTCTCAAGAGCAGAAGTACTTTTGAGACCTCTCAGTTTGGTTACTGGGTCTTACCTCTCCATTCTATAAGATGCTGCCTATTAAAAATGTTAAGTTAAACTTTGTCTGCAGATGCTGGGATTGTCATGCAACATACAAAAGGCTGGATAAACTCAGCAGGTCATGCAGCATCTATTGGAAGGAAAGGGTAACTGACATTTTGTGCCTGAGGACTTTATCAAGGTATGGGCAAGAAACAGGCAGGCGCCTGAATTAAGGGGTTGAGGAAGGAGGAACACAAGCTAACCTTAAAAAATAAAAAATTGGGTGGAATACATAATTTGTTCTTAACGTGTCTTTTTGACATTTCTGATTCCATGATGGACCATGCTTTTGAATTAGTGAGGAAGTATTTTCTTGAAAAGTCAAGCCTGAATGCTCCAAGTGCAGATGAAAATGAAGGGCCATGTGGAACGAAAGAGGACAAAAAACCCTCAACTTAATCTAAGGATGACTTGGGGGTAGGGGAGAGAGAGAGGAGCCTGTTGCCATTTGTCCCCCTAAATGAGTATTCATGTTGCTCTCAAGAGCTGTTCGTTGTCCATTGTTCTTAAATACTCTTCCAATGTCGCTCTGTAACTGAAACTGTACCAACTGCCTGGCTCAATAAATCTGATCTGCTGTCAGGTGGTAAAATACTTCATAATGCCTGCATGCTGATTGACTATCCTACCACCATTAATGATTTCAGCAACTTCAAAACTCAACAATCTGTGCAAGTAAATTAACTCAAGCTTCCAAACATAATTTCTGGAGAACTTGTTAAAGCATTTATTTGTCCAGAGCCGATGGCTGCAGGTCAAACTTTATCTAAGCTGAGCCAGAAAGCCATTTTTTAAAACTGACCAAACCTCTTGTCAGACTGATCAGGTATCATCTCCAAATTTTGTACTGGTCATTTTTCTTTTCTTTGGCTTCCAAATCAAAGTTATCCTGCAAGTGGTTAGGTTATCTATTGCTTTTTATTCCAGCAAGAAAATATTCACATTTCAGATTTATTATCAAGTACATGTGTGGCATCGCATACAACCGAGATTCTTTTTCCTGAGGTGAGGCGGAAGGACCACTTATTGGTAGTGCAAAATAAAACTGTACATAATGTGTACATGTCAGCAAATAAATGTAAGCAACTGCAATATACTGCGAGGAGAAAAAAAAATAAAGTGCGAAAGTAAGAGTCCTCAAATGAGTCCCTGATTGAGTTTGTTGTTGAGGAGTGGAAGGGTAGCAACTGTTACTGAACCTTGAGGTGCATATATTGTTGCACCTATACTTCTTTCCTGATGGTAGCAGTGGGATCAAAGCATGTGCTGGGTGGTGTGCATCCTTGATTACTGCTGCTCTCTGACAGCAGTGTTTCCCTTGATGCTCTCAGTGGTGGGAGGGGGTTTGCCTGTGATGTCCTGGTGATGTCCACTACCTTTTGCAGACCTTTACACTTTGGAGTATTGTTGTCCCCATTACCAGACCATGATGCAGCTGGTCAGCACACTTTCCACTATACATCTGTACAAATTTGCCAGAATTTCCAATGTCATACCTAACCTCTGCAAACTTCTGAGGAAGTAGAGTCCCTGACGTGCTTTCTTTACAATGCCATTAGTGTGTTTGGTCCAGGAAAGATCCTCTGAGATAGTGACTCCCCAAGAACTTAAATTTGCTCACTTTCTCCACCTCTGATTCCCCCAATGGTCACTGGATTGTATACAGATACTGAAATTGAGAATAATTATCAACTTTGTCTCAATTTAATTTTGGATATTACCATAGATGAAATTAGGTAGGGGTATATTTGTGCTTTTTTTTTAAAAGAGTATTTTTGTCGGCAAAGTTCAACAAGTGCAACTTTACCTGCGAATACAGCATGATTTAACCATGACTATTTATTTACAGATTGTTGCCATGACTATCAAGGCCAGCATTTATTGTCCATCTTGAACCCCAGCAGCCATTGCACTGAAGGTAGAAGTTCCATGATTTTGATCCAGTGGCAGTGTTTCAAAGAGAGAACAGAGTACTACCAGAAGGGTTTGCTCGGGGTGCGTTCCCCAGCATTACTTTAGCTATACTTGTAGGAATAATATTTCTCTGAATCATACAGCAATTTGAAGTATGAATTTTTGGGGATCTAATGTTAACATTTAAAGTAGCTGAGCGTAATCTGATAAAATGAGATTACACTGATAAAATGTACACTGCAAGAAAGTCTGGTTAGTGGTGACATTAATGATGTTGCTCAAATGATGGGTGCACTTTTAATTACTCAACTTTCTGTGGCAAATTTAATAGAACCCATTTGCTACATTGGAACCTGCAGAACTGAAGTGAAAATAAGTTACCTTCCACCTTGGGACTGCTGAAGAGGAAGACTAGGCAATCTGTGCACATCAAGTCAACTTGAAAATCTGAAGTTGCAGCTTTTGGAAAAATAATTTTGGAGTGGCATTAATCAGCCAACAATTTGTTCTTTGAGGGGTATCTTTTTATTTAAATGTTCCAGAAAATTTGTGCATTAATTATCGTATGTTTCTACCATTTTTTTTTATGTATACTGCAGATTGTAAAGGAAAAAAAATCACATTGATTTTGCTTTCCTTTAGTATTCCCATCTACACTGAATTTTTTTACTTTTGACGATTTGATAAACTGATATGTTTTTCATTATTTTTATTGTGAAGAATGATGTCTAAGATTAACAAAATTAAGATGAACTAGGAAAGTCAACCAAGGAATGGCAGATGGTATTGAGGTGAAGAGTTGTACTTTGCAAGGCAAAGTCAAGGCAGGACTTGTATAGTGAATGGTTAGGCCTTGGGTGGTATAGAACAAAGAGTTGGAGCATAGATATAAAGTACCACAAAAGTGGTGATACAGAGATTCAAGGTGGTGAGAAAGGTATTGAGCACACATGTCTTCAATCAAGAGTACAGGAGCAAGGATGTCATGATGCAACTGCAAGACATGGTGAAAATATCCTTGGAATGTTGTATATAGTTCTAGAAACCCAGCTGCAGGAAAGATATTAAGCTGGATATCATACAGAAAAGATTCAAACCAGGTCCAGTAAACTGGAAAGGAAAGGATATCTGGAGTATAGGAAGGTACAGGGGAACCTTAAAGAGTTTTATAAAAACATGAGGGACATAAATAAGGTAATGTAGTGTGTTGTGAGCAAACACAGCGAAGAAACTGAGACAACAAGCTGTGAGCTCTAGTATCACAGCTGCTTTAATTTTAATCTCGCACTGTAGCCTTTAAGCCCAATCTAGGGCCTGCCCCTAAAGTCCTGGCGCTTGTGTCCCAATGACACAAGCATGTACGCAACCTTCCAGTCTGGGCCGGAAGAGACAATCCCGCAATGCCATCCTTGCTGCGGCTGCCCTGCCAACTGTGCGTGACAAGCAGGGCCGGTTCGCCGCTCAACCATGTGTGTCGCCACACATTTCCCTCCCCACCCGCCCCCAAAAGAACTGGCACCAATAATCTTGGGATGCGTCGAGGGCGAGGTGTGCTGTTTCTGCGGCCAACCTCTATGCACTGGTTGGGGGGGCGGGGGGGAGGGCCAGACCTGGCTGGGACAAGTACAAACATGCTGGTTTTAAACATGCTGGTTTTGCCCCCCAATGTCAAGGGTGAACTTTGAAGTGTTTCCGTAGCACCCCTGCGCAAGAACACGTAGCACAGGAAAACAAGTCCAGGGGATAGTTGCAGGGCGATTGACCATGTCACAGAGTGATGTGACAGAGCCTAGTTTCTCATGCAGCTTCTCAAGGATGATGATGGTATTGATGTCATGTTTGGTTGCTGGGGGATGAAATTGTCCAGGCACTGCGATGGTCTCTCTGGAGACTAGTTCAGCCAAGAAGGTTCCGAGGTCATCCTTTGGCGCTATGCAAATGCCCAGGAGAACCCAGGGCAGCTCGTCTAAACAGTTGGGCTTATCGAGATGTGCAGTGGAAGTGCTCGACTAGACCATTGGCTTGAGGGTGATAAGCTATGGTATGGTGCATCTGAGTGCCCAGGAGTCTGGAGAGTTGAATCCACAGTGCGGAGGTGAATTATGCTTCCCGGTCGATCATAACAACCACCGGGACACCAAAGTAGGAGACCCAGGTGTCGAGGAAAGCCTTGGTGCATATCTCTGGAGGTGTCCAGGATTGGTATGGCTTCTGGCCGGTGTGGGAATCTGTCCATTACCATGGGTAGGTAGCGGGACCCCAGGACACAGACAGGGGTCTGACTACATCAAGATAGATATGTTGACAGTAGAAATACAAGAGATAATAAAAAAATTACCAAATAATAAGACACCAGGAGAGGATGGATTTCCAATAGAATTCTACAAAACATTTAAAGACTTATTAATACCGCCCCTCCTGGATGTAATCAACCAGATTGATGAAACACAAAGCTTACCAGATTCATGTAAAACAGCAATAATTACAGTAATACTAAAACAAGGGAAAGATCCACTCTCACCAGCGTCATATAGACCAATATCTTTGCTAAACACAGATTATAAGATAATAGCTAAACTATTAGCAAACAGATTAGCAGAACAGGTACCGAAAATGGTAAATTTAGACCAAACTGGATTTATCAAAAAAAGACGCACAACGGACAATATTTGTAAATTTATTAACTTAATTCATGCAGTAGAAGAAAATAAAGCACCTACAGTAGCAGTTGCTTTAGACACAGAGAAGGCCTTCGACAGAGTAGAATGGAATTATTTGTTCAAAGTATTGCAAAAATTCAGTTTACCGGAGAAGTATATTAATTGGATTAAAGCATTATATAAGGGACCGTTAGCGAAAGTGACAGTAAATGGACATGTATCAAAGCAATTTAACTTAAGCAGGTCAACGCGGCAGGGATGCCCACTATCACCTTTATTGTTTGCGCTTGCTATAGAACCACTAGCAGAATTGATAAGAATAGATAATAATATAAAAGGAATAAAAATAAAAGACAGGGAATATAAAATCAGTCTATTTGCGGATGATGTTATAGTGTACTTAACAGAACCAGAACTATCAATAAAAGAATTATATAAGAAATTGAAGGAATATGGAGAAGTGTCGGGTTACAAGATAAACGTAAATAAAAGTGAAGCAATGCCTATGAATAATGTGGATTTCTCAAAATTTAAGAAGGAATCTCCATTCAGATGGCAAATGCAGGCAATAAGATACCTAGGTGTACAAATAAACAAAAATCTAGGCCAATTATATAAACTCTATTACAATCCACTAATGAAAAAATTACGGGACGATTTAGAGCATTGGAAAGATCTACCACTAACACTGATAGGAAGGATAAACTGTATTAAAATGAACATTTTTCCAAGGATATTATACTTATTTCAGGCATTGCCAATACAACTGACAGAAAAATTCTTCAAAGAGTTAAAGAAAATAATAAGGAAATTTTTATGGAGAGGGGGGAAACCGAGGATAGCACTAGATAAATTAACAGAATGGTATAAACAAGGAGGCTTACAATTGCCAAACTTCAAAAATTATTATAGAGCCGCACAATTAAGATACCTATCAGATTTTTATCAAACAAGGGAAAAACCAGACTGGACGAGATTAGAATTAGATAAAATAGGGGAAAAGATACCTGAACACATATTATATAAATGGGATGAAAAATTGGTACAACATAGAACTTCTCCAGTACTACATCATCTCCTCAATATTTGGAAGAAGATTCATGTAGAAAGAAATAAAACAAATTATCAATTACCGAAACTAATATTGACCCAAAATAAGCTACTCCCTTTCACAATAGATAACCTTTCCTTTAGAGAATGAGGAAAAAAAGGGATTAAAAGAATAGAAAATTGTTTTTCAGGAAGTAGATTCTTATCCTTTGAACAAATGAGAGATAAGTACAATATAACTGGAGATACAGCGCTGGCATATTACCAACTGAGATCCTACTTGAAGGATAAATTAGGAAGCAATTTGAGTTTACCAGAGGGAAGTAACCTTGAATATGTGATTACAGATACAATGTTAATCAAAAGATTTATAACAAATATGTATATTAAACTGCAGGAAAAGGAGAATGAGGAAACAAATGGTAAAACTAAACAAAAATGGGAACAAGATTTAAATATAAAGATAAAAAAGGAAACATGGGAGAAATTATGTTCTGGAACGATGAGAAATACAATAAATACGAGGCTACGTATGATACAATATAATTGGTTACACAGACTATACATTACACCGCAAAAGTTAAATAAATGGGACCCAACAGTATCTGATAGATGTTTTCGATGTAAAAAAGAAATGGGAACAACAATTCATGCAATCTGGACATGTGAGAGAGTAGAAAAATTTTGGGATGATCTCAATCAGATATTAAATAAAATAACAGAAAACAATATACCAAAGAATCCAGAGATCTTTCTCCTAAGTAACATAAAAAACAAAGAATTTGGAATTGATTTGGAGGATGCACAAAAAAGATTTGTTAAGATAGCCCTAGCCGTAGCAAAAAAATGTATTATGTCAACCTGGAAATTGGAAGATAATTTGAAAATACAACAATTGTATATAGAAATGAATAAATGTATTCCATTAGAAAAAAATAACATATAGTTTAAGAAATAATATTGAAATATTCGAACAAATATGGGAGCCTTACATTAAATACAATAGCGAAAACCTACCGGGGACAAACATTACCTAAGTTGATGGAAGGAGAAGGAAAGAAAAGAATGGACTCAGTAGAATTTCTGGTGTATTTTTGTTGAATGACAACATTGTCTGACTGGTTTAATGCAACTTAGATTGTATACCTAAAATGGATGAGAGGGGGGTGGTGGGGGGGGTGGCCTGGGAGGAGGGGGGGGGTAGAAAAAGTCACTGTATATGTGTGAAAAAGAAAAAGTGTATATCATGGCTAATGTGATTTATGGTGTGAAAAATAAAAAATAAAAAAAAAGATAGAAATGTTGAAACCTTCAGGTTGAAGTATTGAACTGTTGGGAGTTGATGCCTGGTGTGTGGCTGGACCTTAGACATCTGGCAGTCTGTGCAGTTTTTCGTCCATTCCATGACTTGTTTATTTAGGCCATGCAAAACAAATTTGTCATGACGGATGAGTGCGAAAAACTGGATTAAATCAAAAACCGTTCTCTGCTGGGCAGAGAAGAGAGGGCAGGCTGGCCCGTGGAAGCGTTGCAGAGGAGCGTGGTGCTGTCAGCATCAAGCGGGAGGTCTTGGAGCTGTAATCCCATGATTACCATTTTGAAGCTGAGTGTCAGATCGTTCCGTTGTGCCTGAGCCAGATCATGGTAGTCGATGCCCTTTGAAATAGTGTTGACTGCAGGCTTGGAATGTGTGTCAGCAACCACGTTGTGCTTTCCAGACAGGTGTCAGATAGCAGTGGTGAACTTGGAGACGTAGGATAAGTGTCTCTGTTGCCGGGCACACCACGGGTCAAAGGACTTTGAGAAAGCAAAAGTAAGTGGCTTGTGTAGACAGTAAACAGGCACCATTCCGGGAAGTAATGGAAGTGGCAGATGACCAGGTAGAGGGCGAGTAGTTCTCTATCAAGTGCACTGTACTTCAATTCGGGTGGCCACGGGTGTCAACTGAAGAAAGCGAGAGATCACGATGAGTCACTAACAAACTGTTCCAAGACGGTACCCACGGCTGTGTTGGATTTGTCAACTGTAAGGGCCGGCGATACATCCATCCGTGGGTATACCAGTGTGGGCCAGAGCTTTTTGAGTCTGCTCGAATGTGCTGTTGCCTCTGTCCATTCAAGCTTCTTTGACAAGCCCAACATTAACATGAAGGGAGGGCGCATAATTTTGGCTGCCACAGGGTTGAACCGGTTGTAGAAATTCACCATGCCCACAAATTCCTGAAGGCCCTTCAGTGTTGTCGGTCTGGAAACTGCTGGTTGGCCTCTACTTTGTCTGGTAAAGGAGTGGTGCCAGCTGGGGTGGTCTTGTGGCCCAGAAAGTCCATTTCCGTGATGCCGAACTGGCACTTCTCTGGGTGAACGGTGAGGCCGAACTGTATGAGACAAGTCAACAGCTGTCGGATATGGATTCTGTGGGTGAGCTACTGGCTACCAGGTTGTTATCAACGTAGATGAAAAGGAAAGGCAAGTCTCTGCCGACCACGTCCATGAGGCGCTGAAAGGTCTGCGCCTCATTTATCAAGCCAAATGGCATGCGTGGGAACTCGAACTGAGTGATGATAGCAGTTTTTTGGATATCACATGGGTGCATAATCTGGTGGTATCCCCAGACTAGGTTGACTTTGGAGAAAAGTTTTGTGCTGTGAAGATTCACTGCGAAATCCTGCATATGGGGAATTGGCTAGCGGTCCAGTATTGTTGCATCGTTGAGACGTCTGTAACCGCCGCAGGGCCCCCAGCTGCCATTGGACTTAGGAACCAATTGGAGGGATGAGGCCATGGGCTATCGGAACAATGGGCGATGCCCAGCTCATCCATGCACCTAAACTCTTCCTTGATGAAGTTGAGCTTGTCTGAGGCTAGGCAGTGGGCACGTGAATGCAATGGTGGGCCAGTGGTAGCAATATGGAGTTGGACGCCATGTTTGGACATGGCTGCTGTGAACTGCAGACACAGAATGGAGGGAAAGTCTGCAAGGAAATGGCTGAACTGGTCATGTTTGGTCTCCACAGAAGCAAGCTGGGTGGATGGTTCATTGGACCTGCTGAGGGGCACTGTGTGGAAAATCGCCACATGGATTAGTGGTCTGTCCTGGAGGTCGACGAGTAGGGAGTGGGCTCGGAGAAAATCCATGCCAAGCAGGGGTTTGTCCAGCAAAGCAAATGTGATCGGACCATTGGAATGTGCTGTCACCAAAACATACAGGAATCTGCCTTTTTCCAAAGGTTCTGATAGTGGTGTTATTGGCAGCACGCAGGGAAGGACCATGGGGTCTCGAGCACCGTAGGGGATATGATGCTAATCTCTGCCTCCGTATCCACTAGAACTTGTGGCCTGAGATGCTGTCCCAGATGTGGAGATGGCTATTTGATTGGCCTGCTGCCTCAGCCACTACAGGCGGCTGGCCACATCGTTTCCCAGGAAAATCAGGCTGGCGGCATCTGCGGGCAGATGCCCCCTCAATGTTGGTGATAGAAACACCATTTGGGATTGGACCTCTCACGTGGTGGTCTAGACTTGCATGTTGTCCTCGGTGGTGGCTGCTTGACACAGTTGACTGAGTCTATGGCTTTGTGTTTTGAACAGTAGAGAACATCTGCACGCACCGCAACCTTGCATAGGTTGCTGAAGTCCGCATCGGCCAAGAGGAGCTTGATCCCTCAGGCATCTGCTCGAGGAATGTCTGCTCGAACATGAGGCAGACCTTGTGCACTTCCACCAGCGTGAACATCTCGTCCATGAGGACAGAGGGAGTACAATCTCCTAGGCCATCCAAGTGCAGTAGTCTGGCTGCTCACTCACAACGTGAAAGGCCATTCGTACAAATGATTAAGTTTTTCAGAGCCGTGTATTTACCTTCCTCTGGCAGCATCTGAAGGAGGTCATCGACTTGTGAGGTGGCTTCCTGTTTGAGCGAACTGATGACATAGAGGTATCTCGTCGAATCAGAGGTTATCTGTTTGATCTGGAACTGGCCCTCCACTTGGCTGAACCAAGTGCGGG
The DNA here is from genome assembly GCF_036971445.1 of Narcine bancroftii. Taxonomy (NCBI): domain Eukaryota; kingdom Metazoa; phylum Chordata; class Chondrichthyes; order Torpediniformes; family Narcinidae; genus Narcine; species Narcine bancroftii. The sequence goes on along the minus strand of NC_091472.1, from coordinate 269,424,295 downwards.
ACCTGTTCTTCCAGAAAGTCGGCAGCTTCAACGTGACAACATCTACAGCTGCTTGTTCCATTGTTTCGAGTCTTCACGTCCTGGAGACTCATCAGGGTCATCAATGTAGCGTGTTGTGAGTGAACACAGCGAAGAGACTGAAACAACCAGCTGTGAGCTCCTGTATCACAACTGGTTTAATTCGAATCTTGCGCTGTATCCCTTAAGGCCGATATAGGGCCCACCCCTAGCGTCCTGGTGCTTGCATCCTAGTGACACAATCACATGCGAGACTTTCCAGTCTGGGCCAAAAGAGACATCCCGTGATGCCATCCTTTCTGCGACAGCCCTACCAACCGCGTGTGACAAGCAGGGCTTTTTCGCTGCGAGAAGCATGTGCGGCACCACAGTTTTTAAAAAAAATCAAAGGCTTTTCTCTTGTGCAAGGGGAATTGGAAACGAGAGGATCTAGATTTAAAATGGGGGGGATGATTTAAGAGACTAGAGGGTACTGTGTGCATGGAAGGAGTTGCCTGAGGAAGTGATGGAAGCAAGACAATTGAAATGCTCAAAAGACCTTTAGACAGCTACATGAATTGAAAAGGTTTAGTGAGATATAGGCCAAATTCAGAGAAATGGACTAGCCTATTAGCATGGACATGTTGGCCAGAATGGCCTATTGGCATGTAGTAGAATTCTCAAATTGTAAATATTTTGTTATCAACTGATTTGATCTTTACTATAAATCAAGTAGTTTTTTTTAATCCTGTTTTGTCTGACATATAATATACTGACTTTTGGGATGGACAGGAGAAAATGGAAGGGATTCCATGCATCTTCAAGTACAATATTTTGTCATTATAATTAAGAGCAGTTTGCAGAGTTTTGCCGCCAGCCTTCCAGACTTCTGGGGGGATTCCATCCATACCTGCTGCTTTGCCACTTTTCAGTTGTTCGATTGCCTTATATGTCTCATCCAGGGTGGGAACCTCATCCAGCTCTAGCCTTAGGGGCTGTTGAGGGAGCTGGAGCAGGGCGGAATCTTGGACTGAGCGGTTGGCACTGAAAAGAGATTGGAAGTGTTCTGACCATCGGTTGAGGATGGAGATCTTGTCGCTGAGGAGGACTTTGCCGTCTGAGCTGCGCAGCGGGCTTTGGACTTGGGGTGAGGGGCCGTACACAGCCTTTAGAGCCTCGTAGAAACCCCTGAAGTCGCCTATGTCCGCGCTGAGCTGTGTTCGTTTGGCGAGGCTAGTCCACCACTCATTTTGGATCTCCCGGAGTTTGCGCTGAAGATGGCTGCATGCGCGACGGAAGGCTTGTTTCTTCTCTGGACAGGACGGCTTTGTAAGGTGAGCCTGGTGGGCAGCTCGCTTCTTTGCCAGCAGCTCCTGGATTTCCTGGCTGTTTTCGTCAAACCAGTCCTTGTTTTTCCTGGAGGAGAAGCCCAGTACCTCTTCAGTGGATTGCAGTATGGTAGTCTTCAACTGATCCCAGAGGGTTTCAGGGGACGGGTCCGTGAGGCGGGTTGCAACGTCGAGCTTTGCTTTGAGGTTTGCCTGGAAGTTTCCTCTCGCTTCGTCTGACTGCAGGTTTGCAACATTGAACCTCTTTCTGGGGGCTTTATTGTTCCTGGGCTTTGGCTTGAAGTGAGTTTTTCAAGCTTTGTTGGGACCAAGGTAAACTGCCTCAGGATCTTCGTGATGCCACCATCATCACCCTGTACAAAAACAAAGGCGAGAAATCAGACTGCTCGAACTACAGGGGAATCACGTTGCTCTCCATTGCAGGCAAAATCTTCGCTAGGATTCTACTAAATAGAATAATACCTAGTGTCGCCGAGAATATTCTCCCAGAATCACAGTGCGGCTTTCGCGCAAACAGAGGAACCACTGACATGGTCTTTGCCCTCAGACAGCTCCAAGAAAAGTGCAGAGAACAAAACAAAGGACTCTACATCACCTTTGTTGACCTCACCAAAGCCTTCGACACCGTGAGCAGGAAAGGGCTTTGGCAAATACTAGAGCGCACCGGATGTCCCCCAAAGTTCCTCAACATGATTATCCAACTGCACGAAAACCAACAAGGTCGGGTCAGATACAGCAATGAGCTCTCTGAACCCTTCTCCATTAACAATGGCGTGAAGCAAGGCTGTGTTCTCGCACCAACCATCTTTTCAATCTTCTTCAGCATGATGCTGAACCAAGCCATGAAAGACCCCAACAATGAAGACGCTGTTTACATCCGGTACCGCACGGATGGCAGTCTCTTCAATCTGAGGCGCCTGCAAGCTCACACTAAGACACAAGAGAAACTTGTCCGTGAACTACTCTTTGCAGATGATGTCGCTTTAGTTGCCCATTCAGAGCCAGCTCTTCAGCGCTTGACGTCCTGCTTTGCGGAAACTGCCAAAATGTTTGGCCTGGAAGTCAGCCTGAAGAAAACTGAGGTCCTCCATCAGCCAGCTCCCCACCATGACTACCAGCCCCCCCACATCTCCATCGGGCATACAAAACTCAAAACGGTCAACCAGTTTACCTATCTCGGCTGCACCATTTCATCAGATGCAAGGATCGACAATGAGATAGACAACAGACTCGCCAAGGCAAATAGCGCCTTTGGAAGACTACACAAAAGAGTCTGGAAAAACAACCAACTGAAAAACCTCACAAAGATAAGCGTATACAGAGCCGTTGTCATACCCACACTCCTGTTCGGCTCCGAATCATGGGTCCTCTACCGGCACCACCTACGGCTCCTAGAACGCTTCCACCAGCGTTGTCTCCGCTCCATCCTCAACATCCATTGGAGCGCTCACACCCCTAACGTCGAAGTACTCGAGATGGCAGAGGTCGACAGCATCGAGTCCACGCTGCTGAAGATCCAGCTGCGCTGGATGGGTCACGTCTCCAGAATGGAGGACCATCGCCTTCCCAAGATCGTATTATATGGCGAGCTCTCCACTGGCCACCGTGACAGAGGTGCACCAAAGAAAAGGTACAAGGACTGCCTAAAGAAATCTCTTGGTGCCTGCCACATTGACCACCGCCAGTGGGCTGATAACGCCTCAAACCGTGCATCTTGGCGCCTCACAGTTTGGCGGGCAGCAACCTCCTTTGAAGAAGACCGCAGAGCCCACCTCACTGACAAAAGGCAAAGGAGGAAAAACCCAACACCCAACCCCAACCAACCAATTTTCCCTTGCAACCGCTGCAATCGTGTCTGCCTGTCCCGCATCGGACTTGTCAGCCACAAACGAGCCTGCAGCTGACGTGGACTTTTTACCCCCTCCATAAATCTTCGTCCGCGAAGCCAAGCCAAAGAAGATAAGAGCAGGCAAAGCTGAACATGGTCAGGAAAAAGAATGGATTTATCTGAAAGCAATTCTCTGTGTGTGTTTCATTGATATTGTTTGAAATGTGCAGAACCTCCACAGTGGTGTTACCTTCATATTTAATGCTGATTTTGTTGGAAGTTTTAACTTATTGTGAGGATTTTGTTTTAATTTAACATTGGAACTTGTATTTATGGAGCATTTTGAAGGTAGTAAAACATCACAAGATTGATTCCTGGGGTGCTTTAAAAAAGCATTTGATATTCAGATGATTTTGTGCCGATAAACTTGACCAGAGACCAAAAGTAAGATTAAATATGGAATTCCACAAGATGATGTCTTGATTAAAGAAGATGGTTGCCATTTTGGGGGTGATTTAATTCTAGTCACATTCATGATTGATCAGGAATCCAAAAGTGGAAATTTCCCAATAGATCTGTATTCAAAAAACAATTGAAAATTTGGAGCAGGTAATGAAGGGTGAGGCTTGATAATAAGGATTAAAATTTTAAGACTAGGATATTGCTTCATGGGAACTATTAAGTATGGTATGATTAATGAGTGGCACTTGGAACATATTAGGAAAATAGCAGTAGAATTTTTGATGACCCAAAGTTATGAAGGATGGAATGCAGAAAGCCAGTAGAAGTATGATGGGAACAGAAATGCATGAACTATGAAATATCAAGCCTGTGTCCCTTTCCTTAAAACTAACAATGGAAATATTGTGATTCTATATATGCCCTCTTGCACACAAAGAGCCTAGCTGAAAATGGATAGATTTCATCTTGTTTGTATAATGCCATTGGATGACTGACAATATATTATTCTGTTCTATGGATCCTACACTCCAGCTACCCCTGATCTTCCCATTGTTGCTTCCCTATATTCATAAAGATCTACTCTGTTAGATATCTCTTTGATCTTCTATGCAATCATTGTTTTGTCCTTCTCAATGTTCAACATTTTCTTCCTCCATTAAAAGACACAAAACCTCTGACTTGCTTAATTTCATAAATGTCCTTCCAAAATTTTACAAAGTTTAAGATATGCTTTAATATACAATTTATTATAAGGTAAAGTGACATTGCATTCTTTTTACTGGAAAGGTTTTCTTTCATTTACATTTTCAGAAGGGAATAGATGCATTGAAAAGCCTTGTTAGGTTCCAAAAATTGATAATGATTATAGTTTTTTGTCATTTACATTTACAAATTATTATTTGCTGCAATAGAACAGGTTTTACTTAAAAAGAAAATCTACTATAGTAGGTAATAAATTAAAAAGAGGTAATGGATACAAAATGTTCATAGATAATATTCACAGATATCATAGCGCAAAAGAAAACATTACAGTCAAGCAGATGAACGTTTTCTGGTGTTGGAACAGTCCACAATTAATAGGCATTGGAAAGAAACTGTTCTTGATTACAGAAATACTGGTCTTAGGTTTCTGAGCCTTCTATAGTAATGTCACAGTGAGAAATTCTTGCACAACATCTCTGAAGGCCTATCCTGAGAGCATCATGTTGTTGCAATCGTTGAAGAAGGCTTACCTGTGACTAAATTTTGTTAGAAGATTGAGGAGATTTGGTATGTCACCAAAGGCACGCAAATTTCTGCAGGTGTACCATGGAGAGCATTCTGACTGGTTGAATCACTATCTAGTATGGAAGTGTCAATGCACAGGACAAGAGGTTGCAGAGAGTTGTCAACTCAGCCAGTGCCATCATGGGCATTTGTCTTCACTTCATTGAAGACATCTTTGAGAGACAGGGTCTCCAGAAAGCATTCTCATTAAGGACCCTCACCACCCAGGCTATGTCCTTTTCTCACTGCTACCATCGAGGAGGAGGTACAGAATCCTGAAAATGCACACCTAGCGTTCGTTACACCTCACTTTTTTTTCTTTTTGCACTAATTATTTTAAAATATTGTATTTAGTATTGTATTTGTGGAACTGCAATTTATAGCAAATTCACACGTAATGCACAACATTGCTGCTACAAAACAACAGATTTTGACATGGTCACAACAATAAACTTGATTCTGAATGAAGGAAAATCGGTTAGAAATAATTACTCATGTAACTCCAAATCTCTAAAATAAGCTTCAACTTTTTGTCCCAATCACTTAAAAGCTACTATAAGTGTATACAATGTTTTTACAGTAAAATAATTATCATGCATATAAATTTATTTTAATCTTGATGAAATGAATTTTAGATTAAGGTTAGCTACAGTGCAACAGTGATACATTCTTGTGTAGTTTTGTAGCGACCTGTGAACAGAGTCGTGATCTGGCTCACAAAATGGCAGCAAGCGCAGTGATCACGAAGGCCCCACAAGGACCAACAGCTGTTGTCCTGGGTGACCTCCCACACAGCAGGAAATAGTGGACAACGCATGAATGCCGGCCAGACAGAGGCTGGCGCTGTGATGATGTCACTCCTGTCGTCAAAATCATGGAGTGAATATAAACAGAGCAGGCAGAGCAATAAATCAGTTTTCAACTGCAACTCGACTGTGTGTCTCTTTCTTACTCCACACCACGTAACGCGCAGGCAACGTTGGTGACCCTGTTTGATCCAACCAGCAGTTGGACTCGAAGATGTCAAACCGAGTAGCTCTCTGTATGGTCTCACTCAAGCTTCCAACATTCTGGATGTCAGAGCCAGCGTGTGTGGTTCGAACAGGCCAAGGCCCAATTTCACCTTCAACAGAGCATCGACAACGACACCTGATTTTACTACATAGTGAGCTTGCTCGGCCAGGGCACGGCAGCAAGGGTCAACGATTTCTTTCAGCAGCCTCCGGAGCAAGGCAAATGCAGTGCCCTCAAAAGAGCTACTAACCCTCACTTTCAGGCTATCATGGTACAAGCTCGTCTCCAGTCTGCTGAATTTGGATGGTTTGGGGGACAGGGCCCCATCTGCCCACATGAGTGAGGGACACAAGCCTTGCCTGCTCTTTGAGCAGATTTTCCTGAAGCAGCTGCCCATGGATATCCAACTCTTGCTTGCCAACAAAGAAAGTCGCAGCCAGACCATACGTGCTATTATGAAGAGCAAAGAAAGAAAATGGTGCCTCAGTGGAACAAATAGTCAAGCCCTGAGCCCAACTGGCAATGAGGCCACAGCAGAGAGGCAAGTGGATCCCCCCCCTACCCAGCCACGTTGTTATTACCGTCAACGATAGAGTGTGGGGCCTGTTGGTGCTCCCACGTTGTGCATTTCCAGGAAATGTCATGGCCAGCTGTCATTAATGGCTGCAGTGGTTGTGGCAACGTGATAGCTTCCTTCATGTGTGGGACTCTGTTGGAAAGGTGGTTCCTCGTGGACACTGGTGCCAAAATAAGTGTCCTCTTCCACCACCCCCACAGCTTACAACATCCAGAATGCTAAGCCTGGCCTAGCGCTGAGGGCAATGATTAGCACCTCTATACGAACTTATGGCACCCTCAGCATCTCCCTATGATTTGTTGGGCACTGATTTAAATAGACTTTTACTATCACGGTAATGGTGCATCCACTGCCTGCTGATAGACTAGAAAGGGCAGCATTTGATGCATGCCAGAACTTTTCAAATGATGGTCCTGAAGGAAGCCAAACTACCGGGCCCCCACTTTGAATCGATCATGCTGTCCAACAACACGTACACGTGCATCCTGGCGGAGTTCCCTGCAATCGTGGTGCCACAATTCTCCTCTGCAGAACCAAAGCACGGGGTAAGGCACCACATACTTGGGCGAGGAGTGGGGTTGCCCTGCACCATGGCAAGGTATGCTGCCTCTCCTCCTCCCCAAAAAACTTGCCCTCGCCAAAGAGGAATTTAGTTCATCAAGTCCGTTCACACCCTGTCCCAGGGCACAAAACAATGACTCTGAGATCCTAACGTACAGGATGGTGCTTTTCAGGCTGAGGCTGAAGGATGTAGTCATCGCCCTGGCAACCAGATGCTCCTCTGCAACATCTCCACCAGCAGCATGGAGATGGCAGGTCTTCAATACAGTGCTCAGTATGGCACATCTGGCCATCAGAACCACAATAAAGATGGTGGCCAGCAGGTTTGCCTGGCACGGGGTCCACAAGCACCTCAGTCAGTGGGCCAAGAACTGCACGCTCTGCCAGGCGTCCAAGGTGCAAACTCACACTAAAATGCCTCCCCAGGCTTTTGAGCCAGCATGGCGTAGATTCAGCCACATCAACATCATGGGGCTGCTACCAGTTTCCCATCAGGCAAGATAACTCCTTACTATGATTTATCACTCCATGAGGTGGCCAGAAATGGTCCTGATGGCAAACACGATCACAAGAGACCTGCGCCAGGGCACTATCAACACCTGGGTGTCCAGGTTCACAGTTCCAGAACATCTCACCTCCAATAGGGGAGTGCATTTTACCTTGGGGCTCTGGGCGGCATTAGCCAAACTGTTGGAAACCCATCTCCACCTACCATAGCATATCATCCGCAGGCCAACAGGTTGGTCAAGTGGTTCCACAGTGACTTAAAAGCAACCCTGATGACCCAGCTCAAGCACCCTTGGTAATCCTTGGGGAATTCTTGGCCGCCTCCAAGGATCCGGAAACCTCCACAGTAGCACTGCAACAACTAAGGGAAAGACTGGGTACCCTCGCCCCTCCACAACCCCGCCGAACAGCCCCCCCAAATTGTTCATCCCCAAAGACATGCGCATCTGCGAGTGAGTTTTTGTTCATCGGGCACCCCTCCAACAGTCATAGGAGGGGCCGTCCAGAGTTGTCAGCCATAAGGGGTCAACGTGTGTATTGGACATTGCCGTCAAAGAGGAAACCTTCACCCTCGGCTGCTGAAACCGGCCCGTGTAAACATTACCCAACCAGTCGAGACTCAGGTCTTCACCCAAAGTAGCAATGGACACTCCTATTGTCTATTCTGGGAGGGGGATATCATGTAGTGACCCACAAACCGTGTCGCGACCCGGCTCACAAAATAGCCAGCGAACACGGCGATCATGAAGGCCCCGCAGGGACCAACAGCTGTCATCCTCCTGGACTTCCCACACGGTGGGAAACGGCGGGAAAGCCAGCCAGTTGTAGGCTGGCACTGCGATGATGTCACTCCTGCCATCAGAGGTAGGGAGTGAATATAAACTGAGCAGGCAGAGCAATAAATCAGTCTTTGACCTCAACTCGATTGTGTGTGTGTGTGTGTGTGGTTCTTACTCCACACTTCGCGTAGCACATACGCTACAATTAAACAGCTTCTGTCGCATTTTGAACTATTGACAGGTACAGACAATGAATTATTTTGTTTTAGTATCGCAAAATATTCTCTGCCACATCATGATGGGTGACAAATGTATTTATGGTTTGTCCTCTTACTTAAAGAAGCATTGTTATTGTAACAAAGCTGTAAGGGAAGCAAGTTCAGTGGTAATTTTCTTCATTATATTTTGTTTCTAGCATCTGATTTCATTAAGAACTGCAGAAGATATCCTAGTTTCCAGCAACTAATATAATTCCATACTCCACCTGTGAATACTTTTGAAATTTAAACCTTTTCATCAAATTGCATTCATTGGTTATTTGAGTGATTTACTGTAGAACGTTTTTCTTCACTTCTCATTAATTGTCATGCATGCTCTCTTCCTATGTAATGTTTTCTTCTGAAGTATAAAAATGTGGCAGACAGTTTAACTAACGAGATCACAAGAAGTAGGCCTATTGGTCCATTGAGTCTGTTCCACCATTCTAACCATGAGCTGATCCATCCACCCACTCCCCAGCCTTCCCTCTGTAATCGTTGATGCCCTGACTAGTCAAAAAATTGTCAATCTCTTCCTTCAATACATCCACTGACTTCACTTCCACAGTTGTCTGTGGCAACAAGTCCCACATACCCACATCCCTCAAACTAAATTTTTTTCCACATCTCTTTTAAATTGACACCCTTTTATCCTGAAATTATGCCCTCTTGTACTAGAATTTCTTATAATGAGAAACATCTTTGACACATCTACTCTGTCCAGGCTTCTCAGCATTCAAAATGCCTCTATGAAGTGCTTCCTTATCCTTCTCTATGCCAAGAAGTACAGTTCAAGAGCCAACAATCATTCCTCATATTCCTTTTATTCTTGCCATCATTCTAATAAATTTTCTCTGAACCCCCTCCAATGCCAGCTTGACTTTTCTGAAATATTGCACCCAAAATAATACACTGAAATCCAAGTGAGGTCTTAGCAGTGCTTTATAGAGCCTCAACTTTACATTCCTGCACTCCCTCCAGATATGAATGCCAACATTGCATTTGTCGTCTTCACCATCAACTGAACTTGTAGGTCAACCTTTCGGGTATCCTGCATGAGGACTCCCAAGTCCCTTTCCATCTTTTAAAAAAAAGTCTTCCTTTCTATTTTTTCTCCCAAAGTGCATGATCGTACACTTTCCAACATTCTATTCCATAATCCAAATCAAATAAGTGTCTCAACTAAGTACACCAAGCAATCCTTTCCAAGCACCTGACTGATTAATGTGAGGGTCGGGATTTAAAATACTCCATATCTGAATATGCATTGTGTCTTTCTGAACATAAACATAGAACACTAGAGTACAGTACAGGCCCTTTGTTTGCTGATATTATGCTGACCCATATACTTCTTTTTTTTTAAAAGTACTAAACTCTCCCTACCCTGTATCCCTGTATTTTTCTTTCATGCCCCTAATGTTTCAGCCTCCACCACCATCTCTAGCAAGGCATTCCAGGCACCACAATTCTGTGTTTATATATTTTTTTTAAACTTAGCCCTAATGTCTCCCCTAAACTTCCCTCCCTTAACTTTGTACATGTCCTGTTTGCTGATCCTGCCCTGGGAAACAGGTGACTCTCAATCTTGCATTCCTCTATCAAGTCTCCTCTCATCCTTCTACGCTCCAAAGAAAAACGTCCCAGCTCTGCTAACCTTGCCTCATAAGATTTGTTTCCCAATCCAGGCAACATCAATCCCCCTATAAATGAAGCCCAGCATCCCATAGGCCTTCTTAACCATCCTATCAACCTGTGTGGTGACTTTGAGGGACATATGGATTTGAACCCTAAGATCCCTCTGTTCATCCACAATCTTAAGTAACTGACCATTAACCCTGTACTCAGCCTTCTGATTTGTCCTACCAAAGTGCATCACCTCAAACTTATGCGGATTGAACTCTATCTGCCACTTTTCTGCCCAACTCTGTATCCTCTCTATAATCCTCTTGTAACCTTTGACAACCTTCATCCATAACTTCTCCGACCTTTGTGTCATCTGCAAACTTACTGACCCCTCCTTCTGCCTCTTCATCTTGGTCATTTATAAAAATCACAAAGAGCAGGGGACCCAGAATAGATCCTTGCAGCACTCCACTAGTCACTGACCTCCAGGCAGAATACTTTCCTTCCTCTACTTCTCTGCTTTCTTTCTGCAAGCCATTTTATTTCATCCACTCAACCAAGGTTCCTCATGACTTTCTGGATGAGTCTCTCATGGGGGAACTTGTCAGATGTCTTGCTAAAATCCATGTCAACTACATCTACCACCCTACCCTCATCAATTTCTTTTGTTACTTCTTCAAAAAACTCAGTTAGGCTCATGAAGCACAACTTTCCCTTTTCAAAGCCATGCTGACTATCCTTGAGTAGACTGTATCTCTTCAAATGCTCATAGACCCTATCCTTTAAAGATCCTCTGCAATAGTTTGCGCACCACTGATATAAGACTCATTGATCTATAATTCCCAGGATTCTCCCCAATATCTTTTTTAAACAAGGGGACTGAATTTAGTTGGCATAACAGTTAGCGCAACGCCTTTACAGTGCCAGTGATTGGGACAGGAGTTCGTATCTCATGCTGCCTGTAAAGTAGTGTGTGCATTCTCTGAGTCTGCATGGGTTTTCCCCAGGGGCTCTAGTTTCCTCCCACTGTTTGAAACATATTGGGGGTGTATGTTAATTGGGTGGCGCGGACTTGTGAGCTGAAATGGCCTGCATGCCATTGGTTACCATGCTGCATGTCTAATGTTGCCATTCTCCAATCCTCTGGCACCTCCCCTGTGGACAAAGAGGAATCAATGATCCTAGCTGCTGCTTCTGCTACCTCTTCTCTCACTTCCCACAGAAACTTGGGGTATTTCACATCCGATCCAGGGCACTTGTCAATCTTTATATTTTTAAGATCCAACACTTCTGCTTCCTTGATCTCACCCTGATCAAGGTTCTTTTCTCTTGTGAATACTGTGACAAAATATTCATTTAGGACCTCCCCAACCTCCTCTGCCTCCAGAGAGGTATAATTAAGCTTGTATAAATTCAATAAATTATTATCTGTCATTATTCCAAAGTATTTAATTCCATCTTTCTTCCATTTAAATCTACTATCTTTTTGGCATCTTTTATAATCAAAATTTTGCAATGGCATTGTCACTTTTGTCCATCTTTATTTTATATCCTTATGTTCTTCCATATTTTTCTAATATTGTTTGTAATCTTATCAATGGCTCAATGGGTTGGTAAGTAAAAAAGCAACTCGCGGTATTCACAAATACAAAATACATGAACATATATAAACAATAAAAACATAAAAGACATATATAATAGCACATTATCAGCAAGTAAGCTAATTTTATGTTCTTCCTGTCCAAATTTGAAGCCCTTAATATCTGGATCTCTTATGTTCAATAGCTAGGTTCAATGCTGGAGATAGGGACACCCCTGCCTACTTGATCTACTCAAGGGGAAAATAGATGACATTTGATTATTAGTTATAATTATAGCTTGTGGCTCATGATAAAGAATTTTTATCCAATTTATAAATTTTCTACCTACACCAAAATTTCCAAAGTTTTATATAAGAAAGACCATTCTAGTTGGTTTTTCTGCATCTTTTCTGCATCTAAAGAAATAGTTATGTTTGGATTCAACTTTGATTTTTCTAATTTATTATATTGAATAATCCACCTAGACTACTTGAAGAATATATTCCTTTAACAAATCCAACCTGATCTGGATATATTAATTTTGGTAAATACTCATCCAGTTTGTTAGCTTGTGCCTTTGTAAGAATTTTATAATCTGCATTCAGAAGTGATATTGGTCTGTATTTTTAATAGGTCTCTACCTTTCTTCAGTAGCATTGTAATTATAGCAGTTGAAAAGGTTTCCAGGAGGGTTTGGATCTCCTCCGCCTGGTCTAACACATCCATCAACACAGGCATCAACAGATTTTTAATTTGTTGATAGAACTCAGGAGGAAACCCATCCTCCCCCAGGGATTTATTAGCTTGTAAAGTACCCAGAACTTTCTCTATTATATCCTTGTAAAAGGCGCATGCAAGTCATCTCTTTCTCTCTTTCTAGTTTAGGAAGTTCTACATTGGTTAAAAGTTCTTCCATCTCATTTTCATCGCCTACTTATTTTGATTTATATCATTGTATATAGTATTGTATAAATGTACTATTTATTTCTTTTTGATTACATTGTTATATTATCAGCTTCTGTTTCTATTGCATTTATCATTCTGGATTATTACCTTGCTTTAACTTGCCAATATAACACCGTGTACGCTCATTCTCCTCGTTCATAATTTTTTTTAGTTTTTAAATATCATTTTTTTCTATTCTGTATGTTTGTAGTGTATTATATTGTAACTTTGTGTTCTCTAATATTCCATATTTTTCTTGTGATCTTGATATTTTTCCAATTTTGGTGTATCCTTCTTTAGACCTTCTAAGTCTCTTGCATATTCTCTCAAGATTTTTATATAAGAAATAATTTGTCCCGTCAGATAAGCTTTAAGCATATTCCATATGAGAAAACTGTTTTCGGTGGAAAGAAGATTTAAATATTTTCGCAAAATATTTTTATATCTGTCACTTAAATTCACAAAAATCCTTCCTCTTTAAAATGTAGCATTAGGGCACCATCTATACATTCTTTCTTGCTTTTCTATTATTGTATAAGTTAATGTTAACGACAAGTGGTCTGATAAAAGTATTGCCAAATACTCCGTTTTTACCACTCTATTTTGTAGCTGGGCAGACATTGAAAATAGGTCAGTTCTTGTATGAATCATGTATCCTTAAGTAGAACAAGTAGTTTCTTTCTGAGGGGTTGAGCTGCCTCCGTATATCAATTAAATTTAAATCCTTTATAAATGACAATCGTTTTTGCAGCTTTCGCTCTTGTTATTTTTCTTGCTAATTTGTCCAATTTGAACCTAAACAAAAATTGAAATCTCCAATCAATATATTTTGTCTTCCCCTTGCGGTTTTAAAAAGACCATAAAGACTTCATCGCCATAATTTGGGATTTAAATGCTCATAAATGTCTATGATTCTGTATAAATTTTTACAATATGCCATTACAAATCTCCTAGCTTGATCAGTTAAATTATTGGTATATTTTTATTAATTAAAATCACTACATCTCTTGTTTTTGATCCAAATGAAAACTATATTACTTTCCCCCACCCATCCTCACTTTAATTTTGCATGTTCCAATTTGGTAAGATGCATTTCTTGTGAAAAGACTACATCTGTCTTTAATTTTTTTAGGTATGCCAAGACCAGTTTTCTCTTCACCTCTCCATTAATTCTATTAACACATTAAAACTAATAAATGTTAATGTTCTATCCATATTCTTCTTGAAAACAATTTTTTTTACAGTAAAATCTCTTTGACTCTTTAAATATTAAAGTGATCCTTCCCCTTTAAGAAAAACACACAATGTCCCAGCCCCAATGGTGACGAATACATTGAACCCTAAAAGCCTGTGAATAAAACCCACAGAATCTCTCGAGGAGAAGAATCCTTCCTTTTAGTGCCATTTTTTTTTCGTACTTCTTTCCAGACACCATTCTCCCCCTTGACTGGAGGCTCCATCCTGCTACCACTTTTCCCAGATATTTTTCCTTTTCACTGAGCTCTCCGTGAGCATTTCTATACACTTTACTTTTGAACAATAAATACAAGACAGTTTAGTAAAAATTAGAAAAATACAACTTTTACTCAGTTCCATTATCAAGATTTTCACCATCTTCTCCCTCGGCAACCTTGATTTTGTTTAAATACACTTCTCAGAAAGTCTACCTTGAATCTTGACAAATCGCTGGTTCCCTTGTGCTATTTTGACCCTCAAAGTCCTAGGATCTATTATTGAGTATTTCAAGTTTTTAACATGTTGTCTTTTCACATCTAATTTTTTTTCTTTTGTTTAATCAAGGTCGGGCTAAAATCTTGAAAAAAAAATGTAGCTTTCCATGATCAACCTCGGGTGGGCCATTATTCAGCCTCAGGTGGGCCATTATTCAGCTTAGAGCAATCATATGCTTCACACATGCATTTTTCTCAATTCAAACTCTTCTCAACCCATTCTCTCCCATTAAATCTTCAACAATCACCATTATTTTGGTCATTTTCTCTATCATATCTTTCATCACCGTTTCAACACTTATGAATCAGTTACTCAATTTTTCCTCTTTTTTTACAGGATGATGCTCAATTCTTGACCCGACTCCCCAGTTTTACTTGGTTCTGCCAGTCAAGTTGCCATTTTTGTACCACTGCTTTTTGGGCATTCATCCAATGTTCCTGGTTGAATAGGAGCTTCTTCAATCTTTGTTCTCAGCTGCCTTGGCTTCTTTTATCCATTTTTGATATAGTAAATCTTGATTTTCAACTTTTGACCATCTATTTAGTACTCTCCATGCAGAGCTCAACCAAAACATGTCTGTCTAAGTCCTTTGTATGGCCAAACCCCATTCTATTCCTTTTAAAACACCTAAATCCCGGTACCTGCATCAGCCAATCTTGCCATTCCTCCATCCAAATTTCAGTAACGGCCACAACATCATAGTTCCATGCACAGATTCATGCTCTGTTCATTCCCTTTATTCTTAATTCTCCTAGCATTGAAATCTTCTTTTCTTCTTCTTCTTTGGCTTGGCTGCGCGGACGAAGATTTATGGAGGGGGTAAGAAGTCCACGTCAGCTGCAGGCTCGTTTGTGGCTGACCAGTCCGATGCGGGACAGGCAGACACGATTGCAGCGGTTGCAAGGGAAAATTGGTTGGTTGGGGTTGGGTGTTGGGTTTTTCCTCCTTTGCCTTTTGTCAGTGAGGTGGGCTCTGCGGTCTTCTTCAAAGGAGGCTGCTGCCCGCCAAACTGTGAGGCGCCAAGATGCACGGTTTGAGGCGTTATCAGCCCACTGGCGGTGGTCAATGTGCATAGACACATTTCAAACCCTCTAACTGGCTACATTTATGTTTTGTCCCCTGCCTGTCCTTTCTCACCAACTCAGAACACAAAGCATCATGCTTTTGTCCTATCCTAATCTCTGCACTCACATTCTGATTCTTATCCGCCGCCAAACTAGTTTAAACTTTTCCCAACAGCTCTAGCAAACCCGCCCACTAGGATATTGGTCCCCTTCCAGCAGCCCATCCTTTTTTGTACAGGTCAGACCTTCCCCATTAATCTGAACCTCTGCCCCCTGCACCAACTCTTCAGCTGCATTCATCTGCCATAACTTCCTGTTCCTGCCCTCTCTGGTGCGTGGTACAGACAGCAATCCTGAGATTACCACCCTTGAGGTCCTGCTTTTTAATTTCTTTCCTAATTCCCTATATTCCCTCTTCAGGACGTCATCGCTACTCCAATCTATGTCACTGGTCCCCACATGGACCACAACATCTGGCTGTTCACCCTCCGCCTCCAGAATGCTATGAACTCAATCACAGACATCCCTGACCCTGGTATGTGAGAGGCAACGTAGCATCTGGGAACCTTAATCTCGTTCACCAAACCTCCTATCTGCTCTCCTAACCAATGAGTCCCCAATCAGCACAGCTCTCCTCTTCTCCTCTCTTCCCTTCTGAGCCAAGGGACTACCCTCTGTGCCAGAGACTGGACCACCACGACAGTATTCAAAACTATGCTTTTTGTTGAGGGGAACAGACATAAGGATATTCTGCACTGTCTGCCTCTTCCTTTCCCTCTCCTAACAGTCACTCAGTTACCTGTTTCCTGACTTTTAGGGGTGACAGTCTCCCTGAAGCTCCTCTCTATTACTGTCTCTGCCTCCTGAATGATCCCGAGTTCATCCAGTTCCTTATCACAGTCTCCCAGGAGCTGCAGCTGGATGAACCTCTTGCAGGTCTAGTCATCAGGGACAATTGTGCTATCCCAGATTTCCCACATAGACCTAGCTGCTGTCTCCATTAACCTTTCCTAACTAAATTCAAAGATCTTATTTCATTGGAATCAAGCATGTCATCAGCCTATGCTCTGAGAAGCCTCATGAGCCAAAGCCTCTTATACCCACTCCTTCCCTGAGCCACGCTCCACTTGAGATGCCCCTCTTTTTATTTGTCACTACTCTTTATCTTAATCACTCTTCCCACCAATAACTGTTCTATTAAACTCTTAACTTTTTAAAGGCACTCACACCCAAGGAACATGATGTTCCTTGTCATGGTCCCAAGGTGTCTACGTCCCATTTGATGTGCATGATATGTGTGTTAACTATCAAAGTCACATTTTATATGGATTAGTGGGGTTGAGTCACAAATTGAATTTGGAAAATTTTGATTACTCTTTCAAATTGCATGACTTTTAACCCAGCAATCACGGATAAATATTAACAAATAATTCTCCTTTATTTTTTATTTAAAATGACAAAAAAACTATTTCATCAAATGTTTTTCAGTTCTCATCAGTATTATTTAGTTAGAATCCAAGACTTTAACTGCACATCAATGTTCAAGATGTACATGGTAATTGTTCTGATACCACTGTTGCCATTTATGTGATCAGAAGTTAATTGCTAATTTTGCACTTTGTGTACATTTTCAGTGATTTAAACTAAATTTGTATATTTACAGGAATCTGTATGAAGAATGAATCATTCACAACCGATAAGTTAAATCAGAAGGCTGTTTTGTTAAACGTGAGAACCATCCTGTTTGGATTTGCCTAAGAAATTATGTTCATTGAAGGATGTGCCCTGCTTTGGATTCAATTAGAAGATTACATGGTCATGAACATCAACACTAGTCTGCAGGAATAAGTAAAGCTGAAAAAACTATTTTATTACAAAACATAAATTATCTTAAACCTTAGCACGGAATTGAAGTTTTTGTGAATCATGTACATCGTGATCAAGAAACTGCCAGGTCTCTCCATGTAGCGATTCTGTACAACTCCAAACACTCTGAACCATCCAATAGCACTAAATGAATGTGGATTATTATGAGACAGTGACTTTATACAAAATGGTGGTTTTTGAAGAGATAGTTCCTCATTGAGCCAGAACATCTCCTTGAATACTACGTACAGTGGGCAAGCACTGTACCATATGGTCACGTTTCAGAGACCATGATGACATGAAATCCGAAGATATCATCTGACTTTTGATATCTTTGGGCTGTCACAAGCAGAAACGTGAAAATGAATGGAGGAAATGAAAACGATGGTGAAAAAGATGGTGGGGGATCAGCAGTTCAAGTTCCAATAGGATGGCAGCGGCAAGTTGACCAGAATGGAGTGCTCTACATGAGGTACATGTTCTGTATTTACTTCATTGTTTTAAACACAGCAAAATGGTAGGTGGAACAAATAATGACTTCCAAGCTTGATTCTGGGTCAAATACAGAGTGCATATAACACATCAAATAATTTCTAATTGTACATTTATTGAATTTAATTTTTCACTGACTTTTTATTCAGTGCCTCACAATTCAGACAGAATTCCAACTATTTTATATAATATCAATCTTGTTATTGTTGTTTACTGTGTTATCCATGTAATCGTAAATAGTATGTTGACTTTCAACAAGATTGAAATAAAATAGTTGAGTTTTCAAAATATTTTAAAGAAATCTCACCAGAATGTTCTGTTGAGAATGAATCTTTGGATTTAGCAGTTCAGGAAGGCCTCATATTTAATTTGTAATTTATGTGGAGTTACACAGGTGATACCAGTGAGACACAAGGAAATTACAGTGAGTTTGTTCTTGAATGATACAGGCCATCCACAGTAATGAGCAGATTGAGTTTTTTTCCTTACAGCTATGAAAATATGGTAATCCTGCCTGCACAATAGGGCAGATCTGAAAAGAAAGAACAATGCTAAAGTGGAGAGGTGGAGATGGAACTAGTTCTGATGCTCATGGGAACAAATTATAGAAATACATCAGTTCATAGGAACATATTGGACTTTTGAATTTAATAGTTTTTGCATCCCAGGGATGGTTTGTAAGTGGTTAAAAATAGAAGATGTGTTCTTCCTAGTTCCTCTTATTAAGTTGTGTTGGGGGTTTTCTTTTATTTTGTGCAAGCCAACATCCTGTTTCACAAAGAAATTATAGCTGATCTATTTGAAGTCAAGTGCTAACTTAAGTACATTTTACAGCAAGAAGTCTCACAAATGTGCTGAATGTAACTTCAAATGATACATGTGGGTGAGAAAGAACACCTGGGAACTGCTCCAATATTAACTGTTGTCACGACTTTGTATGGTTCTGAATGGAATGGGCATTTTTAAAGAAAACTCTTAAAATGATGAAATAGATTCCCACAATCTCAGATATAGTTTTCACAAACTATTACTACCCATGTTCATGCAATTTTTGAACCATGACATCAAACACATGTTCTGTTTGTGAGCTAGTAGTTTTGTGTAAATAGAATCCTCTGACCTCTAACCAAATTGTCTGCTCACACATCTTGTGTACATGATACTTGTACCCACTAATTTGTACTGTTTGGAACTATCTTGTGCCTTTGTTTTGATGACTTCAATTGAATGTTAAAGTAGCTTTAGTTTTTCCAGAGTGAATGGTCTCAGCTCTATCTACATATTTTGATGGCTAAGGGTTTTATAATTTTCAGACATACTTTTATATTCCTCAAAAGTTGACAAAAGAAGTCAATTTCTCTCATGGCTTTCCAGATTGCTAAACGAATGGGAAGTAATGAGATTATGTCCATATTCCATGTTCAAACTCCTGATCTTGCACATTGCAGGTATCTTTAGAATAAATGACCTAATGAGCTGCCTATTTTTCCAGTACATTTAATTCAAAATCTTTAAACTCATTTGAGAATCTTCATGGTTGCAATCTTTTGGGTTTTTTAGATTTTGGAATTTCCTCAACTTTATATTCTTCACTTCATTCTTCCTGCTCCAGCAGATGATGTGAATCTTGATTAATCCACGTGCCATCCTTTTTAAACCATTCACTAAATTCCTCTAAGTAAAAACACCATGCTGGAAAAACTCAGCAGGTCAAACAGTGTACTTTATATAACAAAGATAAAGATACATAACCAATGTTTCAGACTTGAGCCCTTCATCAAGGTATGAGCAAAATGTAGGCAGGCACCCGAACAAAATGGTGGTGGGTAGGGGGATGAGTGCAGTCCCAAACGCAGGTAATAGGTGGATAAAGGAGGGAGGGCACACCAGCAAACAGGGACAAGGGGGATGGCTCTGTGAATGGAGAGGGAAGGGGGTGGAGAGCTGGAGGAAAGAAGACAGGGGGATAGGGAAGTGAGGGATAATAGAGAGTAGACTAGCAGAAACCGGAGAAGTCAATGTTAATGCCATCAGGTTGAAGAGTGCTCAGATGGAATATGAAATGTCGCTCTTCCAATTTATGGTTGGCCTTGATTGAGGTGTTACTCCTTCAGTTTACGGATGGCCTCTTTTGCTCTCTGATTTACTCACTGAATTCCTCTACCGTGATTCATTTTTACCTTATTGTCAACACTTTCTGTCCAACCTTTCTAATCTGTTTCTTCCAGGTTGAACATTGTTTATTTTCCTGCATGAGACATACAGGTGCCTAACCTTTTATCTCAGATCGTTAGGACTGGACACCTGCCATTGTTCGGAATCTTCCGGATTTTGGAATCATTTTGATTTTTGACTCTTTAAGCAAATGCATCACTACTACCCACCACCATGTGTCCTCCCCCATCCCCAGCTGGTGCCAGACTATTTTGCTCCCTAGGCCAAGCTGAGGGTGGTAGAGGAAGGTGTGGTTGCAGGTGCTGACCGGGCTGAGTGGTGGTTCGACATATGCTATATTGGACCCTCTTGATCAGAACATTGGTCAGGTGGACTTCAGAGGCAATGGAGTGGCTTGGGAGTTTGGCCAAAAAGCCACCCAGCATTACCTGCTGCTCAGAGCTGGTGGCTATGTGGATCAGATGGCTAGACATGAGGTGCAGCACTGTAGGTGGAGTGGGGCAGTGGAGCCAAGCTCTGGCAGCTTTCAGACATACTTGTCAGGCTGGCCCTTGGGCACACCCCAGCAGCGCAGTGCCATTCATAGCATGAACCCCCACCCCAATCTAACTCCCAACGGAGCAGCAGAGGAGCAGTGCTGCCAAGCTCGGAGTTTATGGAGCATTACACTGGATTGTGGCGACGGCTCGATGCAGAAGTAATGGCCATCTTCATTACCCATTATCCCCCATGCAGCTGGAATCACTCTGCCAGCGCCCGAGCAGTTCCAGCTACATGGGGGATTATGGATAAGGAAGACAGCCATTGCTCCTGGATTGAGCTTGCTTCTCTCCCACTGGGTGCTGGGGGCCAAGAGTCATCTTTCCACCAAAGTAAAGAGAGGGCACCCTCTAAAAACAGAGAATTTATTATGGGAAATAAACATTACTTATGTGTTATGTCATCTACTGAAAAAGTGCTGTTTTTTTGGAGCTTGGTGGTGTTTGGAATCCCAAATAAAAAGTTAGCCACCTGTATTGACACTAAGGGTTCAATATGATGCAAGCGATTGCTTCTGTCATAATCATCATCCCAAGCAAGGGAATTGTGACAGGATAATTCCATTGTACTGGACTCAAAAGACTATCACTTCTTTGGCCCACTTTCAACCATCAAGTATCCATTATTACCAATCCCATTTTCAAACTTCTGTTCCCAATCTTCTATAGTTTAGCTATTTAAGTACTCATCTAGATAAATATTTTAAGGGTTTCTGCCTTTACCACTCCTTTAGCCAGTGTCTTCCAGATTCCAAACACGTAGGTGAAAAAAATCCTATTAGGATCTGTTCTACACCTACCTTTCACTTTGTTTTTCATCAGAAAAGCTACTTCTTGGAAAGCAATTCTCAGTGAATCTGTAGTTACTACTCTCCAACTGTAGTTGAATATATTTCCGTGTTTCTGGTCTGATTTTATTTTTGCTTTTTGATTATTTTCTTCCCCCACCCCCAAAACCTCTTGTGGGGCCTTAGTCAGAGAAAGGCTATGTAAGATGGCAGGAAGAGCCAGAAAATCTTGTGATATGTACCAACATAACCAATACGTGAGTGCACATTGGTGCAGCTGGTACATGCACTCCCTCAGAGCCCCAGCAATTAAGTTTTCATCTTCTCCGTGTCCACTTGCATTTTTACCTGGTCTTCCAATTTCCTTTCCACATCCCAAAGATTAGCCACTGTAAATTTCCCTTTGTGTGTAGGTGAGTGGTAGAATTTGAAAGAGATGACAAGATCTGGAGAAATGCTTAAATGGGTGCTTGATGATGGGCAAGGATGGGCCAAAGTTCCCACATGTCTCCGTCTATAGTATTCAAATAAAGCAAAAAAAATCCCACAAAATGGCCAACGAATGTGGCGACCGCGCAGACCTGGAGATAACACCGGCCATCGTCCCAGGTGACTTCCACACGGCAAGAAGACAAGGAACTCTAGGGGGAATGCCAGCCATCCCGGTGGCGCTGGCCCCTGACGTCAGTGCCTGGGGCCCATGTAACCAGAGCTGCTAGTGCAATAAGGCAGACTTCAATTTTGACTCCTCATGTTTATGTCTTCCTTCCACACTCATCGTCGCACGTAAGCTACATTGATGACCCTGACAAATCCAACCGGCAGTTAGACCCGAAGATGATGGATCAAGTGGACTCAGCAACCAACCATGTGGTCTCTCTCAGGCTTCCGACATTCTGGGTGTCGAAACCGCACATGTGGTTCGAGCAGGCAGAGGCTCAGTTCCAGCTGTGCCACGTCATCGCCAATGACACCTGCTACTCCTACATTGTGAGTGCCCTCAATCAGGGCACAGCAGCATGGATCATAGACTTTCTGCAGCAGCAGCTAGGGCAAGGCAAAAATGTGGCCTTCAAAGAGCTGTTAATTTGCACTCTCAGGCTTTCCCAGCACGAGCGCGCCGCGCGATTGCCGCATATGGATAGATTGGGGGACAGGCCCCGTCTGGCCGAATGAGTGAGATGTTCGCATTAACCGAGGGCCACAAGCCTTGCCTGCTGTTCGAGCAGATCTTTGTGGAGCAGCTGTCCAAGGATGTACAGCTCTTGCTCATAGATGAGGACTGCAGCAGCCTCGGAGAGTTGCCACCTGGACGGACATGCTCTGGAGAGCAATAAAGGACACCAGCGCCGACATAGACCACATCAGCAAACTCCACGAACAGCCCCTGGTGAGATCAAGGCTAGTGGAGAGGTAAGTGAACACCCCGGGACACCGATGCTACTACCATCAAGCGATGGGGTACAGAGGCCCATCGATGCCGCCCACCCTCTGGGTTTTCAGGAAATGCCCTAGCCAACCATCGTTGATGGCTGCGGCATTTGGCCTATGTGATAGCCTTCTCTACATCTGGTACTCTCTGTTGGGCAGGCGTTTCCTAGTCAGACAGGTGCCAACATCTGCTGCGGCAAACAGGGCCCAACTCTGAGGGCAGCCAACAGCTCCTGCATTTGAACATTTGACACATGCACCATCCCCCTTCAGTATGGCAACAGTCGCTTTACGTGGACCTCTACCCTCACGGCAGTGGTGCAACTGCTCCTCAGGGTTGACCATCTTTGGGCCCACTGCTTGCTGGTTGACCTCAAGGGATGGCGCTTGGAGCACGACAGAACTTTTCAGACTCTGCCTCTGGGAGAAGTCAAGCTGCCCCCCACCTGGACTCTATAATACTGTTGGACAATGAATTCACTTGCATCCTGGCAGAGTTCCCATTGATAGTTCTCCATGGCTAAGCCAAAGCATGGGGAAAGGCATCACATATTGACCGAGGGGCGGTGCCCCCACTCCACGCCAGGGCACGCCAACAACCCCCCCCCCCTGAAAAGCTCGGCCTGGTGAAGGAGGAGTTTAAGAAAATGGAGGAGCTTGGGATTATGTGGTGCTCGGACTGCCCCTGGGTCTCTCTCCTCCAAGTGGTGCCCAAATCAGCAAGGGGTTGGAGACTATGCGGGGACTACCACCACCTCAATGAGGCCACCACACCCAAGAGATATCCTGTGCAACACATCCAAGACTTTGTTGCCAACCTGCGTGGGCTACAGATGTTCTCCAAAGTGGATCTCATCTGGGGGTACAACCAAATCCCTGTTCACCCCATGGACGTCCCCAAGGCTACAATCAAAACCCCCTTTTGTTTGTTCAGATTCCTCCGCGTGCCCTTCAGTCTATAGAATGCAGCACAAACTTTCCAGTGGCTGATGGACCCAGTGGGCCAGGACCTCCCATTTGCGTTCATCAATTTGGATGATATCCTCATCGACAGCCACAAATATCCTGCTGCTCACTGGTGACAGCTGAGCTTCCGGCTGAACGAGTTCGAGCTGACCATTAACCCTGCTAAGTGCTAGTTCAGTCTGGACACCATTGACTTCCTGAGGCACAGAATTAACGTTTCCTAGTCACACAGGTGCCAACATCTGCTGCGGCAAACAGGGCCCAACACTGAGGGCAGCCAACAGCTCCTGCATTTGAACATTTGACACATGCACCATACCCCTTCAGTATGGCAACAGTCGCTTTACGTGGACCTGGAAGGTTGAGGCGGTCTGGCACTTCACTAAGCCACGCACAGTGAAAAGACTGCAGGAGTTTGCCGGTATGATAAACTTTAACCACGGGTTTATACCAGCAGCGGCATGCATCATGTGTCCCCTTTTTCCGCTGATGACCAGCAAGGCAAAAGACATTTCTTGGGACGAGGAATCCTCCAGGGTGTTCCTGAGGGCCAAAGACGCACAAGCGTCCTGGTCCGCCCCAGTCTGGATTCACCTACCACTCTAACTGTTAATGCCTCCAGCACTGCAGTAGGGGACATGAGGGAACCCCTGGCCTTCTTCAGCAGGCATCTCCAACCCCTCCAGAACTCAAATACAGCGCTTTCGACCGGGTGCTGTTAGTGCTGTACTTGGTGGTAAGACGTTTCCGTTACATTTTGGAAGGCTGGTAATTTAGGGTGTTCACTGACCACAAGACATCGACTTTCGGTTTCCATAAGGTAGCAGACCTGAGGTCGGCCTGAAATCAGAGGCACTTGTCCTACGTGTCCAAATTTACCAAGGAAATCCAACATATCGCAGGGAAAAACAACATGGTGGCTGATGCCCTGTCACGCCCTGTGATTGGGTCAATACATGCCCTGCATCAAGGGGTCGAACGTGGCCCTCACCAAAGCACAGCAACGAGTCCCTGAGATCCCCGCTTACACAACAGCCGTCTCAGGATGGAGGTCATCCCTGTTGGCCCAGGTAACCTGATACTGCTGTGTGACATTTCTACTAGAAGCCCCCGCCTCATCGTCCCAGCTGCATGGAGATGCCAGGTTTTCGAGGCTATCCACACCTGGCACAGCCTGCTATCTGTGCCACGGTTAAAATGGTGGCTAACAAGGTTTCTCTGGCGTGGCCTCCATGAATAGGTCAGCAAGTGGGCCAAGACCTATACAAATTCAGTCCTCCAAAGTGCAGGTTCACACCAGACCACCTACACAGACTTTTGAGCTGGCACAGTGTAGGTTTAGCCAAGTACACATTGACTTAGTGGGGCTATTACTGGTTTCCCGTGGGGCGAGATACCTCGACCATGGTAGATCACTCCACGAGGTGGCTAGAGGTGGTCCCGCTGGCTGATACCACCACAGAAACCTGTGCCAGGGCACTCGTTGAAACATGGGTGTCCTGACTCGGGGTCCCAGAGCACCTCACCTCAGATTCACCTCTGGGCTCTGGGTGGCGCTGGCTAACTTTCTGGGGATGCAGCTCCACCATGGCATATCACCCTCGGCCCAACAGGGCACTTGTACCTCAAGGAAGCTTTGATGGCCCGGCTCAAGGGTCCCACTTGGGTCCTGTTGGGAATCCGTACCGTGCCAAAGGAGGGCTTTAATGCCTCAGCAGCGGAGATGGTCTACAGCGCACCTTTAATCATCCTGGGGAATTCCTGGCCCCCGATTAGACACCCGAAAACCCTGCTGCGAACCTTGAGAGCCTGTGGCAGAAGCTGGGGTCCTTGGTCCCATAGCAACCCCCACCGCACAACCATCCCAAGCATAGCATCCCAAATAACTTAAGGACTTGCCGGCACGTGTTCATGAGGAGGGGCACACACAGACCACCATTACAATGACCCTATGAGGGGCCCTACCATCAACCACCTGAAACTGGCATATCTGGATTGTAATGAACCTGTCTGCACCATGCCCCCATGACGCAGGGGCATGCCATCAAAAGCTACAGACAATTGCCTTGTCATTGGTTCTGGGGTGGGGGGGGGGGTGTTCGTGTAGCAGCCCGTGCATGGAGATGCGAACCGGCCCACAAAATGGCCAACGAACACGGCAACCATTCAGACCTGGGGGTGACACCGGCTGTCGTCCCAGATGACCTCCGCATGTTGGGAAGATGAGAAACTCCTACGAGAATGCCGGTCAACCCAAGTTCGGTGCTTCAATGACACAGACCCATGACTTCAGCGCCAGTGGCCCGTATAAGCAGAGCTGCCAGTGCAATAAAGCAGGCTTCAATTTCAACTCCTCGTGTGTGTCTTCCTTCCACGCTCATTGTAGTGCATAAGTTACAATCGTTTAAATTGTTTTTTATTTCACATTTCCACCATCCATAGAATTTTGTTGTTATTGGTATTTTTTTCAGAGATAGCAAGAATGGGGATGTTTACTTTATTTGTCAGCGCAGGAGAAAATGCATCATTTGAGATATCTGACATGCTAAAGATTCAAATTTAATTTGCTTGTGACATACTGAGAGATCTTTTATGACATTAAATGCAAATGTTATTTTTGCTCACATTATCTAGAGGGAGTGGAATGTGCACTGACCATTGCAAACTTCCCGGAAGGTCTTGGCTTCAATATTCTGGACTGTGCTGTGGTAATAGATCTCTGACATACTGGAGACATCACATCAGACTTGTGCCAAAAACAGTTGGAGCTTCAATAACCCCTGCTGAAAATAGGGCATATGTAAATGTTGCCCAAGGATAAGACATTAATGCTTGATGTTACCCACAGCTTACTAATATTGACAGGCAGGGATTAAGTAAGGTTTTTTGAATTTATAGTTCACTTGCCAGGATAGAACAAAGAATTGCAACACAGTACAGGCCCTTCAGCCCACATAAACCTTCTCAACAATCTTAACCCATAACCTTCTATTTTTTCTTTCTAGAAATTTATTTTAAATGTCCCAATCGACTACTCTGTGGGGTGGGGTGGGGGTGGAATTTACCCCTGACATCTCCTCAAAACTTTCCACTTTCACCTTATACAGATGTCCTCTGGCCTTTACTTCTTTACGCCCTGGGAAAAGGGTTCT
Organism: Narcine bancroftii; assembly: GCF_036971445.1. Lineage (NCBI taxonomy): Eukaryota > Metazoa > Chordata > Chondrichthyes > Torpediniformes > Narcinidae > Narcine > Narcine bancroftii. The sequence continues at coordinate 269,397,346 of NC_091472.1, read as the reverse complement.
GGCTGTTTACCCTATCTATGTCTCATAATCTTGTAGACTTCCATGAAGTCCCTTCTCATCCTCTTTGTTCCAAAGAGAAAAGCCTGTGCTCTGTTACCCATGCCTTATAAAACAAATTCTCCAATCCAGGCAATAACCTGGTAAATCTCTACAACCTCCCCAAAACTTGGACATCTTTCCTGTAATGAGGTGAACAGAATTGAGCTTAATTTTCCAAGTTTCAAAGAGCTGAAACATTAGCCCCCTCTAAACAATCCCCTCTGCATACCTGCCTAGCCTTTCAATAAACTTTGTATCCTTGGATATCTTAAAAGTATCATCCTTCATTTTATTGATTATAGGTTATTGACTTTCTGTCTAGTCAAATTGTCAAAACTTCTCTGGTTCCTATACATTTCAGTCAAGTCCCATCTTATTCTTCTGAAGTCTTGCAAACCTTTTTTTTTAACCTTTCCTCATTAGACTATCCTCCCACAGTGAAGCCTAGTTTTGATGCTTGCATTTTCCCATTGGAGGATGTTTAACATTGCATAGATAAGTAAACTAATACAGAATTAAAGTTATGTGCAGAATTATAATGAAAGGAAATTGGAAAAAAATTCACACTGGCACTTCTAACTTGCTATATCCGAAAGGGAATGTGGTTCTTTGTGGTTTTTATTATGTTACCGATACACCCTGATTTACAAAACTAGTGTTCCCACGGAATCTTTTGTAAACCGAAATGATGGAAAGCAAAGAAGCAAGTATCATTGATTTCTATGGGAAAAAGTTTTGAGTGTTCCCAGACCCAAAAAAAACCTACCAAATAGCATAAAACCTAAAATAACACTAGCATTTATTAAAAGCAGGAATTATATGATAAATGCACAGCCTATAAAATAGAAATAATGTATGTACAGTGTAGTTAGGCTGAGTCTTCAGAGGATGGGGTGGTGGGAGGTATAGGAGACTGGGAAGTATGAGAGAGAGGAAGAGTGAACACAGATGTATTTGTAAAAGAGAATTTGCGTAAAGCAAGGTATACCTGTATTTGATTCTACATTTTGTGCAATTTTCTTTCAAGTGATTTATGCTGTTCAAACATGTCTGAATTTGTGACTTTTTTTTCCTTTGTATCCTATTGCTTTGGTCCCTTAAAGCTCAAATTGCTGTTGAATTCTATGACACCTGCCTGATCCCAATCTATATTCTTGCCCATTATCCGATCACCTGAGCTAATACCTCATTGCTTTATTGTTTGCCTTTGTTTCAAAGCCTTAAGTGTTTTAACTCATTTTGGCCATGCAATATTCTCTTGTTTTTTTTTTCAATTTCAAACTATTAGAAGTTGGCCATTTTGGCCATCAAGTCCATATTGGTTAAAATACATTCTCAACAAACTCTTGTATATGTGAAGAACTTGACAACATTTTTGCTTTCCCTTTTTTTTCTTCAGTCCAAGTGGCTCAGTATTGGCCTGCATTGAGCAAGTTAAAACCTATCTACTTACTGATGGAACTTGCAAGTGTGGCTTGGAATGTCCTCTTATTCTTTCAAAGGTAAAATTGAAATTTTATATTTTTAACAACTTATGAGATGTTTTCTGGTATAATATGATTATTACAGAAAGACAATAACAATTTGTTTCTGATACAAAATGCAAATATTGCTTGTTATGAAGTATCAAAACAGTGTGCCTGCTTGGAATCCTGTTAACGACATTAACTGTATAGTACAGATAATGGGTCATATCTGACACAGCACAAAAGAACTGAAGCTGGTTGGCCATGTGAATTTTTAAAGAACTGAGAAACTAACTCTGAAACTGACAAGCCAGAATAAACTTTGCAAATTAATAATGGAACAATGGTGGTGAGTAAGTAGTGATAGATAATGCTTTATAGAGTTGAGTACGGTGGGAATGAAAGATGACTGAGAAAGGTGAAATTTGTTAGTTTACATGCCTTGACAGCAGCTTCAGAATAGGACTGACCAAAGTGATGTTGTACACTATGGAAAGAAAAGTTTGCTAATTATAGAGAGGGATTGACAGATGAAGGAAGATACTTATTAGCAGCAAGACTTTTAATGCTGCCCAGTCCAGAAGGATATTATTAAAAAGAAGGATTTGGAAGGGGTTCCTCAACTCAGAGTTCCAGAGAGAAACTACAGCAATGAATAGAAGCTAAGTTATATAAAATTGTCCTGAACAGGAAAGTCTTCTACCTCATAGCTAAGTAAGTTTACTCAGTGATACATCTCATGTCAACTGTAAAAAGTTGGAGGCGTGACACATGATGATGTGGAGTTAGACTGCAAATCCCTACTCTGCTTGAAAAAGTTGAGAAAAAGAGTCAAAAAAGGTTGAAAAAGTTAAGAAAAATAGAAGAAAAAAGTATTTGAAGATTTAAAGAATAATTAAAATGCCACCAAAGAAAGAAAAACCAGTTGTACTAATACAAGAAATGGAGCAAGAAAAAGATCAAGATCAAGATAAAGAAGAGAGGCCTACCTTGTGCATAAGGTTCTGGCCAAGGGAGACAAGCCGGGACCTGGAGAGACCTTGGACATCGTTGTGGAGGGTCTTTCCCGAAAATGGCTGCCCACTACCGATGAAGAAAATGATTGCGCATGTGTGAGGAGTCACGCATGTGCAGAGTGCAAAAAAAGGAGGCAGTTTTTAAAAAGACTTGGCTTCTAGCTCCAGTGGACAGGATGAAGAGCAAGAAAAATGCTCTGAACAAGGATTTATGGACAGAACGATGGGGAGAATGAAAGAGACATTTATTTCTATGGCTGATATGGATAATTTCCAAAGTTAAGAAATGTGGAGAGAATATTGCTGAAAATAGGTTTTACAAGGAAAATTGAAAAAATAATGCAGCTGGCATACAAAATATTTGAAATTATGGATAGAAAATATTAAAGGAAATTAATTTGAAATTCAAGGCATTAAGGAACAAATAAGGTACAAGCTGAAGAGGCTGCAACAAAAGAACAATTGATGCAAAAAATTGACATTTTAGAAAATTTCAGCAGAAGGAATAACATAAAGATTGTTGGACTTGAAGAAGGTGATGAAGGACAGGAAATTAAGTTTTTACAGCATTGTGTTCCAGAAACTTTGGGAGTAACTGAATTCCAAAGAGTCATTGAGATAGCGAGAGCACATAGAACACTGAGACCAAAGCTACAACCATTTCATAGACCTTGTCCAATAATTGTTAAATTTCTTCATTATGAAGTAAGAGAAAAGATCTTGGAACTGGCAGCTAAACAGGCAAAGAAAAGACAATTACCTTTGGTTTTAAATGGAAATAAAATTTTCTTTTAACCTGATATAGTTTTGATTTGTTAAAAAAGAGAAAGGAATTTAATGCTGTTAAAAATGTATTGTGGAAAAAAGGTTATGCCTTTGTCTTGAGGTATCCAGCAGTTTTAAAAATTTTTGTCCCAGACAGAAAAAAATAGATATTTTGCAGATCCTAATGAGGCAAAGCTACATGCTGATTCTTTGCCAGAAATACTTGTAAGATCCCAATGAGTGTGAAAGAGTTAAAATGTAACTGAAAATTTTGAGAAAGTTTAATTGGGAGGATGGTTTTAACCTATAATTAATCTGTATATGTTTTTTAAAAATTATTGAATGAATAGTCATAATGCAACTGGGGAATGTATTGTATTTTGAGTGAGTTAGTTGGGAAAATGGAGCTTACTACTGCGGAATCATGCAAGTAAGGGTGTTTTTTACTACAACCCATGTAGATCAGGGAGTTAAAGCCATTAAAACATCATGTGTCTTTGGGGGCGGGGGGGATTTCTTTTCTCTTCCTTTTGTTTGTTTTTTTAATATATATTTGTTTCCTTTTTTTGTTGTGCACCTAGATTCATTAAGATTAATACTAGATATGTTTTAACATTGTGAAAGTGGGAGGAGTGGGAGAAGATGGATGGTCAAAGGATTTTATAGAGGTACCTGATGGCAGGGAAATAAATTTTGCTACAATTAATATAAATGCAATACAGAATCAAATAAAACATTTAAAAATTACTAATATATACGAAAGAAAACAAATGTAGATATAGCTTTTTTTTTACAAGAAACTCATTCGGTGGAAAAGGAGCATCAAAAGTTGAAAGGATATTGGGTTGGATTGGTATCTTAATTCAAAAGCTAGAGGTGTGGCAATATAAATACATAAAAATTTACCAATTAGAATATTAAGTACTACTATAGATATAGCCGTAAGATATGTAATGGTTACATGTCAAATCTATTCAGAATATTGGACTTTATTAAATGTTAACACACCAAATGCAAATGATGGAAAATTTATACAAGACATATTTCTGCAATTAATGCGTGCAAAAGGGATAATATTAGTAGGAGGAGATTTCAATTTTACCTTTGATCCAAAGTTAGATAGATTGGGTAGTAAAATTATAAAAAGTAAAGCAGCTAAAATTGTTACAGATTTAATGAAAGATATGGGATAGATATTAAGAGAAAAACTCATCCAAGTGATCGAGACTATTCTTTTTATTCTTTTAGGTATAAAACATATTCATGTATAGATATGTTTATGGTCTCTGCACAGTTACAAGCTAGGGTTCAAAAGGTAGAATATCAAGTGAGAGTTTTATCTGATCATTCACCTTTAATTTTGTCAATTTCTTTGGAGGAAGAATAAAATATAGGCTATAGATGGAGACGTAATACAATATTATTAAAGAGAAATGATTTTTGTGAGACAACAGATAATTTTTCTTGAGAAACTAATGAAAAATCAGTGATGAATAATTTTACTATATGGGATTCCATGAAGGCATATTTAAGAGGTCAAATAATAAGTTATACATCTGAGATAAAGAACATATGAAAGGGGTAGACAAATTGGAAAAGAAAATATTAAATTAAGAGAAGGAGTTACAGCTTCAAAAAAATGAAGAGAAAAAAGATTATTGGAATCAAAAAAATTAAGATTTAATACCAATACATAGAGTAGAAAGAGATATCATGAGAACTCAACAGAAATATTATGAACAAGGTGAAAGAGCTCACAAAGTATTAGCATGGCAGTTGAAAGTGGAATAAGTATCAGGATCAATAGTTGCAATGAAGGAAACTGGCCAAATTACTTAAAAATGCAAGAAATAAATGATAATTTTAGAATTTTTTATTAAAAATTATATCATTCGAAATCTCTGAAAGATGGAAAAAATTTAGAAAAATTTATCACAACTTAAACTACCTATGTTAAATATGAAAGAAAAATTATTTATCTAATTCTTTTCCTGTGATAGAAGTGTATGAGTCTCTGATGTCATTACAGAATAATAAAGCCCCAGGAAAAGATGGTTTTCCTCTGGAGTTTTATAAAGAATTGAATGAATTATTAACTCCTATATTATAGAAAGTATTAGATCAAATGAGAGAATCACATGATCTCCCAGAATTTTTGAAAACAGCATTGATAACAGTTGTTCCAAAAAAAGGGAAAGATCCTTTACAACCTTCCTCTTGTAGACTTATCGTTATTAAATACAGATTATAAATTTGATTTTAAATTATTAGATAATAGATTAACCAAAATCAGCTTATTCCTTTTACTTTGAATAATCTTTTTTTATATATTTAGTATAGTAAAGGTATACAGAGAATGAAAGATTTTTTTAGTTTTTTTATGACTTTTGAACAAATGAAAGAGAAATATGAAATACCAAATAATACAATTTTTTCATACTATCAACTTAAAATATATTTAAAAGGGAAATTAGGTATGAGTTTAGGACTGCCAGAACAGAGACAATTTGAATATTTAATTACAGATTCATTTATTGAGAAATTTATTACAAATGCTATATTTAAAAATATATAAATCAAAACAAAGATGGGGAAAAAGATATAAATATACAAATTCAAGAAGAAGTTTGGTCGAGATTGTGGCAAGAGAGTGTAACAAAGACAATTAATGTTAGATATGAAATGGTACAGTATAATTTTTTACATCAATTGTATTATACTCCATATAAATTAAACAGATTAAACTCAAATAATTCTGATAAATGTTTGAGATGTAATAAGGAAGTAGGGACCTTTGTACATTCAGTTTGGTTCTGTGTTAAAGTGGAAAAATTTTGGGAAGATTTGAGTATATTGTTTGGACAAATTATGAAGATAAAAATACAAAAGAATCCAAAAATATTTTTACTTGGTAATATATATACATATATTCAGCAGTCCACGCTGCTGAAGATCCAGCTGCGCTGGGTGGGTCACGTCTCCAGAATGGAGGACCATCGCCTTCCCAAGATCGTGTTATATGGCGAGCTCTCCACTGGCCACCGTGACAGAGGTGCACCAAAGAAAAGGTACAAGGACTGCCTAAAGAAATCTCTTGGTGCCTGCCAAATTGACCACCGCCAGTGGGCTGATATCGCCTCAAACCGTGCATCTTGGCGCCTCACAGTTTGGCGGGCAGCAACCTCCTTTGAAGAAGACCGCAGAGCCCACCTCACTGACAAAAGGCAAAGGAGGAAAAACCCAACACCCAACCCCAACCAACCAATTTTCCCCTGTAGCCGCTGCAACTGTGTCTGCCTGTCCCGCATCGGACTTGTCAGCCACAAACGAGCCTGCAGCTGACGTGGACTTTTACCCCCTCCATAAATTTTCGTCCGCGAAGCTAAGCCAAAGAAGATATATATATATATATATATATATATATGTATATATATTACCAAGTAAAAATATTTTCACACACACACACACACACACACAACATATACATATATATATATATATATATGTTTTGTGTGTGTGTGTGTGTGTGTGTGTGTGTGTGTGAGAAAGATTTGAAATTGAATTTGGATAAATATCAAGAAAAATTTCTTAATGTAGCAATAATGGTAGCTAAAAAATGTGTAGCAGTGACGAGGAAAACTGAAAATTTTATAATGATGGACAGATGGAACACTGAAATACAAAATTGTATACCATTAGAAAAAATTACTGATAATTTAAGAAATCAGATTGGGAATTTTTCTAAGATTTGGGAACCATATATGGAAATTGTTGATAAAAATCCATCCACATCACCCATTCCTCTCAATTAATAATTAATAATCAGGAGATACAATAGTTATATCAAGAGAATATGTTTACAATGATTAATATATAGTCTTTTTTTTTCTTTTCCTCTGGGGGTGTGGTTTTGGGGGAAAATTATAAAAAAAATATGTTATCTTGTATTGAATAATATTTTGTATTATCTATATATAATTGAATAGTATTGATACAAGTGATAAATAAAATTTTCAAAAAATGCTTGTAAAATGCTGGCTGAATGGAGACTAAAATTATGAGTGCCTCGTAGATTCTTCTTTCTTTCCATGCTTTCTTCCTCTGTCCTTGAGTGAGAAATTATTGTGTTTTGAGTACTATTTTTGTTTTATGTGAAAGACCCAAGTTTGCACATAATAGTCCACATGCCAGTCAGATTCCTTGAAGATTCTATTGCACTTTTCAAGATAGGCACAACCAATGAAATTATATCTGCTCTAAGTGATCCCGCTGCGTGTTATTGTTGTTAAGGGTCGTGCCATTAAGAGTATATTTTTCTCCTACATTTGATCTCCCAAAATGCAACTAGAATAACATTGAATCTATACTGTACCTGGAAAAAATTTACTTTGAAATTGATCAGATCAGCAATGCAAATATCATCTACAATTGGTTATACTTTTAAAAAAAAAACATTAAGCTTCATCTATAAAATTACTTTGCAAGCAGTCTTGCTTGATTTAACCTTGCTTATTTGGAGCAATTGGGCTGCGTCTTGTTGCACTCACAGTTCCTTTTTTTTTACATAATTCCTCTTTGGTTAAGTAATACAACCTAGAAAAGACAGACATGTTCTTGACATAAACCTAAACATGAATGTGGAAAGGGGCTGAGGGGAGCATCTATGCCTTTTCTCTCCATGGACATTACCTGACCTAAGCATTTCATGTTTCATTACAAGAAAATAAGAAATTAATTTCCTTTGCAAATATAGAAGTTGCTAGTTGTTGGGTTAAAATTGTATATTTTTTCACTGGTGTTGCTTTTGAATTCTGGGAAGTTGTTTGATTGAATATTTTAAAAATAATTGTCTCATTTTGCACCTCTTTACCAAAGTGGAGGAAGGTATGCTGAGTGGTTGCATCATGTTATATTTGTATAATGTTGGTCCCCAATGTGATCAGTGGTTTACTTTTCCATGAGTGTATCACTACATCCAGAATTACCATTGAAGCAATGAAGTAGTAACAGTAATGTCTTGATTTAAGGTGTTCACTTTTGATCCTGGAGCAACTGTCAAGCAAAGAACAGCAGAGGATGTCAAAGCTGATGAAGATTTGACAAAGCTTTGCATCCATAAACGAAAAATCATTGCCGTAGCTACACTACATAAAAGTATTGAGACACCACATCCTTCCTTGCTTCTAACAAGCCCAGGTGGTGGAACAAGTAAGTTTACAAAAACAAAAATATTATTCAAATGCTTTAGATCTTGATGTAGATTGTGATTTGTGTAATCTTCTTAATTTTACTGTTTATTATTGCTCTTTGACTACAGTGATATTTTAGTTTGCCTTCGAACAATAGAGAATTCTTCTGATTTCATTGCAGATTGTAGTTTTACTGTGATTCAATGTTGACAACATCCTTTTAGTTGGCAAACTTGAAATGTTTAGTGTTACAAGATCAAACCAGCAACCACAAAGAAGACATGTCACCCAGGGGTAAAGATGAACAATTACTTTATTAACAAAATTCATATTCAAACTTTAATTCAAAATTCCCCCCCCCCCCCTTTTATAACAATGCCCCCTGGTTACTATGCAAATTTCTATAACAGTGTAAATCTAATAAATTCCCCAGCCTAAATATAACATGTGTAATTAAAGTCTGTTATATTTCCAACCAGCCCAAGAAAAACTTAGACACAAAACAAACACTAAACACACAAGACTCACAAAACTGATCTCATCCGAAGCAAAAATCTTAAACAAAATTCAGTTTGATTGGTAAACTGAAACCAAAAGATCTTTGAGGGATAGAGAGCACAAAATTCGAAGTTGTCTTCTTATGTTGCTTGCAGAGAGAGGAACAATGGCGTGGTCCGGATCCTTCTGGGTGCCTTCAGAATGTTCATCCATTTTAAAATACCCAACATTCTAAACGGTCTTCCAGACAATGACTCATGTTTTAGGCCTTCTTCCACTTCACAGCCACACTCAGTGGTGGTTTGTCGTCCAAGTCCAGAAATTTTTAGATCATTTTCTGCACATGCCCAATCTGTCTCCCACTCTCTAAACAGTCCACCTTCACCTTGGCTCTTTAAAGCAAACTGTCACTTTCTAACACAAAACCACACAACACATAGGCCAATACACAACTCTGTAACATTAGAAACCAATATTAAAAGTGCACTGATTTAAACTGCTGTTCATCTGGAATGGAGTGCATGAAAGACAACAGCACTGGTGTTGCAATAACAGTGTATTCAGATAATAATTGTTGACAGCTGGGTTGATGGAAATAGCTTAAACTAGTGTATGAAAATAATTATTGGTATTGGAAAAAAAGTGGAGAGGAGGGTGATTAGGAGACGATAGCACAATGATGAAGATACTGGAGGACTAATCAGTAGACTGGACCATTGACCTAGAGACAAAATCTTGATTCCCATCACCCCAAATGGAGAATTTCAACTGGAGTAAAATTATTGAAATGAAAAATTTCTCATGACCATGAAACTCCAGTATTGCTTTTGGATTCTCAGTGTTGTTGCTAATGGAGCTGCTGTAATCCAGATTCAATCACGTTCTCTCATGCTGCCTTTATGGAGTTTGCATATTCTCCTTGTGGCTGTGTGAGTTTCCATCCCAAATACTTCATGGTTGTTAGGCCACTTGGCCGCTGTAAACTGCCTGTGTGTAAATGGATGGTAGAATAGTTGATGGGAATATGAGGGGAATAAAATTGGATTATTGAGAATGGGTATGATGGTTGGCATGAATTTGGTGGCCCAAAGGGCCTGTCTTCCCTCTCTCTGACTCTCTTTATAATTATGCCAAATTAAGTTTTTAGTCACTTGATGGAAGTTGAGGAAGGCTATCTTGGCATTAAAAATATTACAGAAACACAATATTACAGGAAACAATTTCTGCTGGGTGCCAACAGCTTCTTCTGTTTTTATTTTGGCTTCATTTCATTCAAGATATATATAAGTACAAGTGGATGCTTTTAAGAGTTTTGATTCTTTAGTTCTATTTATATTTTAAGGTTTATATAAGTACAAGTGGGTGCTTTTAAGAGTTTTGATTCTTTAGTTCTATTTATATTTTGGTTGCAGGCTGCCCATCAGGGAATGTCACCTTTTTTTAATATTTTCATTTCTTAGGCACTTAGCTGTAACAAACCACAGAAAAATGCCTTGTTTAAAATGTTGTCCTTGGGGTACAGGTAACCTAGATGATTCTGTTTATACCCCCCTTTGTAGTTGGCCCTATAACATTACAAACTTAATAATTATATTCCATAACTGATAAAGTCTGGCATTTTACTTTTCTGAAGGGCATGAGTGAAGCAGTAGGGTTTTTGGAACAACCCATTGTCAGGTCAAACTGGATTTTTATCATTTTACTTTTTGCCCTTCCAGACCTTTTTGTGACTTCCAGGATAATCACGAAGCTACCCAACTTGACAGCACATAGCAGCTGGTCACGTAAAATGCATTCTGTGCTGTAAGCAATAGACATATGGGGACATTAAAAAAATTATTAAGTTGATATGGTATAAGGATCTTCATTAAAGCAAGTGTCCAATGTTATTGCAAATAACATTGCAGAAGAAATTGTTAATTTAATTTATAATTTTTTTTTAATGCTGTTTTGTGTATGTTCAGTTTTCAGATTTGGAAAAAGTATATCATGAAATTATCAAGTGGAAACCTGTTTTAAGACTGCATTAACATACTTCAACAACCATTTTAATTGATGTATATTTTTTATGAAGACCTGTTGAATATTGATTGGCCATTCCTGATTATTTCAGCGAATCTTTGTGTTTTCCTTTTCCATTTTTTAATGTTCTTTCCATTCATGAAAGGAGTAACACAACTTTCTGAGGATTGATCAGAAGAAACAGTAATATCGTTTTTCAAAGCCATCTCGTTACCAATTCCTATCTTGTCATGAGTTTCAATTTTGACAAAATGTTAAGTTTTGAGGACAACACAGACACATGCAGTCCTGTATTTGCCTGCTGCTGATGTGCCTGTCTCCCAACCAAAACTTGCCAACAAACAATCCATCAATTAGATACCTTTTTTTGCCATCCAATTTCTGAAATTGCACCAAAAAAGCTCACTCTCTTTGTATCTCCCAGAGCCCGGTGCACCAAAATTTCTTTCAATTTTAGGTAAATTTTAATTTGGGGGACACAACAAATCAAAGTAAAAGTTGAAAATAGAGCATTATAGCACAGTACAAACTACACCTCAACAAACTACACCTTCTCTGACTCACACCCATCACCCTCTTTATTTTTTTTGGCATCCATGTGCCTATCTAAGTGTCTCTGAAATGTCCTAATTGTACCACCCTCCATCACCACCCCTGGCAATGCATTCATCGTTGATGTGATCAACAGATTACTAATATTGGAGGACAGAGATTAAATAATTTTTAAATTTATAGTTAACTTTCCAGGATAGAACATAGAACATTACAGCATAATATAGGCCCTTTGGCCCATGATATTGTGTCAGCCTGAAAAAAGCTGCTCAACGATCGAAACCTTCACGATCTACACCCATAACCTTTTATTTTTTGTTGATCCTTGTGCCTGTCAAAGAATATTTTAATTGTTTCAATTGTCCCAGCCTCCATCATCACTCCTGGCAATGCCCTCTATGCACCCACTACTCTCTGGGCATAAAAAAAACCCACAATAGACTGGAGTAGGCCATTCAGCCTATTGAGACAGTACCACCATTCATTTAGATCATGGCTGATCTTCCACTATCAGTACCCTGTCCTTCCCTTCTCCCCACAACCCTTAATTTCCCTGTCCACAAGAACCTTATCTAACTCCCTCTTGAACTTATCCAAAGAACCTGCCTTTGCCACCCTCTGCAGCAAAGCATTCCACAGACCAACAACTCTCTGGGTAAAAAATGTTTTTCTCATCTCTGTCCTAAAGGGCCTTTTCTGTATTCTTAAACTATGGCCTCTAGTCCTAGTCTCCCCCAACATCTGGAAAATGTAATCAGTTTCTATCGTGTCCAATCCCTTAATAATCTTATATACCTCAATCATATCTCCCCTTATCCTTTGTATACATGCAACTTATAAAACCCCAGTTTATCAAACCTTTCAGCATATGTCAACCTGCCATCCAGGGAACTAACCTTGTGAATCTACGTGGCACTCCTCGATAGCAAGAATGTCCTTCCTCTAACTAGAAATGTGGTCTCACCATGGCCCTGTACAACTGCAGAAGGACATCTTTACTCCTATATTCTATTCCTCTTTTTATGAAGGATAATATGCCATTTGCCCTTTTCACAGCTGGTTGAACCGGCTCGCTCTTAGTGACTGAAGTATAAGTACACCTAGATCACATTGCAATTCCCCACTCCCTAACTTGTCTCCACTTAAATAATAATCTGCTTTCCTGTTCCTGCCACCAAAGTGGTTAACCTCACATTTATCCACATTCAACTGCATCTTCCATGCATTTGCCCAGTCACCTAACCTGTCCCAAGTCCCCTGCATTTTCCTAACATCCTGTCCCACTTCTCACTGCCACCCAGTTTCATATCATCTGCAAATTTTCTAATGTTATTTATAATCCCCTTATCTAAATCATTAATACATATGATAATCAACTGAGGACACAGCATCGAGCCCTGCGGGACCCTACTTGTCACCTCTTGCCATCCTGAAAATGACCTGTTAACCCCAACTCTTTGTTTCAACCAATTTTCTATCCATGTCGGCACCCTACCCCCAATACCATGCTCTCTGATTTTGCCTTCTAAAAGTTCAAGTACACCACATCCACTGGCTCTCCCATGTCCAACCTCCTCGTTACGTCCTCGAAAAATTTTAGAAGATTTCCCTTCAGAAATCCATGCTGATTTGTAATGATACGATTATTTCTGTCTAAGTGCTCTGTTATTTCTTCTTTTATAATAGATTTTAGAATCTTCCCCACTAATGATGTCAGGCTAACTGGTGTGTAATTGCCTGTTCTCTCCCTCCCTTCCTTCTTGAAAAGCAGCACAACATTAGCCACCCTCAAATCCACAGGCACCTCTCCTGAATCCATAGAACATTGGAAAATGTTAACCATTGCATCCACAATTTCAAAAGCAACTTCCCTAAGCACCCTGGGGATTTATGATCCTTCAGTCCATTCAATGTAGTCAAGGCCACGTGCTTCCAAATCTGGATTTCCATCAAGACCATTGGAATTTCTATCACTTCCTTCGATACCACTAAACCTCTATCCCCCTATCTGACCTTTTCCTGTATCTTCCCTGGGGAAGATAGATCCAAAGTATCTGTTAAACTCATCAGCCATTTCCTAGCTTCCTGTAATAATTTTGCCCGTTTCTGTTTTTAAGGGCCTAATTTTGGTCCAAACTACTTTTTTCCTCTTTACATTACCTAAAGAAGCTTTTACTATCCCCTTTTATATAATTGGCTAGTTTACTCTCAGACCTTATTTTTTTCCTCCCGTATAGCTTTCTTCGTATCTTATGTTGCTCTTTGAAGATTTTCCAATCCTCTAGCTTCCCACTCCTCTTTGATATATTCTACTTCCTCTTCTTGGTCTTGATACTGTTTTTGACTTCCTTTGTTAGCCACGGTTGCTCTATGCTCGCCTGAGAACCTTTCTTGCTCTTTGGAATAAACTGGTCCAGAAATACCTGCCATTTTTGTTCCACAATTCTCCCAGCCAGGGTATCCTTCCATTCTATTTTGGTGAGCTCCTCCCTCATGGCTGCATAATTCCCTTTATTCAACTGCAATACAGATACTTTCAACTTTCTTTCCTTCTTCCTTTCAAATTTCAAATTAAAACTTATCATATTTTGGTCACTATTAACTAATGGCTACTTCAAAGTCCCTTATCAAATCCACACTATTACATAACACCAAATCCAGTATTGTCTTCCCCCATCATGAGCTGCTCTAAGAATGTATCCCAGAGACATTCTATAAACTCACTTTCTTTAAGTCCCGCACCAGCTAGATTTTCCCAGTCTACCTGCATGTTGAAATCCCCCATAACAACTGTATCATTACCACTCTGACATCCCAATCTTAACTCCTGATTTATTCTGCCTCCTAGATTCGAGCTACTGTTTGGCAGCCTGTATATGACTCCCATTATGGTCCTCTTGCCCTTGCAAATCCTCAACTCTATCCAAACAGACTCTACTCTATCTGCTTTCATGTCTCTCCTTTCAAGGGTCTGAAAAATCATTCCTCACCAACAGAGCCACTCACCCCCACCCACCTGTCTGTCCTTTCGATAGGACATGTACCCTGGAATATTAATTTCCCATTCCTGGCCCTCCTGCATGTCTCCATTATTCCTATAACATCATACCTTCCAATATGCAGTTGAGCCTCAAGCTCATCCATTTTATTTCTTATACTCCATGCGTTCATGTATAATATCTTTAATCTGTTAATCCCCATGCCTCTCACCTTGTTACCTGATGCACTTGGGCTTAATCTTCGATCCCTTTCTGATCCTTCTGCCTTTTTAATTTCACTGCCTATCTGAACTTTTCCTCTTTTCTCTTTCCTATCCATTGCTCTATCACTCAGATTCCCATCCCCCCAGCCAAATTAGGTTAAACCATACCCAACAGCTCTATTAAATCTTCCCACCAGGATATTGACCCCTTTTGGGTTCATGTGTAACCCATCCTTCTTGTAGAGGTCATGCCTCCCCCAGAAGAAATCCCAATGGTCTAAGAAGCTGAAACCCTGCTTTCTGCACCATCCCTTCAGCCTCACATTCATTTGTCTGATCCTTCCATTTTTTCCCCCACTTACACTCAGCACAGGTAGCAATCCAGAGATCACTACCCTGGAGGGGAGGTGCTCTCTCTTAGCTTCCATCCTAACTCACTGTAATCCCTCTTCAAGACCTCCTCCCATTTTTTTATCTATGTCATTGTTAAACACATGTACCAAGCATCAGGCTGCTCACCCTCTCCTCTCACAATACCCTGTATCCAATTTGAGATATCTCGCACCCTAGAACCTGGGAGGCAACACATCATGCGGGTATATCTATCAGGCTCACAGAATCCCTTGTCTGTACCCTTGACAATGGAGTCCCCCTACGACCACGGCATTTCTCTTTCTTCCCTTCTGCACCACAGCGCCAGGTTGAGTGCCAGTGACTTGGTCACTATGGCCATCCTCTGTCAAGTCACCCCCCTCAACAGCATCCAATACAATATACCTGTTGTTGGGAGGAATAGCCTTCATTATCCTGGAGTTTTTCTTTCCTTCCCTGGCAGTTGCCCACTTACCTGACCCCTCTAGTCTAGGGGTAACTACCTCCCTGTACGTCCTATCAGTTACCTCTTCACACTCCCTAATGAGCTGCAGGTCATCAAGTTGCAACTCTGTCTCCCTAATTTGGTCCTTAAGGAGCTGCAACCTGGTGTGACCACTGGGGAGGGTGAAGGTCCTATCAACCACCTCCTCACCTCTCTAACAAGCTGCAGTTCCAGTTCCCCAACTCGGTCTTTAAGGAACTGTATCTTGATGGACCTGATACAGATGTGGCCATTGGTGAGGGTGGAAGTCACCCATGGTACCTACATCTGACACCCAGAACAGAGCACTAATCCCATAGGCATGACTCTGAATTCTATATTAAACTTATAAAGAAGGACAAATAATACAGCTTGCCTTTCTCCTTACCTACTTTCGCCAAAGCCTGATGAGCTAAAGCTTGGAAGTCCCAAGTCCCACTCCTTTGCTGTGCCACTCACTCACTGGGCTACTCCTTTACCTTACCCTCCTTTTATTGGCCCTCTACCAATTAACCCCATCACTCTCTCCTCGCCCCTCCTCCACTGGACGCTTCCACAGGTCAAATAGCATCATACAAAGAATAATCAATGTTTCAGTGTGGAACACTTAATCAAGACCAGAAATGCAGAAAGAAAAGCCAGTGTAGAAATCACTTGTCATGTACTGTTCTTTGTGCCTCCTGAAATTGGCTTGTCTCTTTGCGTTTCCAGTCTTGATGAAACGCTTCAGCCTGAAACTTTGATCATTTTTCTCCCACTGAAGCTGCTTTACCCACTAAGTTCCATCGGCAGATTGAACTTAGCTAAAGATTCCAGTTTCTACAGTCTCCTGTATATTATCAAAGACTGAGGTGGTTGGGAAATGAGATGAAGATGGACTCTGTAATGCCTGACCTTAATAGATTGATCAATCTAGTTCTTTATTCATCGTGATTATGCCTTTTTTTAAGGTGGTACTCCAATGGTGCAATCACGGGCTGCAACTCCAAGAGCAATGAGGAATAAGTCACAAGAAGTCATAACAAATTCTGCAGTGCCAGACTATAAGAATACATTTCTGCCTAAATTGATGGGGGGTCCAAATGCTACAACACGGCTTTATCAACAAGACCTGTGTGGAAGCCCCCAGCAAGAACTTCATGGTTATTCTCGGCAAAGACTGGGTAGCAATGATCAAGGACAGAAATCTCCATACCGTGGTAGTCATGGTGGTCTGTCAAGCCCAGCATCATCAGGATCGCAGATCTATGGAGATGGTTCTATATCTCCCAGAACTGATACAATGGGAAGTCCTGATGTGTTTACAAGAAGTAATCCAGGCTTTCACGCTGGACCAAATTCCAGTCCTATTCACATCAATCGAATTCCCCATTCCCCACCCACGGTTTTGATGCAAAATTCTTCATCCCATTCATCCTGTGCTATGGCTGGTAGGACTTCTATACCTCTTTCACCAACAATGACAACAAAAAGTCCAGTAATGAAAAAACCTTCTTGTAATTATTCATCAAATATGGATATGCCTCGAATTATGTTTCACAAAACCCCCCAAGGACCCCCAACGTCATGTTCTCTCCAGAAAAAGCCATTGCCCTCAGAAAAAGATCCATTAGGTATTCTTGACCCTATACCAAGTAAACCTAATCCAGTACATATGAATACATCGAATTTCCAGACAACCATGCACTCTCAGGTACCTATGATGAATGTAAACATGCCTCCTGCTGTTGTTCCTCTGCCAAGCAATCTACCATTGCCATCAGTTAAGCCTGGCCCAGTTAATCATGGAACTCACATACCACGGGTTCAACTTTCAACTTCCACATCTGTGTCTCCTGCTCCAGTTACCTCTCCAGTTCATATAATTGGACCTGTAATGGGAAGAATTGAGGCGTCACCACAAAGGTCTCGGTCATCATCCACATCCTCTGATCATGGAAGCTTAATGATGCCACCTGCAGGACCTCAGTCAAGCTGCAGTGGAATAAAGGTGCCTCCAAGGTCACCGAGGTCATCCATGGGTTCTCCACGGCCATCCATGCCTTCTAGTCCATCTACCAAGCCTGATGGACTTCTTCATCAATACAAAGATATTTCGAATCCACTATTGGTTGGAATGAACAATGTTTTGAATCCTCAGAATAACCCTCTGTTTCCTTCTGTATCTGTCGGAAATGTACAACAACAAAAGGGCCAGCCAGGTTTGCTCGGAATGCCCTTAAATCAAATATTGAACCAGCATAATGCTGCCTCGTTTCCAGCAAGCAGTTTACTTTCAGCAGCAGCCAAAGCACAGCTAGCTAATCAAAACAAACTGTCTGGTAGTAACAGTAGTAGTGGAGTTGGCAATGGTGGCAATAGTGAAGGACACAGCACTTTAAATACCATGTTTCCACCAACTACAAATATGTTGCTTTCGGTTAATGAAGGTCAAAGTGGACGCGCAGCACTGAGAGACAAACTAATGGCACAGCAAAAGGACCCTTTAAGAAAGCGGAAGCAAACTACTCCTACAGTATTGAGTATGCTGAAACAGTCTCAGATGAGCAGCTCAGGAGTTCCAAAGTCTGTGATTGACTCTTTAAGGAAACAAGGACAGAATTCATCTGTGACTATGAATAACACCATGTCTCAGTTACTTCAATCTATGAGTTCGCAGAGTTCACAAATCAGTGGCAATGCCAGCGGTAGTTGTGGTTGTTCCACTACAGGTATTTCTTGTTCGTCCAACCAACATAACTTTTCAAATACCAGTCTGAACTCAGGTTCCATTCATAACCTATCAGCCCAAAATTTATCAAGAGGGGAAAGTATTTCTTGCCAGAATACAAATAGTAATCTAATCCACTGTTGTCAGGGCCTAAACAATCAATTTGTTGGGTTAGTTGGACAGCCCCATGATGGCAGCAATTGTGGGCTGCTTCATCAATCTGGAATGACTTTGGGAAATAGTTTGCATTCCAATCATCATTCAAGAATTGCAGCCTCTTCAGCAGTAATGGTACCAAACAGTAGTGGCATTTGTAGCCAAACCAGTGCTGACACAGGTATGGTTTTACACTAATCAGTTGATTTTTTTTAAAACTCGACTTGTATATTTTCTAATTTTGGTTCAGTTGCAAAAAGTTCACAGATATTGGATCCTCCTGTGGTGTCATTTTACTGATACAGATTTGTTCAGCCAATGTGTTTGATCAGGAGTAATTTCTCTCATTTTAAATGTTTTTCTTCACAGTTATAATACAGACCTTTAATGTTACCGGTTCTTAATGTTCAATTAATTTTGTATTAATCATACACATTTGGTTTTAATTTGTGTGACCATCTGGTTGGTATAGTTAGCCAATTTTTTTTTAAATGCTTGATCCCCACTTAGATCATTTCCTCCTTGCTTATGTTTTTTGAGTGGGGAAAATAAATTGGAAATCAAGGATGCATTTCAATTGAGCTATTGATCTATTTAAACTGGAATTTATTCATTTTCATGCACATATCATTTGAAACCAGCGTCTGATTTATCAATATCTTCCATTTTTAAAAAGACAATGATTTTTATGTTGGTAACTTTAAAGCATGATTATACTGGAAAGGAAAATAAATTTTAAATGTTTTCTACCTATTTTGGGGGAAGAAGATATCGAAAATGGTAGTGGTTTGTATTGAAGCTGAATACTTCACAGGCTTTGAAGTACAAGTTGAATTGGCTTCATGCATTGTAAGAGGGCTGACCATGTATCAACAATTGTGTGGTATCATTGCACATCTTTTAAAACCTCAATTCTCTCAAGTAAACCAAACTGTTAAGGGGATGTGTTTTGGAGAACCTGGCTCTATTCTTGGCAGAAAGAGGCAGCAAGTAAAATGTCAGAGGAATCAACATGTTATTTGTATAGATTTTCAGCTCAGCAGCTGGTCAAAATGGGAAGAACAATGTATGCTTAATCTCCATGCAATGTTTGCCTTATTGAATGAAGTAGAACTGCATGGCAAGAAATGTCAAAATTCTACTGCAAAAATTGCATGTAATTTTTTACTTTTTCTGATCTTGTGTGTTGATTTTATCTTGTAACAACTTTTCCCTCAATTTTCTTGCTCTTATTAATGCTATCCTCTGTCAGGAGTGCAGGATGGTCCATCCCATGGACATCTTCACAGACGACAACGTTGTTCCTTGGTCAACCTTTCAGGAGGTATGCTTTTGTGCTCCAGGAACTGGATCCATTTTCCTTTCCCCATCACCCCAACCAAGTAATTCGAGAGAGCACAAAAGTTTGAACAAAGTAAAGATATAGAACCATATAGGACAAGCAGTTTAAAAAGAAACTCTAAATGTGAAAATATTGGTGAAACTCTAAATGTGAAAATATACTTGCTGCATGTCTCATTACCAACAACTCCTGAGAACTTTTGCATTCTAATTGTAATTTTCTTTATTGTCTATTAATCTTTTGAATATATTTTGATGGTGCGTCTTCATTTCATATCCAGGGGCTCAATTTAAATTAAAATAGAAAGCCATTAAAATCTGTCTTATGAGAATGTCAAAAGATTTTTTTCTACAAGTATTTGCATTTTGACCTTTACACAAATACTCAAACTGATGACTCAACAAACTCATGGAGCAGAAAAAGTACAGATGTGACAACAGTTGCTAAAAATCCTGGATTATTTAGTGTATCCATCAATACATAGTAAGAGTTGATGGCTTAAATAAAATGATACAGTAATAATCGGAACTGAGTTTTGGTAGAGGTAACTAAATGTTTGTTTGTGTCAACTGAGGGTACCTCGTATGAATTCTTTTTATTTGAAGCGTAATATGGACCATTCTCACAAAGTCAAAATTTAAAAATTCAAAATCAAACTTCTCCTCCATCAAATTTACTTTGGCAGTAAATTCTGTGGCATGACCTATATTAAGATGTGATGTACTGCTATCTGACATCTTTCTCCAGGTGCTGTATTATAATGTGGAGGCGGAAGCTTGAAGAATGATTTTCATAAGACTGCCAAATGCAGTCCTAGTATGTTTTCTACTTAAGGTTAGCATAAACTTAATAAACTAAAAGTTCTTCAGGATTCTTTAAAAAAGATGCTTTCAGATGAATTGTACATGAATTAAAAACAGGAATAGGCCACACAGCCCCTCTTGTCGGTGCTGCCATTTAGCATTCAAACTCTGCATTCCCAGCTATCTGCTGTTACTTTTCACCCCCTTAAAAAATAATCTGTCTACCTCTATCTTACTAAACATTTGTAGATCCTTCTTCCACCGCTTTTGAAAAAAGGTTCCCAATAACAACCCTCTGAAAGAAAAAAAATGCTGTCTTAAACAATGCCCCCTCCATTCTAAATTCATCCGCAAGAGCTATCCTTTCTGCATCCATTGTCAAAACTCCTCAAGATCTTGTATGCTTCAATCAATTCTCCTCTTGCTCTTAAAACTCCTGTAAATGCAAGCTGAAGCTGTCTAATCTTTCCTATGATTAAGCCACCAATTCCAGACATCAAGACTGTGTATAGTATTTCTGAAATTGTTTCATTGTCCTAAATAATGTAACTTCCCTGTATATGTATACAATTCTTCTACCAGTGAACAATAATCTGTGATGTATTGATGTAGCAAATCGAGTAAAATGTATGTAAAACAGATATATTTGTGTTCAAATCACTCACCATTGTGAAAATTCCACCATATCAATTTCTTTTTGGTCTCATGAACAGAATTAATTAAAAGCATCATTCACAGGGTTCAGCCTTTCTCGCATACTTTTCCTGGCTCCACATCTGAGATATCTAATGTGATCTCTTATTCTTAATTCATTTGTAGCATAGCAGAGCAGGTAACTTGATTTTGAATGCATTTCCTCTTCTGTGTGATACTTTCTCCTGTTGAATAACTGAGCAGCAATATCTATGCAAGTGCATGCTTCATTAATTTTCTTAACTTTTTCTAATTTCATTCTTATGACATTATTATGATCTTAGGATGTATCATAGAATTAATTGTAATCTGCACACATGGATAGAAACTGAAAAATTTAGATCATAGCAAAGTATGCCTATGTACATATTAAATATATAATTTTATTTTTGTATAACTTTTATATAGTTGACAAAGCCTACTTCTGTTCCTTTATCTTGATCTTGTAATTTACAAAAAAAATGTTATACATAAAATACATTTGTGTGAAGAAAAATTAGCTATTTTTTCACTTATAATTTATCAAATTATTCTCATTTTGAATTCTAACCCTTAAGTATATTCAAGATTGTTCTTCACTGTGGATGATGTGCGATGAATATCTATATTGTAGCTATTTTATATAACTAATTAATAGATTTAGGTTTATTATGCGCTCATTATATTGTGATATTTCCAGGCTAATCCTCATTGAAAGAATTTGTATCCTCGTTCAAACCTTCTAATAAATATGTTGAACATGGACTGTTGAAGAAAATTATGCAACATCCATGCAGTGCAGTGTTCATTTAAAATTTGACGATGTAGCTTGTTTAGTTTTGATTTACCGGAATGTAGCAAGAGTGAAAATAGAGTCTGATGAAAGAAATGGAGGTTTGCTCCTGAGAAGACAAGTTTTGATGCTTCATATTTAATATGCTTGTAATATGTTTTGGGGACAAGCCGTACTGAAACAAATATACTTAAATGTTTCTTGGTAGTTCTTGTCAATACTCACCATTTAGATTGACTAGTAGGCAAAAAAAATGAACAAATTTATGATTGGATGCCTCAACAAGATAATTGCTTTTGTCATACAATAACAATAACAGATGAAGCCCGTTAAGTTTCAAGTAAATTTGCTTTACAATCTTGCATTGCATAAAACAAATATACTGAGATAAAACGTTAATAATAATTTTCTTTCACGTAGCATATGATGGTTTCAGGCAAACATTTAGCGATCGAGCTGAAGATGGTGGCTCAGAAATCAGTAAATATCCTTGAGGCTTAATATAACAAATCTTTTATTTAGTGTCTTGTGACAGTGATTTTCTTCAGATCTGGCTTGTTTGATGTGGAGATTTGCCTCAGCTCCTTGTTTGGATTTTACAGCATTTGACAAACTACCTTAGAAATGATAACAACTAATTTAATAGTGATCTTGTAATTGAGCTTGGGATCCCATGTTAGTGTTCTGTTTTGTGTGTTTTTATATGCAAAATATGATATTTTGATAACAATTTACATTTATGTGGTGCCTTTATTGCAAGAAATGTCCCAAAGTAATTCAAACTATTCAAATAGTGAAATGTACATCTTGACTTAGTAAATAAATCAGGCATTGCACAGGATGTTTTAATAGCTTGTACCAGAGATGGGCAACTTTTTTTTTAAATTCACCTTTCACCTTAAGTATACCTTTTGGCATAAGTGCTCTGTGATTGGTAAGGAATTGTTTCAGGTAGTATGTGAGTGGGAAAGGAAGGTTGAGATTCACTGCTCTGGATCAAATAGTTATCAAAATATTTTGCTTGAGAAAAATTGTCATTGGCCCATTTCCTTTGGAGTTATAAAACTGCATATAACTAATCATTTAGGTACAAATAAAACAGTGGTTTTCAAACTTTTTCTTTCCACTCACATGCCACCTTAAGCATCACTTACTAATTATAGAGCACTTATGGCATAAGGAATACTTATGGTGGAATGTGAGTTTTATATTAAAAAAAAGATTGCCCACCCCAGGCTTGTGCCATTTTCAATGTTTAATGACCTCCAATTATTCATCTATTGTTAAAATATGCAACTAGATTGACGCAAAATTTATAACTGGCAGTATTTGGATCTAAAGAATCTGTAGGCTTAAAGCAAAGTGTGTTTCGTAAATATCTGTGTTGAAATAGTTTTACTTCCCCTGTATTCCCCCTGTTTGAAGAAATACATTGGAATCATTGCAGTGGATCCAGCCAAATCCTTGTATCCATAACTTAAATCTTCAGCTATTTAATCATGTACGGTTTGAATAACAATACTAATTGATCCAGGAAATTGGAGGGTCTTAGTTCTACTGTACAAAAATAGGCCTTTCCGCCCAACTTGTCTGCCAACAAAGCTATTCCCAGTTGTCTGCGTTGGACCCAAATCCTTCTAAACCTTTCTTATCCATTTACCCATCTAATTCCCTTCTGTACATTACAAGCTCTCTCTGGTAGCTGGTTCCATATGCCCATCACTTTCTATGTGAAGAAGGTGCTGCTCAGGCCCCCCCATAAATCTTTCCCTTCTCACTTTTGTGCCCATCAGTTAAACTGGTGAAACTCGAAAAATTTTACCTTCCAGGCTCTATTGGATCTGGCCAATAAATTAGTATTAATTTGATCTTCAATTTTCCCTGAGAATTGGTTTAATTATAAAACTATAGGAAATGCTGAAAATTGTTTAAAGGATCTGTCTCATGATGTTCAACTTGAGAATTATGATCAAAACACAAAATTTTGTGGCACAAACGGAGGTATTTGTACTTGTATTCCAGGTCTGCAAAATAACTTTTCCGTTACCTTGTTCTTGTGCTATAATGTTCTGAGTAAAAAGCTGTTGTGATTTACTTAATAAAAAGCCGTTCTGTTTTTATTAAACATGTTAATTCAACTTTAATGATCATGTGAACAGTTCACAAACGAGCAATATCTTTTATGATTCTTCTTCACAAAGCCTCATATCTTTGAATATCTCTATCAGACATTTGCTAATTCTGTTCTGAGTTTAATTTTTTCTAATCTTCATTACTATTACACCTTCCGAATGTGGTGTAATCCCAAATAACCAGATGCAAGAGCATATCCTGGTGTAGCACTATTTGATAAATTCTGTAATGAATTTTCTTAATTCATACCTGTATCTCTTTTAAAGTAAGGTATCCAGAGTAGGGATAATTGACTGACAACAGTTTAACTGGTGATCAGTATTTGTTTAGTGTTTTATTGATTGTTGATGTTAAAGCCTAGGCAAACATGGTTTTATTCAAATAATGACCCCGAACTTTAACGAGACTGAAAATTTGCAGCTTTTTAAATCAGGCACAGCATATGTTGTCATATTTTTCTTTCTCCAAAATGTATTATCCTTTTAGCATTACATTTATGTTTATGTCTATCTGTACCTTTATGAATCTTTCCAGTTATGTGCAATAAGTTCCACCACACTGAAAATGACGTGTTAAAAAGGACAAGGGAAAAGCGGTTACTAAACATTATTCTTGAATTCCTGTTCTTTAAACTTCTAATCCTTGTTCCCTTGTTACCTTTCGCATGGACAAATAAAAGAAGATATTTTCCCATGTGGCACCTTAACAAAAAGCCATTGTATATCCATCTGTGCAATATTAATTGCAATGGCTTTTTCAAAGCACCCCTTTAAATATCCTAACTGTCCTTTAAAAAGGGTCTTGTTTCAACTCCTGATTGTTGAATTTTTGAAAGAACCAAAATATTTATTGTGATTAAGTAACTTCACTAGGCTGGCATGTGGAAATTAAAGATTGCATTAATTTTGTATGAATTTTCCTCGAACATTGCATCAGTACACTTGTCCTGGTCTGTGTTTGTGTCAATTCTTGTATGATTTTTGCCTATTCTGTGAATATTACCATTGAGCAGCCCCAAGGGATAAGATACAAGATTCTATATATTGAAAGTAGCCAGGTCAATGAGCTGAACCTAATAACTTAGGCTGATTTTTGTTTCTGGGAGAGTTATACTAATATCAGCAACAATAATATTTGATTTTCATAACTAGAAATTGATTATTTCTGTGTTTGCAAAAGCCATTCGACATTCAAATAGTGTGAAATTTTATTAATATGCTGTGTATTTTAACAAATGGAAAGGGGGAATAAACTTTTGGATTCCATCCCAGTTCCATAAAATAAATTGCATCTTTGCATTATTTTTACCTCAATGTTATAACATGATTTCCAAAACACTAACAAGTCAGTGGAAAGACTTTAGGCAAGTAATTTTTAATATCAGATTCCTTGGATGTTTTTGAAATCATAATCTTTGTTAATGCTTCAGTTGTGAAGCCCATCAAAAAAAAAGGAAACATGCAGCACTGAAGGTCTTCCATCTGCACTGGAACAGAGAGCTAGGAAGATGGGTTTACTTTCATTTGCAATAATCTGCATGGAAGTTTAAGAGCATTTTTTTTTAGATCACCACAAATCTGATTTTGTGAAAAGTAAGTGCTTTTTTTGTGCGTTTTTATATTCAAATTGAGCAAATGCACAAAATTTAGATCCCAGGTGAGCTCTTTTGCTGCTCTGAAAAATCGATTGCATCATCAAGAAACCAATGAAAACATTTGACATAATGCTTAAAAGTGCAATTGCTTTTGAGTTTAACTGATTTGTATTTATTGGGATAAATCCAAATTCTGTTCAACTTGACCATTTGCAAGTGTGTGTTTGTATTTTGCATTCATTTATTGTATTTCATAGGTTTTTTATGACAGCTCAGAATGACACCAACTGCAGTTTTATCTTCAAAAACTTCAGGGATGCCTTGTTTGATTTTTTTTAGGTTTTGAAAGGTAGAAATAATAAAAAAAATCTTTCATAATTTAAGTTGTGTTTGAAATTCAAAAGATCATTTAAAAGCAATTTGAAGTGTGACAACACAAAAACATATTAGACTTTAGAAATGCTTGCAAAATTGTTCATATTGAATTTATCCTGTATTTGCGATGGAATCTTTTTTCATTAAAATAAATATTTTCAAGTTCTAAAGTAATCACTGTTATGTTTTGAGTGTCTCTTGTTGAGTTGAGATACATTTTGTATTGCCTGATAATATAGCTTCCTATTTTGGTTATAAAGAGAGCAAATAATTTGTTTCATTCCAGTATGATATTCAATAATGAAAATTAAGTATTTTAGAGTGTGTTAGATTAAAATATCTTGTTCTTGATGTCAGAAGAATGGATTTAACATGCCCCCATGTATTCGATATATTGAAGAGTTGCTCATTATGAAGTTCTCCCTTTGAAATTATTTGGATACTGGTTTACAACCAGAACTGGATAATTGAAATTTCTTGTAATTAATTTTGAATTATTGGTTCCCATGTTGAATTGTTCATGTGAAAATCAGTATGTGAACTGCATTCAATATTAATGCTACACAAAGAATTTAGATATTTTACTCATCTTTAACCTGTCTGTGGGTTTCAGGTAGTTCTGGCCAATCAGCATCCATGGCCGTTGCTGGTACCAACCAACTTGCCATTACCAAGACGACATCTGTTCTGCAAGATGGAGTTATAGTAACGACAGCAGCTGGAAGTACGTTGCACAGTCAGATCTCCATGGGGGGAGCACTTCCCGTCATTGCTCAAAACCAGGCTTTTCAATTTGGACATGCTGTTCCTACAAGTAGCAATCATACCCACCCTCTGAACCCAAATCTCCTTGGCTCTCTGTCTATTCCTTTAGCAATGAACCAGCAGCAGCTCCTGAACCAGAATATGCTCAACATGTTACCTACACCAGGAGATGGAAAGGGAGAAGTCACTGTTAATCCTTTGGGAATTCTGAACCCAAATTTAAATGCAGCTTTGACTTTGCTTCCTGGTGATTTGTCTGGACAGACTTTACAACCTGTTCAACTTTTGGCAACGTTGTTTCAGAACCAGGCACAGACTACAATGCTACCCTTTACATCATTTAACTTAACTCTCCCAGATTTATTACAGCAACAAAACCACCCTTCAACTTCAGTGACACAGATCCAATCCCTGCCAGATCATTTGCATAGCAATCAATTAGTTAGTAACAGACCAGAAACCCTTTTGACAAACCCTCTGGGGAATCCTTTACCAAGTCTTTCGAGCAACGACACTACTACAAATCCTCTCCTCCTCCCAGCTGTCACAGCAGCCCCAGGATTAATGGCCCTGAATCCTCATCTGTTGAGAAGTGTTCTGCACTCTCCTTTGGACCATGGAACTAATCATTCAGAGGTTTCCATAGCAACTTCATCCCAGGCCACCATGACCACTACCACTTCATCGGTTGCAGCACTTGCTGTCTCAACTCTTGGTGGAACAGCAGTTATGTCAATGGCAGAATCACTGCTACCTATTTCAGCTGCTGGACCTGCAACAGGATCGACAAAATTAAACAGCTCTTTACTACCACACCTTCCTTTACTAGGAGCCAACCTTATTGGTAAGTTTTGAATTGCCAAGTGATTTTACTTGTGTTAAGGAATACGACAGACATTTGTACAATGTAAATTTTGCTTACTCTTTAAAATATTCCTGAAAGAAAAAATGATTCATGGAAATATGAGAAATGTTTTGGGCAGGAAAATTCATCCATACCTGACAGACAACTTGTGTTGTGATACTCCATTTATTAATATTTCCCAAAGAGGCAATGAGTGCTTTGCACTCTTCAATATTACCGCATTAGTATTGAACATTTTATATGTAAATGTTGCTCCTTTATTTAAATAAGAAAGTACAGGGATGATGAAATTATGATTTGATCAGAAAAAAATCCCCTTCAGAAACCTGGTACACTGAGAAATGTGTGTAGAGTGTTCTTTGTTCAGGAGACTCTACTTAATTATATTTCAAGTACTTCCACTGCCAATTCCAAATTTACATACCAATTTCTGGGTAACTTTATTTTGGGGTGAAATTATTATGGTGTACCATGTAGTGATTAAATTTCAAAAGTAAATTGAAAGTGTCCTGTATCATTTTGTCACTCAATTCGCAGACTTTCTTTCAAGCACCATACCCAACTTTGATCAAGTTCTGATTCTTGGTGATTTCAATATCCATGTGTGTTGTTCAATCAATCCTCTTAAAGTGAATTCATGCACCTAGTTGTGTCTTTTAACTTAAAACTGCTTTCAACAGGGCCCACTGATAAGCTGGGACATACTCTCGACCTAGTTCTGTCATCCGATTTATCAACTAACACCCTGCTAATAATTGATACCTGTGTATCGGACCATACAGCAGTTACTTTTGACCTATCCCTGCCTTGCTCCCCAAATAAATCTCATCTTCCTATACACTACTCCCGCTGTGTTAACTCGCAGACTGTGAATAGGTTGTCAGAGGCCCTTGTAAGAGCTCTAAGTACAGGTACAGAATCCTTTATCCGGACTTCTAAATCTGGAAAGCTTCAAAAACTAGCTTTTTTTTTACCTGGTGCTGGTACAGCAGAAGGGGGGAGAGAGAGAGAGAGAGAAAGACAGCAGCACAACTAGGTTAGGCAGGGGATGGGGGGGACAGACAGCAGCGCGACTTGTGTGGGCAAGGGGGGAGAGAGACGGCAGTGCGACTCGGGTGGGCGGGGGAGAGACAGCAGCATGACTCGGGTGAGAGGGGGAGAGACGGCAGCGCGACTTGGGTGGGAGGGGAAGAGACGGCAGCGTGTCACGGGTGGGCGAGAGGGAGAGAGATGCCAGCATGGTTGGAAGCGGGGGCATATGGCAGCACAATTCGAGTGGGTTTAAATCTGGGGCTTTTGTTCTGAAATCCGGAAAAATCCAAAATTCGGAACACACTATCCCCCAGGGTTCCAGATAAAGGACTGTGTACCTGTACTACCATCATGGAGGTACCCACTCCCCACCTCAACACAGAGAAACTTGCATCCCTATTTAATAACCCCTATTCTTCTATCTTGAAAGCTGTAGCCCCACTCAAGGGGGAAAAAACCTCAGCTCAAGGCTGCACCTTTGCTCAATAATACCACCAAAACCCTGAGGAGGGAGTGCAGGATAGCTGAATGTAAGTGGAAATGAGGCAAACTACAAATTTCCCTCAAAATTTTGAAAAGCAGCCTGCACACATACCAAGAATCTGTAAAGGCTGAAAGAACAATATATTTTGCCAACGTAATTTCCAACAACTCCCAAAATCCCACAGTCTTGTCCAGTACCATCAAGTCAATCATTGGTCCCACACCTAATAATAACTCTGATCCATCCCTTAGCAAATGCAAAGAATTTTTAAAATTCTTCATAAACAAAGTCTAGAACATCAGGTCAAACATTCCTCCCACCCCACCCCTGCAATCTAATTGTACCACAGCTCTGTTCATCCAACCTGGACTCCTTCAGCCTAATCACACCACCCACTCTTAGAAAGATGGTTTTCGCCATGAAGCTCAAAACCTGCCCCCTCAATATTATCCCTACTCCCCTCCTGAGGGATGCTTTCGGCTCAGCTGGTTCTAGCATCTTCTCAATTATTAACAGTTCCTTGGCTACTGGGACTTTTCCAATTTGTTTCAAGCATCCTGTGCTCCAGCCCCTTCTGAAAGAAATCCAACTTAGACCCTATCACACCCAAAAATTACAGACCTATTCCTGTCAAAGGTCCTTAAAAAAAGATAATTGTTGCCCTACCTGCATCAAAACAGCATATTCGAAAGATTCCAGTCAGGTTATAAGGCCCATCATAGCACAGAGTTGGCCTTACTAAGAGTATACAATGACCTACTCCTTGCCACTGACTCGGGATGCTCTGCCACTCAAATTCTCCTGGACCTTAGCGGAACGTGTGGACCACACTATTTTAATAGATTACCTCTGGCAGAGGTTTGGTGTCAATGGCCTAGCCCTGAACTAGCTTAAATCTTATCTTAGTAATTGGACTTTCTTAGTCAACAAGGGCAAATTTTCGTCCTCTGCTATCTTTTCCTGTGGGGTCCCACAAGGGTCTATTCTGGACTCCATTCTCTTCTCCTTATGCATGCTTCGCCTCAGCCATATCATCCAAAAGCATAGCATCTCCTTCCACTGCTGCGCTGATGATACTTAGCTCTGTCTCCCATTGAAGCTCAGTGACCAAACAAAGGTAACCAGCCTTAACGACTGTCTGGAGGACATAAAGTGCTGCATGGCTCAAAACTTCCTGCAGCCAAATGAAGGCAAATCTGAGATCATTCTATATGGCCCCCTCAACTCTACCAAAATTATCTCCAATACCTTTGGTTACTTATCCACCTTCATTAACCACACATCAAATCCCTTGGTGTGATATTCGATTCCACCATCAAGTTTTACAAACAAGTAGTAAAAGCCAACTTTTTCCAGTTCCGCATTATTGCCAAAATCAAATAATTCCTATCACTAAAAGACCTCAAGAAAGTTATCCATGCCCTCACTTTCTCCCAATTAGACTACTCTAACTGTCTATATATGGGAATTAGTCAGTCATCATTATCCCATCTGCAACTGCTTCAGAATGCTCCAGCAAGGCTCCTGACAGGGGCCAAGAAGACGGACCATATCACCCCTATTCTGGCCTCCCTCCACTGCCTGCATGTATGGCTCAGAATAGATTTTAAAATTCTCTAGTGTGTTTACAAAGCCCTTAATGGACTATCCCCCCTTGTATCACTGATCTCCACACCCCTACTCCACTTCAAGACCCCTCAGATTGGCCAATTTAAGGTGTTTGGTTGTTCCCTGCTCAAATTGCAAACTCAGGAGATGGCGCCTTCTCTTTTGCAGCCCCCAAATTGTGGAACAACATTCCTCCCTCCATCAAATCAGCCCCTTCTTTTAATTCTTAAATCCAGGTTGAAGTTTTTTATTCACAAGCATTTTGAGGTGATTGTTGTTACCATGTTGTATGTATAATTCTTACTCGTTTTATACTGCACTTAGATAGCTGCTTAAGTTGAGATGTAATTTATGATCTGTACAGCACTTTTATCAATGCAAGTTATTTTAAATGTGCGATATAAATAAACTAAACATTGTATGGAATGATGACTGCAAAGCATCAAACCCAAAGTAAATACAGAGGATCATCAAATGGTCCTGATTTTGATGGTCCTGTACATCCTTCCTGATGGTAGTCGGTCAAAGATAATGTGTGATGGACTGTAGGTATTCTCTGAGCCAAACTTGTAATGCTTTGAGCCCAACTAAAGTAATGCTCCCAGTAAATATCGTCAGTGAGATGGAGACCTTAATAATATTCTCAGCTGCTTCAATGATTCTTTGTATTGAGTTCTGGTATAATGCTTTGAAGTTACCATACCCATACATTGCCAGATAGAAGAAAAATACTTTCTACGATACTGTATAATAAACATACTTTGTAATCCACTTATGTATCAATGTAGCAAACCATTTTGAACAAAGCATTATTCCCCAGTCTGATATTGGAAATTCCTTTATCTTGGTCAAATTACACATTTTATCGTTGGTTTTAATATGCAGTGATTTTATTAATATTGCATGCAATAGTTATACTAACCGCCTCACCTCAAATTGTTTCCAGCAAATAAAATGGCTTACCTCTGTCTTGGTAATAACATTTGACCTTGACCCTATATTTCAATATCACTCATCCATGACTATGTCACTTCTGGACCTGTCAAACATTGTGGAATGTGCTAACACTGCATTTTCTTTTTTACATTGGTGAGGCTAGACTTGAATACTGTGGAAAGCTTTGCTTCAGACCTGAAAAATAATTTATTTATTTGGAAGCAGTACAGAATAGATTGACAAGATTGATTCCCAGTAGTTATATAACAAGGTCTTGAATAGGACTAACCTTTTCAACTCAAGTATATCATTGAAGTGTATGGGATTCTGAAAGTTGCTTCCTCTGGCTGCAGAATCCAGAATGAGGAGCAAATGTAGCAAGGAAAAGCTTGGTCACTTCAGAGGTTAATGAAACTCCGCAATTCTTAATTTAAATGTTTTTAAGTTTAGACAGTAACAGGCCATTTCTCCCAATTGACCAACAACGGTGGGAGGAAAATGGAGTCCAAGAGGAAACTAGGCAGACATGAGGGGAGCATGCAAATTACTTGCAGACAGTGTGGGATTTGAACTATTTCCTGATCGCTGGCACCATATCAGCTTTGCACTAACTGTGCTGTCCTTCTACACTAGAAGGCAATGGATGCTTGGTAAATCAATATATTGAAGGCTGAGATGGAGTGTTTTGGACACCTACAGAATCAAGCAAAATGGGATTGGACATGAAAGTGTATTTGAAATGGAAATGCCATCACCTGTTACAAAACCAAATCCAGTAAAGTAGCAAATGACAAAACTTCTCTCCCAGAGGAACTCAATGCCTTTTATGCCCGTTTTGACTATAGTAACAGCAAAGAACCACCCCTCTACACTCCCTCATCCCCTGATGATCCCATCCTGTCCATGTCTGAGGATGACGTGCATGATGCCTTCAGCACAATGAATCTGAGGAAAGCATCCAGCCCAGATGGAGAACCTGGCCAAGTATTAAAAATCTGTGCTGACCAACTTACCAAGATATTCACGATATCTTCAATATCTCACTCCAGCAGGGCATGGTACCCAGATGTTTCAAACAGGCATCAAGAAGAGTGTAGTAATCTGTCTTAATGACTATTGACCAGTAGCACTTACATCAAAGTGATGAAGGGTTTTGAAAGACTGGAGATGGAGCATATCAGCTCCTGTCTGAGCCATTCCGGTTCACCTATCGTAGTAACAGGACTATGGCAGATGCCATCTCACTGGCTCACAACCATCATCCCCTTAAAACTGATCAACAAACTCCAAGACCTGGGAATTAAGACTCCACTGTATAATTGAATCATGGATTTCCTCACCTCCAGACCACAGTCAGTGAAGATTGGTAAGAATTTCTCCTCCACAATCTCCATCAGTTCCAGAGCACCACAGGGCTGGGATCTTAGTCCCCTGCTCTACTCACTTTACACCTACAATTGTGTGGTTCGGTATGATAGCACCATCTACAGATTTGCTGACAATACCATGGTAGTGGGTTGAATAAAGGAAGGGGATTTGAAAACTTGGCTGAATGGTGCACCAACAACAACCTTGCACCCATTGTCACCAAAACTAAGGAGCTGATTGTCGACTTCAGGAAAGGAAAGCCAAAGGTACATAATACAGTGATTAGAGGGGGATCAGGGGTGGAGAAGGTGAGTAAATTTAAATTCTTGGGAGTCACTATCTTGGATGATCTTTCCTGGACCCAACACACCAATGGCATCATGAAGAAAACATATCAACATCTCGATTTCCTCAGGAGTTTGTGGAGGTTTGATATGACGTCAGAAACCCTGACAAATTTCTACAAAGTGGTGGTGGAAAGTGTACTGACTGGCTGCATCAAGGTACTGAAAGTGGCAGCACTGCTTGAGCCACTGTAATCACAGTGTTGCTGTTGGTGTGGATCTACAGAGAGCGAGGAGCAGAGATACAGCACTTCCATGGGGTCCAACAGCCCAGTCAACTCTGCTCAGGCTTTGACCTGATGATAATTTCATTTAAATTCCTGTGACCGTGGGATCTGTGCCCAAGATGGCAGTGCCTATGATCGGCAGCAGCCACGAAGGGCTGCAGACTCTAGGGGAGTGGAAGACTGGTGTAGGGCACCAGAAAATGGGGAGACTTTCCTCCAGCAGAAAGGGAAAAGCAAAGGAAACTACCCACAGGACAGTGACCACGGCAGCGGACCAGTGATGGATGGGGTTCTGTGACTGAAGTAACCACACAGGCAGTGGGCTGAAGGTGACTTGAGGAGAGAAACCTACAACGGCTGGAGACTGCTGTTGGGAGACTTACACCAGACTCCTGGAGGGAGACTGGTTCAAAACTGGCTGAAGGGGTGTCTGAACTGAATGGGAGAGGGTGCTGAAGATTCTTGGAGGGTTCCTGATTGTGTTTGGATCTGGAGCTCGGGTTGCAAATGGTTTGAACTAGATTGCTGTGACTGTGGAAATGCTGGAGAAGAATCTATGGCCACTTGGAGACTCTGGAGGGACTCTCTTTTGCTTCTCTGCCTCTTACTGTGAGAGGCACTCCAGGCAATATCTGCCAATGGCGAATCTGTCTGCCTGACAGTAGGCAAAAGCAATTTCAAGTAATATGGCACTATTTTGTTAAAGTGGCAAAAAATTGAATTTTGTAAAGCCCTCCAAAAATTAGTGGACAGCCCAGGACATCACAGGCAAAACCCTCCCCACTATTGAGAACATCTACAGGGAACACTGCCGTCATAAAGCAGCAGCAATCATCAAGGACCACACTCCCGAGTACATGCTCTGTTCTTGCTGCTTCCATCAGAAAGGTATAGGTGCCACAAGACTCTCACTGCCAGGTTCAGGAACAGCTGCTAACCCCCCCACCATCACACTCCTCAATGGCAAACACAGTCAGAGAATCATTTAAGGATTTGTGCACTTTATTGATTTTCTTTTTGTTCTCTCTGTATTGCACACAGTTTTGTTGACATTCATTATCTATTTACAGTTTTATTTGTTTACATATTTGTGCTGTGTACAGTTTATATTTTGCACTACCAATTAATAGTAATTCTGCCGTGCATGCAGGAAAAAGGAATCTCATGGTAGTATGTGATGTCACGAATGTATTCTGATAATAAATCTGACCATCTGCCATGATCTCATTGAATGGCTAAGGACACCTAAGGGGCCGTGTTAGCTATTCTTAAGTTTTTACAATATAAACTTAAAAAGTTTATCCAAAATTCTAGTTAAACAAAATTATTATAAAAGCTCATTCATAATTCTACTGCCTATTTCATGCACTGTCCCTGTCCATTGACTTTCCCCTTGCTGATTATTTCCCTAACATTTTTAATTTTGAATTTAATGTATTATTTGAATCACTTTATTTTTGCCCCTATTCCCATTCCCTATGCATCAACTCTGCACCACTTCAATTCTTCATACTAAAACTCACCTTGTGCCCTCTTTCTGAAAAGTCTGAAATATTTTGAATAAAATCGTGGCACAGTTGACATAATGGTTAGCGCAAAGCCATTACAGTGCCAGCAATAAGGCCATGGTTCGAATCCCACACTGTCTTAAAGAACTTTGTACGTTCTCCCAGTCTGGATGGGTTTCCTCCAGGGGGCTCCGTTTTCTACTTACATGCAAGGGTTGTCGGTTAATTGGGTAGTACCGGCTCATGGGCCAAAGTGGCTTGTTACTGTGCTGTTTGTCTAAATTTTAAATTTAAATTGAAACAAAATCTCTAATGTCCACTTCCATTGACCTTTCGTACCCTCCTTCATCATGTCCACGATTTCAAAAATCTTGGTATCCATTTGTTTTGTTGCACAATCTGAAACACCATGGTACAATAATATAAATGCAAGTTATTGTTTTACTGCCACATTTTTGGCAATATTTATGTACATTTCACACCAAATTTGAGCTGCAGCATTGTAGAATTCATTGTAGGAAAACTACAAATGTATTCAGCCATAATAATTAGTTCAACACAAACCATTGGGTGCCAGCAGTTATTAACAATTGAGTAAGTAGTATAAATAAAGATGCACATTGAAAATGCTTGATCGATTTGAGTCCTCTTTTCAAGGTCCGATTGAATGGTCAAAATCTGCAGGCATGAATAGTCATCCATTGCCATCTTGATTTTTAGCATCGAGATGATGACATTTACAGTTCTACATTTTGCATCCTTGAGAACTGTTCGAGGGGGGAAAATAAAGCTCAAAATGTTGGAAACTTTAAATGGATCAGGCAGCATCTGTAGAAATAGAAACAACATTTCAAGTCAAAGACGCTTCACTATTGCCCATGATGTTCTGATGAAAGAGTGATTTGAAACAGTAGCTTCTCTTTTCTTTCAATGGGTGTTCCCTGACCTGCTGAATGTTGACAGCATTTTGTGTTAGTCTCAATTTTTAACTTGCAAGCTTGATGAACCTTTAAGTTTGAAGAAGCAAGATAGAAAAGTGTTGGGGAACAGTGGTCTCAGAAGAAAAAGGAAAGGTGAACTTATGCTAATAAACATCAATGAGAAGATTGCAGTGTGTCTAATTAAGTACATTGCTGAATAATAAAACCAGTTATGATGCTATGAACAACTATCTTATTGTTATTATTGTGCAATAGATCAGTAATAAGTGCAATTTTGGTTTAGGCCAACCAAATAGAGCTTTTGAATAAAATGGGTTACATGAGATAAGTTTGGATAATTTCAACCTAATCTCTGAAGTATGCATCCAAAGTGTATAATTGCAACAAATAGATAATTTTACAGCAACAGAACTGCTGACTAACACAGAAAATGAAAATCTTGTGTGGTGAAGTTTAATGAGGTTTGAAGAAACTATACCAAATTCCATCACAAAAGAGTGGATGAATTAGATTGAGAGTCTTAAAATGTTAGAAAGTTTTGAAGTCCACAAATGTTTTAAACCAACAGACTTTGGAATTGCCACATTTGCTCAGTTACACTACTTTGCTAATGCCAGCGAAGGTGTTTTTGGTACTGTCAGTTGTTTAGTACTGTGGATTTATTATAGGAAAAGCCAGATTGGCTCCATTAAAGTCAGTCACCATGCCTCAAATGGCTACTATGGTGAGCAAAATGGACGCAGTTAAGAGAATTACAGATGAAGTTAGCAATTTCTATGTTTTGGACTGATAGTACATCCATTAATTAAAATATGAGGTTTTGTACCTTTGTGACTAACAGAATTAATGAGATCAAAAAGGTTTAACATGCTAATCATATGTTATATGAGATATGTTAAAACAATGGATAATTCATCTGATATGGCTTCATAAGGATCAAAAGTTCAATGATTTCTGAAAGAGCGAACACTTGGGTGTCCGGTCCTCAATTTTAATCTCAAGAAGAATAGCCTCAAAATCCAGAAGTGTTAAAAGAATTTTCAATGGAGGATCCAGAAATCCAAAACACTAATGTGAATATTATTCAAATATCTAATGAGAATGATCCGATTGTTCAATTAATTTGCTATCATTCTTCATGGTTTTGTTTCAGAAAAGCAGTAGCATGGATTCTTAGGTTAAAATCTATGCTTTTACATTGTATCAAAAAAGAGAATCTGAAGTCTCGAAATAGCCGTTACCTAACAGCTGATGAGTTGGCAAATGCTGAATTGGAGATAATTTGTTTTTGTCATAAAAATGCATTTGATAATGAGATATCAAAATTGAAGAAGAATCTGAATGTTACAAAAATAATTCATGATTTCAAGCTAAAGCCTATTCTTGTAAATGATGTATTGAGAGTAGGAGGAAGATTTGAAAAAGCAATAATACCAGAAGAAGTGAAATATTCAATTATATTAGCTAAGGAATTTCATATTTCTGATTTGATTGTTTTACATATACATGAAAAAACAGGTCATGGCATTTGTAATCACGTTATCAGAATTATGCCAGAAATATTGGATACTTGGAGCTTTGACATTGATCAAAAGAATCATATCAAAATGTGTTGTTAATGTGCAAATGCTAAACCTGGACAACACAAATGGTGTATTTACCACAGTTCAGAGTTTCATCTGATGAACCCCCATTTATGTACGTGGGAGGTGATTATTTTGGTCCTTTGCAAGTAAAGTGAGGAATAAGTGTTGAAAAACAATACAGAGCTATTTTTACTTGTTTGACAATGTGAGCAATTCATATTGAAGTAGCATCATCGTTTATCAATGTTTTTCAACATTTTATCACCAGACGTGGTCAAATAAAGGAATTATATTCTGATAATGGATCTAACTTTACAGGAACTTAACTAGAAAAGCAATTCAAAATTGGAATCAACATCATATTCATGATGCATTACTTCAGAAAGAAATTAGTTGGATATTTAACCCACCTACAGGATCACATCATGGAGGTGTGTGGGAAAGATTGATTAGATCAATCAAGAAAATTCTTAATTCCATTTTGAGTAATGATGACAAATCTTCAGACAGTATTTTGTGAAATCAAAGCTATTTTAAAAAGTCATCCAATAACAAAAATTTCTGTCAATTCAATTGACATCGAGGCACTTACACCGAATCATCTCTTACTTCTTAAATCTAATCCTTAATGTCACTGGGTCAATTTCAGAAAGAAGATATTTATGTAAGACGCAGATGGAGACAAGTGCAGTTTATTGCAGATTTATTTTGGAAAAGATGGATTAAAGAATATCTTTCATTATTACAAGAAAAACAAAAATGGTCTAAATACAATTTTGTATGTGGAGACATAGTAATTATCATATACGATTCTGCACCAAGAAATTCTTGGTTGCTGGGGAAAATTATGGATACCGTTCCAGACAAGAAAAGTTTTGTTTGGCAAGTGTGGATTAAAACCATTTACTTAAATTGACCTATTACTAAAATCTATCTTTTACAAGGAGCAGAAAGTTTAGATTTCTAATCTTATACCTACCATTTTTACTTGTGTATCTGTAATAGAAATTGTTATGTATTATCCATTAATGTCTATAATAATAATTAGGGTCTGGAATGTAAAGGTTAAAACCTTGTGTTTTTGGTTCTTAGTTAATTTTGTGCTTATCTCTTCAAGGAAAAGTATTGTTTGTAGTGTTACCATAGTGACTATGACATAATATGTTGTAATATCCGCACAGTCTAAGAGCTTGCATCTCATTCTTCAAAGAAGCATGGAGATGTAAGCTCAAGATAATTTCCTTTGAATTTGTATTATTCATCTTATTTCTTCTTGTATAACTTTAAAGTTGAATATTTTTACATCTTTAAATATAGTTGAATGCTTTGTTTATTCATCATTATGAAAATCTCAGCTTGAAGTTATGCAAAATGTTTATGGGTTTTATCAATGAATTAAAGCTACGTAAAGCTGCATCTACAAAGTTTTTTTTAATTGGATTAATAAGATAATAATTTGGAATATCATCCTTGCGTTTCCTTGAAGATAGCGTGTTTTGAAATTAGGATAATTAGAACCTGTAAAGTGTCATCTATAGGAAAGGCTACCCACCACCATTATGTTAATCATCCACAGGAGCTCTATTGAGAGCACCCTGAATGGTGGGATTACTGTGGTACACAGTAGTCTAAGGTCAATCCACAGGGCCATAAGAGTGGCAGAGAGGATCATTGGAGTCTCCCTCCCCCCACCATTGATGTGATCTATTGGAATTGTTGGTCTGAAGAGGGTGTGCAAAATAATTGAGGACCCCCTTCCACCCTGCACATAGCATCTTTCAGCTGTTTCTGCTGGGGAAGAAATACTGCAGTGTCAGAGCCACCACTACCAGGCTAAGGAACAGCTTCTTCCCATGGGCAGTGAGAATGCTCACTCTTACCATCCGAGACTCTCATATGTACAAAACAATATTTATTCGTAGAGATGAAATACTTGTCAGGCATATGTATTTTGTCTGTATGAATTATGTCTGGTTGTGTGTCTGCGTGTTTTGCTCCAAGGACCGGAGAACACTGTTACATTGGGTTGTATTTGTGCAATCTGATAGATTTGACTTGACTTGATTGGATAAATATTAATCCTACATTTCTACCCATTTCCTCAATCCTTTTTTTTTCACTTTATTTATTCATTCAACAAGGTTATTACATACAGTGGGAAAAAGATACATATTGTGAACAATTTAAAAAAATTTAATATGAAAAGGAAAAAAGAAAAGAAAAAAAAAGAACCCCCCCCCCCCCTCTCTCAGCCAGCTCTCTTTAGGAGAGCCAAAAAGAAAAAAAAAACTAAAATATAAACTAAAAGATATTCACTAAAATCTAATCAAAGTAAATTTAAATGTAAATATTCTGAATATAAAGACCACATATTAAGAAAAAAAAGAATAATTATCATATAAAACATACGTAATTTTTTCCATAACTGAACAAGTTTTCATCTCATTATGCCATCTGTTAATATTAATCACATTAGCATTTTTCCATGTACTTGCTATACATTTTTTGCTAGAGATAAAGCTAAATATACAAAAGCAATCTAAAATTTATCTAGTCCCAAATCTTTCAAAGGTTTCAATTTACCCAACAAAAATATTGTTGGGTCTAAAAATATTTTAATCTTATACAAATGTTCCAAAAACAATTGAAATGCTTTCCAAAAAAATTGTATATGTACACATAACCAAACAGCATGAAAAAAAAAGTTCCAACCGAATTACCACATCTAAAGCAAGAGTCTGATTCACTAAAACCATTTTTTTTTTAACTTTTCAGGTATTAAATACAATTGGTGTAAAAAATTATAATTAACCATTGCATAACGAACATTTATCAATCTCGTAACACTATCATGACAGATATCTAACCAGTCATCCTCAGAAAAAATAAAATTAATATAATTGTAATTCAAAAGGTAATTTTT
Source organism: Narcine bancroftii (assembly GCF_036971445.1). Lineage (NCBI taxonomy): Eukaryota > Metazoa > Chordata > Chondrichthyes > Torpediniformes > Narcinidae > Narcine > Narcine bancroftii. The sequence continues at coordinate 269,356,576 of NC_091472.1, read as the reverse complement.
TATGTATCAAAATTACTACTTCCTTAGCTTTCATTTCCTCAATCCCATTCTATCAATAATGCACAAGATATTCATGCTGACTGTTTTTGGTGGGCCAATGTGAAATTATTTATAATGCCAATTCATGGAGAACCAAACAGGGAGAAAGGGATACATTGAAGATTACAGCTACACACATGGTGTTCTCATGTCAACTCAAGTTCATGTTTTCTGGAAACTGTCATGTTGTATCCCTCATGACCCTACAGCTTTCAAGTTTTTGCTTTGTCCCTACTATATTCCAGTTGAATTCAGCAACACCCCAAATAACAAGCACCAACTGAAGAATTGAGGCACTATTTTGACCCTCAAGATTTTCATTCCAAAGGTTCAACTTACACATCCTGTAAAATAACTCTGCCTTTTCACAAATATACAGAATTCAGCAGACACTATTCAGAATTCAAAGAATGTCACGCAATCCATTGTTTTAGGGCAGCGTTACAGGAGCAAATATGCTATAAATTCCATTTAAAAATAAATAAATTGGTGCCAAAGAAAAGAAAGTGAGGTAGTATCTGTGGTTCTTTGTCCATTCAGAAATCAGATAGCAGAGGGGAAGAAGCTGTTTTTGTGTCGCTGATTGTTCATCTTCAGGTTCCTGTACCTCATTCCTGATGGTACCAGTGTGAAGAGGTCATGGCCTGGGTAGTGAGGGTCCTTGAAGATGGAAGCTGTTTCCTTAAGACACTGCCTCTTGTAGATGTCCTAGATGGAGTGAAAACTGATGCCCATAATGACCCTGGCTGAGTTCATAACTCTGGTCTTTTCTTATCCTGTGCATTGGCTCCTCCATACCAGAGAGTGATGCAATCAGTCAGAAAGCTCTCCACAGTACACCTGTAGAAATTTGCAGGAGTCTTTGGTGACATGCTAAAACTCCTCACTAAGTATAGCTGCTGGTGAGCCTTCTTTCTGATTGCATCGACATGAAGGCTACAGGACAGATCCTCAGTGATATTGACACCCAGGAACTTGAAGCTCTTGACCCTTTCCACTGTTAACCCCTTGATGACTGGTTCCTGTTCTCCTGATTTTTCTCCCCCTCCTGAAGTCCACAATCAGTTCCTTAGTCTTGTTCACATTGCGTGAAAGGTTTTTTTTTGAATATTTTAATGATTTTCATAGACTCACAAAACTCAACAAACCATTCAATCTTTCCAACATTCCTGTTTATATACAGAGTCTGTATTTATCCCCTCCCACCCCCACATATAATTTAGCATACAGTCAAGTAATTTATGTTAATCCAGACATCAATAGGGCCACTGACCCCTACAAAAACCTAAACAGAAAAAAAAGGGGGAAAAAAGCTAGGAATGATAATGACTAAGAAACCAGGATTAAAACATGAAAAAAAGAAACTTGAAAATAAAACCCAGGACAACTGAAAATATATTTTTTTAAAAAACAGGTCATCTGCACCATGTCCTGTTTCACTAGTCACACTCCTTTTCCTACTGGGGACAGATTGTTACAATATCTCTATTTCGAGGTGGGGGGGAGGGGGAACTAAACTATCTGAGTGCCGATATATCTCGGGTAAGGTCACCATACTCCAATAAATGTGTCATGCTTCTTCCTTTGGTTATATGTGATTTTCTCCAGGGGAATGCATCTCTGCATTTCCACATTCCATTGTGTAGTATTTAGTTGGGAGTCGGACTTCCACAAAACCGCTATACACTTTCCTGGCTACTGCCAAGGCAACCTTCATGAACAAAATTTGGTATTTTGTCAGTCTAAACTGCATTTCCAATATCCCTCAGAAGCTACAGCTCCAGATCTTGTGGAAAATCTACCTTTGTAATTATTTTCCAGAATGTCCCCCAGCTCTTCCCCGAAGAAACTCACCTTCGTACATAGCCAAGTGGAGTAGACAAAAGTTTCTAGGTCCACATCACATCTAAAGAACATCTCTGAAATTTTCAACTTTGATTTGTGTAATTTTTGTGGTATGAGGTACAGCTGATTTGCCTCAGTCCAAATTTATTCAGTGCAGGTGCACAATCCTTTATCCGGAACCCTTGGGGGGGACAGTGTGTTCCAAATTTCAGATTTTTCCAGATTTCAGAACAAAAGCCAGCTGCCCCAGATTTAAGCCCACCCAAATTGTGCTGCTGTATCCATCCCCTTCCAGTCATGCTGGTGTCTCTTTCCCCCTCGCCCACCCGAGTTGCGCTGCCATCTCTCCCCCCACACCTGAGTCGCACTGCCATCTCTCCCCCCACCCAAGTCGCACTGCTATCTCTTCCCCCCCATCCAAGTCACGCTGCCGTCTCTCCCCCTCCCCACCTGAGTCGCACTGCCGTCTATCCCCTTCCCTACCCCAGTCACGCTGCCGTCTCTCCCCCTCCCCACCCCAGTCGCGCTGCTGTCTCTCCCCCTCCCCACCCCAGTCACGCTGCCGTCTCTCTCCCCCTCCCCACCCCGGTCGCGCTGCCGTTTCTCCCCCCTTGCCCGCCCGAGTCGCACTGCCGTCTCTCTCCTTAGCCCGTCTGAGTCGCGTTGCCGTCTATCCCACCCGCCTGAGTCGCGCTGCCGTCACTCTCTCCCCCTCACCCACCCAAGTCGGGTTCTGAGTTCAAAATGTTGGAGGAGCACTTCATTTCAGAAGCCAAATCAGAGCTATTGTATAAACAAGAATTAAAGCAAACATTCCAGTGCAAGTCCACATACGGAAAGTACCCAGAGAAGCAATTAATACTGCATTGGCATAAAAAAAGTTATTTGGATAACCATTTAGTGTAATGCAGAAGAAAAGAGCAATGACTCATGATTTCCTAAGTTGCCAGTTGTGGGGAAAAAAAAGACTGACAACTTGAACTTTGCGATCTCACTTGTATATTATGGCTGGTTTTGAAAATTGTGCTTGGTGGTGGGTACAGTGTGAATAGATGAAGAAATTCAGATTTGTTTGTGAACTAATGAATATACAAATATTCATCATATATTCTTATCGTGAATATTAAAAATACTAATTTTAGGAAAAGTAGCCTGAGAAGATTTGATGTATTTGAAATTCAAGAACATAGTTTCACAGTAGCAAGAATTAAGATACCCAAAAGAAACTTCTTGTGAGGGTAACACAACCAGCAGAGGTCTGTGGAGTGGTATCTATTGATGAACTCCAGTAGGTAAACTGATGACACGTTTTGGCATAAGATGGGTTTTAAGATATTTTGGGGTTGTGGAACACTTGATCTTGATTGGTGGATCAGAGTAGCCACTATCCTTACATTTCTGGATAATTTTCTTCAAGAATTTCACTCTTTAAAGGTTGCTTTGGCAGATAATGTAAAGGTAAACAGGAAGGGTTTCGACAAGTAAAATAAGAGTAAAAGGATAGTAAGGGACAAAATTGGTACCCTGGAAGATCAGAGTGTGAAGCCTCATGAGATGGGGGAGATCTTAAACATTTTTTTTTGCATCACTATTTACTCAGGAAATTGGCATAGTGTACAAGAGAGGAAGGGATACAAGCAGGAGTGGCATGGAGCAGATAGAGATTCAAGAGGAGGAGATGCTTGCTGCCTTACAGTGAATAAAGGTAGATAATCCCCCATGATGATGTGGTAAATTGGAGCAGCAAGTTTGCTGATAACACTAAGATTGGAGATGTTGTGGTCAGTGAGGAAGGCTTTCAAAGCTTGCAGAGAGATCTGGACCAACTGGAAAAATGGGCCAGAAAATGGCAATGGAATTTAATGCAGACAAGTGTGAAGTGTTGCATTTTGGAAGGACAAACCAAGGACAAACACAGTAAATGTTAGGGCACTGAGGAGTGTGGAGAAATAAAGGGATCTGGGAATAGAGATATAAATTTCCCTGAAAGTGGCGTCACAGGTAGACAGGGTTATAAAGAAAACTTTTGACATCTTGGCTTTCATAAATCAAAGTATTGACTCTAGGAGTTGGGATGTTATGGTGAGGTTGTATGACATTGGTGAGGCCAAATTTGTGTGCAGTTCTGGTCGCCAAACTACAAGAAGGACATCACTAAGATTGAAAAAGTGCAGAAAAGATTGACTAGGATGTTGCCGGGTTTTCAGGAATTGAGTTACAGACAAAGATTAAACAAGTTAGGACTTTATTTCTTGGAGTGTAGAAAAAAAGGGGAGATTTGATAGAGGTTAAAAAATATTATGAGGGATATAGACAGAGTAAATGTGAGTAGGCTCTTTCTACTTAAATTAGGAGAGAAAAATATGAGAGGACATGGCTTTAGGCTGAAAGGGGAAAGGCTTAGAGGGAAATTAGGGGGAACTTCTTCACTCAGAGAGTGGTGGGAGTGTAGAACAAGCTGCCATGTGACGTAGTAAATGCAAGCATGCTCTTGTTTTTATAAATATACATAGCAAAATCTTCAATTAAACTTTTTCATACAAAAAGCAAACAAAGAAAAATCCCCTCCCTGACCCTTCCTACAAAATATAAAACCACACACCATCAAAGGTCACATCTATACTAACCTTAAAAAAAATCTATGAATTAAAAACTATGTGGGAAAATCACATATGTTTGCATTGAATTTTGACATGTTATTATCATTATAATTGGGCCCCTATATGATCCAAATATGACTGCCATATCTTGACAAATATGTAATTTTCTCCATAGGTATACAACTATTCATCTCTGCAGTCTATCGTGCTATGAGTAATGGAGAGTCAGACTTCAAGTGATTGCAATGCACTTCTTAATTATTGGTACAACTACTTTGACAAAAAATTTGGAATTTAGTTAATTTATTACTTATTTCAATAAAATTACCCAAAAGATAAAGCTCCGGGTCATCTACAAAGACACCCCTTGGAATCCTTGTTAATATTTCCACAATATCCTGCCAAAAAGGCCTCACCTTCACACACGACCATGTAGCATGTAAAAACATTCCTGCTTCAGTCTCATGTTTAAAACACATCTCCGATATTTCAAATGTTGACCTATGTAGCTTCTGTGGCATAAGACATAATTGGTGTAAGAAGTTATACTGAACCAATCCATATCTTGTATTTATGATTGATGTCATACTATCCAAACCACAATCGGACCAACATCTTTCTGATATTACAACACCTAAATCCGATTCCCATCTCTCCCTTGATCTCTGTGAACCTGGTTTTGCACTTTCATTCTGGAGAGCATAATATATTTTGGTTATGAATTTAGGTGTATTCCCCAGCCAGATTGTTCATTCTATTTCATTAATTTCAGGTGGGACCAACATTGGCCCCCATCTTTCTCTCAGGAATGATCTTGCTGGAGGAAACAGAAGAAACTCACATTAGCTACTCCATATTTCTGCTTTAGTTTTCAAAAGACATAAGAATCCCCACTGCATAGCAGTCTTCAATGTATCTTATTCCTTTGTCATACCACGAGTTTAATATTCTGTTACCTATATTTATTGACAACACATTCTTACATAAAGGTGTTCTTAATGATATCCCTGCTTTTTTTTCCCAATACACTCATTGATTTCTTTCCATACTCTAATCGTATGTATTAATATAGGATAATTAGTCTTTTTTTTTGTTATAGACTTAAAACCTAAATAAAATCCTTCGCTGCCCCCTCTTTCATTGAGTATAATCCCTTTCAAATCAAAGGGGAATTTTAAAAAACATATATAGTGCCCTCGCTTTAATGGTGAACAAAAAATCCCGGAAGCTTATGAAGTCTTACGAGAAAGAAGAATCTCTCCCTTTAGCGCATCTTGCAAAACTGCACCTCTCCCTGCCCCAGTTTCCCCCTCAGACCGGAGTCTCCTCCCTGCTACTATTTTTTTACCAAGTCCTCGCTCTTTCTTGAGCTCTCCAAGCAAAGTTCAATAATATTTAACAATAAATACAATGCGGTTCAAAAATGCACTTTTTACTTGGTCCCATTGTAAACATTCTTAATCTTCTTGTTTAATATCTTCAATCTTTTCATAATCTTTGTAAGAATTCTTCCACTTCTTCCTTCATCTTGGTTAATCATCGATTGCCATCCGTTACTTCGACCCTCAGAGTCGCAGGATATATAATCTTTATATTCTTTGATCGCAGTTGCCTTTTTAGATCATCAAACTTTGCTTAATCAAAGTTGGGCTAAAATCTTGAAAGAATAAAAGCTTTCAATGTTGATCTCAAGTGGGCCATTGTGTTGCTGGGAATAATCAAATGCTGTTCCCAAAACCTCTTCACATTCCCAGCAACGCAAAAGTCTTAACAGGATTTGGGTTGTGCTGGTACGAGCTGCTGGCTGAGGTCTAGATGTGCCGGTTTCAACCTGTCTGCTATGAACAGTTCCTCCCTACCCCCAATGTCCAGTGTGAAAGTTTTGCCTGAGTTGCACAGGACCTTGTACAGGCCTTCATAAGGTCGTTTGAGGGGGGTAGAATGCAAAGTCTGTGGTTGATAAGTCTTTGGGAATGGCCACAGGCCTGAGTCTTAGGACGGTGGGAAGAATTCACCTGGCAGAGTTAGCGGGGTGCCGTATAGCAATTCGACTGAGGATGCTTGTAAATCCTCTTTAGGTGCCGTTCTGATACCCAGTAGGACCCAGGGAAGCTCATCCACCCAATTGGGGCCATTTAAACAGGCCATGAGAGCTGACTTCATGTGGCGGTGGAAACACTCAACGAGTCCTTTGGACTGTGGGTGATAGGCTGTGGTGTAGTGCAGCGTGACACCCAAGAGCGTTGCGAGCTGTGTCCATAGTGCTGACTTAGACTGCGTCCCTCTGTCGGTGGTTATGTGGGCTGGTACCCCAAACCTTGCGATCCAATGTGTGAGCAGTGCCCTGGTGCAGGAATCAGTTGAGGTGTCTTTTAAAGGAATGGCTTCCAGCCATATCATAGTTCAGTCTAACACTGTGAAGAGGTACCAGGCATCTTAGGAGATGAGCAGCAGGCCCATAATGTCGACATGTATATGTTTGAACCATCTCTTCGGAGGGTCGAACTGGTGGACCGGGGCCTTGACATGACGATGGACTTTGAATGCTTGACACTAGGTGCAATTGCAAGCTATCTGAGCAATTTGTTTTCTCAGGCCATGCCACACGAACCTCTCCTCTACCATATGGGTTGTGGTTTTTATGCACAGGTGTGTGAGGTTGTGAACAGCCTTGAAAACCTGGTGCCTCCATTGCTGTGGCACTACCAGACACAGTGTGCCAGTGGAGACATCACACAGAAGCGTGTCAGGATGAAGTCTTCGAAGCGGAGGCCTGAGATGGTTATGCAGAAGGCCTGTGTTTCCTCATCCTCTTTTTGGGCCTATGCCAGCTGGGAGTCGTCCAGCCCGGGGGATAAGGTCTGGGCAGCAGGTTGGGAGAGTATGTCGGTCACTACATTGTCCTTGCCAGAGAGATGGCAGTGGTGAACTTGGATATATAGGATAGGTGGCATTGTTGGCATGCTGACCAGGGGTCCTTGGCCATGGTGAAGGCGTGGGTGAGGAGCTTGTGGTCCATGAAAACTGTGAATGGCCTGCCCTCCAGAAAATAACAGAAGTGCCTGATAACAAGGTAAAGTGCCAGGAGCTCCCTGTTGAACTCACTGTCTTTCAGTTTTGCGGGGGGTGGAGGCCGCAGGTGACAGCTGAAAAAGGCCAGCGGCCTCCACTGACCTTCAAAGGATTGCTCAAGGATGCCCCCGATGGCTGTCGCTGATGCATCCACTGTGAGTGCCGTGGGTACGTCTGATCTGGGGTGTACCAGCAAGGTGACGTTGGCCAGAACATTCTTTGTTGCAGTGAAAGCTGTATAAGCCTGCTCCGTCCATGCTAGGGTTTTGCTTTTGGCAGATATTATGCCAAACAGTGGTCTCATGATGTGTGCTGCCCTGGGATGAATCATTTGTAGAAGTTGACCATTCCCATGAATTCATGGAGGCCTTTGAGGGTGTTGGGGTGGGCGAACTGGTGTATCGCTGTGACCTTTTCCACTGATGGTGTGGCCCAAGAACTGCATGGAGTCTGTTCCGAATTGGCACTTTGCCATGTTGACCATGAGTCCAAATTCCGACAGGCAAGTGAAGAGATTGCGAGATGGTCCTTGTGCTCCTTGTGGTCCTTGCTCGCAATGAGTATGTCATCTAAATAAATGAACACAAAGTCCATGTCTCTGCCCACCATGTTCATCAAGCGCTGAAATGTTTGCATCGCATTCTTGAGACCAAAAGGCATGTGGAGGAATTCAAAACATCAGAATGGTGTGATAATGGCTGTCTTACCAGTGTCGTCCATGTGGATGGGGATTTCATGATAGCCGTGCACCAAATCGACTTTGGAGAACACTCTTACGCCATGAGGTTTGGCCGTGAAGTCCTGTATGTGTGGGACTGAGTAGCAATTGGGTGTGGTGGCATCATTAAGGTGATGTTAATCCCCACAGGGCTGCCACCCGCCTGAGGACGCTGAGTAGTGGGGATGCCCACGGACTGCCAGACCTGCGGACTATGCCCAATACCTCTTTGGCCAACTGGAGTTTGTCTGGGGGAAGCCTCCTGGCTTTGGCATGGAGCGTTGGCCCTTGGGTCAGTATGTGGTATGGCGCCCTGTGCTGTGGCATGATGGAAGTGAATTGCGGCCTGAGGATAACCAGGAATTCATCCAGAAGGCAGCTGTACTTGTCCTCGGGGTGCTCACTGTGGCCACGCCTGGGTTGTGGGCAATGGTAGCTACGAGTTGCATGATTTGGAAGGTCCGGGCATGCACTAGGTGTTTGGCTTTCACATCCACCAGTAGGCTGTGTGCCCGAAGGAAATCAGCACTGAGGAGCAATGTGCCCACTGTAGCTAATGGGAAAGTTTTGATGGTGGTGTTGTTTGCCTTCTGGAGCATGGGGCCTCGTGGTCACGTTCGTGTCTCCAGTGCAGTTGGTGGGATGATGCTGAGTTCGGCACCCGTGTTGACCAGGAACCATTGGCCACTAACCTCGTCGGTGACATACAAAAGGCTATTGATGTGGCCAGCCGCCGTGACCATTAGCGACGGCTGGCCTGGCCATTGTCCAGAAACATACAGGTTTGCCTGCATTTTCGTGCCTGTACTCCCCAGCATTGGTGATAAAAGCACCATTTAGTGTTTGGTGCCTCTGCTGGCTTGCTGGGGAGTGGTTGTATTTGGTTGGGGTGGAGACGTGATACATGGTTCATGACGAACTTGTTTTCACGTTTCGTGCACCACAGGATGTCTGCTCTGGCCCCAACCTTGCATGGGTCAGAGAAATCCTCATCTGCTAACAGCAGCTGTATGTCATCTGGCATCTGCTCCAGGAAAGCCTGCTCAAACATGAGGCGCAGCTTGTGGTCCTCTGCTAGCGCGAGCATTTCGTCCATGAGAGCAGATGGTGCTCTGTCTCCAAGCCTATCTAGGTGCATGAGTCTGGCGATGCACTGTCGTCTGGACAGGCCGAAAGTACTTAAGAGGAACGTCTTGAGAGCTGGGTATTACCTTCCTCCGGGGGTGGGGTCGTGTATCAGGTTGTCTACCCTGGCTGCATTCTCTTGGTCAAGGGAGCTGACGATGTGGTAAAACATTGTCAAGTTTGAGGTGATCTGCCGGAGGTAGAATTGCGCTTTCACTTGCCAAAACCAAGTGCATGGGTGAAGCGTCCAGAAGGTTGGTAATTTCATGGCTACTGCGTTGACTGCTGCAGTGTCCATGTTGTAGAGTCCAGAATCATCTGGGCTTGTTGGGGTCACCAAATGTAGCGTTAGCTACAGAGAAGGAGCAAAAGAATGAGACTACACACTGTGAGTCAGTTTCGCTTCCAACGGTTTCATTTGAAAAGCCCGCGTTGTGTCTTACAAGGCGGCCAGCAAGTCCTGTCTCTGTGTGGGCGGTGACGTAACGATGCAGCCGAGTGTGCGTGCACAGCCCGGAAGCAAAACCCGGCAGCCCCATCTTGACATGGCTGCTCTGCTGCCATGGCCATGACAAACGCAGAGCCAGTTCGCCTGCATCGCGATGTGCACCGACTGCCACAATAGTATTATTTTTATGTTGCTGACATTAATTAAAGAACTCTATAAACGATCTTGATGACATTTAGCCATTTTGGTGAAGTAAACTTTTAGGTTTTTTTTAATATGAACTTCAGGATTATCACATCCTGTCTTTTAATCCCTTTGTACTGATAGTCGAGGAATTATTGTTCAATGTATTAATGTCTCTAGTGATGCAGAATCAATAATATACTTTGAGTTGCTTCTTTTATGTCCAGAAACAGGAACTCTTCAAGCTCATGACAAAAAATAAAACTTTTTTTTTTGTAATTTATTGAAAAGTTGACATACATTCTCAAATGAACTTGCTGCTGGATATTGGCATGTCTGAAATGAAAAGAAAATCAGTTGAATTCAGTTCTTACTTGCTAAATAATACCACAGACTGGAATCTTGGTTGTCACATTCTCTAATTGTCTTGAACTCATGAATGTTGTTTTACACATTTAAGACTCTTTCATATTAGTAGCTTCATATTAGGAGTGACATGTTTGGCTTACCGGTGAGCACAACGCCCTTTACAGTGTCAGTGGTTGGGACCAGACCTGAGTTCGAATCCTGCATGGGTTTTCACCGGGGGCTCCAGTTTCCTCCCACCATTGGGGTGTAGGTTAATGGGATGTAAATTGAGCAGAATGGACTCATGGGCTGAAATAGCCTGTTACCGTGCTGAATATTTAAATTTAGCTATCCCATGCATTTTTGTGAGATAACGTCAGACAGTTTTGCTTCCCAACAAACAGGTATCATGAAAGATCACTTGTGTCGTTGTTCTAATGTTTTCTTTATTCTTGCAAAACTGAGTTTACTTTTTCTTATTTTTCTTTTATTAATTATTGTATATTTGTTTCAAAATTGAGCTGCAGATTATTGCACACCTTGCAGATTACACCACTGATGTGCTTTCTTTTGCATTTTATTATTCCATCCAGGTGATGTACCTTCATTCAACAATAACTTGAACAACCCACAATTAAGCCATCTTCAGACCTTAATCAACAGCAATCAGATGCTTCCTCAGACTCATCACCAACTTTTACAAGGTCTACAAGGGACTCACGGTCTCCAAGGGTATCAGAGTCACACTTCACTTTCTGGCTCAAGCAACCCATTAAACCCCATGGCATGTGTTTTTCAAAACATTCAGGTAAGCATCAAACACATACACTTCTAATCTTGCATAACTGAATTGATTAAATAAAACCTCAAATAAAACTTAACAACTTGGGTACCACCTTTGGAAAGAGAAAACAGTATTTTGTATCAAAGACCCATCAGAAAAAAGAAAGCAAATTAATGGAGGGGTGCGGGGGTATGGGACACAGAATGTCTGTACTAGGCTAAATGATCTCCATTAAATAGAGTTAAATTTGTTGTGAAGTCTGGGTAATGTTGAACAGCTTGACCTACAAGAATATACCCCCTCTTTTTCCTTCACCTTCCTCACCACCACCACCCCCTACCCACCCCCCCCCCCCCCGTGCCAGAATATACAAATAAAGGAAAGAGAAATTACCAAACCTAATACAGACATAAAGAAAGTGTTAGTTACCATATCTAAAGTTGGACAATTCAATATTGAGTCCTTCAGGCTGTAGTGCGCCCAGAAGAAAAATGAGATACTGATCCTCAGCAGTTCGGAGATTGTATCCGATAGCCCAATGGTATAAAAAATGCCAAGTTCAGCTAATCTATTCTTTCTGTATTCCTTTCACAGTCTCACCAGTTCACCCAGGGCCTTTGTACTTTTCAACTTTTCCCTCCCCCGCCCACCCCCTCCACTCTTCTTACCAAGACCCATCTTTCTTCCACACCAGGTTCCACTTGCCCATCTCCGACACACCTCAGTACATGGGTTTCTTCTCCCTTGGTTCATCTTTCTTAGTTAACATTCAGTTTAACTAAGTGCAGTTTAAAAATTAAGATGCTTCATGCATGTAGAAACAAATTGCACATTAGAAAAATATAATGCTGCATATGATTTAAATTTCTATCAGGTGAACCCAGCGAATGATGTCTCACTTCCAAATGCACCTGTAAACTCTGAACCAGGAGCAATATTACTCTCCGGGGGCTCCCATACCGCACCTCCCACTTTTCATGAGCTACCTGGTGACCAACATCGATTAGAACAAATTCAAGCAAAGCAAGGCAGAGAACAGGTGCCAACTGTTGGTCCTCACGACCCTTCTGTTGATGCTATCTACAAAGCTGTGGTGGATGCTGCAAGCAAAGGAATGCAAGTTGTGATCACTACAGCAGTGAATAGTACTTCACAAATGAGCCCCATCCCGGCCCTGAGTGCCATGAGTGCCTTTACTGCCTCCATTGCAAATCCTGTGAATCTTTCCAATGCAGTCAGTGCTGTGATTCATGGGAAAAGACTTTCCAGCATGGAGAATGACAGTCGACTCAACAATCAAAATATCCTGGCAAATAGACATGCAAGAGGAGTGAGGTTGCGCAAAAATTCTGAACAGGCAAAATTCACTGCTGAGGGGGAAGGATTTGAATACTTCAAATCACCTGGTCGCAATACTCCAAAAAAACAATGGGAAACTGAGCAACAGCCAGTTGATGCAACATTATGGAAATGTGAGAAGTTTCTAGAACATTCTGGCCAAGTAAATCACAGTCTTTCCGCAGAAAGGATACCTTCCTTTCAGGGAGATCAGACTGATGTGGGATTACAGCAGAAAAACTGCCAGTTAGACAAAAGATTTCACGAGGACAGCTTTAGGTTCAATAGTCAAAAAAGACACATTGTTAATATTAAAGAAAAACTAGAGAATACCATGGAAAGATGCACGCATATCAATGGAAATCGGTCTCAGCAGAACAGGAACTTTGGTGAGTTGCTGTCAGCTCCCAAACAGGAACTGGCCATAGAGGAGCAATCTCCAAGTTCCTCAGCTAGTTTGGAGGGAATGCCAGGTTCTTTGGCACATGAGTATATTTTCAATGGAGATTATAACTCAGAAAATATTAATGGATGTGCTCCAAGTCCATCAGACACTAAAAGCATAAGCAGTGATGATGACTTAAGGATTCCAGATTCACCTTCTAATGAATTAATACACTTCAGACCAAGGACGTTTAATGTTGGTGACTTGGTTTGGAGTCAGATAAAAGGATTTCCTTCCTGGCCTGGTAAATTGGTGAGAGAAGATGAAGTGCACAGCTCTTGTCAACAAAACGCTGAAGAGGGGAAGGTAAGTAATACAATAAGCATGTTTTGGAAGAGTTTTTTTTTATGTCCTAATTGAATGAGAATGTTGCATTAGAGTCTTATTTCCTTAACTTTATGCTATCATAAATGATTTAAAATTAATTGAAGACACTGGTGGCAGGGCAAGGGGCAATTAAAGAAAGGCTGAATAGCTTAACAGAAAGGGTAACAGAAACTGAGGAGAGAATTAAGAGGGTACAGGAAGGATTGGATAGGGGAGAATGAAAGAGATAGGGTAAAGATGTAGGAGAGGATAGATATGTTAGAAAATATTAATAGGAGGAACATGATTAATATTGTGGGGTGAAGGAGGGGAGAGACATGCTGGAGTTTCTGCAAAAATGGATCCTGGATGTACTTGAGAGGGAAAAAATAGGAAATAATTTGGAAATGGAATGGACCCACTAATCTCTCACCCTGTGCTCAGGACCACATCAACGGCCATGCTCTATCCTGGTGAGACTCCTGCACTATCAGGATAGAGAGAGTATTTTGTGGGCAGCGGCAATGGGGGGAAAAAACAAGGGTGGGGGGGTGGGTGGAGAAGGTCTTATTCTATCCAGACACAAGTGCGGCATTGTTGAAGCACAGGAGGGAATTTGACCTGGTAAAAAAGAGCTTGAAACAAAAAGGAATTGAGTTAATCCTGCTTCACCCGGCATTGCTGAAGATAGTAAGGGCAGGAGAGGAAAGAAGGTTCTTTAAGGATCCAAAGGAGCAATTGGATCCCTGCCACTGCTGTGAGACTAAATGTAAATAAAGGGGAAAGAGGGATTCAGTGGAAGAATGGATTGTAAGTATTGGAAGTGTGAGGACTACAGGAGGGTAATGTTTCTTTACATAGTGTTAGTGTTTGAAGGGGATTGTATATGTTAAGTAGAGATATGGGGAGCTCACAGAAAGGGAGGGAAGGACAAATGGAGGATGGGTGCATTGGACTCTTTCCACCAATAGCTTGGTTATTGGTGGTGGAATGGGTCAAGATAAATTGGGGGGGTAGGAGAGGAAGGAAGAGGAGGAGTTTTTCTTCTGGAGGGTTTTTTTATGTTTTGGAATGTGGGTTTTAGTTTTGTTAACTTATTTAGTTTTTGTCTGGAGCACAATCGTCTGTGACAAGGATCTACAGAGGAGAATCAGGATGGAGACTAAGTATCAGGGGACTGGAAAGAGGGGGAAAAGTATAATGGAGTGGTCTGAAGGCAATGAATAAGTCAATTAAATATGTGAGTTTTAGTGTAAATGGGATAAACGGGTTGATTAAGAGAAAGAGACTTGGCACATCTAAAAAAAAGATGCAGGTGGACATGTGTTTTTATAGGAGATCCACCTTACAGAACGAGAGCACTTAAAGTTAAAGTGGGGTGGGTAGGTCAAGTGGCAATGTCGTTCTTCAATTCCAGGGCCAGGAGAGTGACCATTTTGATAGGGAGGAATGTTCCAGTGATGGTCAAGGATGTAGTCGCAAACTTAGTGGGGAGATTCGTAATGATGCATTGTCAAATATACTCAGAATCCTAGACACTTACGAAGCCCTGAATTTCGATGACGAAAATTTTATACAAGATATATTCTTGAAAAATAACTGAAGGGTGTGAGAATGTCCTGATTAAGGGAATTTCAATTTTTGTCTGGATCTGGTCATGGACAAGTCATCAAAAAAGGTAACAAGGGCCAGGATGGCTAAGTTTACCCTGGCCTTTATGAAAGAGCTAAATCTCATAGATGTCTGGAGAGGCTGAATTCAAGAGAAAGAGATTACTCCTTTTACTTAAGACAAAATGTCTACACTAGAATTGATTTATTTTTGGTGTCAGCCTAATTAGAGAGTAGGATAGTGGAAACCAAGTATATGGCACAGCTACTGTCAGACCACTCTCCTGTGACTTTATCCATCATAATGCTAGATAAGCAGGCTGAAGATCCAGCTGCGCTGGATGGGTCACGTCTCCAGAATGGAGGACCATCGCCTTCCCAAGATCGTGTTATATGGCGAGCTCTCCACTGGCCACCGTGACAGAGGTGCACCAAAGAAAAGGTACAAGGACTGCCTAAAGAAATCTCTTGGTGCCTGCCACATTGACCACCGCCAGTGGGCTGATAACGCCTCAAACCGTGCATCTTGGCGCCTCACAGTTTGGCGGGCAGCAACCTCCTTTGAAGAAGACCGCAGAGCCCACCTCACTGACAAAAGGCAAAGGAGGAAAAACCCAACACCCAACCCCAACCAACCAATTTTCCCCTGCAACCGCTGCAATCGTGTCTGCCTGTCCCGCATCGGACTTGTCAGCCACAAACGAGCCTGCAGCTGATGTGGACTTTTTACCCCCTCCATAAATCTTCGTCCGCGAAGCCAAGCCAAAGAAAAGATGTATGTGCCTGAGTATGTTGCTGTTGGGAAAACTGGAATTTTGTAGCTTTGTTAGGGCCTAGGTAGAATTGTTCTGTGAGACGAACTGCCCCTCTACCTAGGATAACTTCCTAATATGGACACATTAAAAAGTTTCATGTGGGGCCAGATTATTGGATATATCAAAAGCATCAAAAAGGGCCACATGAAGGAGGTTAGCAACCTAGAACAGGAGATGGCTTATTTGGAAAAGGAATATCAAAGAGTGGGTACAGAAGAAAAATACAGAAATTTGGTGAATAAAAAGCTCAAATATAATACATTACAAACATATAAAACAGAAAAATTGATTTTAAGATCTACACAGCAGAGTTGGGGAGAGGACCCATGAAGTTTTGTCCTGGCAGGTGAGGGCAGAAGAGGCCTCAAGAACAATTAATGCGATTCAAACAGGGGAAGGCAAGATCATCTCTGAACCAAAAGAAAAGTAATGATACATTTGGAAGGTTTTACAAGGAATTGTAGAAATCAGAATCAAGGGGTGATCCTACCAAAATAGATGATTTCTTGCTTTCATTGGGCCTACCAAATTTGGGTCAGGAAAAACAAGAGGGGTTGAGTCCCCTTTTCTCCAAAGAGGGGTTGAGTCCCCTTTTCTCCAAAGAGGAGCTCTTTGCAGGCTGGCAAATCACTGGCAGAGGATGGTTTCCACACCAAATTTTATAAAGACTTCAAAGGTCTGTAATGCCCCTTCTTATGAAGGTGGAGGAGACGCATACCCTCCCAGAGCCTTTCTCAACAGCAGTCATCATGGTGACACCAAAAAAAATCCAGGGATCCATTAAGTCCCGCCTCGTAGAGCCCCGTCTTATTACTTTTTTTGAAAAATTTATTTTTCCATTTTTCAAACCAAACATTACCTTTGAAAACGTGGTCATTTTTAATATATTTACACATTCTTTTAGTACAATTCGCTTCTGAAATTCAAATACAATATCAATTTACTTGTAATTCCCCTTCCTCCCCGCAAACATCAAAAGAAAACAAAACAGAAAATAATAAAGAAAATAAAAATTCAGCTTTCCATCAGTCTTTCTAATCTACTTCCACTCTTTGTGGTGCTTCACTGCTGATGTCTTTACATGTTTTATGAGATTTTTAGATCTGTGAGCTGTAAGTATAACTGGGCACCAAAATACTCTAGATAAGATTGCCATATTTTGGCAAAAGTGTCATATTCATTTCTTAAATTATATGTTATCTTCTCCATAGAGACACACAGTTGTGCATCTCCATGGTCCATAGAGTGATGACCAGTGGTGGTCAGTCTTCCAAGTGATCACAATACATTTTTTTTTGCTACTGATAGGGCAATATCTACAAATTTAATTTGGGATCTTGTTAATTTTCTGCCCACGTCAACCAGGTTTCCCAATAAATAAAACTCCAGGTCCAGCGGGAAGCTTGCTCCCATAATCCTATTTAATATATTAGATAATTCAAGCCAAAGAGGTCTCACCGCGTATGTGGAGTGTATAAAAGTGCCAATTTCTAACCCACACCTGAATCACATTTCAGATATCCTTAGTTTTCCTTTATGTAGTTTTTATGGTGTGAAGTCTAATTAGTGTAAGAAATTGTATTGTACAAGTCGAAGTCTGGCGTTGATCACCGATATCATACTCTCCCTACATAAATCTGACCAACATTCTTCATAGATTGTTATTCCAAATTCCGACTCCTACCTCTTTCTTGATCTTTTCAGGCCCAGTTTTGGGCTCTCATTTTGAAGCACAAAGTATATTTCTGGATATAAATTTGGAAGTGCCTCCCAGTCGAAGTAACTTTTCCACCTTGTTCCCTTCAGGTGGGTCCTTGTAGGCCCCCAAATTTTCCTCAGGAAGGATCTTAACTGGAGAAAATAGTGAAAGGTTCCATTAGGCAAATCGTATTTATTCTTCAGTTGTTCAAAGGACATAAGCTATCTATTTTCATAGCAGTATTTTGGATCCCTTCGATGCCAAATATCCAGGGTGTGCCAGGTGGAGCACAAAATCCATCTTTTTGCTGATGATATGTTAGTGTATTTGACAGACTCCAATGGGTTGTTGGCCATATTGAAGACCACCCTGGAGGATTATGGGAAGGTCTCAGGATATAAGGAAAATCTGGACAAAGGTGAAATTATGCCTTTGATGAATGGGAATTATTGACAATATCAACAAGGAAGTCAATTTAAATGGCCGCAAGAAGGATAAAAATAGTTAAAGATTTACGTAACTTATAAAAACTTAATTATCTCCCTTTGCTCTGGAAGATTGAGGAGGACCTTGCGAGATGGATGGTTCTGCCTATAACACTGGTGGGCAAAGTTAAATGGATCAGAATGAAAGTGATGCCAAGGCTCCAGTGTCTTTTTCAATTGTTACCCATTTCATTGCCTCGGGATTTCTCTAAGATGCTCAGCGAATGTTTCAGAAGGTTCCTGTAGAATGGCAAGGTGGCTGGAATCTCCATGGAAAAATTGGCATGGGATTACAATTTGGGGGTGGGGGGGAGGAAGGGTGTTTCAAAGTGAGGGCCCAACGCCAGGCTTACACAGGTCAAGGGAGAGATGGGAGTCGGACTTGGGCACAACAATCAATGAAGAGAGGTGCAAGACCTGTGTCTGGACAGTGTGACTGGGGTCATTAATACCAGATACAGGTTGGTGCAATACAACTTCTTGCAGCAGCTGTTTCTTACACCCAAAAAATTGCATAAATCAAAGCCAGAAATTTTGGAAATGTGCTTTAGGTGTGGTGTGAAGATTGGAACCTTTGTCCACTCTACCTGACTATGTAAAATGGTGAGATCCTTCTGGGTGGACCTGGGAAACATTCTGAAAAAAATTACAAAGGTGGATTTTCCACAAAATCTGGAGTTGTACATTCAGGGAGATATTGGGGATATGAATTTTAGATTGTCCAAATATCAAATTCAATTTGCAAGGGTCGCCTTGTCAGTAGCCAGAAGGGTATAGCGGTTGCGTGCAAGTCCAACTCCCAATGAAATACCACATTATGGAAAAGCAGAATTGCATTTCCTTGGAGAAAATCACTTACAATCTAAGGAGGAAACATGACACATCTTGAAAGTGTGGCAACCCTATTTGAAATACATGGGAAACAGATTGACTAGTTCCCCCTCCCTATGAAATATTGACACTATAAAAATCTGTCCCAGCAAAGAAAGGAGTGAAGTTGAGGAAGTGGGACATGGCACAGGCGGCGTGCATTTTTTAGTTTATTTCTTTTTATTCTATACCATTTTTTTCTTGGGTTTGGGTGGGGGCTGTGAACCCGACTAATATTTGTATAATTTGTATGATTATATATTGGGGGGGGACGCAGGATAAATACAGACTGCACTTTATATAAATGTTAAAAAAGATGGTATTGATGGTTTAAATTGCTTTGAGTCTGTGAAAATATTCAAAAAAAAAGAGGGTAGCCAACATATAACAGGCCCCCATTACTTAGGTCGCAACCTCAGGAAGAAGGTATGGAAGTCTGATGTCCAGCACTTCCGGGTTCAAGAACAGTGTTTTTCAATGGCTATAAGGGTCTCAAACCTCTCATTACTGCTCCAACACGACACAAAGACCTACCTGTACCAGTGAAATGCCACTTTTTTCTTGTACTACTGCACCATTGAAATTATGAATATTATGTATCTATCTTTTATATGTAATATCTCTGTCCATGTTATAATTTAATATATACTATTGGAATTGTTTTTTTTCCCTGTACCTGTTTGACTGCAGCAAATGAGGATTTCAGTGCATATGCAATGTCAGTAATTATTTTGAGAGGTTCAGAATGTAAAAGCAAAGAAGTAACACTGTGGCAGTATAAGGCATTAGTCAGACCACATTTAGTGTATCATGAGAAGCTTTGTGCTCCATATCTCAGGAAGAATGTGCTGGCATTGGAGAGGATCCAGAGGAGGTTTAAGAGAATGATCCCTAGGTTAACTGATAAAAAAGAGCATATGATGTCACTGGGCCTGTACTCACTGGAATTCAGAAGGATGAGAGGGTTCCTTATAGAAACACAACTGAACATTGAAAGGGCAGGATAGAGTGAACATGGAAAAGATGTTTCCAGTTGTTGGAGAGTCTAGGACTCGAGGGCACAGAATCAAAGGATATTCCTTGAGAACAGAGATGAAGAGAAATTACTCCAGCCAGAGGATGGTGAATTTGTTGCCACTGACGACTGTGGAGGCCAAGTCATTGAGTATATTTAAAATAGAATTTAATTGGTTCAGGATTGGTAAGGGTGTTAAAGGTAGGAGAATGAGGTTGAAAGGAAAAATGCAACAGCCATGATTTGAGGGGTGGACAAAACTTGATAGCCTGAAGGGCCTGATTTTGCTCGTAATCCTTCTGGTGCAGAGCAGTCACCTCCCTCACCACTATTTGGGGCCCCAAACAGTCCTTCCAAGTGAAACAACACATCACTTGTGAATTTGCAGAGGACATCTACTGCGTCTGATTGTCCTGCTGTGGTCTCCTCTTAAGTCAGAGAGACTGGATGCAGAATGGGAGATCACTTCACTGAGCACCCATTTCAATTCCCTACTCCATCTCTATGCCAGCATGTCTGTCCGTGGTCTCATGCAATGCCAGACTGAAACCAGCTGAAAATTGGAAAAACAAAACCTCATATTATATCTGGGCACTGTCCAACTGAATGGTATTGGCATCGAGTTCTCCACTTTCTGTTAGCCCCTCACCCCTTTCTATTCCCATTTCTCCTTTCCTCTTTCTTTCTCTCTCTCTCTCTCTCTGCCCCTCTCCTTTTCCCTCTGTCTCCTTTACTCCAGCTCTGCACTAATAGAGCCACTTCTTCCCCAAATCATTTTTCTCCTTTTCTCTCCTGTCCTATCCATGTCCAATAATTACCTTTTGTTGGTCTGTGCTCCTCCCCTTGCCCTTTCTTTCCTTCTCCCCAGCTTTTTTAATTCAGATACCTCCCTGCTTTTTAGTCAAGTCTTGAAGAAGAGCTCAGGCCTGACAAGTTGGATATGTATGTTTACCTTCTGTGGATGCTGCGAGACCTGCTGAGTTTCTGTATTTTTATTAAAATTAATCACAAATTCTGGCATGTTAGAGAATGTATTCAGTGATAATTAATTTGTCTTGATCCTCCCCAGAGATCTTTCCACTCTTTACGAGGAATATCGGAAGCATCAGCATATTTTCCATGAGGAAAAGAGGGATGAGATGAAGCAAAGAGTAATATCTTGAAGTGGGGTTAGCCTCCCAGCTGAAGTCATTGCAAGCACAGAGGAAGTTGGTTGTGATTGCTGGGTTCCAGTTATTGCAACCCCAATATATTATGGCATATTCTTGTAGATTAATTGCAAAAGTTTGGTTTGCTGGTGCAACAGTTAATCAAGCAGGCAAATGGAATGTTGGTCTTCACTGCGAGAATGATTTGACGAAAGAACATCTGTACAGGGTACCAGTGAGGCCACACCATGAGTAATCAGTGCAGTTCTGGTCTCTTTACATGAGAAAAGATGTATTATCTTTGGAGGTAGTTCACCAGGAGATGAGGAGATTAGCCTATGAGATGAGATTTGAATTGCCTGGTACTATACTTACTGAAATTCAGATGAATGAGAGGGAATCTTATAATTCATGTAAGATTATGAAAAGGACAGATAAGATAGACGGGAAAATTATTTCCACTGGTAGGTTAGATGAGAACTGGGGGATATTGCCACAAAATTGGGTGAGTGGATTTGGGACAGACATGAGAAGGAACTGCTGTTCTCAAAGAATAATTAATCTATGGAATTTTCTCCCCATGGAAACAATAGAGGTAACCTCATTAAATATCTTTAAGATGGAGTTAGATTTTTGCATAGTAAAGGAATTAAGGATTTTGGGGAAAAGGCAGGTAGGTGGAGCTGTCCATGGCCAGATCAACCATTGAGTGGTGGCACAGGCTTTACAACCCGATGGCTCCCTGATCCCATGTCCTAAGTTTTTATGCAGGAAGTGTTTCAACCTCTACTTCATTCCATCAGATGTCCTAAAATATAAATACACATTGTAGTTTCCTTCCAGACAAAAATTCTCAGGTAAACAAACTGTGCCTGAATTTATACCACACAAATAGTAGACAATAATTGTCTCCAATGGAAGACCCTAGCTCATTATTTTGTCTTTTGAAACATTATCATCATTAAATATCACACCATTAGAATCAAGAGTGGTGGGAAAAAAAGCTAACAGGCAATGTTTTAAGAGAGCCACACCTTCAAAGGTTACAATCCTTTAGATATTCCATACAATACTTTGACATGCATTCTATACAGTGCGTAGTTTTGGATTCTGCAACGAAGCTATAAACAATAAGAAACTTTGCTGTTTATATTTTGACCAAGTTATTTACAGCTTTAGAGTACCACTAACTCCTATAAAACAATAAATACGTTGCAAATATACAAGAGACCATCATGATTGGTTCTCTTTTCTGTACTCAGATATTTTTTAAGGGAATAAACCTCAGTCAACAGTCATTTCTATTCAAAAATGTGCTGTGTCATGCATCCAAGAACAATGTCCTTTTGATAGCACTCCCTCTGCAGGACTGCATTATTTGCAAAACCGTTTTTTTTTCATCAATCAAACAACTAATTTTAGTTTCTAAATTTCCACTTGCCAAAATCCTTATTTGTGTGTTTTTGCACTCTTGTGTACCAATTTAGAAAGGAACAGCAAAAACAAGTGCTCTCACAAATGAGCAAAATGGTCAGTTTTTAATTGATTTTACAACATTTTAAAGTTTAAATTTTTTAGCCATAACACTGAAGTACATCAACATAAAAATCACAGTTAGAATTATAGTCACTTCCTTCTCTTGCTTTGTATCTTGTAAACCTTTTTTTTTGGGGGGGAAAGGAGAAAGCATCATATTTTATCCTAGTTATATACTGTCCTTTTCATTTAATCCATTGATGTAAGGGCATTGACGAAATTGTCCTGATGTTAAGGACGGTATTTATTTTGGTGTTGTGCTGGTAAATTGTCAATGAAATGCTTTCTAAAAATAGCTCAATATTTCAAAGAGGAGATCATCTAATACTATTGAAAACCAATGCACACAAAAGCCTGGGTGTACTCCTGTGCTGACCTCAATCAATAAAATCAAATTATCAAAGTAACATACTGAATTTCTCAACATTGCAAATTCTTTAGCATTGGGGATTTTGTTGGACTGTTTATATTTTGCAGAACTGTATGACAATATGCTGCAATGAACATTGAAAATTTGGGCAACCAAAACTAGAATGCTACTTAAAACCCAATCTGAACTGTGGCGACGTGAACCCATGGGTAGCGTTACAATCTGCACAGATGAAAAGTGAAGATCATGACGCCCAGTCAATTAATCGCTAATTTGTGTGCAACATTCTCAAGATCAATTTAGTATCACAGATCCACTTCATATCAAGTTTCTTCATTCCATTTTAAAATAACTGAACATTGCAGGTAAAATAATCACTGAAGTTTACTTGGCATAAAAATTTGAGCGACACCAGACAAGAACAAAATTGGAAGCTTCAAAATTAATAAATGCCATTGTATCTGAAGTACTCAACAAAAGTAGCATGAACATTCCAACATTCATGAAAAGGCACAATGTGCAATTTTGGAAATCATGAGGTGTCTTTGTTTCTTCTATAATTTAAAATATTCATGACCATTCTAACACTGACAGCTTTAAATGAAATGCTTAAGATGTGTTCTTCTTGGAAGTTTGCTGGCTTGGCAAACAAAAAGCTGCAGTTAATTTTTTTATCTGTACACGCCGACCTTTGCGTCTATAGAAGTGTGCAAAAAGGATTCATCACTGGATCATGTCTTCAGTGCAGATTGATATTTATCTGTCAGCTGAATTTCAGGCTTCAAGAAGAAGCAGATCTCGTGTGAGGAACAATTTTATCTGAGCTGGGGAGACTGAAGTTTGTGTCTTTTCAAGATTTGAAAGGTCAGCTGACTTGGCTTTGTTTAAATTCAAATATATTAAGGCAAGGGAAGAAATGTCAATAATTAGCAGTTCCCCAGTTTTACTCAGCTGTTTTCCACATCATTTTAACATGTGCTGAAGGGTCAGTGATGCCTTATAAGAAGTGATTCAATTGTCAAAGGCAGCTGTATTCCGAAGGAACAAATGCATTGTTGTACATGCTGATTTTCAATTAATTATTTGCAGGATGATGTGATGTTCAACATATTTTCACCATTTGGGAGGATATGCAAATGTGTTTTCTATTGAGAGGCAGGCAATCTATCGGGGTGCCACTGTTAGCATGGTGGTTAGACAGTGCAATTACAATACTAGTGAAGCAGGTTCAAACCCAGTGCTGTCTGTAAGGAGTTTGTACGTTCTCCCCATGTCAATGTGGGTTGTCTCCAGGTGCTCCAGTGTCCTCCAACCTTCAAAAACGTATTTGGTTGGAGGTTAATCTGGGTGTAATTGGGGGGGCATGGGTTTAAATTGCCGGAATCAGCTTCTCCTGTGCCATAAATAAAATGTTATATATTTATTTTAATTACCACAAATGTATTTTAAAAATGCTAAATTCCCACATAATTCTGGTCATTTACCTGAGTAGAAAATGGCATCAAAATATTTTTCATGAGTTAATGCTCATCTGCATTTTGAAGTAGTACACATACCAGTTCATGAGAATTATATACAAAAACTGTACTGAATGTTACCAGTTACTGAAGTTAGTATGACTCCATGAATCCCACGGATACATTATAAGAAATAGCTGTTTAGTTTAGTCATCGGTACAATTGTTAAGCAAGAAAGTGGGTTTCATTAAGAAAAATTATTAGAGGAAGTATACCAGATTCTTAGCTTCCTTGCAACTTTATTTTTCTTTTGTGAATCCCACTTTTATTGTATACAGATTGTTCAAAAACTTTAAAATCCAAACATTCTCTTGCCTCTGGGTGAGTGAATGGCTTCTTGTCTCTGTTCTGAATAGTTGCCTTCTAATTTTGACCTTGTGGCTGGTTTTGGATGCCTCGTCCAAGAGAAGCATCAATTCCACTACAAACCTTTCTAGCTCTAAGAATTTTTGTTTCTTGGAGAACTTCTCATTCAGAGGGATACAAGTGAGTATGTGTCTTGTCTGCTTGGTTACTCATAACATGATCGTACCTTTCCAACAATCAACTTTGTAAACATTCATGGCATTTGATTTATCCCTCTTATAGGGATATAATATTCCAAATGCATTCTCAAAAATATCTGCCAGCAAAAAAAAGTTAGTTGAGAGAAACTTCAACTGCTTGCCAAAGTTTCACCAGTGTTAAACCTGCCTGTGAAGAGCTCCCAATAAGTTCTGGGCTTGTGCATTAGCACAGGGTTTGCAAACTTCCTCACACGCAGGACAAGGTATGATCAAAAGCTTAACACAAGCTGTTATCACACTACAGGCAAGCAGTGACTCTACTTTATCTTGGTGACATTCCCAGAAATTCAACACCTCCTGGGCCCTTCACACCATGGTCCCAATTCCTGGGAATTTTCCCTCCTTGGCAATTTCGGGAGGTCTTGCCCCCAACTGATAACACTTTAAGTACTCACAGACTAAACTAAAATTGGTTGTATATTGGTCACTGAAGAAGGCCAGAGAATGACAGGTGGAATTTAACTTAGACATGTGTGAAATGTTGCAGAACTTGCATGGTGAATAGTAATGCACTGGACACTGTTGTAGAGCAGAGACACTTACACTTTGGGCTACAGGTACATAATTCCATGAAAGTGATGTCCTCCCTATTCAAAAAAATATCCCTTCCCCTCCACTACCTTTAATTCTGCCCTCACCCACATATCCTCCATTACCCGTACATCTGTCCTGGCCTCCTCCGTCCCCATATACTGCAAGGTCATGATTCCCCTTGTCCTTACCTATCACCAGTCTCTGCATCCAACATATCATCTGCTTGCATTACCCCCACCTACTAAGTGATCCTATCACCAGACATCTTCCCTTCTACACTCATTTCCACTTTTCACATTGACCACTCCCTCAATTACTCCCTTGTCCGCTCCTCCCTTCCCACCAGTTCCCCCCTTGGCATCTAACCCCTGTGACTGCAGGAAATGCTCTACTGTTGCCTACACCTCCCTCATCACTATTCCAGCCCCAAACAGTCCTTCCAAGTGAAGCAATATTTAAGTTGTGTATCTATAGAGGTTGTCTATTGCATTGGATGCTTCTGTTGTGGTCGCTACATCAGACAGTCCACAATGGTGGACCACAATTATAAATATTCACTCCAGAAACTCAACTTTTTTTTTTTGTCCTTGGTTTCAAAGCACAAGCACACTGCTTCTGATACTTACTTTGCAAGCCATAATTATTTCATTATAATGATCCCTTTACTTAAATGCAGACAACAAATTGAATTTTAAGAGTTTCCTTTTTTTTAATTTTTTTTAAATATACAGCATGGTACCAGGCACTTCTGCCCCATGAGCCTGTGCCACCCAAAAACCTCGATTAACCTACAACTCCCATATGTTTTGAAAGGTGAGAGGAAACCGGGGCACCCGGAGGAAACCCACACAAACGTGGAGAGAATATACAAACCCCTTACAGACAGAGTTGGATTCAAACCCGGGTCACTGGCGCGATAATAAACTGTGCCACCCCGTAGTGTTTTGTGTCACTGGTCAATGCTAAGAATTGGCTGACAAATATTAGTAAATTAAAAATAGGGGGGGAAAAAGTGGCACACCTTGCAAAAAGCCATTATAAAACAAATCAACACTTTGGAACACTAAAGGAATTAAAAACAGGTTGATGAGGGGAATGTCACATGATGTTCTAGAGTTTGGTCGTGGAACCTAACCCTCACGGGAAAACAAAAAAAAAAGTTAGGTTAAGCAATGTTTTAAATGATTAAGAGCTGTTTAAAATATATTTAAACATCTACACGACACTATCAGAGATGTATCCAAAAAAGGATAAAACTACTGCTGCCTTACCTGGAGCCCGTCACAACGAGAAGATAAGGAAAGAAAAGGGGCCTACCACTGGAGAGAACCAGGGAGCTAGCGCTCAGGTTGCTCCCAGGGTGAGTGATTCTTTTGAAGGCTCCTCTTCCATCGTTGCTCACATGAAGCAATGGAAAGATGGCGTCAAAGAAGAGAAAACTGGAAGTGATGCGGAGCACATGCACAAACAATGAGGGCCTTCAGCAACATTGACAGAAGAAGACTAGGGCTCACAGACATCGGGCAGTGAAGAGGATGAAGATCCAGAAGAAGAGGAGGAGGTAAAGAGAAAAATAACAGCTAGAGCTGTAGCAACTAGATTTAATCTCAGGATGTAGCTAATAATGAGCTGTGGGCAAATGTAAAGAGGAAACAGCTTGAGGCTGTTAATAAAGTGAAGGAAAAAATTAAATAAATTAAAAGGTTCAATGAAAAGAATGCAAGATGATATGCAGCAAGTAGAGGATAGAGTAACTATTGTAGAAGGTACTACTACTGTTTTAACTATGGAGAATAAGAAATGACAGCAAAAAGTGGATGTTTTGGAAAATTTTGGTAGGAGAAACAATATTAAGATTGTGAGTCTTAAAGAAGATGTAGAAAAGCAAGATATGATTGGCTTTCTCCTGGAATGGTTTCCTGAAACACTGGGTGCTGAATATTGTGAATGTTCTATAGAGATTGAAAGAGCACATTGGGCTCTCAGACCCAAACTGTCTCCAAATCAAAATCCATGATCTATATAAATTAAATTTCCCCGTACCAAGAGATTTTATCTTTGGTTGCAGCAAGGGCAAGAGCGACAGAAGGCCCACTTGAATATGAAGGTGTTAACGTTTTATTTTACCCTGATATGTGCAAACTTATTAAAAAGAAAACTCAATCAGGTTAAGAAGATTTTATGGAAGAAAGGATACCAGTTTGTTCTGTGTCATTCTGTGACTTTGAAGATCTTCATACTGGGTGAAGGAAACAAATTATTTTCCAGCTCTGCAGAAGCGGAGCAATTTGCACAAAGTCTTCCAATTGTCCAGAGAGAGTGAAGAGACTGAAGATTTGTGAATGGTTTAATTTTGATGGACTAAATCTTTTGGCAGTTTGTTACTATGAGGTATAAATTAAGACACCTTATATTGACCATATTTTTCTTTACTACTGTTTTTTGGTGTATTGTATCTTTTTTTTCTTTTAATTAGTTCTAGATTTAAGATCTAAAGGATTGTAAGTAAAAGCACCAAGGGGGTTGGGGAAAGAAGTTAGTTCTTACTTCTTTTGTATCATGTTGGTAGTTGTGACTCTGGTCATGGCCCATAAAATGGAGGGAGGTGGTGTTGGATTATATTATTACAAACCTATGTGAGGGGGCAGGAATTTTCTTGGTTTGTATATGTATTGTTGTAAGTATATTTTGAAAATATTTTTCTTTCTTTTTTCTTTATCTGGATTGCCAGAGGAGGCGTGTGTAAACACGCGAGGGTTTGAGAGTTATGGGAGGAAGATTTACAGGCAGAGGCAGAAGAAATACTCAACTAGCAGGATTAGTAATACAGTTAAACTCGTGAATTATAATTTTAATGGTTTTAAAAAGGACTGTGAAGAGGAAAAAAATATAAACATTCCTCAAGAAATAGGGCCTTTCTGCAAGAAACTCACTTAACTGATAAAGAGCATTTGAAATTGGAGAGATTGGGTTGGATATGTAGTAGCTGCTTCTTTTAACTCTAAGGCATGAGGTGTGAATTTGATAGATGCTTGGAGAAAAGTCCATCCTAAAGAAAGAGACTTTTTTATTCAAATAGACATAATTCTTATTCTAGAATTGACTTATTTTTAATATTTGCACAAATACAAGGGAGGATACTGGATGCTGAATATAAAATGAGGATATTAGTGGACCAATTGCTGTTGTTAATGGCTTATTATAATGCCAGACAAGGAAAAATTGGTCTATAGATGGAGATTGAACTCAACATTATTAAAAAGGAATGATTTTTGTGATTTTATTAAAAGGCATATTCAGTTATTTTGTGATACAAATCTGAAGTTGGTAAATGATAATTTTTTTAATATAGGATGCTTTGAAAGCTTATCTTAGAGGGCAAATTATACACTTCTTTGCTAAAATTAAGAAGGACAATATGAAAGAAGTGGATCACGGAGCAAGAAGTAAAAATATTGAAAAAGGTCTTTCGAAGTAAAGCTCAGAAGATAAGCATAGGCCACTGATTATTTTTAAAAAACAATATAATGCATTACAAACTTATCGAACTGAAAAAAATGTTTACAAGAACTAACAGATATTATGAACTCGGTGAAAGAGCACAAAAAGTATTTACATGACAATTAAAATCTGAGTAGGCCTCAAGAACAATTAATGCAGTTAAAAACATTTGAATGCAATTAGTTATGAACCTTGAAAAATAAATGAAACTTCAAAAAATTTTATTCTAAATTATCGAGCTTGGAGTCTTTAAAAGACAACAATAAAATAGATAGATATTTAGCTAGGATAAATTTACCCACACAAGATTTGGAAGAACAAATAGAAATATGTGCACAAATTACACAATTATAGGAAAAGGAAACAATAACTTTATTTCAAAGTAATAAATCTCTGAGGGAAGATGTTTTTTTTTACCTGAATTTAATAAAGAATTTAAAGATGAATTGATTCCTATTTTGATGGAAATGTTTAAGCAAGCATCAAGAACCTATACTCTTCCAAGCTCTTTTTCAATGGCAATAATTATCGTGATATCAAGAAAAAGATAGAGATCCTTTGAAACCTTTTTTTTATATTATGAATGCAGATTTTAAAATACTGGCTAAAATATTGGCAAACAGAGCCACTAAATTATTGCCTAAATTAATAAAATGGACCAGATAGGATTTGTTAAAAAGAGATAGTTGATGAATAATATAGCCAGATTAATTAGTATTTCCATTTAGCACAAAAGAGGAAAGATCTAAGTATAGCAGTGGCATTAGATGCGGAAAAAAGCTTTCGACAGATTGGAATGGGATTTTTTGTTTAAAGTACTAGATAAATTTGGGTTTGGACAAATTTTTATAAACTGTTCAAGACATTAGAAAAATCCAAATGAGAAAGTAGTAACTAACGGACAGACCTTTGATCCATTTTACCTGGTGAGATCTATAGACAAGATTGTCTTTTATCCCCAGCTTTGTTTATTTTAGCTATAGAGCCACTGGCTGAAATAATTAGGAGTGATTTAGAAGTTATGGGGTTCAAGGTTAGTCATGAGAAAAAAAATAGTCTATTTGCAGATGATGTTTTGATCTATTTGACTGAACCAGAGACTGCATAAATTGCATTTAAATTTGGAGGAATACGGTAAGATTTTAGGTTGCAAGATAAATTGGGATTAAAAACTCTATTTTATTCGCCTTTACGCAAG
Organism: Narcine bancroftii; assembly: GCF_036971445.1. Taxonomy (NCBI): domain Eukaryota; kingdom Metazoa; phylum Chordata; class Chondrichthyes; order Torpediniformes; family Narcinidae; genus Narcine; species Narcine bancroftii. The sequence continues at coordinate 269,326,461 of NC_091472.1, read as the reverse complement.
GAGATTATACTCTGTCGAAGAAATACCCAATTTAAATGGCCAAAGGAGACAATTAAATATTTAGGGATTCAGATAGATAATAATTTCAATAATTTGGACAAATTGAATTATTTACCATTGCTTTAAAAAGTTGAAGATTTGAAAAAGGATGACTTTGCCAAGAACATTAGTAGAGAGGGTAAATTGTATTAAGATGAATATCTTTCTGCAGATACAGTATCTTTTTTTTTTCAATTTTTACCCATATTGTTACACTAAAGTTCTTTCAAGAATTGAATAAACATATAAGAAAAATTACTTTGGAAAGGTAAAATGTCAAGAGTATCTATAGAAAAATTAACATGGAAATATGAATTGGGACGTTTGCAACTTCCTAACTTTAAGAATTATTATCAAATAGCTCAATTAAGGTTTCTTACTTCTTTATTTGAGGTATCAGGAAAACTGGCATGGGTCAAAATAGAGATGGATAAAATAGGATAGAAATTAGCAGAGGAATTTGTATATAAATGTGATTCAAAGTTAATAACTGGTATGAAGGAGGCACCTTTGCTTAAACACTTGATTACCATTTGGAACAAGGTAAATAATGAAATAGAAACAGAAGGAAGTATATCACCTAAAACATCTTTGATTCAAAACAATCTTATACCTTTTACTAAAGATAACCAATTTTTAAATATCTGGTTTAATACTGGTATTAAAAATGTAGAAGACTGTTATGAACAAAGTCAACTGATGTTGTTTCAACAGTTAAGAAATAAATATGGAATTACCCAAAATATACTTTTTTGCTCTCTTCAGTTGAAGGGTTATTTGCAGGAAAAATTAGTTCCAACAATCTACTTAATGGCTTGTAGTGAGTTGGAGGTCTTATCAGAAGAGGTTATACTAAGAAATTTATTTCTGCAATGTATATTTTATTACAAGCAGGAACTATTATAAAGGGAATACATAAATTTAAACAGAAATGGGAGGTTGATTTAAATATTACAGTTGATGAGAAAAGATTGGCAGAACTCTATCAAGATTGTATGACAAATCTAAATGTTAGATACAGTTTAGTTCAATATAATTATTTACATCGCAAAAAGAGCACAAAATGAAATCTGATTTATCAAATAAATGTTTTAGATGTGGTGAAGAATTAGGGACCTTTTGCCTTCTACTTGATCATATTCTTAAAGTTGGAACTTTTTGGATGGATTTAGGAAAGTTTTTAAAATAGATTATTAGTATCGTTATTCCACAAAATCTCGATTTATTTTTGTTGGAGAACATAGAAGGAACAAAACCTAAAATGAAACTATAATTTTATCAAGACAAATTTATCAAAATTGCTTTAGCAGTGGCAAGGAAGTGTATTGCAGAGACTTGGAAATCAGATGCACATTTGGGTATGGAAAGATGGCATTTGGAAATTCAAAATTGTATACCTTTGGAGAAAATTAATATAATTTGAGAAATAAATATTAAACTTTAGTACAAATTTGGAGCCTGTATATGCAAAGTTTAGGGACAGACATGTCGGTAAAGGAATGGAGTGGGGAATTGAAATGTGTAGCCTCTAGGAGATCCCCGCTATTTATAGTGGATGAGGTGCTTAATCAAGTGATCTCCTAGTCTGCATCCAGTCTCAGAATCAGAATTTATTGTCATGAACAAGTTGTGAAATTTGGTATTTTGCGGCAGCGTCACAGTGCAAATGTTCATATTATAGCAATCTTATGATATTACTATATTTTTAAAAATCTGTCCATGGTCTCATGCACTGCTAGACATAGGCCATCCGCAAATTGGAGGAAACACTCCTCATATTCTGTTTGTGTACCCTCCCACCAGGTGGCATGACAATGAACTTCATTTTCTGTTAGCTCCCATTATCTATCCCAATGTCTCTTCTCCTCAAGCTTTGCCTCTCTTCCCTTTTACCTGTCTTCTTTCCTCCAGCTCTTCACTCAGAGCCAAATCCCCCACTCCCCCATCAAAATTCACTTTTCCTATTTCCTGTCCTCCTATCCATTTCCAATTAACACCATTTGTCTGTTGGTCTCTACTCCTTCCACGGCCTTTTCTTTCCTTCTCCCTGGACTTTTAATTCAGACGCCTGTGTGCTTTTTACTCATATCTCGAAGAAGGGCTGAAACCTGAAACATCAGTTATATACGTTCACCTCCTGTGGATGCTGCTGAGTTTCTCCAGCATTTCTGTGTTTCTACTTTTCTTCCTGAAGCATTGGAAGCTGAGGGGTACCTGAGAGGCTTATAAAATCATGAAGGGCACACACAGGGGAGGGGAATCTAAAACTAGAGGCTGTAGGTTTAAGGTGAGAGGGGAAAGATTTAAAACTGAGGGAGGTGTATATTTGGAATGAGCTGCCAGAGGTACAGGCAAGTACACTTGTAATGTTTAAAATAGACACTTAGAGGGGCGTGGCCATGCGAAGGACCTAGTGAGATGTGTGTTGAAAGAGCTCTCTGTGAAGATTGATTCAGAGTCATCAAGCCAAAATTTTACGTGCTAAAAATAAAGGAATGATGGGTAAGAAAAATTAGGCCCAGAAACACAAAACTGAGGAAGATCAAAAGTCCGCAAGGGAGTGATGGAGAGGGCAGTGAAGGATTTTATTTACAATGGAATGTCAAATTAATAACAAAAATAACATAACCCCACTTTAATGCATATTAAAATTTGCCATGCGATTAATGTATTGGGGGAAAAAATGGGGAATATCGCCAAAACCACCAGTGTGCATGAATGAATTTTTGCCCATAAACTTGGGTAATAGTATTCTAAATATGTATTATGAGAAAGGAATTGGGTATATTGAAGATTGTTATGAGGAAGGACAATGAATGTCCTTTGAACAATTAAAACAGAAATATGATTTGTCAAATGGAACTTTCTACTGCTTTCTTCAGTTAAGGTTCTTGCAAGAGAGATGGGATCTCACTCTCAAGCAATGAAGTGGAGGGGATGCTTTGACTGAGAAATATACCTAAATTTATAACTCGCATGTATTCTGTTCTGCAAGTGAAAGTGTAACGCCGCACCTACAAAGGTTGAGGGAGAGGTGGGAGTCAGATCTAGGTATTATAATACCAGAGGATTGATGGTCTGATTGGTGTTTGGATAGTATGACATCAACAATAAATGTGAGATATAGATTGGTTCAGTCTAATTTCTTACATAAACTATATCTCGCCACAAAAACTAGGCAAATCAAAATATGAAATGTGCTTTAGATGTGGCATTAAAATTGGAATCTTCTTACATTCTACATGGTTGTGTGTGAAGCCAAGATCATTCTGGCATGATATTGCTGAAACATTACAAGAGTAACATAAAACCCAGAGCTGTACCTTCTGGGAAATTTTACGGAAGGGAGCAATAAACTGACTACATTTCAAATTTGTTTTGTTAAAGTAGCCCAGGCTGTGACCAAGAAGTGTATAGCAATCACCTGGAAGTTCGACTCTCCCCAACTTTTTGCTCAATTGCTATATGCCCATGGAGAAAATGACTTATAACTTAAAAAATAAACATGATACATTCGTTAAGATATGGCAACCATACTTGGGTTATGTAAGGGTCCAGTTATAAATTTGACCCTTCAATCTCCCAATGAATGTATGTAAATATGTGATATCCCAGAAAGAGAATCATGGGAAAAAAAAATGAGGGCTCTGACAGTATGTGAAGCTATATTTTCGTATTTTTTTATGGTGGGGGAGGGAAAAAGGGGATTTTTAAAAAACATTTAATATATTTGATGTGTATAAAAGTTTAACGATTGTATGAATATATTTACGGAAAAGGAAAAAATATTTTTTTTTTAAATGGACATTTAGTCAAGTGCATGGACAGAAAAGATTCAGAATGATATTTGCCAAACACAAGCAAATAGAACCAGGTTTGGTCAACAACATGCTCAGCATGGATAAATTGGGTCAAAAACCCAGATTTTGTGTAGTAAAACTACCCCTTTTTTTTTAATCAAAGGTTAAAAGTAAAAGAAGTCATTCAGGATAGCTCTTTTCAAGATTTAGACTGAATTTCATTTAAATAGTTCCATTACCATATGGCCACGTTTTCCCCCTTGTTTGGGTTGGGTCCATTAACCTGTTTTTAATCCCTTTAGTGTTCCAAAGTGTTGATTTGTTTTAAATAATGGCTCTTTGCAAGGTGTGCCACCTTTTTTTTTCCTATTTTCACTTTAATATTTGTCAGCCAGTTCTTAGCATTGATCAGTGACACAAAACAGTACAGGATAGACAGTTTATTACAGTGCCAGTGACCCAGGTTTGAATCCAGCTCTATCTGTAAAAGGTTTCTACTTTTTCCCCATGTCTGTGTGGGTTTCCTCCAGGTCCCCGTTTCCTCTCTTGAAAACATTTGGGGGTTGTAGGTTAATCAAGGTGTTTGGGTGGCACAAGCTCATGGGCTATGCTGTATATTTTTAAAATTTTAGAGAGGAAGCTCTTTAAATTCAATTTGTTGTGTGCATTAAAGTTAAAAAAAAATCATTATAATGAAATAATTAGGGCTTGCAAAGTAAGTAATACAAGAAGTGTGCTTGTGCTTTGAAACCCAGGCCAAAAAAAATTGAGTTGGGTTTCTGAAGAGAAGTAATCTTTAAATCATCCACCATGGGAACAGTGACTATTGCATTCTATGGATGCTGCCTGACCCACTGAGTTCCTCCAGCATTTTGTCTGGAATGCAATCTGTTCAGTCTATGACTGCATGCAGAACTATGAAATTGAGAAGGGATCAGCAGAGAATTGAACATAAGATGACCTTTTGTTTCTCATGTCCTTGTGTGGTAAATATCATGCACAAGAAATGTTTCAGTTGACCACAGTTACCATTATTTTGAAATATTAGAAATCTAATGAAATAAAGGCTGGTAAATAACCAGGAGACTAACCATGTACAAGTTAACTATTTAAAATGAATTGAAAAATAATGCTGTATTGATCAATTTGTATAATTTACTTTCATTTTAAAATAATATGCTTTAGTAAATGTGGTACACAAAGGGGTTGTTTGACCTGCAATTTGTTATATTTTAAAATCTTTAATATTTTCATGAGGCATTTCTCAAGAATCTGAATTGCTTTCCCAGCTAGAATCTTTTAACATGTATTACACAGGATTTTAAAATATATACCATTGAATATATTATGAAAAAACTCCAGTAATCTGAATATTTCGTTCAATTGAACTTTTCTTTGCCTTGATGAAGTACCTATTTCAAAAGCAGGGCTAGCACATGTGAATAATATCATTTTTAATAGGTTACAATTATTATTAGCCAATTATTTGAGTTATTAAAAATAAACAACATATTATACACTTAATAATGAGTCATTTTAAATTGATTAATTTTATTTGGATTTAACTTAAAAAAAAAACTTGAAATAGTTATATGCATGTGGCCAATTAATAGAAGGAACTGTGTTAATATTTCAAAATGAGTAGAGCTCTTTTGAGCTGAGTTTGCATTTTTTATAATTTTCTATAAAGTCAAACAAGCAAACTTGCACTTCCAATGCTGTGACCCCGGTATATATTTGTGATTTTTTTTTTTCTCTGAGCTATACTGTTCACAAAGATGAGTGATTAAATTCTGATGCATTTAGCTTTGACTTGATCACAGAATGGATAGAGCGCAAGAGGCCATTCAGCCCTTCAGTTTCATCCAAGGTTGATGCAAGAGCAATACAGATAGTCTGACTCCCAAGGGCTGAGTAAATTTTTCCTTTCAGATGCTGCACTTTAATCTGCTACCACTACAATCCCTGTAGTGCATTCCAGACATATTTTAGATAATTTTTTTTAATTCATTTTTCGTTTGATTTCTGCCATCATTTTTATTTTGTGTCCCCAGATTCTTGACCTTTCTGCAAACATTCACGGCTCTTTTTAATTTAAATGAGCATCAGATCTGCTCATAACCTCATCAACAAGCAAGTAAACAAGTAACTGAAGTCTCTTTTAAACAAAAAGACCCTGGAATCATTTTGTTAAATCTCTTGTGAGAGCAAAGAGAAGCTGGAAGGACACAGGTGGTCAGGCTGTATCTATGGATAGAAATGCTCATTTCACATTTTTGATCAGAACCCTTTATTAAGACTGACCCAAAATGTTGACTGAATAGCATCCCTCCATCTTCTCATTTTTCACTTAAGTTTCCAGCATTTTCTCAACAACTTTCCCAACTTGTTCTGCCACTTTCAAAATTGGCAAGCCTATTTTGTGATGCATTATCAAACTTTGTCTGCATTTCCCACTTTGGTTTCTCAGTTACTCTGTCAAAAAAAATTTCTTGGTAACTGGAGGCAATTAGGCAGTGAATTCAACTGAGATTTACTTCAAAAACTCAATTTAAAAACTCAAATCCTATTTTTTCTATTTCTTTAAACCTTCCATGATTGATGCAACTTTTAAAGAATGGTATAGCTTGGGCATTAAATGTTTTAAAGATTTATTTGTCGAGGAATTCTCATTTCCTTTGAAAAACTTTCAGTTAAATATGATCTACCAAATACTCATTTTTTTTGTTATCTACAGATTAGAATTTTTTTTAATGATCTAAATTACATACATTTCCTAAGAGGAATGATAAGAATTTAAGTAATGTAATTTTGATTCTTATATTTTTTAACTACATTGGTAGTTACACATCTGTGTCTTTTTAGTTATCGCAACAATTTTAATTGTGTTTCAATTTTTTTCCCCATGGAAGTTGAAATATTGCTCCTATTTTGGTCTTGTGACTTTTGTCAAATGTCATTTCATCAGGTATTTGATTCTCGCACTGTTTTTAGGCAAGTCTCAGGTTGGTTTCATAAAGCAATTTAAAACAAGGTTATTTTTAGACAAGAATGCAAGAATCAGTTGAATGAACGGATTATGTTTCCATTGTCCACCCACCTTGTTGCCACCCTTCCCCTTGAGCAACACATCAAGAACAATTTAGAAGCTCATAGATGTATTGGTTAAAATGTACGTAAATGAATTTTCAAAAAAAAAAGTAGAATGGTACCTTGTACTACAGAGCACGCCACATTTGCCTGCTGGTGGGGAAGGTTAGAGTAACAATAAAAGTTAAGAAAATTCATCACCACTTCGACAAACATGGATTGATTGCACAACGTGATATAAATTGGGAAAGAATCAGGATATTGCATCAGAAAATTGCCCCATAATGCAGAGAGCTGTACTCTGATCATGTGATGCACATCAGTTTTTACCATTGATTATCTTCATTCACTTGTTGCAGTGGAGGTAAATTTAATCTGTAATATGCTAGGAGTACCAACGCAGCAAGGAAATTACCAAGGAGCAAATAGTTGACATTAATTGTTAATCAATGCTAAAAACTGATCTGCATCTCATTATTACAGTGCAGCACTCTGCATTATTCAGTGCAATGTTGCATTTGGCTGGGAACATCATTCTTGTTACCAAATTGCCATTCCTGACGAAGTCCAAGCAGTAATGTCTCTGCATTCACTTGCATATTCTCTAATCCATTGTCATTTGGTGCTCATGATGTCTTCCCATTGTGAGAGAAACCAACCATAGATTGGGTGACCATTTTATGGGAGTAGCTGTGTTCAGTTGCCAGTCAGTTTAATTTTGCTTCCCTCTTCATGTTGACCATCTAAGGTCCCCTCCTTTGTTCTAACATTGCCCATTATAGACTTGAGCATCATTTTGGATCCTATGATAATAATGCCATTAGTTTCAAGTTAATTATGGATAAAGATAGCCCTGGTCCTTGGGTTAAGATTCTAAACTGGAGAAAGGTCAATTTTGAGGAAATGAGAAAGGGTCTAAAAAGCTTGGATTAGGACATATTTTCTGGCAAGGATGTGTTCGGTAAGTGGAAGGCCTACAACAGAGAATTTTTGAGAGTACAAAGTTTGTATGTTCCTGTTAGGATTAAAGAAAAAGTCAACAGGTATAGGGAAACCTTGGTTTTCAAGGGATACTGGAAATCTGGTTTGGTTAGCAGTTATAGGCAGCACAGAAGAAATGAGTTACTTGAGAAGTATAAAAGTTGAAAAAAAAAACATGAGCAGGAGGTTGCTTGGTCAGACAATGTGAAGGAAAATCCAAAGGGTTTCTAGGGCATATTAAGAACAAAAGGATAATAAGGAATAAAATTGGTCCCCATGAAGATCAGATTGGTCTGCTTTGTGTGGAGCCAGAGAGATAGGAGGGATCTTAGTGTTTTTTTTTGTGCATCAGCATTTATTCAGGAAACTGACACCGAATTGAGGGAAGTAAGAAAAACAAGCAGCGAGTTCATGGAACCAACGCAGATTAAAGAGAAGGAAGTGCTTGCTGTCTTAAAGCAAATAAGGGTGAATAAATCCCCAGGACCTGACAACATATTCCATCAGTCCTTGAGGGCGGTTAATGTAGAAATTTCAGGGGCCCTGGCAGAAATATTTAAATTGTCTTTAGCCACGGGTAAGGTGCTGGAGGATTAGAGGGTACCCCATATTGTTCTGATGTTTAAAAAAAGGCTCCAAAAGTAACCCTGAAATTATAAGCCAATGAGCTTATTAATGCCTGTAGGAGGTAAATTATTGGAAGTTGGCCTTAGAGATTGGATATTCAAGTATTTGAGAGCCAGGGACTGATTAGAGATAGTCAACATGGCTTTGTGCATGGTAGGTCGTATTTAACCAATCTTATCGAGTTTTTCAAAGAAGTTACCAGGAAATTTGATGAAGGAAAGGCTGTGGATGTTGTCTGTGTGGACTTTGGTAAGGCTTTTGACAAAGTCCCACATGGGAGGTTAGTCAGTAAGGTTCATGGTGAGGTAGTAAATTGGATTTGCTGTATGGGTGAAGCCAGAGAGTTGCAGTGGATATTGCTTCTCAGACTGGAGGCCTGTGTCTAGTGGGGTGTCTCAGGGATCAGTGCTGGGACCATTGTTGTTTGTCATCTATATTCATGATCTGGATGATAATGTGATAAATTGGATCAGCAAGTTTGCATATGCCACAAAGATTGGAGGCATTGTGAAAAGCGAGAAAGGCTTTTAAAGCTTGCAAAGAGATCTGAACCAGCTGTAAAAATGGGCTAAAAAATGGCAGATAGAATTTAAAGCAGATAAGAATGAGGTGTTGCATTTTGGAAGACAAACCTAGGTGGGACATACACAGTAAATAGTAAGGCACTGAGGAGTGTGGCAGAACAGAGGGATCTGGGAACACAGATACATAATTTCCTGAAAGTGGTGTCACAGGCAGCTAGAGTTGTAAAGAGAACTTTTGGCATATTGGCCTTCATAATCAAAGTATTAAGTATAGGAGTTGGGATTTGATGTTCAAGTTGTATAATGACATTGGTGAGGCCAAATTTTGGACTATTGTGCAGTTTTAGTCAACTAACTATAGGAAAGATATCAATAAGATACAAAGAGTGCAGAAAAAATTTGCTTGGATGTTGCCCAGACTTCAGGAACTGAGCTGCAGGGAAGGTTAAACCGTTTAGGACTTTGTTCCCTGAAATGCAGAATAATGAGGGGAAATTTGATGGAAGTATGCAAAATTATGAAGGGTACAGGTAGAGTAAATGGAAGTTGGCTTTTTCCCCTGAGGTGAGATACAAACCAGAGGATATGGCTTAAGGGTGAAAGGGAAAAGGTTTAGGGGAGCTTCTTCACACAGAGTAGTGGGAGTGTGGAACAAGCTGCCAGCTGAAGTGGTGAATTTGGGCTCAATTTTAACATTTAAGAAAAAATATGGGCCAAGTACATGAATGGGAGGTGTATGGAGATCTATGGACTGGATGCAGGTCAATGGGACTCGGCTGAATAACAGTTTAGTACAGACTAGAAGGACTGAACGGCCTATTTTCTTTCTGAGCTGTAATGTTCCAGCCTTCTGAGGGGCATCCATCTGTAACATTAAACTCAATGCTTTTCTCTCGCCTTATGTTTCCTTCAACTCTGATTTCCATTTCATCGTTTGACATGCTCCTTTGTCTTGTGTCTCACCCTGACTTTCAACCAAATGGCTTCTTCAGCAATCTTTCCCCGTGACAATCTTCACCCTACCACAAGCATTCCCCTTGAACAATGCATCCCTCTTTTTGCAACTCGGATCTACCCTCTCTCTTTCCAGTTCTTTGAGGATCTTCAATCTAAAACATCTTTTCTTTCCACAAATGCTGCTTAACCTATTGAATTTTTTCAGCATTTTCTGAATTTATTTCAGATTTCCTGCGAGTTTTTTACTTTCCTGTTTCGTTCTATCTTGTCTGAATTTTGATCTCTGTTAAATCAAAAAATATTCCATAATTGTATTCTTTTTCATGTGTTGTTTCATACATTCATCTTAAAGAAAGAATTCCTTATGTAAAGATATCGCAAGCATTTGTTTATAAATGACAATATTCCAAAATATTATTATCTTGAATCATGAGCTAAGATTGATGTACAAGTCATTGAAACTGAGAAATCAACAAATTGTGATACTGAAATTATTTATTAACGCCATACTCACTCAAATGGTTTGCAATCCTGAGATTGCAGTTGAATTTCAAATTACTGCCTTCTCTGCTTCAGGTTGTGAGCCTGGTCTTATTCACTTTTACCTTGCAAAAAGACACAACTCCTGAGATGCACTCCTGTTGCTGAACTGAAATAACCATCTTTGTGAAATAAAATTAAAATTTACGCAGTGCACAGATAGGAATTCATTCCATTATGACTGTCAACACTGGTCTGATCCTTCCAGGCTAAACATTGAAAAAAATTAACACTTGGATTTTCACTCTGTGATGGGAGTATGGTGAGCTGGAAAATTGCAAAATGTTTCCATATTAACGTGAAGTATCAAAACTTTTTATAAAGAACAGAAAGCGTATCAAAAGTGTGCTGTATCTAACTTGTCAACGAGATGTAAAATGCCTCACTCTGGTGACTATAGAACATAATACTTGACCTGTACTATGAAATTTTTTGAGAAATATTTGCTGAAATTTAAAATATAACCTCAACTTTCCTGATTGCAGTGTGGCATGAACTGTTCCAAACATTTTCCATTCTATTTCAGTCATAGCATCTGGATGTGCTTATGTTTAGGATTGAAGTTCACATTCAAGTTCCACTTACTGACCTCAGCAGAGAAAATTTGATAATCAGGAATTGAAAGTAATTTGTTGGCTGTTTGTATTATTCTGACAACTGGACTTAACCTGAAGGGAACCTTTCTTGCATATTCTGTGTTGATTTTGTTGTAATTAGTTGTCAGCATGTTATGTTGACCATTGTCAATCCAATATTTTTCATCTCCTTTTATGGAACTCTTCAAATGTATATTTTTGATAATAAAATTGAAGGAGTGTGTTGGGAATTCCTTATTTAGATGTATATATCAGTGCTGAAGGAAACATTTCATCTTCATTTCCAGCAGTTATTTATGGATACATCTGAATACTACTGATCATTTAATTACGTTTAAATTTAGACATTCAGCATGCTAATAGGCCTTTTTGTCCAAAGAACCCGTGCCACCCAATTGACCTACAATCCCCATTATGTTTTGAATGGTAGGAGTAAACCAGGGCTCCCGGAGGAAACCCTCGCAGACATGGGGGAATATACAAACTCTTTACAGCACAGAACTCAAACCCAGGTCCCAATCGCTGGCACTGTAACAGTATTATGCTGACTGCTATGTTGACTGTACTGCCCCAATTTGTAATTTGCAATTGGCATTTGTAATACAAAAAGATGACAAACAAAATTATATGTAAACTTAACTGAAGCATTGCAAATATGACTGGGTGGATGGGAATGCTGAGACTTCCCTGTTAAGGTTCAGATTTTAAACTTGGCATATAAGGTGACCCCCCTGGTTTTGGGGTGACATTTTTAATGTTCAGGACTGTCTTGTGCATCGGCATATATGGTAAATGACAGGCATAATTGATACCTGATAAATAGAAAATGCGTGGATCTCATTATATTGCTTTAATATCTGCCAAATTGTGATACTGTTTCAAAATTAATTGATTTGACTAATATAAAGCAGATTCTTGAGGAACCTTTTTACACATTAATTAGTTTCCATGAATTCAGTAAGGCAACTAATGTCCAGGATTTTTCTTTTATTTCATACAGAAATATACACCCAACACTTTAGTTTAAAAAAAATATGATTAATACCAATTACACAAGGTGAATAAAAAAATACTGAAAATAAATAATCTAATTGATGAGAAATTTGTTTTATATTTGAATAAGGATATTGTACTTGAGTGCTAAACTGCAAACAAGTTATTTTTAATGAAGATTTATTGAGTTCAGAACATGGAATTTATTATTTCAGATTTCATTCATGATCGGCATAAAATTTGTCACCATGGTTTTGGTCTCACAGTCATCTCAAAATTCATTTAAGCGTCATCAGAAATAAACGGTTGATCCCCGAAGGGTTAAAATAGGCCACGATAAACAAAGGGCTTTTATCATGTCTGTAGTTCAAGAACCAAAATAATTCTGTAGTTAGTAATTTTGGTGCACTGGTTTGTATCATAAACATAATTTTGAAAATTTACTGATCTTCAATAAGTTAATTGATAGTTTAAATTACATTTTACAGGTCCACCAGACACAACAGAAGGAGAGACAAGTCAAGTCACCAAAAGCCAAGAGGCGAAAAATTTCTAGATAACGTTCAATGTCTTCATCACTGATAATAGTTATAGAGTGGAACTGTATGTATATAAAGTCTTAATTATCCACGATGCTACAAGGTGCTAATGAACCGTGGTACAGTGTTTCTTCAATAATGAGCAAAGATTATATGCTGGATAGCTCATCAGAAACCTTGTGAGATCATGGTTACAGTTTATCTACTGCTTGCCTAAAAAATGATGTTTTCTACAATACTAAAAAAAAATCAAGAATATGAAAAACTTAACAGTCCAAATGTTTCTGACAAATTTTCATGTGTATATAGATTATGCAAAATTTCATGGTAATATCAAATTGTAAATACTGTATAAAGTTGTCATGTACAAGCATACTTAATGCACAGTTTATCTTTTTCTTGTACAAAATAGTGTACAAAATTCCTTGGTTTCTATTGAGTACACATACAAGAGATTACCAGTGTAAAGAGGATTAATAAAAATGCCGCTTAAAGCTTTTATATGCAAGATGCTGTTTTTGTATTTAACAGCAGATGAGGCATGGTTATGTGATAACTTGATTATGGCAGACACTTCACACCACCAATGTTCATTTCTATTCTGTTTAGAATTCTGTCCTTTGTGCAATGGCATGGAGGTCTACTGCAGTCCAACATGCATACTTCATGTAAAATTAAGTCTTTATTCCCTCACTTTTTCACCATTTCTGAATTGATGTGTACTGTTTTAATGGTATTGTCTGTGTTTTCTATTCAGTCAGCTTTTTTGCTGTTTTATGTCAAAACAAATGTTTTATTCATCAAAAATGCGTGCTTATATATTTAATTTTGCCTTTCTTTGGTTTATTCCTGAACTGTCTTGTAATGACCAACTTTGCTCTTTGTTTTGACATTAATTTGTATTTTCTCACATGTATACTTTACATTAGTAGACTATGTAAAGTATGTTGTGCACTTGATTTTAATTGGTTGATGGCATTTATGTGGGTGATAGGACTAGTTTGTTTCAGTCCATGCAAGTTCTATAGGGTTTTATGGTTTCATGTAAAGGACAGTAATTGTAAATATTGTGAACATTACAGGTCGTGCAGTGTTGTAACATTTTTAATAATGTTGCACCTACTTTACAATTAAAAACTGGTCACTCATACTTGAATTTCTGCTTGTGGAGCCATTCTTTACCAATATTTCAAGATAAAATAGGAATCCTATTGCAGTGTGGTAGGCCTATTTTTAATCTTTTATCATGCAGGTTTTTTTTTAATATACCTTTCCATTTACAAGGACCTAAGTTTGTTTTTGTGTTTGGAAATGTTCACCCATATTTTTCTACACTGAGTAAATGACATGGTAGAACAAGTGGAATTGAACAATTTTGTGCATTGGTTTACTTGTTTGGACCTCAACCCAGAATATGAAAGGCAATGTCCAACTAATATTGCTTTTTTTAACTGGATGGTTTTCATTTCTGAGACTGAATTGCCGAATTGAATTGTCTGATTTGTCAAAGCTTCTGTCACACAGCCACTGAATTGAAGTTCAGAACAGCGTAATTATGAGGATGAAATTGTCATCGAGTCCATATTTTCATTCATTTTTGTTTTGGTGGAAAATACATCAAAAGCAAAGACCAGTGTCAGTAACACCTTGAGTATGGATGAGTGCTCTGAACAACCTTGCTCTCAGGGATTACCTTCTCATCTAGAGCTGGATTTCTTTGCAGCGTTTTTCACCAAAATCTTGTTTCAATGAATATATGAACTTGAGATGATGGCAATCACTGTAATTTTTCTTGAATATGTAGTTCATTGCATGAGCTCTGATTTTTTTTTTATGGTGCACTAAACCAAAATTACTGCTTTTTTTTAAAAAAAATGCCCCTTTTAAAGAATTAATTTTATATGTGGATTGTAATTCCCTTCGATAAATATTTTAAAAAATAATGGATAATAAATAAAAATATTTTTATTTTAAAATGTTTGCTATTTCAACTGCTACATCAATTTTGTATATATTCTTTCATATATATTTTTATTCTCCATAAAAACTTTAAAGTGTTCCCTTTTTGTGAGTATTCCTTAATGTGATTGGCTGCTCACCCTTAATGTGATTGGCTGCTCACCCTTAATGTGATTGGCTGCTCACCCTGTTGCTGACATCATTTGTGGATGACTGAGATCCCCAAAATGGCCCCAGCTGTTGTCGAAAAAGGAGAATGCACATATCGTTTCATCTTAGTGGGTAGATTTCCTCTAGATCAATGAAGAGCACCATAAAATCTTAAAGTACAAATCTATTTTATGGTATACCTTGGTGCAGATTTTTAATTTAACTTTCTAACATAGGAAACCTCTGTTTTAATGTCACTTTCAGGGTAGTATGACCACATTTGGACCATACATTTCTGGGTACCCTTTGACCAATGTGATTTGGTGCACAATGATTACATCAAAAGTTGGAGCAAACTAAAAGCTGTAATGCTGAAATTCTGAAACACCAACAGGAAGCCCTCAGCAGGTCAAGGAGCATCGTTGGGGGAGAGAAACGGAGCCCCTTCATCAAAATTGCTAAAGGGGGAAAGTAATTGTATGAAGTTGCAGAGAGGATGCAATATGAAGAGAGCAGGAGAAATGTCCAAGAGAGGATTCAGACCAAAGTTGACAAGGTAAGGTGGACAGTGAGAAAGGGTGTGGTCTCCGCCAATTGCATAACAGAGTGCTGTGAGAGGTTGAGTGGTTATTAGAGATTGGAATGTGGAGGTGTGGGAGAGAACTGTCTGTTCAGAATACTGAAGAGGGAGGGCAGGGAAGATGTCCTGAATCTCTCATTCTTCTGTATTTCCATCTTTAAGCAGGAATCTCACTCATTCCTTTCCACTACCACTCCCTTTTGCCTGCCTAAACTTAGACTTAAAAGGATTTCCTTTTCATTTAATTTGACAAGTGAAAGATATGTAACTATGGGAATTTGCAAGAAAAAAAACAGTCTTTCAGGGCCTCTCCCTTAAACTCTGTCGCTTGTATAGAATGTGGAAATTTCATTACCTCAGCTGGCAATTTCAACACTGTTCTCACTTGGCTTATCTCTGATTCGTCCCTTCCTTGACATTTCCAATCCTCATCTACTAATATCACCCTCCTGCTGAAGAACATTTGTTTTTTGTCTCAATTTGTCCAATCTGTGAGCAACAGTATAACCTACATTAAAGAATTGAAAATTATAACACCACACTGGACAACAATTTATTTCAAAACGTTATGGGCAGCACTGTTAACTTAGCAATTAGTGCAACAGTGTTACAGCGCCAGTGACCAGGGCTGAGTTTAAATCCCGAGCTGTCTGTAAGGATTTTGCACATTCTTCTCGTGTCTGTGGGTTTCCTTTGGGTGCGCCAGTTTCCTCCCACCCTTCAAAATGTACCACGGGTGGCAGGCCAATTGGGTGTGATTGGGCAGCATGCCTTGTGCCCTGTTACCATGCTGTTTGTCTAAAATTTAAAATTAAAGAATAAATTTAAAGTTTACTTCCTGGAAAAAAGAAATTGGGGATTATGATTGACAATTTCACGCTGAACACTAAGCAATTTCAGATTTGCTGTTTCACGTAGGAAGTAGGAGAAACATTAAATTAACTTTTATTGACTTTAGTATGTTTAATTGCATAATGATGCTGACACATTGCATTAGTTCAACTGACTTAAAAATGTTTTACCACTTATTTTTGTTTGTACTCAATATCTGATGCCTCTCATGTCAGTGTCCAACAATAGTCAGCCAGCATTGATGGATTCCAGATGCCCTAATACTGCTTTTCTGTGGTCACAATGTCCTGGTCAAACGTTTCACTATGTTCGTCACTGCACCAAGATCAGCAGTAAAGAATTCCCAAGTGCGAACGCAGAAAATTAATTTTCAATTACATGTTGTATTTCATGGTTTTGTATACTTGACGGATGTTAAAAATGTCAAGAAATCACAACAGGTTATATCTTTAAAATAAGGGACGATTGGAAATTTTTGAGGTGATTTAAATTCTACCTGTTGCATTTATGAAGTAAAAATAGACGAGAGAACTTTGAAGGGAAATTTGAAAGGAAATGGAATGAGTTTATTCAATAATAGTCCACCAATTATTGAAAATATTAAAACAAACAAGATTGTGGAATATTTCCAAATGGAACTACTAGCTGGATCTCATGATGTTCTGCTCAGCTTGCATCACTTTTATTGCCTTTAATTTTAAGCCTTCATCTAAAGGCCTTGAAGGCAATACAATGAGTCTGATTTGCAACAGTTAAAAGAAAGAAATGAGAAGGACTAGACACCTTTGCCTTAAATATATCTAGGAGAAATCTAACGAGGTTTGATGGACAGAAACCACATTTTTGACTTTTTCTCTATTTTAAGGTTTGTTCATCAGGAAGTGTTCCATCTTCAGCAACCTGTACAGATTCTATTCAGTGTTGCCTGCTGTCCTGTGATGAAGATGAGACCAGGTTTACTGTATGTGGTCAGTGATGTGGTATTTATTCCTGATGCTAGATTAATTCTTTTGTTTTTAAGCATTTGCATTTGTGTCCACGAGGTCGATACCAACATAATTCAATATGTTCTGCTCTGGTTATTCAAAAGGCTTCAAGAGCGACCTGCGACAACCCAGAAGAACCAAGATCATTAAGTTTCTCCATAGTTTTTTGTATCATTTGGATTCCTCTTTTTGTAGATAGTAACGTGATGCCATGAAATGCTAAAGGTATGTAGACCTTCAGTATAATTTTATTTGGCCTCGGGGTCGTGGTTCCTGTTAACGTTATCCGAGATCCGAGTCACTTGCCACTGAAGGTAATATTTAACTTTGGCAGGAATGCTCCATTCAACTTGTGCCTTGGTGTTATTTAAACACAATTTTCTTGTTATTAAACTTAATGCTCTCACTAAGGCTATTTAAATAGTCTTTATCTTCAAAGCATATTCACCCATTTTATATGTTTGATTTCACGTGGGTTCTTAACAAAGGCCTATTTAGTTAGATACAAATCTAGTATAGACTTTATTAAAAACTTCCAAAATACCATCCAAGGATCTATTATTTGAAGAATATCAAATGTGACACATATCAGAAATACCCTGGCATCATTTTTTAAACTTTAAATTTAGACACAGTACGGTAACAGGCTATTTTGGCCTACGAGTCCATGCACCCAATTTTACACCCAATGAACCTACACCCCAAGTATGTTTTACAAGGGTGGTAGGAAACTGGAGCCCCCAGGGAGAACATACAATTGCCTTACAGAGAGCAGATTCAAACTTGGGTCACAATCGCTGGTGCTGTAAAGGCGTTGCGCTAGCCACCATACTAACTATGCCACCCTTTTATCAACAGTTACCAAAAAATTAATGTCTTTTTTTTTAAAATAGTACAAGCCCATCCTAAGGGTAATGGCAAAAACAGATCAAAGAAAGCAGGTCAAACTGACATCTTCTTGGAAAAGTTGAGAATGAGTAGAATGGTGCCAATGAGGGCTTGAGCTCAGAGAAATTCACTTGATATCTATTGAATTTGGAAGCTGAGCTTGATTGAAGAATAATTAACACCATAACCCAGAAATTGCTTTATTATTTGTTAATGGTATTAAAAGATGGTTTTGCTTTACTTCAACTTTGCCTTAATACATTCCATAAATGCTGTAATATTTTAACTGTGAGGAACATAAAATGTGTGTTTCATTATTAATTAATGTAACTGGTCCATTACAAGAACTTGCAGCTGCTACCACATGGACTACAAACTTCAGTCTTAGCAGCCAGCTCTTCAGAGGGACATACTGCAATGCCATCAGCACTCTTCCAACTAGTGCAGAGTGTTGCTACTTAAGTAACATGAGGTGGATGGTGAGTACAAAGCTGCCTGCTTAACTAGCACCCCATCATTGTCACACTTTACCTGCAGTGTGTGCCATTTACAAAATGCACAGGACTTACTCTAAACATTTTTGGTTGCATGGAAATACCATGATCTGCAGGTATATTTCTGTGTTTCATACTTCTGGGGATTTCGTTCAGTATTTCTAGGTCTAAATCCTGGAATTCCCTGCCTTGTAGGAGTTTCTTTATCAGAAGGACGGCATGGATTTGTTATCACCTTCTTGACTGAAATTGCAGATGGGCAATAAATGCTTCCCTCTCCATTTGATGCTTACATCCTGAAAAAAAAAAATATTTTGTAATCTGTAAATAACTGCATTGTGGAAAAAGTCACGTCCAACAAACTGAATGTCAACTCTGCCTGTTCCTGTTTTCGACACAGAACAGAACAGTGCAATACAGGCCCTTCATCACATATTGTACTAATTTTTTTCCCAATCTCGTATCCATAACCCTCTATTTTTCTTGCATCCATCAAGTGGAGGGTTCTCCCAAATGCGACAAAGAGCAGCGAGCTCTGAGATGTGCATGGATTTGTGCCAGCAGTCCAGAATATTCTTTGAGAGCGACTGACCTTGACATCTTTGAACAACAAGTTCCAGGTGCTCAAGTCAGCTTGCATTTGACGTCACAGCAGGTCATGGGAATGGCTGCATGTATTTATATTATCTTTAACATAGCAGAATTAACGTGACATGATGGAGATGGAAATAAATGGCATTAACAATAGTATGGATATCTGATTCAAACATCATTTTCTGGTCAAATGTGACATCGAGATTGAAAAGAATCTGATACTGTTTCTGGTCAATAGAATAGAAAGACACTGGAGTTGGGAAGTGAAATCAAACTGAAATTATCCTCAAGCAAGGGTTGAAATTTCAGTTTCCTTTAAATGAAAGGAAGATTTTGGTTTACAATGGAACCTTCACAAGTCATTTTCTGTAATCTAGAAAATGTAATAAAAAAATCTTAACATAAACATTTAAAAAATGAATATAAATTCATAAATAAAATCATTCCTAACAGTGTCTCCTTCAAAGAGAATGGTTAATGTGGAACATAATTTAGTTACAAATTAAATGTTGGGATCAATAGTGTGAAGTTCAATCTCTGTTACATCACATTCTTCTTTGGCTTGGCTTTGCGGATGAAGATTTATGGAGGGGTAATGTCCACGTCAGCTGCATAATTAATGAGTAAATGGCTGGCATGGATTAATCCCATAGAAAATCATTTGATTTCATGAGTCCCACTGAGCAATCACTCATTTAGAAACAGCAATATAATTTAGGATTAATATTTTAACAATGTTTAAAAATTTCATTTTTTAATAATCAAGTCTTGATTATCATTCAATTGTCTCTTCACAAGGAGTTGCCTTTTCTTAAGTGTAATGGTTCCAGAGGACACTTAAATGTAATTTTCCTTTTAATGTTTAGCTACTTTTTTTCATCTGCTGTTCTTCCTAAATTTTGTGGAAACATTTCAATTTTTCCTTTATGCTTAATTCATAGAACCATATCTAACCAATGAGGTTATGTTTCCAGTGACACTATTTTGCTTGTAGTATATATTCTGTGTTTTTGCTGCAAGTTTGATCTTCTGTTTTTTGCAGTTCTATCCTCATTATCTTAAAATGAACTGCCCTGAGGAATGAAGCAATTGCCCTTTACTTCCACCTACTGCAGTTCCCTTTAGTATTTTTCATCAATAAATTTAGACCCTCGACATATTACCTCTTCATTGACGTGAATCCACGTGCAGAACAGAGATGCCGGGACTACTCCCTGAGGATTCCAACAATCAGTTACCCAGCTGGAAGCTCTCACTTGCATTAATACTTTGTATTAGCAGACCATTTTTGGCTAAAAGTGACACTAAACTATTAGTTCTGCCTAGGATTTTAAGAGTCTCTTTGAAGAGCTTTATAGTATTTGAGACCTGTAAGATCAGTTGAATTTCCTTTAAACATTTCCCTTCACCCATCAGGTTGGTAGAATGTTCTTGATAAACTTGCCTCTTTTTCATTTGAATTTGATCTGCTTCACTCAGTAATCAACTGTTGTTTTACAGTAAGTCCTTGATCTGCAATATCTTGTGGTGGCTCTTTCCATTTTTCCTCTTTTATAATATTTCTCATTTCTTTTTCCTGTTTCTATAATGCAAATACCAAGTGTTACTCACAATATTCATTGATTCCTGCAATAAAAAATGAATTTGTATACGATTGTCTCTGGGATTTCAGGAAGCTCCAGAGTATGTGGTCGATAATACTTTGCTGCTGCGGTGCTGAGAATTGTGGAGCCAGCTTTCCCTCAACAGTGAGCTATCCTATTCCGATATTGACTGAGGGATAACTATTAGCCAGAAGAACAAAACCTTTTGCTCCTTCTTCAGGCCCCTTCTTTGGAACATGATTTGATAACTTTGTGGGTGGGATCATTGTCAACTCAATTATTTTGCCAATTGGCTTTGGTGGTGTTGGTGAAACATGTTTCTAATACCAGGCATTCAGTGTGGGGTCCTTTCATACATATGTCCTGGGATGTGCACAAAGGTTTATAAATTTGAATGAAGGATCAGTTCTACCATATCATGAGTTACAACCTAACTTATCTTCTGGCCCTCTACTCCAAACCACCCAATTACACCCATGTAACCAATTAACCTACTAACCGCCTATGTCTTTGAAACATGGGTGGAAACCGTAGCACCTGAAGGAAACCCAGGGAGTCATGAGAATAAACAAACTCTTTACAGATAGCGGCAGATTTGAACCTGGGTCACTGGCCCTATAATTGCTAATCCCTACATTAATCATGCCACTAAATGTTGTATCTGGCTGTAATCTGTTAAATATATACTTCAAAAACTGAATGGGAAACATTTGTTTTGATCTTGGTCAAATATGGTTGAGGTAACAAATTATGGACAGAGAAAAGATTAGGAATCAACATTGCTGTTAGGATATTTTCAAAGGGATGCCACAGGCTACCGTAATGGGCCTTCAGCTACACGTATGATCATGTTATTCATTGAAGTCTGCCATTCCACCATTTTTGCTGCAGGGTTGGATTCATGACAAACATATCACCTCGCTTGGCTTCCATGTACATTTGTTGGGTATAGACAAAGAAAGATTCATAGTTCTTTGAGGGAAATAGTCAAACACACGATTAACTTTGAAGCAATGATTATGATCACTTCATCAAGGTTTGTTAGAGAACGCATAAATGTCGTGTGGATCAGAAACTGCCAGGAGAGGAGGACCTTCAAGTCAATCCCTCTTTTGTACAAGGAGCAAAAGTAACACAAGAAAATATGCTGGTTACTTCAAGGTATCTTGAACTTTGTATTAGAAACATGATTTTGATCCCTTCACCACATGCACATTCAGCACAAGTGGCTCTTTGATGAACCTTGGTACATTATGCACTTTGATGCCCCATATTTCTGATATGTCACTCCTAGGTTCAGTGCTATCCAATATTCACATTCCAATTAGATCAGATAATCAAGCTTAATTTTCAGGCCTTTCATGAAATGTTTCTTGGACACCGACATGCCAGATGGGATTTTGTCACCAAGAGCTCAACTTTTTTTGGCAATTAACAAGCAGACAATTCAGTCGTTGGCAGGTAACTTCATAGGTCAGCAAAAAAAAATACTCACCATGGCGGGAGCATTGTTCAATAATAGAGGCATCTGTAGAAGTGAGCAAAGTTTAGAGAATCATTTATTGCAGGCATAATCACTCGTGAGAGGACATCACTGGGACAGTGATGATGCCAGGCATGAATAGTTGCTAACTCCAAAAGCTTTTCCCAATTATTCTTTAATTTGTACTACATGATCTCCTAATGGCTGCACAAAAAAGTAAGTGGGAGAATCAGATGAGTTTATCAAAATAATCTCCATGAAATTATAGAATCTTGTGCAGGAAATATAAAATCTATTCAGAAGGGAACTGAGAGAATTCCTAACATTGAAAATAATGAGAAAATGTGGAAAAATCTACAATGTCAGAGCCCATTTTCCCATTGTGTTTATGCTGGTCAACAAAAAAAAGTCCACCTTTCCAGGGCTCACAGGTCATATCTGTTGAAGTTCACATCAAGTGTACTTAAAACCTTAACTTTCTGACTCCACTATATTTTGGAACAAAGAATTCAGAACCTCTGCCTTCTGGATGAAATAAAATCCTCATCTTCCTTCTGATACTCCTCCCAGTCACTTTAAACCTCTACCCTATGGATTTCACCTCTCTGCCCAGATAAATGCATCCTTCCAAATTATTTCTTTCTGAGCCTCTCATAACGTAATACTCAATAAAATCTCCTTTCAGCCTCCTCTGGATGAGACAACTCCAACTCAGCATGTTTCCTCATTCTGCCAGCACCTCTGCAGCCTCCACAATGTAATCACATCTTTCCTGTTGTGTGATGGTCAGAACTGTACGCAGTCTCAAACTTTGGCCCACCACTTGTACACCAGCATAAAAAATTGGCTTTTGTATTCCATACCTCAGAAAAGCATTCTGTATGACTTTAATCAACTTTTTATTTGCTCTGCTACCTTCAAGAATCCATTGAGAGGACTTACAAAATCCTCCTTATCTTCCAATACTCTAGTCATTTATTGTGTATCCCTTTGCCAAGTTGCACTTTATAAATATATATATTTCTCCAGGCTGAGCTCCAATTTACCTCCATCTATTTCTTCTTGCAGTTCAAATGCACAACTAATTATTGTTTCATTTACAAACTTATTTATCATGTGCCCTGTTCTTCCAGATCACTAATATACAGAGCAAAAAGTGAGTGATGGAATACTGGTATCCAAGACATACAAATTCCCAGTCACAATTTTTTTTTTTTTTTGTTTCCTGTGCTCTCCCTCCCAGCCACCCACCACAGGGGAAAACTTATTGAAATCTACCATGAGGGAGGACTGAAGAATCAAACTGAATGTTGTTTACCACAGTATCTTATGCTTGTGAATGAAATGACATCATATCTCTGGTAGGATGGGACACCCTGCTGGTGGGATCAAGGTAGTTTGAATAATTTGGGTTCCTTCTTGGTGCTGTAATACATTATTATTTATGACTATTTTAATTCTGAGCTTACTGCCTTGCTCTGTGATCAGCTGAAACAAGCAAAGGTCTTTGGAACTCACCCCTCTTGTCAATAACAATGCAGTTAACCAGAAAAATGTCTTTGTGTCGTGCATTTGATCCTTGTCAATAGTCAGGGAATAGCAGAAGAGGATTTTCTGCTCATTGTCCCTATTCTGTTTCTTTCAATCATAGTTCCTCAGCCTCTCAGCAATTATTTTCCTTTTAATTTCCTTATGAAGCTAACAAACCAATTTGCTCCCACAGTTTCAAACAGTGCATTCCAGACAGCAGCAAATTTCCTCATACTGCCTCTTATCACGATTACCCTGTGATCCTTATGCCATCGGAAACAAAACGCCATACTTGGGATGTCACATCACATCTCAGCCTTCAACTTAAGGAAACGAAGCTCAACCATACATAACACCTGGGACCCAGGTTCAATTCTGTGTTTCTGGAGTTTGAGTACCTCTTGCAGTTGAGTGAGTGAGTGTGTACATGGTATTGCAGTTTCATTCTCAAAGATGTAAAGGTTCCATTATTGTCATATAATACTACACTTAGAATGTAACATGAAATTCTTTGACACTTTTGTCTTCCTTAAGGCAGAAAGTTGCCACTTTCCCCATTGTGCTGTGTATGAGTTTTACTGTCATATGCTTAAGTACAATTACAGATTTGCCAGCATTGATACTTGCTGCAGCCATAGAGGTACATAAGGTACACAGACAAAAGTATAAATTGAATGACCACAATAGAGATTATATATAATAAAAGGATCAATGCAATGGCAAAAAATGTATTGCGATATCATGGAAAGATGATAGAGAAGTGTTATTAAGTAGATGGTATAATGAGATAAATAGAATAATACCTAGTGTCGCTGAGAATATTCTCCCAGAATCACAGTGCGGCTTTCGCGCAAACAGAGGAACTACTGACATGGTCTTTGCCCACAGACAGCTCCAAGAAAAGTGCAGAGAACAAAACAAAGGACTCTACATCACCTTTGTTGACCTCACCAAAGCCTTCGACACCGTGAGCAGGAAAGGTCTTTGGCAAATACTAGAGCGCATCGGATGCCCCCAAAGTTCCTCAACATGGTTATCCAACTGCACGAAAACCAACAAGGTCAGGTCAGATACAGAATGAGCTCTCTGAACCCTTCTCCATTAACAATGGCGTGAAGCAAGGCTGTGTTCGCGCACCAACCCTCTTTTCAATCTTCTTCAGCATGATAATGAACCAAGCCATGAAAGACCTCAACAATGAAGATGCTGTTTACATCTGGTACCGCACAGATGGCAGTCTCTTCAATCTGAGGCGCCTGCAAGCTCACACTAAGACACAAGAGAAACTTGTCCGTGAACTACTCTTTGCAGACGATGTCGCTTTAGTTGCCCATTCAGAGCCAGCTCCTCAGCGCTTGACGTCCTGTTTTGCAGAAACTGCCAAAATGTTTGGCCTGGAAGTCAGCCTAAAGAAAACTGAGGTCCTGCATCAGCCAGCTCCCCACCATGACTACCAGCCCCCCCACATCTCCATCGGGCACACAAAACTCAAAACGGTCAACCAGTTTACCTATCTCGGCTGCACCATTTCATCAGATGCAAGGATCGACAAAGAGATAGACAACAGACTCGCCAAGGCAAATAGCGCCTTTGGAAGACTACACAAAAGAGTCTGGTAAAACAACCAACTGAAAAACCTCACAAAGATAAGCGTATACAGAGCCGTTGTCATACCCACACTCCTGTTCGGCTCCGAATCATGGGTCCTCTACCGGCATCACCTACGGCTCCTAGAACGCTTCCACCAGCGTTGTCTCCGCTCCATCCTCAACATTCATTGGAGCGCTTTCATCCCTAACGTCAAAGTACTCGAGATGGCAGAGGTCGACAGCATCGAGTCCACGCTGCTGCAGCTCCAGCTGCGCTGGGTGGGTCACGTCTCCAGAATGGAGGACCATCGCCTTCCCAAGATCGTGTAATATAGCGAGCTCTCCACTGGCCACCGTGACAGAGGTGCACCAAAGAAAAAGTACAAGGACTGCCTAAAGAAATCTCTTGGTGCCTGCCACATTGACCACCGCCAGTGGGCTGATATCACCTCAAACTGTGCATCTTGGCACCTCACAGTTCGGCGGGCAACAACCTCCTTTGAAGAAGACTGCAGAGCCCACCTCACTGACAAAAGGCAAAGGAGGAAAAACCCAACACCCAACCCCAACCAACCAATTTTCCCCTGCAACCGCGTCTGCCTGTCCTGCATCGGACTTGCCAGCCACAAACGAGCCTGCAGCTGACGTGGACATTTACCCCCTCCATAAATCTTCGTCCGCGAAGCCAAGCCAAAGAATAATGAGATACGAAATTGAATACCTTTGGAAAGAATTACGTATAGTTTAATGAATCGATTGAAAATTTTTATAGTATTTGGAAACCATGTATGGATTTTATGGATAATTTTCCATCCATCTCTTCTATCTTATCCACTCCTCTTAATTAGCAATTTTTAATAACAAATAATGATTATCTATGTTAATATTATATATTAAATGGTAGGTGTTTCTTTTCTTTCTTTTTTCTTACTTTTGGGTGGGGGAAATATATAAAAGTACTTTTTTGTTTCATTGGCTTTGGATATTTGATTAACGATTTATTCATTTTTTTCCTGTAAAGATGCAAACAATTAAATAAAATTTATAAAAGGATCAATGAATAAGTACACACATTTACAATTGGTGCAAAAAGTGATGATTCAATAGTGCAGATAGATCTTTTGGTGGTCTCGGAGTAGTTTACGGTGAGGGTTTTGGTAGTGGGGGATGAGCCCACTGTTCTTGAACCAAGAGGTGCTGGACTTCAGGCCAGAAGGCCACCTTCTGCCTTCGATAAACAAGGGATGTGTGCCTATGATGTATTTGGCGAGGTTTGCCATGTTCTCCAGCCTTCTGCACTCAAGCTTCCAAATCTGTGATGCAATCATTCAGTGTACTTTCCATATTGCAGTTCGATAATGTATTCAAAGACATGCCAAATCTCGCAAAAGTAGAGGTATTGGTGTGCCTTCTTCACGGATGACTTGATGTGCAAGCTCCATGAAAGATCCTTGATATGTGGACTCCCTGGAACTTGTTAACCCTCTTCACTGCCATCTTGCCAATGAAGATGACGAGAGTCCCTCAGCTTTTCTTTCTTAAAGTTCACAATAAGCTCCTTGGTCTTGCTGATGTTGGGAGTGAGATTGTTGTTCTGGCACCACACCAGATTCTTGATCTCCATTCGCTATTCTGTCTTATAGAACCATAGAACAATACAACACAGAAACAGGCCCTTTGGCCCTTCTTGTCTGTGCCAAACTACTAGTCTCCATAGTCCCACAGACCAGTATCACAACATAGCCCTCCACACCCCTCCATGTACTTTTCCAAATACTTCTTAAAAATGAAAAGAGAGCCTGCATTCGTCACTTCAGCTGGCAGCTCATTCCACACTCCCACCATTCTGTGTGAAGAAGCTCCCTAATGTTCCCTCTTAACCTTTACCCTTTCACCTTTAACCCATATCCTATGGTTTGTATCTCACCTACCCTTGTTGGAAAAAAAGCCTACCTACATTTACCTCGTAATTTTAAATAGCTCATTCTTCAACGCTCCAGGGAATAAAATCCTAACCTGTTTAAACTTTCCCTGTAACTTAGATCCTGAAGTCTGGGCAATATTCTAGTAAATCTTTGCACTCTTTCAATCTCATTGATATATTTCTAAAGCATTAATGGTGATTCTTAATGTTAAATTGGAACCTTGCACTTTAATTGTTCTTTTTGGATCACTTTAAGATGATGATGTTTTATTAATTTCAACTCAAAACCGAATTTTATATTTTACTTCCCTGATAGCCAGACATGCAATTTTGAACCCTTTTTTAAACAACAGAACAACATGAATTACCTTCCAATTCCTGTAACTTAGGACATTTTAAATATTTCTGCCAGAGGCCCTGCAATTTCTACACTAGCCTCCCTCGAAGGTCCAAGGGAATATGTTGTCAGGCACTGGGGATTAATCTACTCTTATTTGCTTTAAGATAGCAAGCACATCCTCCTCTTTAATGTGAATAGGTTCCATGACCTCACTGCTTGTTTTCCTTGTTTCGATTCTATTCCAGTTTCCTGAGTTAATATTGATGTAAAAAACACATTTAAGATCTCTCCCTTCTCTTCCGGCTCCATACATAGCCAATCACTCTGATCTTCAAGGGAACCAATTTTGTCCTTTACTTCTTTTTCTTTGGCTTGGCTTCGCGGATGAAGATTTATGGAGGGGTATGTCCACGTCAGCTGCAGGCTCATTGGTGACTGACAAGTCCGATGCGGGACAGGCAGACACGGTTGCAGCGGTTACAAGGGAAAATTGGTTGGGGTTGGGTGTTGGGATTTTCCTCCTTTGTCTTTTGTCAGTGAGGTGAGCTCTGCGGTCTTCTTCAAAGGAGGTTCCTGCCTGCCAAACTGTGAGGCGCCAAGATGCACGATTGGAGGTGATATCAGCCCACTGGCAGTGGTCAATGAGGCAGGCACCAAGAGATTTCTTTAGGCAGTCCTTGTACCTCTTCTTTGATGCACCTCTGTCTCTGTGGCCAGTGGAGAGCTCGCCAAATAACACAATCTTGGGAAGGCGATGGTCCTCCATTCTGGAGACGTAACCCACCCAGCGCAGTTGGGTCTTCAGCAGCGTGGATTCAATGCTTGCGGACTCTGCCAGCTCGAGTACTTCAATGTTGGTGATGAAGTCACTCCAATGAATGTTGAGGATGGAGCGGAGACAACGCTGATGGAAGCGTTATAGGAGCCGTAGGTGATGCCGGTAGAGGACACATGATTCAGAGCCGAACAGGAGTGTGGGTATGACAACGGCTCTGTACACGCTGATCTTTGTGTGTTTCTTCAGGTGGTTGTTTTTCCAGACTCTTTTGTGTAGTCTTCCAAAGGCGCTATTTGCCTTGGCGAGTCTGTTGTCTATCTCTTTGTCGATCCTTGCATCTGATGAAATGGTGCAGCTGAGGCAGGTAAACTGGTTGACCGTTTTGAATTCTGTGTGCCCGATGGAGATGTGGGGGGGCTGGTGGTCATGGTGAGGAGCTGGCTGATGGAGGACCTCAGTTTTCTTCAGGCTGACTTCCAGGCCAAACATTTTGGCAGTTTCTGCAAAACAGGACGTCAAGCGCTGAAGAGCTGGCTCTGAATGGGCAACTGAAGTGGCATCGTCTGCAAAGAGTAGTTCACGGACAAGTTTCTCTTGTGTCTTGGTGTGAGCTTGCAGGCGCCTCAGATTGAAGACCCTGCCATCCGTGCAGTACCCGATGTAAGCACCGTCTTCATTGTTGAGGTCTTTCATGGCTTGTTTCAGCATCATGCTGAAGAAGATAGTAAAAAGGGTTGGTGCGAGGACGCAGCCTTGCTTCACGCCGTTGTCAATGGAGAAGGGTTCGGAGAGCTCATTGTTGTATCTGACCCGACCTTGTTGGTTTTCGTGCTGTTGGATAACCATGTTGAGGAACTTGGGGGTGGGGGGGGCATCCGAGGCGCTCTAGTATTTGCCAAAGCCCTTTCCTGTTCACGGTGACAAAGGCTTTGGTGAGGTCAACAAAGGTGATGTAGAGTCCTTTGTTTTGTTCTCTTCACTTTTCTTGGAGCTGCCTGAGGGCAAAGACCATGTCAGTAGTTCTTCTGTTTGCGTGAAAGCCACACTGTGATTCTGGGAGGACATTTTCGGCGACACTAGGTATTAGTCTATTAAGGAGAATCCTAGCAAAGATTTTGCCAGCAATGAGGAGCAGCGTGATTCCCCTGAAGTTTGAGCAGTCTGATTTCTCGCCTTTGTTTTTGTACAGGGTGTCCCTTACTATCCTGCTCTTAAAATACCTATTAAATCTCTTATGATTTTCCTTCACATTGTCTGCTAAAACAACCTCTTGTCTTTTTAGCCTTCCTGATTTCTTTCTTGCATTTTTTAAACTCCTTGAGTACCTCATTTGCTTCATGTTGCCTATATCTGCTAATATACCTCTCTTCTTCCAAACTAGATCCCCAATATCCCTTGAAAATCAAGGTTCCCTATGTCTGTTTTCTTTGTTTTTAATCATAACAGGAACATACAAACTCAGTACAGGTGGTCCCCAACATGCATCCAAGTTCCATTCTGATCAGTCAGATCTTGAAATGGATGCAAGTTAGATGTGTGTTACTCCAGGCCTGTGCTCACCTCCCCCACCTCGAACACTGGGTCCACCACCGCCTTCGTGTCCCAGAAATAGAACACATTCGATGGCGGTGGTGACTCAGTGTTCTGCTGGCCCATGGCCACTGCCATGTTGGTCCATCAAAATAAACAGCCCATGGATCCATGGGACTTGACGCAAATCTTCCTAAGTTTGCCACCTTGTCCCTCTGGAACAGATTTCTGTCTCTCTCCTCTCTGTTTCACACCCTCCCTCTCTGAGACCAAATCTCTTCTCTGCCTGCAAAGATCACATGCTCTCCCAGGCAAGCTGCTGTCAATAGTTTTTTGCCTCCAGAAAAAAGCATTCTACAAAAGTCCTGCTAATATTCCGTGTTTTAAAATGTGTGTGTGCGGACTGCTCTAACAACTCCTCTCAAACCACCTCTAAATTCTCTGTTACATCCCATTCTAGTTCAGGCGCAAATCATCCTGTTGAATAGGTCCCATCTACACTGGAAGAGAGCCCTCCCTCCTGCACCATCTCTTTAGCTACATATTTAGCTGCATATCCTCCTATTTCTAATGTCACTAGCATGTGGCACAGGGAGCAATCCTGAGATCGCAATCTTGGAGGTCCTGTCTTTCAACCTAGTGCCTAACTCCCTGAACTCTCCTTGCAGGGTCTCCTCACCATTCCTACCTACATCATTGGTCCTTAAATGGACCACAACATATGGCTGCTCACCCTCCTGAGAATGGTGTGAACTCGATCTGAGTTATCTTAGACCCTGACACCAGGGAGGTAACATACCATCTGGGATACCTGATCTCTTCCACAGAATCTCTTAACTGTTCCCGTCAGGGCTACCCACAGGGATTTCACAGCCTCCCCTTCCAGGAGAATACAGAGGACTGGGTTCTGCTCTGGTAGCTCTATGTACCGGGATACCTTGGTTAGCTTTAGGGAGTACAGTGCCCTGGTATCTGCAGTCCTCACAGATAGCATCCACTGTAGTCACCACGATCCAGGCAGGGAGCAGGAACATCACCACATAGAGCACACATGTCAAACTCTGGCCCGTGGGCCAAATTTGGCCCGCGATATAATTATATTTGGCCCGCAAGATCATTTCAAAAATGTATTAGAGCTGGCCCGCCTTGCAGCGAGAACTGATGCTGTTTTTTGGTAATGTCACCCCCACCATCCTCCCCCTTCATTGCACATCCTTCCCCATTGTAACACGAGAAATTGTAACACGAGAAGTCTGTCGACGTCATCAGCCGGCAAGCCAGTTGGAAGGCTCCCCGCACAACCAGTCACTTCTCCCACCTGTCGAGCGGTGCAGCGGATTGGCGAGCGCCTGTGATTTCCTGTCAGCGCGACGGGCATGGCAGGCTGCACACGGCCCCCGGGCAGCGCGAGCCCCGCGCGACTGGCACCGGACGGCCCTTCCACAGCGCGAGCGCACTTCTCCCGATCGCCACGGCCTTCAGCGCTTGCACCCGCGCAGACCCCAGGGACAGCTGGTTCGGCCCTGCACGTGAAGAGAGAGATGGTGGCCGTCCGCAAAGGCTGATCGGCAGTGCGCTGGGCCTGAGTGGGTGGGTAAGCAGAGGTGTAGGTGAGGAGTAATGGGCAGGGGAAGTTATGGTGGTGCGAGGGGCAGTTAGAGGGAGGGATGAGTAGAAGGAGGGTTGGATAGGGAAGAGGTAAAAGGGGAGGGCAGGGCGAGTAGGGGAGGGGTGATTAGAGGGTGAGAGACGGGTAGAGGGAGGAACAGGTTGAGGGGAGAGGCAGTAGAGGGGTGTGTATGGGATGGGGTGGGTAGAGGCAGAGCAAGTGGAGTGAGGGGTGAGTAGAGGTTGGGTAAAGGACTGGTCAGGTAGAGGGATGGTAGGTCGAGGGTGAATAGAGGCCTAGAGCCTGAGGAGTGAGCAGGAAATGCTGAGTCCTGATGCAAACCAAAATGGACACAGCCTATGAATGCTGACTACATCTCCACAGGAACCAAATATGTTTCCCTCAGGTCAAGCAAAGGGTGAACTTGAGCTACCTACTCCTGACCTGTAACATTATCCTCCTAAAGTTATATCCTAAAGTTTAACATTACATATGTTGAAAGAAGAGAAAACATGCAGATGTTGTTGAAAATTTTCAATAAATTTTTAGTTCGGCCCTCGACTTAGTCCAAGTTTTTAATTTTGGCCCTCCGTGAATTTGAGTTTGACACCCCTCACATAGAGGGAAAAAGAGAAAGAGCCTGCTTGGACAAATATGTCCCACTCTGCGGAGCAGAGACCAATAATAGTGCCTGAATTTCCCGCTCT
Source organism: Narcine bancroftii (assembly GCF_036971445.1). Classification (NCBI taxonomy): domain Eukaryota; kingdom Metazoa; phylum Chordata; class Chondrichthyes; order Torpediniformes; family Narcinidae; genus Narcine; species Narcine bancroftii. The sequence continues at coordinate 269,294,178 of NC_091472.1, read as the reverse complement.
GCGGAGCAGGTGCCAATTACCGGGGCCAGGTAATGACAGTGCATCCTCAGGCTTGTGGGTGGGCATGCATCTGATTGGCTGGTTGCTGAACAGTATGGTGTGACTTTTGATAAAAAGATCATTGACGGGTCGGCGGTACAAGACCTCACCATTGTGGCTTGTCCTTGGTAGGTCATCCCTCTCCAACAGAATCCAAAATGCAACATGTTATTGAGAGGAACAGCCAGAAGGGTACCCTGCACTGACTGTCAGTTCCCTTTCCCCCCTTCTGAATGTCACCCACCTACCTTCCTCCTGCCATCTAGGTGTAACAGCAGCCCTATAACTCCTGTCTATCGCCCCTCGACCTCCCAAATGATCCAGTGTTCATCCAGTTCCAGTTCCATAACTTTGTTTGTGATGATGAACATGTCACGAAATTCATTTTGTTTGTGGCAGCATTACAATGTAAATAAAGTAAAAGTGCTGCAATCTGGCACCTAAGGGTAGATGCCCGATAAAAATATTGGTTCTGTACTTCTGCACTCCCATATAGCAGGCAAAATTATTAGAAACATGATGACCAATGCAATCTCTAGAAACCTGGCTGAAATAATGAATGGTCTGTGGTAATAGTTTAAGTCATTTGATATACCGGGTAATTTGCTTATTCAGTGATCAAATCTCAAAAAATCTACTAGAAAGTTTGGAAGGGATAGCTACTTTTTCAATTTTTGATGGGACTCTTAAGAAGAAAGAGGGTTTCAGGTTTGCATTCTAAATATTAGAAGTGCAGTGGAAGAATTAATAGCCATTGGATAGAATGGGAGGCATGAAGCATGGAGTCAACAAACTGAAGAATGTTCAAAGGCATTAGAAAAGGAAATCAATTATAGAAAATGTTTAACACTTAATGAGAAACAAATAAACCAATGAAGCTTTGTGCAAATGGAAACAATTCTTTCTGCACATTTGGAATCAGATTAAATGAAGTAATGTTTAAAAGAAGTCTGTTGTCGCTGTGATCCAAGTAAAAGCACAATGTGGAGATACTCAGCAGGTCAAACAGCATACTTTATATAGCAAAGATAAAGATATATAACCAATGTTTCAGCCTAAACCCTTCAAGTTTTGAGCAAAATGTAAGCATGTACCTGAATAAAATGGTGAGGTGGGGTGGGGGGGTGAATTGAAGGCAGAGGAAGGAGCACAGGCCCATAGCAGGAAGTAATAGAGGATAAGGGAGGGAGGCCACAACGGGGGACGGGGATGGCTCTATGAATGGAGAGGGAAAGTCAGGGGAATCTATTTATCTATTTTATCCCAGGACCAGATCAGATTTAACTGCCATTTTAATTGTTTGAGTTAAATTTAAATTTTTAATTTAGTCATACAGCACAGTAACAGTCACTTCTAGCCCATAAGTCCATTCCACCCAAATACCCAATTGACCTCCGTATATTTTGAAAGATGGGAGGAAACTGGAGCACCCGGAGAAAACCCACGCAGACGCAGGGAGAACATACAAACTGCTTAAAGACAGCGTCGGATTCTAACGCAGGTTGCTGGCGCTGTAATAGCCACTACCCTAACCATGCCACACCCTCTCCGCTAACCTAAAGTGTAAAATTAACTCCTGAAATACATTGGTTTTAAAAGAAAATCTGCTTGCCATCAGTTTCTCAGAAACTGTCAAAAATCTACTTGGAAACCTGCCAGGAATCCCACATAATTGAAATACTTAGCAGGTCAGAAAGCATTGTTTTTCATTTTCACAAATAAAATTGTGTTGGATAATGTATACCATGAATTCTATGTTTGACAATAAATCGACAACACGACCAACTAAATGATTCTTCTGTGGACAGAAGATCATTTTACTCTTATGTGCCACCGGAGGACATTCTCTACATTTATGATTGTTTACAAATCTAAAATGTTCTTCTTCACTGTTAGAATCCTGATATTTTTCACATCTCAAAATCAACTCTCTTTTCATATGATAGCTGGAAAATTAATGTTTTCAATTTTAAAACTTTCCATAGAAGATAATGAAAAGTAAAGACCTTTATTCATAATGAAGCAAGGTTCCATCTGTCGCAATCTTCCACCAATATTTAAATCAATAAGACAGCACGAGCATTCAAGCTCCAAAGGGAGATAGTGAGTTAAAGTTATTGAAAAAGTGAAAGAGGCTCTGAGGAAGGACAGCTGGTTTGAAGTTTTCAGAAGGAAACTGATGGTTATAAAATCATTTCTTTACCTCTTCAGAGAGAAGAAATACTTCTTTGTTTCCACCCTGAAGTTTATTTCCTTCCAATCTAAGTGTAAAGTTTGTTAGAACTAAAGACATTACAGCACAGAAACAGGTGCTTTAGCCCTTCTCATCTGTTCCAAACTATTTTACTGCCTAGTCCCACTGACCTGCACCCAGATCATATCCCTTCATACTCCTCCCATCCATGTAACTGTACAAACTGAAAAAGTTTCACACTCCCACCACTCAGTGAAATTCCCCATAATGTTCCACTAAACATTTCATCTTTCACCCTTCACCTGGGTCCTTTAATTTTTATCACACCCAACCACAGTAGAAAAAACCTGCTTGTGTTTATATATCAATACCTAGTGCATGGCCCTCATGCAACTGAATTTCACTAATGGCTACAATGTCATAATTCCACTGCCAATGCATTCTCTGAGCTCATCTGCCTTTGCTACAACTCTCAATGAAGTTGTCACACCTCAGAATATTATTCCCACCATGCACAACCCTTGAATTCTTGTCTTGAGATGCAGTCTCTTTCCATCCCTGCTTCCCAATCTGCTCTGACAATCTGGTTCCCATCTCCCTGGAAATCTGGTTTTAAACCCCATTTCCCCCCACCCCAGAGCAGCACTAGCAAGCAACCCACAAGGGTATTAGTCCCTCTCCAGTTCAGATACAAACGATCCTACCAGTACAGACTTCAACATCCGTGGAAGAGAAATCTGAAGCTTTTTCTCCTGCATCATCCCTTTGGCTGTATTATGCTGTATTATCCTCCTATTTCTCTCCTTACTAGCATGTGGCATAGGTAGCAATCTTGAGATCACAACTGTGGAGGTCCTGTCCTTCAACTTAGCGCCTAACTTCCTGAACTCTCTTTGAAGGGCCTCATCACCCTTCCTATCCACATCATTGATCCCCATATGGACCACGGTATCTGGCTGCTCACCATCCCTCATGAGAATATTGTGAACTGGATTCAGGAGTTAACATACCATCCAGGACTTTTGCTGTCTTCCACAGAACCTCTTATCTATTTCCTTCACTATTGAATCCACTATCACTACAGCTCACTTCTTCTGCCCCCTCACCTTCTTAGACACAAGGCTGGCTAGTGTAACTTGTCCCTGGTAGTCCTCCCTCTCAACAGTATCCAAAACTGTATATATGTTATTGAGGGGAATGGCCACAGATGTACTCTACACTGACTGCCTATTCCCTTTCCCTTTCCTGACTGTCATCCTGCTATCTTCCTCCTGCCTCCTAAGTGTGATTACTTCCCTGTAACTTCTGTCTATCACCCCCTCAGCCTCCCAAATGATCCGGAGTTCATCTAACTCCAGTTCCCTTGCACAGTTTGTAAGCTGGATGTACTTCTTCTAGATAATACTGTTGACTTGCCTGAAAATCCACATTCTGCAAGAGAAGCATATCTCTGCTCAGGTTGTCATTTTCACTATGTATGAAATACAAAGAAAAAGACCTGTACCTTACCAAATCCTTTTGTTCCTCAAGAGAACTGTCTTACTTCAACTCCTGCACCACCACTTTAGCCTTTTCTCACTGAACCCTCTTGAGCCAAAGCCTAACCTTACTCTGGCCCATTCAAATGGTGACCACTCCCACGATACCTCTCACCAACTTAAGCTGTCCCGCTCTCACACACTCTCACTCCAACTTCTTTCACTGGAAAAGTATTCTGAATTGTATGTGTTTACTTTTGATGACATTTGCTTGAGATCAAAAGAAGGCATGAACTCAAGAAAAGACATTCAGATTATAAAGTCCACATCAGCACCACTGATTGAAAATGCATAACCCTTCCCTTCCAGAAAACCACTGCAAAGGTCCTCCAAGTCCTATAGGTTGAGTAAAACCCAAGCTATCTTCTTGCTTTATTATTAATGCAATTCATATTTCATGGATTGTTTTGACATACTGTACAGTACACTTCCATGGTTTTTGCTAGGTACACTCCATTTGCCTATATTTAATTTTAGTTATGCTTTTTAAAAATACTTTATTTACAATTTTAAATCATATGACATTAATTATAACATATTAATACAAACGTTATATAATTGAATAAACCACCCCCAAACCTCCCTCATCCATCCCTCTAACACCCTACCTCTTCCCCTACCCACCTACAAAGAAAGAAGATCATCACTAAGAACAACAATAATCAACTTTTTAGTTGTGGAAACCGAGACATCCACCGGAGCAGACTGAGAGATTAAATTTTAATGGCAAGAGAGTTTAAATATGGGCTCTGTCCAACCTATTCTCTTTTCAACTTTTGATGTTCTTTCTCTGTTAAATGAGTTTTCAGTAAAAAAAAGTGATGACTACTTTCAATTTCTTAATATGAGCTAAAACTCTCTTCCTTTTGATTGGATTATTGAGCCCATTCACATTTAACGTTAAGTAATTCAAACCTTGTATTGCCATTTTTTTATTCAACTATCCTCACCACCTCGGGTCATCCCAGTTCCACAGCCAATTTTCAAAACATGCCATCTCCAAAGACAGAAAGTAAGAAACACCAAAAGTTTTTAAAAAAATATATTTTAAAAAACCCAAAAAGCGCCAATTAGGTTGGCACTAACTCCCTTAATAACAAGAAGTGGCCCTCGTCACTAGTGGCACAAGGCCTCAGAAGAGGAAAGTGGAAATAAAAGAGAACCCGCCTCCCCCAGACAGAATATCAAAATTAAATTTCAATCAGTCAAGTGTGATAAGCTTCTTCAAGGTCTCTATTAACTTGATCATCATCAATTTCAACAAGCTTCAGTTGGCTGTCTTCCAGGTGAAATCCCTCCTTCTGATTTTTCTTGATAGAAGGCCAACATTGCATTCACCTTTTTCACATCCTACTCAATCTGGAGATCAACCTTTAGGGTTTTCTGAACGAAGACACCCAAGTCCCTTTGCACTTCAGAATTTTGAATTTTCTCCCCATTTGTTCTACATAAAAGTTTGCCCATCTATTTCTTTTACCAAAGTGCATGACCGTACACTTTCAACATTGTATTTCATCTGCCACCCCTTTGCCCATTATCCTAATCTATTCAAGTTGCTCTGCAGCCTTTCGGTATCTTCAGCATCACTTCCCCTCCCACCTATTTTAGTGTCATCTGGATCTTTAGACACAAAGTCAGTTATTCCATAATCCAAATCATGTATATGCAATGTAAAAAGAAGTGGCACCAACACTGACCCCAACAGAACATCACTGGTAACCAGTAGCCAAACAGAATAGGATCTCTTTATTCCTATCTCTATTTTTTGCCAACCAGTCAATGATTTAGCCATGCTAGTATCCTTCATGTAGATCCATGGGCTCCCATCTTGTTGAGCAGCCTTTCTGTGGCATCTTGTCAAAGACCTTTTGAAAGTCCAAATAAACAATATCCATTGCATCTCCTATCTATCGTACTTATGATCTCTTCAAAGAATTGCAATAAGTTTGTCAAGCATGATTTTCCTTTAAGAAGAGAAAAGGAATTAAAAGAATAGAAAATTGTTTTTTGTGAAATAATTTATTAACATTTGAACAAATTAAGTACAAATATGGAATAACTCATGGTACTATGTTTGCATACCATCAACTGAAAGCCTACTTAAAGGACAAATTGGGAAACAGACTGAGATTATCAGAAGGAAGCAGCTTTGAATATGTGATTACAGAAACAATGATAATAAAAAGATTTATAATGAACATGTACATCAAGCTTCAAGAGAAGGGAGCGTGGCAAGATGGCGTAGAGTCTAGACGTGTAATCTCGACCTCTCTGGCCGGACTTTTAAGTACCCATTTTTTAACCCTTTGTTTTCAAGTTTAAACTTCTTAAATTTTAGTTTAAAGTATTAAGGAACTATTATAGCCATTAATGGTAAAAAGATTAAACCTCAAGTGCAGAAGAAGTTACATTTTCAAAGTATTGAAGATTTGGGGCCTAAACAACTTGCTACAACCTCAGGTTTAATTTCTTCAGTGCCTAAACTACAAAGACTGCCTGTGAAGGATAGCGCTGGAATTACCCATTCCCTGTGGAGGAAGGTGCTTGTCCCAAGAGGTAGATCCCGATTCTGGCAGCCTGCCGATTTAACGGAGGGAGCATGCAGGAATACAACTCCATTGTCTGAAATGCATCAGGAAGCATTCCAACCTGAAGATATCACCTTCCTCCGTGATATTTTTGGAAAATCAGCGTGCTGCGGGGGGAGACCATCGTCGACCCCCTGAAGAAGTCGGGGTGCTGTCACTGGGAGTCCAGACCCGCAGTAAAACCATCAAAATGCCTTTTGTTGAGTTGCAGCAGGAGCTGCAGTTACCTGGTTCTGCCACTACGTTAGAGAAAGCAGGGCTAAGCTTTTCTGAACTACAATGTACGCAGTTAAATGCTGTCATTCAGCCTATAATGAATGAGATGGCTCAAAGGATAAGTTCAGAATTGAATACAGTTAAAGCACATGTAGAAGTGAAGATTTTTTAAAATTTCAGTCTGCTTTTTTGGAATGTCAACAACAAGTGGCTTCTAATACAGAAAAAGTGAAGGTTGAAAAATCCATTATAGAATTGCGAGAACGTGAGAAGGAGTTAGAGAGGAAAATAGACTATTTGGAGAATCAAAGTAGAAGGAATAATGTGAAAATTGTTGGTTTGCCAGAAGGTATGGAAGGACAAGATCCTCTTTGTTTTTTTAAAGACTAGATCCTACAAGTACTAGGGCAAGAATTTTTTTCTGAAGGCTTGGTATTGGAAAGAGCTCATAGAACTTTAAGGAGATCACCTTTACCTGGTCAGCCACTGAGACCTGTAATAATTCGATGTTTGAATTATTTGGATAGAGAAGTAATACTTCGACTGGCGGTGCAAAATGCGAGAAAACTACAAACTCATTATTGATTCAAAATAGCAGAGTTTTTTTTTCTTTCCTGATTTGAGTCAAGAGGTTATTCAACGTCTATGTCGATTTAATCCAGTTAAAGAAGTTTTGTGGCGTAAAGGTTATAAGTCTACTTTTCACTCTCTGGCAGTGTTGAAGGTGTTTCATGGACACTATCAATCTCGGTTTTTTGAGGATGATCATGAAGCAATGATTTTTGCTGATTCATTGCCTGATATAAGAGGACAAAGACATAGTCCACCATTGTCTCCTAAAGAAAAAATCTGGTTGTTCTGGAAATGGAAGAAATGATAGAAATGGGAAAAAATGGGAATAGAAAGAGTCCAACTTGTTTTGAAATGGGATCTCCGAGTTTGGAACATCTTGGATGAATAGCAGAATCTTCTTATTCTTATTTTACTTTTTACGTTATTATGATATTTTGAGATTATTTTTTTGTTCAGCTGGGGAGGAAGAGATTTGTTCTAGGTTATATTAGTCATCAGCCACTGGTGGGTGATCCACACCCAAATTTTGTTTAGGGATTACTACCTTTTGGTAGTTTTTTTGGGGGGGTGGGGGGGAGATTTAATTTTTTAATTTTTTTTATTTTCATTTTATCTAGCTTTTAATTTGTGATTTTTTTTTCTCCTATTGGAGGGCCTATATACGATGATTTGAGTTTTTATATAAAGATATTATTGGTCTTTAGTAATATTAGTAGATATATTAAAGTTGAGGTTTGCTACTTTTAATGTTCAAGGTTTAAACAGTTCAATTAAGCGTAAAGATGAGGGACAGCTATGGTATTGATAAGAATTCTTTGTTTCTTTATTTTTAAATTTGATCTTTGGTAAAATGTGTGTTTGGTAGCAATATGATTTTACCTGAAATGACTAAATTTGAGACTTTTCTTATGAAGGTACCAGAGAAGGGTTATATTTCATTCATGTATTAAACATTATAGGATGGTAATGGATAAAAAGGGTTGGGATAAATCCAAATCTGTATAAGATTAAAATACCTTTAGATCTGATAGTATCTTTATTGGGCAGTTTGCAACCTCTGAAAGGTTTGGGATTAGATAAATTTCAACTTGCTTTTGTATATTTAACATTATTTGTAGTGAAAAAATGTATTGTTAGTATGTGGAAAGATACAAATATGATTGATATTAATAGATGGCATAATGAGATGACATACTGTTTAATAATGGAAAAAATTACATATGTTTCACGTGATAACTATAGCTTTTTTATTAGTAAGTGGTTGTTATATTCAGAATATTTACATTTTGATTTACGGTGATTAGATTTTAATATGTATGTTTAATTTTTATTCCTTTCTTTATGACTCTCCTTAGGAGAGTTGCCTGAAGGGGGGTGAGGGTTTTTTTTCTCATTTTTTTCCTTTTTTTTTCTATAAAATATAACGTTCATGTTTTTGGTTTATTGTTGTTTATGTTATTTGCTATCTGTATTTTGAACAAATAAATAAAGTTTTTTTAAAAAGCTGCAAGAGAAGGAAAATTATGAAATAAGCTATAAACCCAAACAAAAGTGGGAAAAGGATTTAAACATAAAGATAAAAAATGAAATATGGGGAAAGTTATACTCTGGAACTATGAGGAATATAATAAACACAAGGTTACGCACGATACAGTATAATTGGTTACACAGGCTATATATCACGTCCCAAAAGTTAAAAAAAATGGGATCCAACATTATCAAATAGTTGTTTTCACTGTAAGAAGGAAACGGGAACAACAGTACATGCAATTTGGCCATGTGAGAAAGTGAAAATGTTTTGGGAAGATCTAAATCAGGTATTAAATAAAATCACAAAAAGCAACATACCAAAAAATCCAGAGATCTTTCTTCTAGGTAATATAAGAAATAAAGAATTAGGCCTCAAACTGGATGAAGCGCAAAAAAGATTTATTATGATAGCCTTAGCTGTAGCAAAAAAATGTATACTGTCAACTTGGAAATCAGAAAAGAGCCTGAGAGTACAGCAATGATACATGGAAATGAATAAATGTATTCCATTGGAAAAAATAAAAAATATAATTAAAAAAATAAAGTCACATTATTTGAACAAATTTGGGAACCGTACATGGAACACAACGGAGAGGGCCTACCACGGACCTCCACCCCCTAAAATGATAAAATGATAAGACAAAATGATTTGATCCAGTGTGTAAAAGTAGATGACACAATTTTCTTGTTTATTTTCATTGTGTGATGACATTGTTTAATGGGTTTATTGTATTGTATATCTCTCTCTCTTTGGCTTGGCTTCGCGGACGAAGATTCATGGAAAAAGTCCACGTCAGCTGCAGGCTCGTTTGTGGCTGACAAGTCCGATGCGGGACAGGCAGACATGGTTGCAGCGGCTGCAGGGGAAAATTGGTTGGTAGGGGTTGGGTTTTTCCTCCTTTGCCTTTTGTCAGTGAGGTGGGCTCTGTGGTCTTCTTCAAAGGAGATTGCTGCCCGCCAAACTGTGAGGCGCCAAGATGCACGGTTTGAGGCGATATCAGCCCACTGGCGGTGGTCAATGTGGCAGGCACCAAGAGATTTCTTTAGGCAGTCCTTGTACCTTTTCTTTGGTGCACCTCTGTCACGGTGGCCAGTGGAGAGCTCGCCATATAACACGATCTTGGGAAGGCGATGATCCTCCATTCTGGAGACGTGACCCACCCAGCGCAGCTGGATCTTCAGCAGCGTGGACTCGATGCTGTCGACCTCTGCCATCTCGAGTACTTCGACGTTAGGGATGAAAGCGCTCCAATGGATGTTGAGGATGGAGCGGAGACAACGCTGCTGGAAGCGTTCTAGGAGCCGTAGGTGATGCCGGTAGAGGACCCATGATTCGGAGCCGAACAGGAGTGTGGGTATGACAACGGCTCTGTATACGCTTATCTTTGTGAGGTTTTTCAGTTGGTTGTTTTTCCAGACTCTTTTGTGTAGTCTTCCAAAGGCGCTATTTGCCTTGGCGAGTCTGTTGTCTATCTCATTGTCGATCCTTGCATCTGATGAAATGGTGCAGCCGAGATAGGTAAACTGGTTGACCGTTTTGAGTTTTGTGTGCCCAATGGAGATGTGGGGGGGCTGGTAGTCATGGTGGGGAGCTGGCTGATGGAGGACCTCAGTTTTCTTCAGACTGACTTCCAGGCCAAACATTTTGGCAGTTTCCGCAAAGCAGGACGTCAAGCGCTGAAGAGCTGGCTCTGAATGGGCAACTAAAGCGGCATCGTCTGCAAAGAGTAGTTCACGGACAAGTTTCTCTTGTGTCTTGGTGTGAGCTTGCAGGCGCCTCAGATTGAAGAGACTGCCAAAGCCTGCTACGCAGCTCAGACGGCAAAGTCCTCCTCAGCGACAAGATCTCCATCCTCAACCGATGGTCAGAACACTTCCAATCTCTTTTTAGTGCCAACCGCTCAGTCCAAGATTCCGCCCTGCTCCACTCCCTCAACAGCCCCTAAGGCTAGAGCTGGATGAGGTCCTCACCCAGGATGAGGCATATAAGGCAATCGAACAACTGAAAAGTGGCAAAGCAGCAGGTATGGATGGAATCCCCCCCAGAGGTCTGGAAGGCTGGCGGCAAAACTCTGCATGCCAAACTGCATGAGTTTTTCAAGCTTTGTTGGGACCAAGGAAAACTGCCTCAGGACCTTCGTGATGCCACCATCATCACCCTGTACAAAAACAAAGGCGAGAAATCAGACTGCTCAAACTACAGGGGAATCACGCTGCTCTCCATTGCAGGCAAAATCTTCGCTAGGATTCTACTAAATAGAATAATACCTAGTGTCGCCGAAAATATTCTCCCAGAATCACAGTGCGGCTTTCGCGCAAACAGAGGAACTACTGACATGGTCTTTGCCCTCAGACAGCTCCAAGAAAAGTGCCAAGAACAAAACAAAGGACTCTACATCACCTTTGTTGACCTCACCAAAGCCTTCGACACCGTGAGCAGGAAAGGGTTTTGGCAAATACTAGAGCGCATCGGATGTCCCCCAAAGTTCCTCAACATGATTATCCAACTGCACGAAAACCAACAAGGTCGGGTCAGATACAGCAATGAGCTCTCTGAACCCTTCTCCATTAACAATGGCGTGAAGCAAGGCTGTGTTCTAGCACCAACCCTCTTTTCAATCTTCTTTAGCATGATGCTGAACCAAGCCATGAAAGACCTCAACAATGAAGACGCTGTTACATCTGTATTGTATATATTGAACGTTTAATGGGTTTGGAGAGGGGTGGGAAGGGGGGAGGGAAGTTAGGGGGGAAAAAAAGGGGAGAAAATGCCACTGTGTATATTTAAGAGGGAAATGTTTGTATGTATTTTGATTGATATGGTTCACAGTGTGAAAAGTTTTTTAAAAAAGGAAACCCAGCTGACTTGGGCCTACCTTTTAACACACCTCCAGGTACTCCATAATCTCATCCTTGACAATCGCCTCCAACAGCTTTCCAACCACTGACATCAGGCTAATAGATCTATAATTTCCTTTCTGCTACCTCATGACCCTCCAGTCCACCAGAATCATGCCAGATTCCATTGTTTCCTGGATGATCATTGCCAATGCCTGTACAACCTCCACAGCTACTTCCTTCAGAACCTGAGAGTGCATTCCATTCTTTCTGGGAGATCTTGTCTACATTTAGCTTCCCAAGTACCTTCTCTCTCGTGACCACACTCACTTCTCTTCCGAGGGAGTCATGAAAGTCCAATATGCTACTAATGTCTTCCACAATGAAGACCAATCCAAAAATATTAATTCAGTTCCTCTGCCATCTCGTCTCCCATTCCAACTTCTCCAGTGTTCTTTTCTATTGGTCCTGTCTACTTTGGTCACTCTTTTACTCTTTATATATTTAAAAAAATCTTTTACTAATCTCTTTGATATTACTTTCTAACCTCCTTTCAGAATTTCTTTCCTAATCACCTTCTTCGTGTCTTTTCCAAATTTTCAAAAGTTTCCCAGCCCTCTACCTTCCCACTTATCTTCCTTGTATACCATCACTTTTGCTTTTACTTTGGTTTTAACTTACTTTGTCAGCAACAATTGTCTCATTTTTCCATTCACAATTGTCTTTCTTTTTGATATGTGCAGGTCCTGCATTTTCCTCATTTTGTGCATAAACTCCAGCCGTTGCTGATCTGCTGTGTGTTTCCAATCGACTATAACCAGTTCCTCTCATGCAACTGTAATTTCCTTTGCTCTACTAAAATACCGACAAATTGGCTTTAGCCAAGAGCCTTATACTGGCATGGAGAAATTTGCTTTTAGCCGCTGCTCCAAACTTTTTATCTTTATCTTAATTTTGAACTTTTATTCAAAAAATTGAAAGAGGACCTTTTGTTCAACTTCCGAAGATGTCTGTTACAAGTACCTTTTGCAGAAAGCAAAAAGGGGGAAAAATGGAAAGAAGGAAGAAGAATCAAAGGGCAGTGAGTGCCAATATCTCTCTATTATAGAATTGACGTCTAAAGTGGAAGCAGCTAACGAGGTTGGAAAAAATAGTGCTTGATTTGAGAAATTCAGTTCAATAGTCTAATACTCAGATTTTAGATGTTAAAAAGAATCTTGGAAGGTCTGGGCAACAGAGCGGGAAAACTGGAAAAAGTATCTGATAATACATAGCAACAATTTCAAAGAAGCTAACAAGAATTTTAAGGAAGTTACAGCATTGTTGGAGAAATACAGACAAAAATATATTGATTTGGTAAGCTGGAATCGAAGATTGAATTTGAGAATCTTTGGTCTGCCAAAAAACCTGGATTCAGACAATCCACTGGAATTTTTTCCAACATGCTGGGAGAGATATTTCAGGGTATTTTGAAGAATCCCCTGATCTTGGACCGAGCACACCGTGCATTGAAACAAAAGCCATGTCCCGAAGAGGGTCCATGACCAGTTATTATATGTTTTCATTATTTTCAGACCAAGGACGCATTTATCTGTGAAGCTGAAAAGTGTGGGACTATAGAATTTAAAGGATCTGCTATTCGCTTTATGGAAGATTACCCCCAAGAAGTTCATAATGAAAGTGGCGAATACATAGAAGTATGGCTGAGCTCAACAAATTGTAATGCAAACCTTCCATCTGCTTTCCTGCAAGTTTCAATATTTTTTCAAAGGATAGTCCACTTTTGTGGTTGAATTCCCCAGTGGCTGGATGGAAGTTCCTCCAGCATCACAACCAAGCTGAATCTATTGAATTGGCTGGTTGGGCTGTTATAATTAATAAACTGGTACAGTTAAACAGAGATTGGACTGCATTATTGCTCTACTGCCAGTTTGAATTGAGCTGTTTGGTTTAATATAACCTTTTTTCTTTCTTTTTTAACATATACAATCCTTTCTCTTCCTTTTCTCCTTTTCCCTTCTTTGTTGTTATTTACAATCAATCTAATTTGTGGATAATATATACATTAGTCCTGTGTATTATGTTTTGAAAAGTAGAATTTGAAAGTCGATACATTTCTCTCATGACAAACGGTTGAGGCGTGTACTATCTAGACTACAGGAGGCAGGCCTTACCGTGAATGGAAACAAGTGCCAGTTCGGTGTGTCAGAAATGGACTTCATGGGACACAAACTTACATGGGAAGGACTAAACCCTGCAGAGGCCAAGGTGAAAGCTATTGCAGAGGCACGTGCACCTCAGAACGCAACAGAGGTGAGGAGTTTCCTGGGATTGGTTAATTTTTGTGCAAAGTTCATTCCTAATTTCGCTACAGTGGCAGAACCACTAAGGAAACTAACAGGAAAGGTGTACCATTTCATTTTGGATCTGAGCAGAAGAAAGCGTTCACAGCGCTGAAGCAAAGCCTGACAGATGCAAAAACTCTTGGATATTACGATCCGGCGGCATCAACCAAAGTCATAGCGGATGCCAGCCCAGTTGGTTTAGGAGCCGTATTGGTCCAGATGCATGATGGAGGACCAAGAATCATTGCCTATGCCAGCAGATCGTTATCAGATGTGGAAAGAATATACTCTCAGACAGAGAAAGAAGCACTCGGACTTGTATGGGCCTGTGAGAGGTTCCATGCATATTTATACGGCATTGAATTTAAACTCATCACAGATCATAAGCCATTAGAGGTGATCTATGCACCTAGATCCAAACCATGTGCCAGAATAGAGAGATGGGTACTCAGACTACAACCCTACAAATATAAAGTAATCCACATTGCAGGGAAAGCAAACATTGCTGATCCGCTGTCCAGATTGGTGAAGGATGGTGGTCCACAATCCAAGTCAGAATTGGGAACAGAAACAGAGAGCTTTGTACACTTCGTAGCTATTCAGTCGACACCGAAAGCTGTGACTACGAAGGAAGTCGAGAGAGAATCCGAACGTGATCCAGAACTCATGGAAGTAAGAGAATGCATACAGAGTGGACAATGGGACAAATGTACTCACAAGGCTTACATTCCCATTAGAGACGAACTTTGTTGCATCGGACAGTGTGTATTAAGAGGTTGCAGATTGGTGATACCGCAAAGATTGAGACCGAAGATCGTATCCTTAGCACATGAAGGACACCTAGGTATTGTTGGTACCAAGCAAAACCTCAGGACCAAGGTATGGTGGCCAGGTTGTGATAAAGACGCAGAGAAATTTGTTAAAACTTGTCACGGATGTCAAATCACAAGTAGGAGTAATCCGCCAGAACCGATCCGGAGTACGCAACTCCCGACAGGACCATGGATCGATGTAGCTGTTGATTTTCTTGGACTTTTACCGACGGGTGAATCAATTATGGTAGTGATAGATTACTACAGCAGATACTATGAGTACGTGGTGTTGAAGTCCACAACCACTGAAAAAACAATACAAGCATTAGCAGAGATATTCGCAAGATATGGATTACCTGTTACATTATACTCTGACAATGGTCCACAATTCATTTCAGAGACATTTGCGGAATACATGAGGACCACAGGTATCCACCATCATAAAGTAACTCCGAAATGGCCGCAAGCCAACGGGGAAGTAGAGAGACAAAATCAGTCCATTGAAAAACAATTGAGGATTGCACTCGCAGAAGGACAAAATTGGCGAGAAGCATTGCTATCTTATGTGGCTGTCTATCGAGCAACGCCTCATGCAACCACTGGAAAAAGTCCTGCAGAAGCATTTTTTGGGAGAAAAATCTGCACAAAAATGCCAGAAATAAAGGAAATCCGAGACGACCAGGAGATGAGGGACCACGATGCTGAAAAGAAAGGTGCAGCAAAGCTGTACACAGATTCGAAACGTGGAGCCAAGTACTCAGACATCATGCCAGGAGATAATGTTCTAGTGAGGCATGAAACTGGTGGTAAGCTAGACACACCTTATTACCATCAACCCTATACTGTCGTATCCAGAAGTGGCAGTATGGTGACAGTCAAGTCTCCGACTGAAGTCCTGTATAAGAGAAATGTATCAGGTGTAAAAAGGTACCAGTCCAGAGATACATCGAGCGAAGAGGTTGAAAGGCCAATACGAGATGCTGAAACTGAGAGACCTGATGATGTTCCAGAGGCAGTTACCAGCACTCCTGATGAAGTGACTAGAGCGCCAGAAAAACCCGAAGCCGTGGCGAGCAGTATTTCCGACGCTGAGAGTGAACAACCGAGAAGCGACGACAATATCTCAGGCAGGCCGAAACAAAACCGGAAAGTGCCCAAACGATACGAAGACTTTGTGCCATAGTTTTAATAAGAACTTTGGGACAGTATTTAATCTTATATCATAAAGTGCATGTATGAGTGCTGTAGGAAGTAAACTTTATGTAGTTGAGTTATAGTATTACCATTAGTTACGATGTTTGTAGATTTCCGAGGGATATTGGTAAGTGAAGGTAAAGTTTATTTTTGATTAAAGGAGGGATGTCATGATAATGAATATGTATGAGATGTACCGGAAGTCACGTGGTATGAGAGAGAGATAAGAGCACAAGCAGGAGAACAAAGGAAACTGGAAAATAAAGACTCTGAGAAGTTTACCTGATAAAACGTGTTTAATGTTTTATTAACTTCACATTTCGGGCCATAAATGTGACACATGGTAGGACTTCTCTGTTGTGTTCCATGTACGATTCCTAAATTTGTTCAAATACTGTGATGCTATTTCTTAAATTATATGTTATTTTTTTTCCGATGGAATACATTTATTCATTTCTATGTACCATTGCTGTATTCTCAGGCTATCTTCTGATTTCCAGGTTGACTCTATACATTTTTTTGCTACAGCTAAGGCTATCATAATAAATCTTTTTTTTTGTGCTTCATCCAAATCGAGGCCAAGTTCTTTACTTGTTATATTACTTAGAAGAAAGATCTCTGGATTTTTTGATATATTATTTTTTGTGATTTTGTTTAATACCTGATTTAGATCTTCCAAAACTTTTCCACTTTCTCACACGCCCAAATTGCATATACTGTTGTTCCTGTTTCCTTCTTACAGCGAAAACATCTATCTGATACTGTTGGGTCCCATTTATTTAACTTTTGGGGCATGGTGTATAGCCTATGTAACCAATTATATTGTATCAGGCATAACCTCATGTTTATTTTATTTCTCATAGTTCTGGAGCATAGCTTTTCCCATATTTCATTCTTTATCTTTATGTTTAGATCTTGTTACCACTTTTGTTTGTGTTTACAGCTTATTTCATCGTTCTCTTTCTCTTGCAGTTTGATGTACAACTTTGTTATAAATCTTTTAATTATCATTGTGTTTGTAATCACATATTCAAAACTGCTTCCTTCTGGTAATCTCAGTCTGTTTCCTAATTTGTCCTTCAAGTAGGTTTTCAGTTGGTGGTATGCAAACATTGTACCATGAGTTATACCATATTTGTCCTTCATTTGTTCAAAAGATAATAAATTATTTCCCAAAAAACAGTTTTCTATTCTTTTGATTCCTTTTCTCTCCCATTCTCTAAAGGAAAGGTTATCTATTGTGAAAGGGATTAGTTGATTTTGCATCAATATTAATTTTGGTAGTTGATCATTTGTTTTTTTTTTTCCTTTCTACGTGAATCTTCTTCCAAATGTGGAGCAGATGGTGCAGTACTGGTGAATTCCTATGTTGCACCAGCTTTTCATCCCTCTTATATAGTATATGTTCAGGTACCTTCTCCCCTATTTTATCTAGCTCTAATCTGGTCCAATCTGGTTTTTCCCTTGTTTGATAAAAATCTGATAGGTATCTTAATTGTGCTGCTCTATAATAATTCTTAAAGTTTGGTAGCTGTAAGCCCCCTTGTTTGTACCATTCTGTTAATTTATCTAGCACTATCCTCGGTTCTTATCTTGCAGCTTAAGTACATGTTGGTTATAAATCTTTTGATTATCATTGTGTCTGTAATCACGTATTCAAAGCTGCTTCCATCAGGTAATCTCAAGCTATTTCCCTATTTATCCTATAAATACGCTTTAAATTGATGATATGCAAACATTGTTCCATGAGTTATTCCATATTTGTACTTCAACTGTTCAAATGTTAATAAATTATTTCCCAAAAAACAGTTTTCTATTCTTTTGATTCCTTTTCTCCCCCATTCTCTAAAGGAAAGTTTGTCTATTGTAAAAGGGATTAGTGGATTTTGCATCAATAGTAATTTTGGTATTTGATAATTTATTTATTTTTCCTTTCTAAGTGGATCTTCTTCCATGTATTAAGTAAATGATACAGTACTGGAGAGTTTTTATATTGCACCAGCTTTTCATCCCACTTATAAAGTATATGTTCTGGTATCTTTTCCCTTATTTTATCTAGTTCTATCTTAGCCCAGTCTGGTTTTTCCCTTGTCTGCTAAAAATCTGATAAATACCTCAATTTCTAAAATTTGGTAACTGTAAACCACCTTGATTATACCTCTCTGCTAATTTATCTAAGGCTATCCTTGGATTCCTCCCTTTCCACAAGAATTTCCTTATTATTCTCTTTAGTTCCTTAAATAATTTTTTTGTTAAGAGAATTCGTAATGTTTGAAATAAGTATTGTACCCTTGGGAACATGTTCATTTTAATGCAGTTTACCCTCCCTATCAACATTAGCGGTAATTCTTTCCAATGTTCTAAGCCTTCCTGCAATTTCTTTATTAGTGTCTGATAATTTAGTTTATACAAGTGGCTTAAGTTATCAATCGGCCAATCTGTTTGCTAATAATTTCACTATTATCTTATAGTCTGAGTTAAGTAGAGATATTGGTCTATATGATGCTGGTGTTAATGGATCCTTCTCCGTCTTTGGTATTACTGTAATTATTGCTGTCTTACATGAATCTGGCAAGTTTTCTGTTTCTTCTATCAGGTTCATTTCTTCCAGGAGAGGAGGAATTAATAACTCTTTAAATGTTTTATAAAATTCTATTGGAAATCCATCCTTTCCTGGTGTTTTATTGTTTGGCAGATTTTTTAATATATCCTGTACTTCCTCTATTTCAAATGGTTTTGTTAGTTTGTTTTGTTCCTCTTCTTGCAATTTTGGCAGTTCAATTTTAGCTAAAAATTCCTCTATTTTTTCATCTTTCCCCTCATTCTCAGTTTGATACAATTGTTCATAAAATTCCTTAAAATTGTCCTTAATCTCTGTTGGATTATATGTAATTTTTTTTGTCCTTTTTCCTTGATGCCAGTATCATTCTTTTAGCTTGTTCTAAGTTGCAAGACTAATATTTTATGTTTTTTTCTCCCAGTTTGTAACACTTTTGCTTTGTTTTCATTATGTTCTTCTCCATCTTGTAAGTTTGTAATGTTTTGTATTTATTTATTTTTTGTCTGCCAATTCTCTCTTTTTCATTATATCATCCCTTTTTACTAATTCCTTTTCTGTACTTACTATCTCCCTTTCCAACTGCTCTATTTCCCGATTGTAATTCTTTTTCATCTTAGTCACATAACTTATTATCTGCCCTCTAATGAAGGCTTTCATTACATCCCATAATATAAATTTGTCTTTCACTGATCCAGTGTTTATTTCATAATATGTTTGAATTTGGCATTCAATAAACTCCCTAAATTCCTGTCTTTTAAGTTGCATGGAGTTTAACTTCCATCTATATGTTCGTGGTGGGATGTTCTCCAGTTCTATTGCTAATAATAGGGGTGAATGATCTGATAGTAGTCTAGCTTTCTACTCAGTTTTCCAAACTCTCCCTTGAATATGGGCTGACATCAAAAAGATATCAATCCTTTGGTAAGTTTTGTGCCTACTCGAATAATATGAAAATTCCTTCTCTCTTGGGTGTTGCCTCCTCCATATATCCATAAGTTTCATTTCCTGCATTGATTTAACCATAAATTTGGCTACTCTATTCTTTTTACTTGTCTTTTGCCCAGTTTTATCTAACATTGGGTCCAAATTAAGGTTAAAATCCCCTCCTATCAATATATTTCCTTGTGTGCCTGCAATCTTCAAAAAAATATCGTGCATAAACTTTTGATCCTCCCCGATAGGTGCGTATATATTGAGCAAATTCCAAAATTCTGAGTATATCTGACACTTTATCACTGCATACCTCCCTCCCAGATCTATTATTTCCTCTTCTATTTTGATTGGTACATTTTTGTTAACTCATAAAGCTACAACTCGAGCTTTTGAATTATAGGATGTTCCCATTATGTGTCCTACCCAGTCTCTCTTTAGTTTGTTATGATCTACTTCAGTTAAATGTGTTTCCTGCACAAATGTTCTATCTATTTTTTCCTTCTTCAATAAATTTATTCGCCTCTTCCTTTTAATTTGGTTATGTATTCCATTAATGTTTATACTCATATAGTTCAACATGGCCATCTTATATCTTGCATACATCTCTTTTCCACCTCTTTGCCACCTCCATCTCCCTTTGCCCCATTTTCATCTCTTAGTTTTATCTTATTGCACTTAATATACGACAACACATTTAACACATAAAGTACCCCCGCAGTTCCCACATCCACTAATACCTTAACCCCAAAATTCCCCCCCCCCTGAGTTGCCCCATACCCCTTGCAGACAACCACAACTCCCCTTTTCATTTGGATTGTGATCATGTTCACAGCGTCAACTGATTTTGCAGTGACGGTTATGCCCCCTCCACCCAGCCCTCTCCAGAATACTTTTTTTTTTAAAAAACACATAACAAAGCTCTCTCTCTTCTTTTTTCCCCCTTACTCTCTTTCTTCCCTTCTCTTTTCTCTCTTTAGTTCTTTACATATACATTGCTTTTACATCTTTATATATACTTAATCGCCATTCTTCATTCTTGTTACATCTCTTCTCCTGTCCTGCAAACGTTCTGCGAATTCTCGTGCTTCCTCCGGATCAGAGAACAGTCTGTTTTGTTCCCCAGGGATAAATATTTTAAGCACAGCTGGATGTCTTAACATAAATTTATAACCTTTTTTTTTCCATAGGATCAATTTTGCTCTATTAAACTCCTTCCTCTTCTTTAAGAGTTCAAAACTTATGTCTGGGTAAAAACATTTTTTGACTCTTGTATTCCAATGGTTTATTATCTTCTCTAACTTTATTCCTTGCCCTTTCCAATATATTTTCTCTTCTCGTGTATCTCAAAAATTTTATTAAGATGGATCTTGATTTTTGATGTGTCTGTGGTTTCTGAGCTAATGCTCTGTGTGCCCTTTCTATTTCCATTTCTTCCTGCATTTCTGTCATTCCCAGGACCTTTGGGATCCATCATTTTATAAATTCCTTCATATTTGTGCCTTCTTCACCCTCCTCAGGCCCACTATTTTTATGTTGTTTCGTCTACTATAATTTTCCAACATATCAATTTTCTGAGATAACAACTCTTGTGTCTCTAATTTTTTTTGTCACTTTCTTCCAATTTGTCTCTTAAGTCATTTACTTCCATTTCTACAGCCATTTCCCACTCTTCCACATTCTCTACTCTTTACCCTATTTCTGTCATTAACAATTCTAACTATTGAATTTTATCTTGTTCTTTTCATTTTCCTTTTAATTGCATTAAACTTGAATGATAACCATTCTTTTAGGAATCTCATTTGTTCTTCAAAAAAGACTTTATCTGTATTCTGTTCATCACTTTTACCTTTTATTTCTGTGAAGATCTTGGTCTTCTTCTTCCTCTTCTTCTGTGTTTGTGACTTCTCTTCTTTGTGTCTGTGTCTCTTCTGTTTTTCCTGATGAGCTGCTTGTATCTCTTTGTTAGGCCTCTTCTTGCTGGGCTTCTTGTTGCTGGTCCTCCCCTCCTGGGCTGCTCATCTGTTGTGCTTCCTGACATTGGTCTTCTTGTCGATCTTCCCTCCGTCTGTCTTCCACGTCTGTTTCATCACACCCTCTTCTGCTGTCTTCCTTATCCTTCAGCTGAGAGCCCTGGTGCCGGGCATCCCTCAGCTGCTCGGTCTGAGACAGCCCACTCCTCTGCTGAGCCTCCCTCCCACCAGTGTCCTCTTTCTCCTTTGATTGTGCACTTTTGTTTGACTCTGAGAGCCAATTTTGTAGTGCACTGGCTGGTGGGTTGCGACTCTGTAGAGCAGGCACTGACCTCGAGGGTCGGGTGCTCCTCGTCACCACAGCATCCTGTTCCTTCCTGTAGGTAAGGCCTTCTTTCTTCTCTGGAGACTTTTTTTACTTTTTTTTTTCCATTTGTTCTTACTTTCTCCTTCTTGGGAGCCATCTTCTTTCTCTTCTCTGTATCTTTATCTTCTATTTCTTGTACTCTATTTTTGCTATGCTTTGCTTTTTCCTTACTTTTTTTCCTATTTTCCTGGAGAGGGCTGGTTTTCCCGACCGGCCACTACTCAATCACGTGACTCCTCCTCATCTCAGTTTAAAGTTAAAGATGAATCGATCTTAATTAATTCTAAAGTCACCTTTGTAGTGATAGTTCAATTCAACTTCAAGATAAGAAGTTTGTAGACTTTATTAAGGAACAAACTTCTAATTTTTTAAATGAATTCAACTGAGGGAATGTCAAGCATAACTGTTTGGGACACATTTAAGGCATACCTGCGAGAACAACTAATTTATTATACAGCAGGGTTAAGGAAACATACAAAAGAACAGTTGTTATTACAGAATAAAAAAAATGATGTAGAATACTTGAGGAAACCTAATATGGATCTCTATAAGAGTAGAACTCCAAACACAATATGATTTATTATTAACATACCCTATGGAGAGACAATTATTTACATCAAAAAGTCAGTTTTATGTACATGGAGATAAATCAGGTAAATTATTAACTGGACAATTGAAGGCAGCTATGATTAAAAGACAGATTCCTAAGATTCATAAAAGAGATGGCAATATTGTATATGATCATGATTAAATTAATAAGACATTTCAGGATTTCTATTCTGATCTATATAAATCTCAGTTTCCTAATAATACAATAAGTATGGATAGATTCCTGCAATGATTGAATATCCCTAAAATTTCTTCTAATGATCAACTTTTATTGGAAGCTCCAATATCAGAAATGGAATTTTTTCAAGCTGTTTCCTCCCATCAATCCAACTAAGTTTCTTAAATGTTTTGCTAACATACAAACACCTTGGTTGTGTTATGTGTTTAACGATTCTATATCTCTTGGGACATTGCCATAGACATTTTATGAAGCATCAATTTCGTTAATTCCTAAGAAAGATAAGGATCCTTTAGTTTGTGCTTCCTATAGACCAATATCATTGTTGAATGTTGATTCCAAAATTCTTTCTAAGATTTTAGCTTTCAGACTGGAAAATATTCTTCCTCAAATAATTTCTACATACCAAACAGGATTTATAAAGAATTGTTATTCACATTTTAATGTCTGTAGGTTAATGAATATTATTTACTCTGCATCAACTAACATTCCAGAATGTATAGTATCATTAGATTCAAAAAAGACTTTCGATAGAGTGGAATTAAAATATCTGTTCAAAAATTTATGGTTTTATTTCATGGGTTAATTTGATCTATCATGCTCCTGTTGCTGCAGTAATTCCTAATAATCATGAATCTTTTTTTAATTTGTTATGATGAACTAGACAGGGTTGTCAATTAAATCCTTTATTATTTAACCTAGCCTTGGAACCTCTCACAACAGTACTTCATCCAGAGGGGGTCCAGGCAGGGTTAATGTAGAGAAAATATTTCCAGGTGGACAATTCTAAATCTTGGTGTCATTTGTTTAAAATCAAGAGATTGCCCTTTTAAGGCAGAGATTAAGTGTTTTCTTTTTCTATCAGAGAAGTGTGACTTTTGGAACTCAAACGAATCAGAATCTTTGAATGTTTTAAGACAAATGTAAATGAATTATTGATAAGCCAGAGGTGAAATGTTACTTTTATAGAAGGAAAAGCGAAGTTGGATTTATATTCAGAACAGCCTACTTCTGCCCTTAATTTAACAAACTGTATGAGCTTCATCAGAAATACCAGGTAAATCTGAATCTTTCCATTTCCAGAGTTGTATCTTGGTTGTGTTTGTGAAAGAAAAACCTTGGGATAAAGTAAAGTACAATAATGTGTCACTTAATTAATATACAAGAATGAAGACAATGCGTGTGCATTCAGATTACTTCTCCTCATCAAGGGATTTCTGGGTTACCACAAGGCAGTGGTTCTCAACTTATTTCTTTCCACTCACATACCACCTTAAGCAGTCCATTACTAATCACAAAGCACTAATGGCATAGGAATTACTTAAAGTGGTATGTGAGTGAAAAGAAAAGGTTGAGAACCACTGCCATAAGGTAACCAAGGTAGGTGGCAGGAAAGCCTGCAAATAATCATGAAAAGGGTAATAGAAGACAAGAGGTTGGGGTATGTGCTTTATTGAACAATGATTTGGCAGTAGTTTTCTAATTTGAATTTCTGTATTGTTTAGTACAAACACAGTGCTTGATTTTTTTTTTAAGGTTTCACTTGATGGTGGGTCATTACTGAGATGCACATCCACTGGTTGCTTTACATACCAAAAAAATGTCACTAAGTTTATGCAAGTCCTAGCTTGCTTCTCCCACTTACTCATCCCCTTCATCATCACAGTTTGCTAGTTCTAGATGCAGGCACATGAAGCATGCCAAGGGATAGAATGTTTGTTCGGGAGAAACTCAAGAGCAGAGACGTTTTAGCGAGAGGTGATGCTGAGATAATGAAGCATCCTTCACTGTGTCTGAAGGATGGCTTGTGAAGTCTGGTTCTAGAAGACGCACCTGGTAGTGGTGGAAACATTGACGTTGGCAGAAGTTGCACAGGGCACCAGAAAATGGGAGTACACTCCCCAGTTTGAGGAGAAGGTGACCACCACAGTGGTCCAGCAAGGGGCTCTGCAGCTGATGAGTACACAGGCAACAGGCTGAGGGCAACTTGAGGTGAGGAACCCATACAGGCTGCGGGCTGTTGTGGTGAAAGGACTCACACTAGGCTGTTGTTGAGTGAGAAAATAGATTCAATGGGTCTCAAAAGCAAAGACTAATGAAAGCAGTTTTGTTGTAAATTATTTTATTTACAAAAAATGGGCATGGAAAAATGGTAACAGATAACACATACGTGCATGCAGTTTATAGTAAGCATGGGAAAGTCGTACTGGCAATAAAACACACATACAATTTATAGACAAACGTAGGAAAAACACATTGGGGATCAAATATACACACACAATGAACTGGGTACATATTCAAGGAAAAACCAATACGATACTCGCCAGCCCTTGACTCAGTGTAGGCATGGCTCTATGCCATTAGGGACCCTAATTAAAGTGCTCCCAACCCGAAAACATTGAACACTTACCAATGATTTCTCCAGCACCATTCCACATTTCTCAGCCTGCAGTGAAGCAGGGTGGTCCCTCGAAGATGACAAAGAAAGCGATTCAAGCACACATGGCACCCTTTATAGTGCTGGAGGGGTCTAGCCCAGGTTGTTTACAGGGACTCCAATAGCTCAGTGCCAGCAAAGTTAAGCTGATTTCAAAGGCTAATTTCCCAAGGCCAAGTACAAAGGAATTTAATTTAGCCATCAGCAGTGTGCACTAAAGAGAGGGGCAGGGCCAAACCTTGATTGGCAGGTGGTGTGTCTTTCAACCAAGTTGTGAGCAGTGCTGTTATGTGACAGCCACAAACC
Source organism: Narcine bancroftii (assembly GCF_036971445.1). Taxonomy (NCBI): domain Eukaryota; kingdom Metazoa; phylum Chordata; class Chondrichthyes; order Torpediniformes; family Narcinidae; genus Narcine; species Narcine bancroftii. Next base: position 269,268,951 of record NC_091472.1, on the reverse strand, counting down.
TTCATAATACACCTGTGGACCGCTGGAGACTGGCTGAAGGGGTACCAGGTGTTAGAACCAGGATGCTAGAGAGTGTCAAGGGCGGGAGGGTCTCTGAGGGGCCTCAGGCACTGAGATGTCAGAGGTTTGGATCTGGAGCTCAAGTTGTCGATGGTTTGAACTGAAGTTTTTGTGGCTGCAGAGGCTACCGGAGTGCTGGAGACAAATCCACAGGCACTCAGTGACGCTTTTTGGCTTCTATTTCTCTATCAAGGTGCTGGGCAATTTCGATTTATGACAGACTAAATGCATTTTCATATATGACATGACAATAAAAGAATCTTGAATTACTCTTCCTCCACATTTTGCTTGCAAAATATTCATGTATGCTCTCAGATTTCTTCTGGACAACCATTCCATTCTCTGGATGTTTCATGTGCATGTCTTTAACACACTCTTGTTTTCACTACTTTGCAGGATTTTGCTTTGGCTCTAGCTTGGGTATTTCAATCCCACCCCCTTACAAATAAACCTTACCATCATCCTGTTCATCCGAAACCATCAGCAACTGCAGTTGTCATCCCACCTATATTTTTTCAAATAACTTTCTCAAAGTGATATCTTAGTCTTAATTTTGTTTATGACACTAACATTTGCACTCTTTTAGGAGCCACGTTGGAGCCATAAAGACTATGGGATATGGGTGGTCTCAATGCAGAACATAGTGAGTGATGCTAGATACCATTTGAATTACTTTTTTTGCAATGTTGCGGTCACAAAGTAGTTTGAGAAAGCATACTGTTTGAAGGAAATAGATAGAGTAGATGTGGAATAGGTTCTTTACCCTGAGGGTAGGGGGATTGGAACAAGGGGTCATAAGTTAAGGGTTAGGGGGCAAAATTTTAGGAGTAATACAAGAGGATGCTTTTTCACTGAGAGAGTGATGGCTGAGTGGAATGATCTACCAGAAGAAGTAGTTGTGGCAGGGTCAATTCTGTCATTTAAGAGGAGGCTAGATGAGTACATGGATGTGAGGAGATTGGAGGGTTATGGTCATGAGAGTGGGAAGGTGGAACTAGTGGAGTTTTAATTGCTATATGGTTATAATGGAGAGTTTGTGACAAAGTAAATATGTGGAAATTCAGGATTTACCACAACATCCATAACCTGCAACTGAACCATATTAAGTGAGATATTGAGCATTACAGAAAAGCTGCAGATGCTGGGTTCTTGAGCAAACAATGATTTGCCAGAGGAACTCAGTGGGTTAGGGATGGGTAGAAACAGTCAGTTAACATTTCTGGATAGAATCCATTAATTGAATTTATAGTTTTACAGCATGGAAGCAGAACTTTCAGCCCAATATGTCCATTGCCAAGTTGTCTGTCCAATTTGCCTTCTTCTGGCCTGTCTCCCTCACCAATCCAACCCATGCATCCCATCCAAATGTCTTCCAAATATTACAATTGGTCCTCTCTCTTTCACTCTCACCGGCAGCTGACCAAGCTGGAAACATTGTATCTTTATCTTTGCTATATAAAGGACACAGTTTGACCTGCTGAGTTTCTGCAGCATTGTGTTTTTAACTGACTTCAGCTGCACTTGGAGTATTGTAGCACCAGAGAACACTGCAGCACAAAAACAGACCCTTTGGTCCATCTGGTCTGTGCCAAACCATTCTTCTAAATGAGTCCCAATGACCTGTACTTGGACAAGAACCATCCATACCCCTTCGCATCCATATTTTTCTAAAATATAGAATTGGGGCCCACATAACAGTTCTGCTGGCAGCTCATTCCACACTCTCACCATCAAGGAGTTTCTCTTAATGCTCCCCTTGTATATTTCACCTTTCACCCTTAACCTATGTCCTTTAATTCTTCTCACCCAACTTCAGTGAAAAAAGCCTGCTTGCATTTAATCTATCTATACCTTTGGACACATCATGCGAAGAGACACATTAGAACATTTAGTTACAACTGGAAAGCTGAAAGGAAAAGAAGCAGAGGGAGAGAGTGAAAATGATAGATGGATTAACATCATAGTTAGAAACAGGGAAGGCAACAACTACAATTCGGAAGGTCAGAGACCATGATGGATGGAGAGACACGAACAGAAAGGCACCTGTATAATTTTGTGTATGACTATCAAATCTCCCTCATCCTTCTATGCTCCAGGAATAAAACCCAAACCTGTTTAATCTTTTACTGTAACTCTGTTCCTCAAGATCCAGCAACATCCTTGGAAATCTTCTCTGCACTCTTTCAATCTTATTGATATCTTTCCTGTAGTTAGGTGACCAAAACTGCACACAATACTCCAAATTTGGCCTCACCAGTGTGTTGTACAACTTCACCACAACATCTCAACTCCTATACTACTTTAATTTAAGACAAATGTGCCAAAAGCTCTCTTTACATCTCTCCTACCTGTGATGCCACTTTTTAAGGAATTATGTGTCCTATTCCCAGATCTCTCTGATCTACCTTACTCCTTTGTGCCCTACCATTTACTGTGTATGGCCTACATTGGTTAGTCCTCCCAAAGTATCACATCTCACACTTGCCTGCATTAAATGCCATTCGACATTTTGCGACCCATTTTCCAGCTGTGCCAGATCCTGCTACAAACTATGAAACTTTCCCCGCTGTCCATGAATCCTTCAATCTTGTGTCATCTGCTAACTTGCTGAACCAATTTACATTATCATCCAATTCGATGACAAACAACAATGCACCCAGCACCAATCCCTGAGGGACACAACTACCACCCAACCTTCTATGGGAGCTCTAGTGAGAGTCCTGGCCACCTGCATCACATAGTATGGTTGCTGCAGAGAAATGTATCGTGGTCGATCCACAGAACGAGAAGAATGGCAGAGAGTCTCCCTCCCCCACCATCGTGTGATCTATTGGGATTGTTGTCTGAATAGGGTGCACACATCATCTTTCAGCTGCTCCCGTTAGGGAAGAGATACAGAAATATCAGAGCCATCACCATCAGGCTGAGGAACAGCTTCTTCCCATGGGCAGTGAGAATGCTGAACGACCAAAGGAACTAACTACTCACACTCACCATCCAAGACTCTCATTTGTACAATATTTATTTTTATAGATAAAATATTTATCCTGCATATGTTTTATTGTCTGTATGTGTGCTATTTCTTGTAGTATGTCTACATTTTGCTCCCTTCAAAGACTGAGTTACCTTCTTAAACTGTTGTCATTTTTTTTTTCCCCTGGTGAAGGTTTAAATCCTACATCCCACTCAATTACAGTCCTGTAATTGATTCCCAAATCAGTTTGGTATGTGATTTAGATGGTGTTCTGATAAAAAGTGATATAGTTTACATTCTAGGGGTCCATCACTGCTCCAGTTAGTCAAATTTTAACAACAGGCTCTATTTTGTAACTTTCATTAATAAAAATATTTCGAGTGGAAAACTTTTGGGTTCCTGACATCAACCACATTAGGAGCAAAAGTAATTTGAAAAACGATGTCATGATGTGTCGATGAAAGAGATGTTATTTATTGTTACCCAACATTTCCTGCGTGCCTTTGAAGAGGAAAATAAAGACGCAACCACAAGCTGCAGGTCCCAAGTCTTGGAAATTTTATTGAGCGCCCAAAACTTTGCCCTGTCACAGACATGGCTTCCGCGCTTTGGAAAGCGACTCTCAAGCAGCTGGAAGAAGCTGAGGGAATGCCCGGCGACCCAGGCTGTCAAACAGTCACCATGCACCAAGCCGCGCCGATGTTCTGCCCTGCACTTGACGGGGTCGCGGCGGTGCGCGCGCAACCCCTCCCGCCACACACCCTCCCTCGCCTCCTCCCCCCCCCCAACCCACGTTGCTGGAGGCGCGCGCGGCTCCCTGGGATCGCTGCTTTAATGTCCGCCATGTTTGCCGTGGCGCATGTCGCGGACCGACGGCCAAATTTCGGTTTCTCGGGCTCTGCTCGGTCGGCATGAGGGGCATTTCGAGGAGCGCCCGACCGATCCAGGAGACGGACTCCTTCACTCGCCTCCATGAGCGGCTCCGGGCGCCCGGCCGCCGATTTAAGACTGCTTTGGAAGCGCCATCTTTGTGCCAGTGAGGTCCGCTTTTTTGTGTATGTGCGTGTGTAAACCTCACAGCGAGAACTAAAGGGGAGGGATTTTACTTTCCAATCCCCCTCCCCTCCCTTCCCTCCTCACTCTCAGCACGCACAAGAATGAGTAAACTCTCGTTTCGAGCGCGGGCTCTGGACGCCGCTAAGCCGCTGCCCATTTACCGGGCGAAGGATCTGCCGGATCTCCAGGACTGCGTGTCCATCAACAGGGCCGTGCCGCAGATGCCGACCGGGATGGAAAAAGAAGAGGAGTCGGTGAGTGAGTGCGAGCACGGGTAGGGTGTGTGGGGAGGGGGGGGGGGGGTGGGGAAGGAGGGAGCCGCGGCCGCCTCGCTCTACTCACTGCGCAAGCCACGGCCTCCGCCCGCCGCCATTGTTGTCATCGGCGGCGAGTGTTTTGGCGCGGAAATTTGAAAACGACGAACTGAACTCTTCTTCGTGGCGAATAAATCTCCCTTGGGACGAAAGGATAGCGCCGCAATCATTTGGGTTCGTTCCAGTGGGAGAAGGGCCTGACTGCCTCAAAAAATAAATGTTTCCCAGCTGCCATTCGGTGCTCTTGACGTTGAAGGGACCCGAGGTCCCGCCTCTTCCTCTGTCCGATTGGCTCAACGCCCTTGTCAATCCCGAGTTGTTTGCAGCGACCCGCGTGAGTCTCGCCGCTGATTGGATGTTTTGTGTATGACGCCGCTGATGCCGGTGTTGCAATAAACACAAATTACATGCGTATGGGTTGACAAGTCTCTCGTCAGCTGCCACCTTGGATGTGCACTGGAGCTTAGGATGGCTTGCTTCGTTACAGATCGATTTATTTTAGCAGATGGAAACGGGATGTTACAGTATTGTAATGAGTTGTATTATTTGAGAAATCTTTGGCTTGGCTTCGCGGACGAAGATTTGTAAATGGTCCTAAAATGTTTTTCAGTGTACTTAACGTCCTTTTTGGTAAAAGGGAATCATGGTTTGTTAAGGACAGGCTATTGGTCTGTTAAACGATTCACTGGCATAATTGGGGGGGGGGGGGTGGATAATTTGTGGCATGGCATTAACCAGTACTGTTGACAAGTATGTCAAACTATAGTGTAATTAGTGGAGATGTGAGGTGATTAGCAAAATTACAATTCTGCCTTCATTCACACCAATTTGCAAATCTGCATTTGCAAAAACTTTGTGAATCTGGCAAATTAAATTCGTAAAACTTGGTGAGAAACCTCAAAATTATTCAGGTACCTTTCACTTTATAAGGACTTGCATCAGGCTAAAAGCAGATGAAGAAACTCTCCTCAGGCCTATAACTTGCCCTTTGAGACTCAGGGTTTTTTCAAACATGTTGAGAGACTCATTTTTATTTTTGATATGGAGTACAACAAACAATTAACTGAACTTTTAGCTATGATGATCTGTTCCATTGGGAAGTTTAATGATAACTAGGCTGATCGTTTATGTCTGTTTTTAATGACACACCAAGTTTTGCATTTTTACTTCCTTTAAAGGATGTTATAAGGGTTATTTAAATTGGTTGTTGTTCCTGATTTATGTTGATTTCATTTCTGGATTTCTCAAAAGGAGATGCTTGGATGTAGAAACAAATATTTAAATTGCAGATTTTCTAAAATTAATATATTATTGGAAATCATTTCTTAAATGAGACTTGTTCAAATTCAAGTACATGTTGCCATTTGCAAATTAGGAAATGGGCAGTATCTACTAACAATATAAAATATTATTTTATGGAACTTTAACCCCTCAAGCTTGATCTAGTTGTTCCAACTCAGCTTGGCTTTCCTGCCTTGTCCCCATATCCCTTGATTTCTCTAATATCCAAATATCTGTTTTGAACACACAGTGTTCAGTCTCACAGCCCTCTGTCTTCTGGATGAACAAAATTTTCTTCATTTTAATCCTAAATGGCTGTAATAGGTTTTAATCAAATAAATACACAGAATTACTGGAGAAACTCATCAAGTCATGCTGAGGCAAAAATATATAACCATCCTTCGTCGAGGACTTATGTTGACAAAGAGCTCAGGCCCAAAACTGATTTTTTTTTTAATCTTTACCTCCTATGAACACTGAAGGAACTGCTGATTTTACTAAGTAATTTTGTGTATTTACTACAATCGTAGTGACTGCAGACATTCTTGCTTCAGTTTGGAATTCTAACTGGTTTTAGACTCCTTGGAAGAATCATCCACTCCACACCTGGAGACAAAAGAGACTGCAGTTATACTTTCATAGATACTGCTTGGCCTGCTAAATTCTTCAACATTCTTGAACCCTTAAAGAATTCATTGTTTAATTAAGATAACCTCTTATTATTTGAAATTTCAGAGAATAGAGGACTGAGCCACCTAGAATCTTCTCTTAACACTCTCCATCTTAGGAATCAATCAGATGACTTTTCACTGTACTCCATAGCAAGTAGAAACTAAGACAACAGAATATTTCAATTGTGGCTTCTCCAAGATTCTGTATAATTATGTGTGTTTAAAAATTCTTAGAGCTTTTGGGTACAGAAATGTGCTTCTCTGCTCAGTTTGTCCCTGCTGACCAAGATGCTTCTCAAGGCAAATTGCATTTATCCTTCTAAACCCTTCCTTTCCATTTACCTGTCCAAATGTCTTTAACATTGTAGTTGAACCTACTTACAGTAGCTCATTCCCTATACACATCACCCTCAGTGGGAAAATGTACTCCTTTTAAATCTTTAGCCTCTCATCTTCAACTTGTATCTATTGTCATGGTCGCATACTTGTGTTGGGAGCAGTGCCGGTCGCCACTGATGGTGTAAACAAAGTGATGCACAAGAGTAATAGCGCGCATGTGCGGGTGTGTCAGTATACGGGTGATGAATCTTGGATGCAAGAGTAGGAGATTGAAAGTGTCAGGGTCACCCATGTGGTGGTGAGTTAATGAGAAGGTTAGAGGAGTTTGGCTGGGTGTTGTTTTGGAAGATGAGTGTTTTCTCTAATTGTGTGAAAACTGAGTAAACCAGTGCCAATACACTATTTTTAGACTCTCCTAACCTGGGAAAAATACTGTCCATCCCATGAGTTCCCCATATAATTTATAATCCCCCATAACATCACCTCTTATCCACCTCTCCAGAGAAAACAATCCCATTTTATCCAGTCTTGTACTCAATCCATGCAATATAGCTGTGAATTTTTTTCTGCACAGCTTTTAATCATTCACACAAATAATAATTAATATCCCAAGCCATTTGACTTTTTAATGCTGACTGATGAAGGCATACCACATGCCTTCTTTAATGCTCTTAACCTTTTGTGTTGCCACTTGAAGCTATGACATTGCACTCCAAGATCCTTAATGTACATCAACATACCTAAGGCTTCTGTCATATACTGTATACTTTTGGATTTGACCACAATTAGTGCAATGCTATTACAGTATCAGTGACTCTGGTTCGAATTTGCTGCTGTCGAGAAGAATTTTACATGCTCTCTCCATGTCTGCATAGATTTATTCCTAGTGACCCAGTTTCCTCCCATGTTCCAAAGAAATGGGGTCACATGGGTGTAATTGGGGGGTGCAAACTCGAGGGCAATGATGTCTCTTTAATAAAAAGATGTACCACCACACTTGTCCAGAATAAATTTATTTGCCCACATGCCCAATTTGATCTTGACAATCTTTACAAGCTTCCTCACTATCAACATAATAGTGAGAATTATTGTGCATCTTTTAAATTTGTGGAGAGTGATGAGATATTTTCGAGGGGGTTATAGTGAAGGTATTGTAAATTCACTTGCAGACTCTGATTTATAAATTCCTGGATTATTTGCATGTGCATTAAACTTGCCATTATTTTCAAGTCCCACTTTGGAAAGATTGTTTTCTAGTGTGGGATAAATTTTGTTCCATTTATTCTTGAAGTTTATTATGCCCTGTAAATATTTTAAATGAATTTCTATACTTTCTACCCAATACATCTAATTGGTTCTTTGGAGTGTGAATTCTAAATAAAGAATACTGTTCTACAAGCTCCTTTATTTTGATCATTTTGAAGTTCGTTCACTGCATTTTCTCTTACTGACTGCCGATCATTAATAAACTTGTATAGTATTATATGCTTGAGCCACAGTTGTAGTTCTGATTTAGTACATGCATGACATCACATACAACCCTGAGATTCTTTTTCCTGCAGGTGAGATAAAATTACCACTAATTAGTAGTGCAAAAAAATAAACTGTACACAGTGTAAACAAATAAAAGAACTAAACAGATAACAAATGTAAGAAAACTGCAATACAGAGAGAATTTTTTAAAAATCAAAGTGCACAAGTAAGAGTCCTTAAATGAGTCTGAGTTTGTTGTTGAGGAGTCTGATGGTAGATGGGTAGCAGCTGTTCCTGAATCTGGTGGTGCAAGTCTTGTGGCCCTTGTACCTCTTTCCTGATGGCAGCAGCGAGAACAGGGTGAGTGGTGTATTCCCAGTAGATGTACTCAATAGTGGGAAGTGTTTTGCCTGGGCTGTGTCCACTATCTTTTAGACGGTTTTACATTCAGGGGTATTAGTGTTCCCATACCTGACTGTGATGCAGTCAATCAGCACACTTTCCACCACACCCCTTTATGGTGTCGTGCAAACCTCGACACTCTGAGGAAGTAGAGGCACTGATGTGCTTTTTTCGCGATGCTATTGATGTGTTGGGGCCAGGAAAGATCCTCCAAGATGGTGACTGTCAAGAATCTAAATTTGCTCACCCTCTCCACCTCTGATTTTCCCAATGATCACTGGATTGTATATCTCTGGCTTTCCTGAAATCAACTATCAGCTCCTTAGTTTTGGTGACATTGCGTGTAAGGTTGCTGTTGGTGCACCATTCTACCAAGTTTTCAATCTCCTCCTTTATACAACCCACGACCATGGTAATGTTGGCAAATTTGTAGATGGTGTTATTGTCATACTGAACCACACAGTTATTGGTGTAAAATTACTATAACTGGGGCTCAGTGATTTCAGTATAAAACATACAATTGGCAATGCTCAGAGAGAATGAGGATACATGAGTGAAAAGAATTATACAACAATCAGGAAATAATATTGCGTTCATCTCCACATACTAAATCAAAGAAAAAAAATCACTTTATAGTAAAACCTATACTAAATTAAAAGTTTTTAAAAAAACTTCAAAGCTTTGGATGTGTTCATCATACATAAGAATCCTGGTCCTTGCCCAAAAGAGAAACTTAATGGTATCAGGAACAGACAATAAATCAGAAAAAAATGTTAGAAATTATTTGATACAAAAATATTGTTTGAATGAATGCCAAGTTTCTTCAAATTTAGAGAGGAATCAATTGTCGCACTTCTAATTTTTCTCTAAATTCAAACAGGCCATGGTTTTAGAAAACCATTGAACTCTAGCAGGCAGAGTGAGGTCCTTCCATTAAAGAAGAACTCCTGTCCTAGCCATCAGGGTAGTAAAAGCTAACATCTGCTCCAAAAAGAGATTTGGTTGTAAATCAATTGCAAGAATTGCTGGAAGAGCACCAAAGATAGCAATATTTTTCCAAAACTAGACAGGACCAAAACATATGGGTCAATGAAGCCACTTGCGTATTACACCTATCACAGATTGGATTAAAATTAGGAAAAATACAGGTAAGCTTGTCCTTAGACAGATGTACCTAATGTACTACAGGTACACAATCCTTTATCCAGAACCCTTTGGGGACAGAATGTTCTGAATTTCAGATTTGCCCGGATTTCAGAACAAAAGCCAGCTGCCCCAGATTTAAGCCCACCCAAATTGTGCTGCTGTCTCTTCCCCGCCCCCCCCCCCACCGGTCTGCCTGAGTCGCACTGGTGTCTCCCCCCCACCCCCCCGTCTGCCTGAGTCACGCTGCAGTCTCTCCTCCCCCGTCCGCCCGAGTCGCGCTGCAGTCTCTCCTCCCCCCGTCCGCCTGAGTCGCGCTGCAGTCTCTCCCCCCCATCCGCCTGAGTCGCACTGCAGTCTCTCCTTCCCCCATCCGCCTGAGTCGCGCTGCCATCTCACTCCCCTCCCCCCCCGTCTGCCTGAGTCACGCTGCTGTCTTCCCCCCCCCGTCCACCTGAGTCACGCTGCCGTCTTCCCCCCACCCCTGTCCGCCTGAGTCATGCTGCCGTCTCTCTTCCCCCCCCCCCCCCCCCGTCCGCCCAGATCGCACTTCTGCTTGTATGATTGCTATTAAACCCTTCTGAGAGGGGTTCAAACAAAAAAGAGCATCAACCATATCTGACTGATACAGTAGGGAAAAATTAGGTAATACAGTAGAACCTGAATTATCCAAAATGGTTGGGACTTGTGCCTATGTTGGATAAACGATTTTTTCAGATTACTGATCATTTTTTAAAAACGACCTCAGTAGCAACAGCAAATTACTTTATTAATGTTGAATCAACAACAAACAAGGAAAGGCTTTTAAAGCATTAAAATCATGTTTAATTCTCACCCAAAAAATGCTGGCCATAACACCACTACCAATCATCCCGGAATCCAGTGTGAGCTCTAGTAGGGTTCGGAGTCAGTGTCAGGAGCTCCTGTGTGCCATTGAGGGAGGAAAGGGGAGGGGAGCGAACACCATTGAGCCAGAGGTCCTGCTTCTGCCCAGGAGGCCACTCTCCTTGACGCCGGGACAAGGGTCTCTTCTGACTGCAGCTTGGAGACAGTGGCATGCAGTTTGAGAAGGAAAGTTGGAGAGAAAAGTCAATGGGGAAGGTAATGAAGAAATGGAAAGAAAGAGGGAAGGGAGTTACCTGAAACGAGGATGTCGGGTGCATCTTTTTTCAACCTGTGAGGTCAGTTTGCCTCAGAGAAATGAGGATTTCTGGATTTTTTTTGGAGGGGAACACTAATCTGAAAAAATTGTTGATCCAACATAGGCACAGTCCCAACCATTTTTGGGTCCAAAAAAAATTTCAGATAAATGAGGATTTTAGAGAAAATTGATGAAGTCTTAGATGTGAGTAAAATGAAGAGGAGATTGGAGAAAATGGATGAGAAAATTACAAGAGTATAGGATATTATTGCAGAGTAAAATGCTTAAACCAGATGTTTATAAATCTAAAGTGAATGGGAAAAAGATTTTGAAATATCTATTTCCCAAGATAATTGGATGTCTTTATGTGAGGATAGTGTGACTAAAATTGTAAATGTAAGGTATAGATTGGTTCATTATAACTTTATCCATCAATTATATTTGACTCCAGAGAAATTAAAGAAATATAAATATGTTTCTTCTGATTTATGTTTTAAATGTCATAAGGAAATGGATACCTTTTTACATTCGGTTTGGTTATGTGAGTCGGTTAAACCTTTTTGGAATAAAATTAAGAAATTTTTGGATGTTATGCTTAAATTTAAAATTTCACTTGATCCTAACATATTTTTATTAGTTATTTTAAAACACTGAGTTTGAAATTAAAATAAGATAAATTTCAAATAGCTGTTTTAAGACTAGCTTTAGCAGTGGCGAGGAAATGTCTTGCAGTTACATGGAAAAATGAGACTAAATTGAGTATTCAACGATGGCATGTGGAGATGAGATCATGTATTCCCTTGGAGAAAATAACATATAATTTACAAAACAATTATTCTTTTTTTTAATTAAAACTTGGAGCCCGTATATGGAATATATGTGACTAAATCATTAATATTTTCTTTCCCATACATTGGTGTGGTCCCGATCCATGGCAAATGATTGAATGGCATTGTTGTAGATCTCTTTTTCTTCTTTTCCTTTGGGGTAGTTTAGAGGGGGGGGGTTGGGGATGGGATAAAACATTATGTATTGGATTGTATTTTGATTGTATGATTTATTACTGTTTATAAAAAAAATTACAAAAAAAAAAGTACAGGATGATATGCAACATGTTGAAGACAGGGTACCTATTATGGAAAATACAACTAGTGGTTTAATCACAGTGTACCAAAAGCTTTTAGATAAAGTGGATGTATGGGAAAATTTCAGCAGAAGAAATAATGTTAAGTAGAAGGCCTTCTGTAAGGAAAAGAAGGCCCTGATGCAAATCATTTTTTCCCAAGATTGGATTCCTCAAGTTTTGGGAGAACAGAATTTTGAAAATTAAATTGTAATTGAAAGAGCTCATTGGGCTCTGAGACCAAAGCCTCTTCCTAATCAAAGACCGCATTCTATATTAATTAAATTTCTGTTCTCAAGACAGAGAAAGTTTTAAGTCTTGCTCTGAAAGGGGGGAGGGAACAGCTAGGCCTATTGCAATGGGAAGGAGATAGAATTTTATTCTATCCTGATCTGAGTGAAGATTTGTTGAATAGAAGGAAAGAATTCAACAAGGCTAAGAAAATTATTTTTGACAAAAGCTATAAATTTGTTCTTCATTACCCTGTGACCTTAAAGATTTATGAGCCTGGAAATTAAAATAGATTCTTCACTAACTTTGCTCAAATGGAAGAATTTGCTTGTAGACTCCATAGACCGCAGCCTCAAGAGGACATTTTATCTTTGATGGGATGAACTATTTATTTTTTTCTTTTCTCATTTTATTATTTTTGGAAATGGGGAAGCTTGTGAGTTGAAAGAAACTAAATAACATTTATTCTTTCTCTATTCTCTCTTTCCTTTTGATTTCTGGGAAGTTATTTTGATTGTGGTAAAAATAATTAATTAGAATTTATGTATAAAATGTACCAAGGGAGTTAAGAGGAGTGGAAGGTTCTGATTGCTGCGGGATTATGTGTGTTTTTGTGACCTTAGTCACAACCCGTAAAATATGGAAGGAGGTCATGTTATATTTTTAAACATCGCTTATAGGGAGGGTTTTCTTTCATATCAATATAGAAAAAAGTATGGGATTTTTTTTGTATCTATTTGTATTATCTTTGGATTGCTGGAGGAGATAGAAACTGATACATGAAATATTACTCACTGGAATTTGAGGAGACTTGCAGGTGAGGTGATGGAAGGGGATTGATTATATCTTATCTAGATGAAGCATAAATTTTCATGTTAATGGGTTAAACAGGTTTGTAAAAAGGAAGAGTAGTAAATTAGGAATTGATGTGGCCTTTCTTCAAGAAATTCATTTAACTATAAAAGAACATGAAATTAAAAAGGGATTGCATTGGACACATAGGTGTCTTCTTCCTTTAATGCTAAGCCAAGAGGTGTGGCAATTTTGATTTTTTTTAAATCTTCCATCAAAGAGTTGTGATAGACCCAACAGGAAGATATGTAATGGTACACTATCAAATATTTTCTGAACTGTAGACTTTGTAAAATTTGTATGTTCCAAATATTGATGATGAGAAATTTATTCAAGAAACATTTCTTAATCTAGCAGAGGCACATGACAAAGATTTTAATAGGAGGGAATTTTAATTTTTGTTTAGATCTACTCGAGTAACGCCGAGAACAAAAGCAGCAAAAGCTACTGTTGTTCATAAGCCCGCCCTGGTGTCCATCATGATGCCCTCGACATGATGTCACCCCTCCATATATATATCTCTGTATGTTGGTAGCCATGTCATTCTGATGATAATAAAGAATGAGAAAAGCACCATGTCTCCGAGTCCTCATTGTGTAAGTGGCGATGAGGAACGAGACAAAACCTACGCGTGCTCCATGCACCAGCTGTGAGCAGGACGCAAAAGAATAAAGGTAAAAAGTGACTACCTAACGAGCTACACGAGTTCCCAGCAAAAGATCAAAGCGAAAGCATGCAAAGACGGCAGAGGGAAAGTTCAGAAGCAGATGAAAGTTGGAGTAATTATGTAGAACCACTACTGCGTACCCAATTTTGTTATTGAAGCTTTGGTAAACCGAAAACGTACCCTATTCCTCAGTATAATGGGCAGCAAAACATTCGATCTCCTTAAAACTTTCTGGATCCCGGAGGACCCACAGACCACCAGTTATGGCAGAAAGGCAACGAATCTAATGAAAGGAGACAAATACCAGGGGAGGCAGTAAGTGAATACCTGGCAGCACGCGTAAACTGTTCAAGCACTGTCACTTCGAGCAGTTTCTTACCCAAGCACTTCGAGACAGATTGGTAATGGGGTTGGCAGATCGCCAGGCAAAGCGAAAATTACTGGCAATGGATGATGAAGTAACTCGAGATCGCTTATAGAACTGGCTGCAGCTCGGAAACGGCAGACAAAAATTTGGATGTAGGCCAACAAGACCTTCTGATCAGGAGGTTTTCCCACCAACAGTGCTTCTGTTGCAGAAAATACAACCATCATCCAGAAAACTGTTTCTTCAAAAATTCCAACTGCCACCACTGCAACAAAAAAGGACATATCAAAGCGAGATGTCCAATTAAAGAAACAGTAAAACGCAGCTGGACTCAAAAAGCCGATAAACACCCAAGCAAGGTCAGAATGCTAGCAGAGAGAAAGAGAGAGATTTACCACAGGCATACCAACAAATAAGAGTTGGATAAAGAATCAAGACAATATGTGACAATCAATACCAACCTGGAACCTCAGCAGCACCTGCAATTTTTCAACCTACAATGGACAAATTAATACACGGAATGGAAGTGGGATATGACCTTAATATCTCAGGCCGCAACGACAGAGAACACTTACAAAAAGGTCCTAAACAGATTACAACAGGCCCACATATGATTGTAACAGGATAAGTGTATCTTCATGTTCCCCTCAGTGACATACTTGGGATTTACAGTTGATGAGAATGGATCTGGCGGCCATAGAAGCTATTCTCAAAACCGCATATCCAACCAACAAGTTGGAATTACAGTCCTTTCTAAGGCTTGTAAATCACTATTGGAAACATATCTATACTATTGCAGCCCCCTAAACCGCTTCAAGAAAGATAAAAAATGGTACTGGAATACAGAAACTAAAAATATAATTGATCGACTAAAAGACATATTAACGTTAACAAATGAGGTTCTGATCCACTACTACCCAAACAAGGAAGTGACTCAAATTGTTGATGCTTCAATAGTATTGTTCCAAATCACAGAAAAGGCTAGTGGTATATACTTTGCGGACATTAACTGCAAGCAAACGCAATCACGCACAACTGGATAAAGAAGGATTAGCAATAACTTTTGTGTTTATATTAAAAAAAATCCACCAATATCTCTACGAAAGAACTTTCACCCTAATCACTGATAACAAACCTCTAAGTTTGATTCTGGGCCCCCCACAAAGGGATACCAATATTAGTTGCAGCCAGAATTCAAAGATTGGCAATGCTACTAAAACATAAAGCGGGAACACTCAACAGCCATGTGGATTCCTTATCACACTTACCACTACCCGAAACTGAACAAAAAGAAGAAATTATTAAATGGAGAGGAGAAGCAGCAGCCGTCAACCAAGAACAACTACAACAACTACCCATTTCAGGCCAGAAGAATGGCAAATATACCTGAAAGGAGGCAACGTTAAGCAAAGTCTTATACTTCATCCTTAATGGATGGCCAGAATCTGAGGTCATACCAGAAGACCTGAAACCTTACTTAATACACCGCCATGAACCATCAGTTGAAGAAGGATGTTTACTTTGGGGTACCCATACGATTATCCTGGCCAAATGACAAAACACCATATTATCACAGCTGCATGAGAACCATCCAGAAGTGGTACGAATGAAAGCGCTGGCCTGGATGCATGTTTGGTGGCCATCAATAGACAGAGAGATTGAAACAGCAGTGAAAAAATGCAAAATATTTCAGTCAATGCAACCAAAAATGCCGCAGGCTGAGGCCAACCGATGGAAATGGCCTTCCAGATTCTGGCATCAGATTCACATAGACTTCGCAGGGCCATTCATGAGAGAGACTTTCCTTATAGCAGTGGACGCACATTCCAAATGGCCAGTAGTTTTGCATACAAAAAAACACCAAAACTGATTCTACAATTGAATATCTATGGTCCATGTTTGCCATATATGGATTACCTCAAGAATTGGTCACGGTCAATGGTCCCCAGTTTGCATCAGAACCTTTAAAAAAGAATTCATGTGCAACATCAATTAGACCTATTTTGTCCGCACCTTATCATCCAAGTGCTAATGAGGAGGCAGAACGCTTTGCTCAAACATTCAAAAAGGCACTGAAAACCAAGAAACTCCTAAACGCCTACTGGACTCACAGAATTGCAGATTTCCTATTGGGGTACAGAAACGCATTGCATTCTACCACAAAACGCACCCCAGCAGAATTGATGTTTGGCCGCAACCTGTGGTCAAGACTATCCACGGTTCACCCTGATCTGGACCTCCATTTAGAAAAATCCACATCACCACAAACCTTACCTAGAGCACTGGAGGTGGACAAGAGAGTACTGGCACAAAATTACAGACAATACAAAGACCTATGAGTGGTAGGGGTGATCCTACAAAAGTTCATCCCCTGCTCATACTCTTTTCTAGCGGGAGACAGACTGGAAACAACATGTTGACCATTTGGAGCTATTATCTGACACCAAAGACCACGAACTACATCACGACCTGGAGGATGTAGAACCAGGCCTGCCACAGCAATCCAACCCCTTGGGCCAAGAGAGGTGGGGGGCAGAGATGGGTAGCCCAGTAACTACGACAAGCAGTCAAGCATGTAGAACCCCAGAGGCCAGTGAAGACCGGCAGTCACCGTTGACCTGACTATTTGTGGGTCCCACCCAGAACAGCCCCGAGCAAATACTGGTTCAGCATGCCACGCTGAGAGAGAAAGAAGACCACCTGAGTGCTTTAAGGACTATGTTCCTTAATTATTATTGACTTCCTTTCCATATTATAATCACTCAGTATACGTACCCTAATTCGCACTACTAGTTATGGGGCCGATGTAGTAATGGTAGTTAGAGGGTGCCCATTCAACATTTAGTGCACGGTTTGGGGGGGGGGGGGGGGGTAGGAAGAGTGTTGTGTATAAGCCCACGTCATGACATCACCCTTGCATAGATATTAACCGGGTTAGTCTTATGGTATTAAAGAATGAGAAAAAGCATCACGTCTCTGAGTCATAATTGTATAAGTGTATACACAACAGCTGTGTTGGTTTTGATGAAAGATTTGAATTTAATAGATTTATGGAGAAGGTTTCATCCAAGAGAGAAAGACTATCCATTTTATTCAAGTAGGTATGATTCCTATTCTAGAATTGATTTATTTTTGATATCGGCACACATGTGCAATCTAGGATTCTTGAGGCAGATTATAAAGCGAGGAATTTATCTGATCATTCACCTTTGTTAATAATGATGGAAATGCCTGATAACGAAAAGACAAATTTGGAAATTTTGTGATACATTTGAATTTGGTAAATGATAAGTTTGGTAAATGGGATGCTTTAAAGGCATATTTAAGAGGTCAAATTACAAGTTTAACTTCTAAAATTAAAATATATGAGAGAGATTGATCAGTTAGAAGGAGAAATAACATTTTTGGAAAATGATCTTCAAAAGTGTGGCTCTGAGGATATAACACATTGCAAATTTATAGAACTGAGAAAGCAATTATACAACCGAAACAAAGATTTTACAAATTAGGTGAGTGATTGCATAAAATATTAGCTTGGCAATTAGTGGCAGAACAGACCTCGAGAACAATCAATGCAATAATAAAGAATAATAATTTTACTTGTAAGCCTCAAGAAATAAATCATTTAAAATATTTTTATTTGAAATTATATCATTCGGAATCTTTAAAAGATTAAAATAATATTGTTGTCTAGAATAAGTTTGGAAGAGCAAACTGAACTAAATGTTCCTTTTACTGAGATAGAGGTGAGGGAAGGCATGGGTTCATTGCAGAGCATTAAATCTCTGGGAGAAGAAGAATTTAAAAATTTGTTAATTCCTATATTTATGCAAGTATTCAATCAGACTTCAGAAACTCCTATTCTCCAAGAATCATTTTCAATGGCTATAATGACTGTGATTCCTTAAAAAAAAAAGATAGATCCTTTAAAACCTTCATTTTATAGACCTATTTCACTATTAATTGCAGATTATAAAATTGTTGCAAAAATGTTGACAAATAGAATGACTAAACAGCTGTCTAAATTAATAAATATGGGTTAGTACAGTTTTTTTTAAAAAGAGACAGTCATCAAAAAAAGTAGCTAGATTATTTAGTATAATTCATCTAGTACAAAAAAAAGGTGATTTGAGTTGCAGTGGCCTTGGATGCAGAACAGGTGTTTGATAGATTGGAATGGGATTTTTTTTGTTAGGTGTTAGAGAAATTTGGATTGAATTTTTTTTCATATTTTATTTGTAAATTAGATTAGGGCATTGTATAATAATCCTAAAGCTAAAGTAGTGACTAAGGGGACAAGTAGCTGCACCGTTTCAACTAGCGAGATCAAGTGGATAAAGGTGCCCTTTATTGCCAGCTTTGTTCATTTTAGCTATAAAACTACTTGCTCAAGCAATTCGCAATGATTTCAAAATTAAGGGATTTAGGATAGGTCAAGAAGAATATAAAAATAGTTTATTTACTGATGATGTTTTAATATACCGTACTTGACTGAGCCTGAGATATCTGTGTAAATTATATGTCCAATTGGAAGAATGTCATAAAGTTTCAGGTTATAAAATAAATTGGGGGAAAAAAGTAAAATTATGCCATTAATGGAAGATGATTATACTCAATGTCAAAGGGATACTCAATTTAAATGGCCAAAAGAGGGTATTAAATACTTAGGTATATGTATGGATAATATTTTGAAAAATGTATATAAATTTGAATTATTTACCATTACTGAAAAAGATTGAGGAAAATGTTTAAAAATGGGTTAATTTACGTATAACTTTAGTGGGAAGGGTATTAAGATGAATATATTCCCTATCTTTTCTAAACATTACTTCAATTTTTTTTCAAGAATTGAATAAATATGTAAGGAAATTCATTTGGAAAGGTAAAATGTCAAGAGTTTCTATAAAGAAACATGGAAATACGAATTGGGAGGTCTACAGCTTCCTAATTTTAAAAATTATCGAGCTGTACAAATTATATTTCTTGCTTCTTTTCTCGAAAGCAAAATATCGGCATGGATTAATATAGAATTGAATAAGATGGAAGAGAGAAAAGCAGAAGAGATTATAAGTGGGAATCAAAATTGATGGTTGGTGATAAGGATACTCCATTATTGATTAATATTTTGAATAAAATAAATGATGAGATTGGTATAAGAGGGTCTATATTGCCTAAAATGCCAATTCAAAATCCTCTTCTATCTTTTTCAAAGAATAATAAATTTTTTAATATTTGGTTTTGTAAGGGGATTGTGAGTTTTGAAATTGTTATGAAATGTGTCAATGTCATTTGAGCAATTGAGAAATAAATTGGCATAACTCATAACACCCTCTTTTGCTATTTTCAATTAGGAGCATAATTCAATGAAGGATAAGTTAGGACCAACCATGTTGTTGCCTAGCTGTAGTGAAATAGATCTTCTTGTTAGGAGGAACTGTTGAAAAGTTTACTTCTGTGATATATTCTTTATTACAAGTAGGAACAATGAGTAATTCATGTGCAGATAGAGGTGGGAAACAGATCTGAATATTGTAATTGATGAGCAAATATGTGCATATTTATGTAGGGATTATATGACCAATACTATTAATGTAAAATATAGATTAGTTCAATACAGTTTTTTACAGCAATTGTATCTTACACCGCAGAAATTGAATAGATTGAAATTAGATTTATTGGATCAATGCTTCATGTGTGGTGAAGATGTAGGAACATTTTTTTTTGCTTTCAACCTGGTCTTATCCTAATGTAAGGCCCTTTGGGCAGGTGTACAATTTTTTTTGGAACAAGTTACAGGAGTTGTTTTTCTGCAAAGTCTGGATTTATTTTTATTAGAAAACATTGAAGGAACCAGAACCAGACCTAAATTAAAATGATCAATATACTAGTTGGAATTTGTTAAGCTAGCATTAGTGGTGGCAAAGAAATGTATTGCAGTCACTTGGAAATCTGATGTATCTTTAGGTATGCCAAGATGGCTTGTAAAAATTCAAAGTTGTATTCCTTTGGGGAAAAAATACATATAACTTGAGATATATGCTATGTTTTTGCAAACATATGCTATGTTTTTGCAAATTTCGTGCCTGTATACCCAAATTATTAGGATTTAATTTGTAATAATGTCCTCTATGCTTCTAAACCTATGAGATTCTCCTCTGAATTGTAATGAAGAATTTTTATATATGTGTATTAGACAACATCTCTCTGCTATCCTAAAAAATTATTCTTTTTCTGTGTTTATATAACTATATTGTATCTTGTATATTAACTGTTCTGAAGGAGGGGAGTTGGGGGGGGGGTTTGGGTTGGGGTGAATACCATCATGTATGTCATTTTAATTTGTTTCTTTAGGAACATATAATTATGATGACTGCATACATGGAAATTTTAAAATAAAATATTCCATAAAAAAAGATTTTGGAGAATCCGATTTCAGATAATCAAAGTGGTACTGTATAGCATTCAAAAAATTTTGAGTTTGAAAATGTCTAAATAAATGCATATTAGATGGACCATATTTGTTTGAAAGTTGTTCAAAGATAACAGATCTCAAAAACATATGATATCCTTAACCTTCCAAAAAGAAAAAAACTCAGTCATTCACAGATAGCTGAAAAAAAATAGATAAAATAAAACCAGATGAAATAACATTTTTTAAATCAAAAAACCTCTGGAACTGAAGCCATGTCTGGAATGAGTGCTTGGGTATAAGATTAGTTATCAATCCTTGCAAAAGGAAGGGCAGCTCCCAAAAGGGAAACGATCAAAAATTTCTCTACTGATTTCAATTCCAGATTTACCAATGGTGGACGTTCAAATTTATCAGAATAACAAATCCAGAATATTATTTATCCAATATTAATTGCCCACTAGTAAAATCTAAGGTTAGGTAATGCCAAGCCCCACATCCTTTTTCAACATATGTAATTAAGATTTATTTAGCCCATCATTTTTATTTTGCCAAATATAGGAAGATATCTTGGAATCAATAATATCAAAAAAGGCATTCTGAAATGTTATATTGTGACCATACATAAATAGGTACTCAAATTATTTTGTCTCAAATAAAGATGAATGCAAAAATGAAACCGTAGCTCTCTCTGTTTATTTTTCTATGAAACATCTTGCTTCTCTCATTCTCTGAGAAATGTGGGTGACATGCAAGTGACCATATTATTTATAAAAGTTTATTATTAGTGCCCCTATCAGTCTGAGATTCCATAAATCTGGGTATTTAATACAACCATGATTTTTAATTGATTTAAAAATGTTACTCCTATACAAGTTGCAAATTTTAATTTTTTTTTAAATTACACCTCTCCAAGTTGTATTGAACTAATTTTATCTGTGTTTCTTCAAATAATGTTGCAACACTTCATTTAGGACAGAGTTTGGTTTTTTTTTAAGCAATCTTATCCACCTATTTGCTCATGTATTGGGTGAAAAATATTTGGTCCCTGATGCTTTTAAAATTCCCAATTAATAATTTGCTATTTTCTTTTTGATTACGCTTTGTGGTATAAAACATTTACAGGTGTTGACACAATTTTAAATTTACATTGCAGTTTTTTTTTGTGGTGGAATTTCTAAAAAGACACATGTTAAGTTTCTGAAAGAAGATGCTGCATTACTTTTTGTCCAAATCTCTTCTCATGTCCACATTTGCTACATCAATTTATTTATCTATTTTTGCCAGTGGATTTTCTTATCTCAAAGAAACTGTCATCACCTTTTTGGCGTTCCATTATTGAAAATTTCCAAATTTAGTCCAGTGATTTATAGGTAGGTTTATTGAAGAGTAAAGGACTGTCACAAAGCTGCTGGTGGAGTTTAATCCTTAGCTCTATTAGTGATGTCTGTATTAATGTATGGTACTGCCTTGGTGTTTTGGAAAATTACCACGTTGGGCATATACGATCCAGAGGTCATATTTGGAAGCTCGGTTTTAAGATTCTATGGCATTAAAGTAACCAACAAAACTTTCCAAGAGCACCACAGAAATTATGAAATGTGAAATCTGGATATAATTTCTTCTTCCTACCCAGAAAACAACCCATTGAAGCTTGTGGTTTTTTTTTTTGAAAACTTTATTTATAAATTTAAGATACATACACACAAAAAACAAACCCTCCCAACCTCCCTCTCCCAACCCCAACTAACCCCTCAAGGGGAGCAAAAAAAAGTCAATTAATTACATATGTTGTGTGATATGTCAAACTTACAATTCCAAAGGAAAAAAAAATTAAGATATTTCCAAGGCCATTCATTTCAAATAAGGCAACCACATCTTAACAAAAAAAGGGTAATTATTATACAAGTTATATGTTATCTTCTCCAAATAAATACAGGATCTTAACTCATTATGCCAACGAGCCATATTCAATTCCACATTAACTTTCCATGTGATCGAAATACATTTTCGCACTACCACCAATACCAGACAATCAAATGCCATCTGAAGCTTATCCAACTTTAAACCAGAAGTCAAAGGTACAGTGTAACCCAACAAAATAAATTAATGGATCCAATGGTAACTTAATCTTAAATAAATCTTCCAAAAAGTTTTTAATTTTTATCCAAAATGGTTGAACTTTGTCACAAGACCAAACTGCATGTAAAAATGTTCCAGTGTGAATCCCACATCTAAAGCACAAATCTGAATTACTGAAACCATATCTTTTTAACTTTTCTGGAGTCAAATATAACTGGTGTAAAAAAAATTATAATTGACTGAACTATATCTTACATTAATCAATTTTGTCACACTCTCTTGACATATAACTTCCCATTTCTGCTGCGATATATCAAAAGATAAATCTTCCTCCCATTTAATTCTAGATTTACTTAAATTTGGTTTACTCATCTTCTCCTATAACAAAGCATACATTTCTGAAATAAATCCCTTTTTTGATGCATCGAAAATTAGTCTCAAACTTAGTTAATTTAAGTTGCATCATTTCTCTTCCAAAATTATCTATCACTAAAGCTCGCACCTGATAATATACAAATAAGGAATTAAACGGTATCCCAAACTTATCCCTAAGTCTAGTAAAGGAAAGAAGCTATCCATCTTCAAAACAATCATCCACCACTTTAATACCCTTAGAATCCCAAATTCTTAAATACTGATTATTCACTGAAAAAGAAATAACTTTATTATGATATAATGGAGTTTGAGCCATAATTTTACATCTAGAACCTACAATATAATTTCTTTTTGTCCAAATCTCCAACAAATGTTTTAAAACACATATTATAACCCTGCAACAAACGGGAACTTCACTTAAATATAAATTGATGAACCTGAAACTCAGGAATACAAGCCAATTCAACTTTAGCCCACCCAGGAGATTAAATAACATCAAACATCCTATTAATAAATTTTAATTGGGTAGCCTCAAAATAATTCTGAAAATGAGGCAATTGAAGTCCACCCAAAGCATACTTCCAAGTCAATTTTTGCAATGCTCCTCTAGTTAATTTACCTTTCCACAAAAACATTCTCACAGCGGCATTGAATTCCTGAAAAAATACCTTTGGGAGTACAAAAGATATTGAATACATGGAAAAATTCATCTTAATACAGTTCACATGCTAGCCATTTCATACCCAAGGAAAAAGCCTCTAACCACTC
Source organism: Narcine bancroftii (assembly GCF_036971445.1). NCBI lineage: Eukaryota > Metazoa > Chordata > Chondrichthyes > Torpediniformes > Narcinidae > Narcine > Narcine bancroftii. The sequence continues at coordinate 269,245,223 of NC_091472.1, read as the reverse complement.
ACAAGATCAATGCTTCTCATTATCTTGTCAACTCTGTTATGTTACCCTTCATCTTCTGTTGCTTCAAGGAGAAAAGACCAAGTTCACTCAACCTATCCTCATAAGGCATGCTCTCCAATCCAGGCAGCATCCTTTTAAATCTCTTCTGCATGCTCTCTCAAAAATTCACATCCTTCCTGTAGTAACATGACCAGAACTAAACACAATATTCCAAGTGGAGTTTGTTTAAGATCTTGTATAGCTGATACATTTGTTATGAGCCCAGAGGACCTCAAAACACAGCAACAATAGAAATTCACCAAGACAAATGGTCACTCAAACAAAAGTTGCTTTTAATTATCTTTAGACATGAAAACAGAATCTAACTTATCTATTATTAACTTAACCTAACTTAACCCCCTTCTAATTCTAAGCACACATGTATGTAATGTGTGTGTAAGTTCAGAAAAGTTCTTTGATTCACAGTCCAATCTCACTTCCTGGATTATCTCTATTGAACAGGGAAACAACATTTGCAACCCTCTGATACTTTTTCTCCTCCTAGTGACTATGTGAAGATCATCACCAGTGGCTCAGCTGTCTCCCCCACCTTCCTCCACCCCCCCCCCCTCGCTTCTCACGATAGCAGGTAAATCTTGTATGGCCCTGGCAGCTTAACTAACTTGATGCTTTTCAAAAGCACCATCACATCCTCTGCATGTATGCTCAAATGTTTCAGTCTTTAAGTCAACCTGACAATTACAAAGGTCCTTTTTTCTGGTGAATACTGAAGCAAAGTAGTCATTAAGGAAGTCCACTGTCTCCTCCTCTGTATATGCACACTTTTCCACTATCACCCTTGATTAGTCCTATCCTCACACCTCATCCTCTTGTTCTTCACACATTTGAAGACTGCTTTGGGCTTTTACTTAATCTTGCTCATCAAGGCCTTCTTATGGCCACTTCTAGGTCTCCCAAGTCCTTTTTTTTTCAAGCTTTTTCCTGTCAATCCTGCAATTCTCTCAACTGCTATCAGTTTCTATCTTGACCCTCTTTTTTAGTTGAATTTGTAATGCACATTTGACATGTTAGAATTTGGATGAATTTTGGGTATTTTTCAAGTAATAAATTACCAAAAGATTGGACAAGAGAAAATCATGTATGTTGGGGCATGTTTCGCCAGTTGACTCGGAGGATGGTCTAAACCTCTTTTTTTTTTCATCTAAAGCTTCAGTGAGTGATAGGATGTTCATTAATTTATACATAATTGGGAAATCAATCTGATTTTATTTCTAATTTTATTCCATCTTCCAACACAATTAATGGCTAATTATCAGAAAAAGAAAGTACTTTTAATGTGACTGATCTCCAGCAGCTAAAATGTTATTAAATTGTTTTAATGCAGTTTTCAAGACTACAATGTAGAATTATCTACATTGAGGATCATGTAATGTTAAATAAATATTTGTATTGGTGACGATTTCATTATTGTTGCTCTTAATATATTGCAGATGTCCTAAATGATAGAAATAAAATAGTTTGTCATCAAGTAAAAATCACCAGAGAAATTATTGCAAACTTTGTTGTTCTGCTTTATCCTTTGCAGTGGATAGAAAATTGATTCATTAATCTTTTTCATGTCCATTACAATCTCAGTCATAAAAAGGTTTTTTTTTTAAATTCTGGACTTTGGCACAGATATTAATTTCTCCTTTTAAGGAGAAATTTGCAGCATCAGATCGACTTTAAGATCTGACTCTTAAAACAACATTTTGACATGTAATGTTTCTTTGAAGTCCTAAAGTTTCACCTTAGAATAGTGGGTTGTGGAAAGATCCATGGGGCAGTGAGGAAAAAGGGGACATTCTGAACCTTCAGTCTTGTTATCATTCAGTCTGCTGCAAAGTTAAATGAAGAAACCAGTGCAATAACTTTCTGGCCAGACTTGGGGTGGCAATAGTGAGCAAAATAAATGGCGACAAGGGATGCTCACGAGAGCTAGTCTCGGTGGCTGCCATGTTGTACTGGCTCAGGGCTGACACTAAACCTCCCCACCCACCCCCCATCTCAGCGCCGACATTAAAACCTCCCCCCATCTCGGTGCCGACACTAAATCCCCACTCAGCGCTGCCATTACCCCCCCCACCAACTGCATGCTGCACTGTTGTATTGGGTGGGTGGGTGGGTGCTTGGGATGTGGCCTGGAGGCCAAGGGGGTGGCAGCCCAAAAAAGTTTGGGAGCCACTGCTTTTGAATATAATACATAAGAAGGATGGTGAAAACCACCTCCTTTAGCATGTCATTCCGTTTACCGCAAACACTGGTAAATTTCAAGTGTCTACTCGTGTTTCAGAGAAGTTAACAAGTACACCTTTTTACTAGGAGTGTCTGGTAGTACTTGCCAGTTTAGTGCTTAAATTTAGGAATAAAATTGGATTGTCTTCAAGAGCCAGCTACTATATGGAAAATTACAAGAGCATTGTGTCTAAAAATCTGAAGAGATGACATCGGAGAGACTAGACGCACACTGGGAGATCGCTTTGTTGAGCATCTCTGCTCTGCTGCAGTCACGTGGATCACCCAGGGGTCACCCAGTTCTGCCCTCCACCCCACTCCCTTACTGACATGTCAGTTCATGGTCTTATGTACTGCCTCCTCTTCTGACAGGGCACTCACCAATTGGATGGCATTAATATTGACTTCTCTGGCTTTTGTTAAAATCCCACCCTCCCCACTTAATCTCTCCATTGCCTGTCTCATTTTGCACAGACATATCTTCCACCTACACACTTATCACATCCAAAGAACACCTTTTGTTATTTTGGATTCTTCCCTCATTGTTTGAATCCTGAGATGTTCTGTTATATCATGTTTCTGCCCTTTCTGATTTTTTTTTTCCCCCCCTTGAAGGGCTCGGGGCCAAAACATCAGCAATATATTTTTGTTAAAAAGATCCCAGATGCTGAAGAACCCAGCTGAGATCCTCCAGCATTTTGGTGTTTTTAAATTATTTTCTTTTTTTTAAATGTTGGTGTCAGGAAAATGAACAATGTAACACCATTAAGAACTGCCTTTTGATGGAAAAATGTACATTTTTCACTATCCTTCCTTTGTGTAGAAATATTTTCAGTGCATTAATTGTTCTTGATGTATTCTGTTTCTAAAAGGGAATGAATGGAATCTGTACAAATTACCCTTCTTCACATTTTATAATTGGACTGCTCCTCTGGCTCAGGGATGAGTTGCATCCACTCTAATTCTATCGATGTTGGCAGCAGAAGCCATAATGCAAATATCCACAGACCTTGTTTCAAGCGGGGAAGGGAGGCACATGAATTGTTTTGGACATGGTGATCTCTTCACTGAATGGCTTGCAAAACAAAGTTTTTCACTGTATCCCAGTTCAACACGTTTGACTTCTGATTGCACTCAACTAATTAATGCACTTCTCACTTATCTCCGCTACTTCTCTTTGTCGAGTCATTGTCAGCCAGTGATTCCCTTTTCATTGGTGCTCTTTTACTTTTTAAGAGGTTTTGGGAGCATCACTGAAATGTTTAACTTCTCTATTAAATACAATGGTTTCCCCCTTATCTGCTGTTTTGGTTCTCCCATTTATCCGCGTTTTCAGTTCCCGTGTCAATCACAGAAAATTCCAGAAATAATTCATAAGTTTTAAATTGTGCACCGTTCTGATTAGTGTGATGAAATCTTGCACTGTCCTGCCTGGGAAATGAATCATCCCTTGGTCCAGCATATCCATGCATCTACGCTGTATATGCTACCCACCTGTTAGTCACTTAGTAGCTATCTCAGATATCAAATCGACTGTCACGATATTGCAAGTGCTTGTATTCAAGTAACCTTTTTTTTAATATTGTTATAATTGTTCTATTTTATTATTAGTTATTGTTAATCTCTTGTTGTGTCTAATTTATAAATTAAACTATTATAGATAGCTATGGGAAAAAACATATACCGTATATAGGGTTCAGAACAATCTGCGGTTTCAGGGATCCGTTAGGGGTCTAAGACCATATCCCCTGCGTTTAAGGGGCGGAGGGACTACTGTACTGTAATTTCTTCCTGTGATATGACTTGGAATTGTGCCTGTTTCAGATACGCGAATGACGAAATCTGTTGGAATTAAATTGAGTGTAACTGGAGAGTAGGAGAGGTGCTGATGTTAATTTGCTTATTCTGCTAGTCATTTAGGTGAGTCATTATTATCATTTATGCTTTTAGGTGCCTTTTTGGATTATTTCGTAGAAATAATCATTACTGCTCACTGATCCTTGTGCCAAGTTTGAGCTCTTGTTCTTCCTTAGGATCTCTGTCTTTGTGAACATGCTGGGGGATGGAGTGAATTTCATTGTTGGTGCCTGCCAAGATGTGATAAATTGTCCAGATTTTCCAGGATTTTTTTTGTGAACATCTGTTGGAAGGTAGTCTGAAGAGTGGTTAGACTTTCATTTTGCACGTGTCAGGATAAGGCTTATTCTCTGAGTGAGCGGAGAAAAAAATAGGACTTCATGACTGAAATTTTGATGACCTGTGTTTTAGAGTGGAGACGGTGAATGCAGGTTGGATAACTCCCACTTGTCTTTTTAAATTGGTTCCACACTAAAGGACCACTTGATTGAATTGAGATCCAGTACAAGAAAGGCTGAGAAAATTATTGGGCCAATGAGAAAGCCTCACTTGACTGCTCTGCATAATGGTTGTTCTGAATGTTGTGAACCATTGGTTAAGATCAATGCTTGCATGTCATCATGAAGCACAATTGAGAGGAACTTCATGGTTGCTCTCTTGTTGGGAATCAGAGGTTTTCCAGAATTCATAAAAGACCACTTTAATTAACTTTACTGCGCCTCTCTTGGAATTGTTATGCATTGAAAGTTACATCCATTATACCTTCAGATAACAGAATTGGGAGTAAAATTTCGGGAAGAGGGATTTTATGAGCAGTGCATCAGTCATTCAGCAGTCTCACTGACTGTGGGAAGAAGCTGTTTCTCACCCTAATGGTTCTGGCTCTGATACGCCTGTATCTCTTTCCTGACTGGAATAGCAAAAAGTTGCAGTGTGCGGGGTGATAGGAGTCTTAACCATTTTGCAAGCCCTGTTCAGGCAACGATCCCAGTAGATCATGTCGTTGGGGGAGGAGGGAGACCCCAGTGATCCTCTCTGCTGCTCTTGTGGTCCTGTGGATTGACCTCCAATTCAGTGCTTTACAGCAGCAGTAGTTTCTGTAGAAAGTTCATTGGTGATGGATGATAGCCTTGCCCGCCTCAGACTTCTCAGAAAGTGCAGTCGCTGTTGTGCCTTCCTGACAAGTGAGGAGATGTGTGTCCAGGATGGGTCACTATTTCAGTGGACTCCAGGAACTTGGTTCTTTCTGCCTTCCAATACAGAGTTATTGATGCGTAGTGGAAGGTGGTCATCCCTAGTCCTCCTGAAGTCCTCAATCATCTCCTTTGTCTTGTCCACTTTGAGACTCAGGTTGTAAAGCCTGAGAATCCGAAAATCCAGACTGCTTGGGGATTGGTTCAGTTTAGATTTTCTGGATGCTCGGGCAAGAGGAATAAAGAGATGAACAGGTAAATTTTGATAGTTTATTCATCTGCAAATACAGCATGCTTCATTTATCAAAATGAGCAGTTTTAAACAAAAATAAAATGGGTACTTTTTGCCGCTGTGTCTCTGTGGCACTTACACATGCACACACGCATACAAAATTTTGAAAATTTGAGAGTTTTTGAAAAGTCTGGATTCTCGGGTGGTCCAGATTTTTTGTATCTAGAGTTTTGGACTTCGGCTATATTTTGACTACATCATGTTTACTGGAGAATTTTGTATTTTGATGCAAATCGTCATGTACCAAAATTTGATGATTACCAGTTTGCAGTCAGAAAATGATGAATAAGACTGATAGCATAACCAATTTAAGAGAGAAATATACACTGATATTTTATCTATCTTGTTTAATAACAACTTATTGGAATTTAAAAAATTCTTTTTGCTGTGTGATCAAATAAATCATTAAGTGAAAAGTATTACTAATTATCAATTCAAGGTTCATTTGTTGTCCTATACATAATCCACAAAATTCAATTTTGTTTGCTGTAAAGGCACGTAAAGAGGTGTCACGAGCTTGGCATCCCCCATCACTAAAAGAAAAAGTAAAAGAGAGTCCCTTGGTGTTTGTGGATTCACCTATTGCATTCCAGTGGTGAACCAGAGCTCATAATTTAAACCTCCGATATGATTTGGAACCTTTTGATGCTTGAAGCCCTTCAATAGCACTGCTTGTCATCGCCACCCTCATGAACTCCAGTCATTGTTCCTGGTTCTCAAGAGCCAGTCTCACGATTCGTTCTGCCTCCAAGTCCTTTGCTGGTCTGCTACTGTGTTCATCTCACTGTGTGTTCCTCTCCCGAGCTTCTTCTTGGCAGTGGGCAGTTCTGCTCTGGTGCCCAGCACTCAAGCCTGAAACCCTTGTGGTCTGCTGCCAAGCATGGTGACCATTTAGATTTCCCTTGCTTTTAAATTTAAATTAAGAATTGATTGTGCTGATTTGTGCTGTTATTTTGTCACTAAATTGTATCTGGTTCAAAATAGGTCCCATGGTCATTTTACTTGTTAGTATTCAAACTTTTAATTGCATCTTTAACTCAACACTATGGCACAATATTAAGAACTGAGGTTAACAATCTAATCTTCCATTTATTGTGGAATAAGGAAGATGATTAATTAAGATAGAATGCATTGTACAAGTTGTTTTAAAATATCAATGTGACTGCTGCATTTGAGTTTTTAAAATAATTCATTTAAAGTTAATGTTGCAAATATTGAAATAGTTATATGATGAAAATTATAGGGTTTGGGGGCTATGATGCTGGTGTATGTCCCAATTCTAGATTCTTGCAGTATGGAAATAGACCCAATATGTCCATGCTGAACAATATGGCCTCCTGCTTTAGTCCCACTTTCTACATTAGCTTCCCATCCATGTAGTTATTCCAAGTATTTCTTCAATGAGACTAACACTTTCATTGCAACTTCAGTTTTGCTGATAATCTATTGAGAGGAAAGTTGAAAGAAGACTACATATGGTATATGTAGTTGGCAAAGAGGGGTTGAGTAAATATACAGTCATTTAATATTGATTATATTGGCAAGTTGTGTTGCAGCTGTATATTCTTTCTTCTTTGGCTTGGCTTCGTGGACGAAGATTTATGGAGGGGTAATGTCCACGTCAGCTGCAGGCTCGTTTGTGGCTAACAAGTCCAATGCGGGACAGGCAGACACTGTCAATGTCATCAGCCGGCAAGCCAGTTGGAAGGCTCCCCGCACAACCAGTCACTTCTCCCACCTGTCGAGCGGTGCAGCGGATGGGCGAGCGCCTGTGATGTCCTGTCGGCGCGACGGGCATGGCAGGCTGTGCACGGCCCCCGGGCAGCGCGAGCCCCGCGTGACTGGCACCGGACGGCCCTTCCACAGCACGAGCGCACTTCTCCCGGTCGCCACAGCCTTCAGCGCTTGCACCCGCGTGGACCCCAGGGATGGCTGGTTCGGCCTTGCACGTGAAGAGAGAGATGGTGGCTGTCCGCAAAGGCTGATCGGCAGCACGCTGGGCCTGAGTGGGTGGGTCAGCAGGGGTGGGCAGAGGGTGTTGTGAGGAGTAATGGGCAGGGGAAGTTATGGTGGTGCGAGGGGCAGTTAGAGGGAGTGATGAGTAGAAGGAGGGGTGGATAGGGAAGTGGTAAAAGGGGAGGGGCAGGGCGAGTAGGGGAGGGGTGATTAGAGGGTGAGAGACGAGTAGAGGGCGGAACAGGTTGAGGGGAGAGGCAGTAGAGGGGCGTGTATAGGATGGGGTGGGTAGAGGCAGAGTGAGTGGAGTGAGGGGTGAGTAGAGGTTGGGTAAAGGACTGGTCAGGTAGAGGGATGGTGGGTCGAGGGTGAATAGAGACCTAGAGCCTGAGGAGTGAGCAGGAAATGCTGAGTCCTGATGCAGGCCAAAATGGACACAGCCTGTGAATGCTGACTACATCTCCACAGGGACCAAATATGTTTTCCTCAGGTCAAGCAAAGGGTGAACTTGACCTACCTACTCCTGACCTGTAACATTATCCTCCTAAAGTTATATCCTAAAGTTTAACATTACATATGTTGAAAGAAGAGAAAACATGCAGATGTTGTTGAAAATTTTCAATAAATATTTAGTTCGGCCCTCGACTTAGTCCAAGTTTTTAATTTTGGCCCTCCGTGAATTTGAGTTTGACTCCCCTGTACTAAAGGGTATAGGTTTATAGTGAGGAAGTGTAAAGGAGATCTGTGAGGACAAGTTTTTAGAGCGGTATGCACTGCTGAAGCAGCTACAATAAAAACATTCAAAAGACATTTGGACAGCCACAAGGCTGGCAAGGAATAGAGGGGTATGCAGCATGTGCAGATAGGTGGGATTAATTTAGATTGGCAGCATGGTGCTCCACTGTTCAGCATCAGAATTTATTATCATGAAGAAGTCATGAAATTTGGTGTTTTGTGGCTGCATAATAGTGCAAACAATCATAACCATCTTGCAAAATTACTATATAAAAAATTTAAATAGGAGAGCATGAAAAGTAAGGAGGTGTCTTTGGTTCATTGATTATTCAGGAATCTGATGGCAGCAGGAAAGAAGCTGTCCACGTGCTGTTGAGTGCTGACCCTTATGCTCCTGTCCCTTTTTCCCAATGGTAGTGAAGTGAAGAGGGCATGGCCTGGGTGATTCCATATTGTGAATCTTAAGGTTCTTTATTCTGAATGTTTCTGTGCAAAAAGGCTATTTTGGTGATGTCTTGGGTAAACTTGTACCTCTCACTTTGTTCGTTTTAGATTGGTCAGTGCTCAAGTTACCGAAAGAAAATAGACACACACACCGAGAGCAGTTCAGTTTATACAAGTCTTTATTACTAAATCTAAAGCTGAATTCACACTACAATATGCAATCCCTTCCCAATTATACTTATCAATGCCTGGACTGGTCCCAACTTCCAAAGCGAGGCGATGACTGCACACTTGTAGTAGGTTGTCTGGGCGCCAGTAGCAGCTTCTCCACCTCCCCGGACCAGGACGTCGGTTTGGAATCTTAAAGTTCTTCTTGCTGAGAGATGTTGTTACCTCTTGGAGAGTCTCAAACTTCAGCAGTGGGACCATGGCTTATATTACCCAAAAGTTTACTTCAGATCTTATCTCTTTGAACAAATGATTTAATTATCTTCAAGGTCTCCTGACAGTCTGCGACCAACAAAAGACAACTGCATCTCTTGGCCTCATGGTGGAAGTTAGGTAATGTCTACTCATTCATATGCATCCCTGGGCACCATAGTGGAATTTAGATTATGTCTTCTGATGCAAATGCATCCCTTCTTGCATAAACTGGTCTAAATCCTCCATTACAGGTGAGAATGTTTGTGATGGAGAAATTAACTTAATGGTCTTTTGTGATATTCCTGTTTGCTTTAAAATGCATTGTGGATATGTGTTGTCTTTAACTCCTTCCTTTTGTTGCTTCATCTAAATTTTATCAATGTTAGTTATTAACGCATTGACTAATGGAATTGGCTTTATTTTAAATATAATATTAACCTCTTTTTGCTTTCCTCAATAATCTCTGTTCAAGTGATCAGAGCTCAGGTCTCCCATTTGAAGAAAAGGGTCTGAACATGCCATTTCCCAGTTGTGTAACCTCTCCATTGCATAGATATCACACCGAAGATGACATAGTTTTAAACAAAAATTAAAATCTCCCCCAACCAGTACATTTTGATTTCTTTCTACTGTTTTTAAAAAGATGTTCTATATAAAGGATTCATCATCAAAATTAATATTCATAATCATCCAGGATTCTGCAAATATTAATGTGCCATTACAAACCTTCCCGCTGGATCAATGGATGTGTCTTCAACCAAAACCAGTATATTTTTATTCATTAAAATTACCCCCCTTGCTTTAGAATTAAGAGGATATGATTTGTCCCACACAATCTCTTTTTAATTTATTATGTTCCAATTTTGAAAGAAAGGTGTGTTTCCTATAACAAAACTATATCTGCCTTTATTTTTTTTTGTGTGCCAAGACACTTTTTAGTTTTATGTGGCTGTTTAAACCATTAATATTATAACTAATTTTAATGTTTTACTCATATTTACACATATCCAGCTCTATAATATGACCCTTTTGATTATCCATACTGTACAGTGGTTTTTCCCTTTTTAAAAATGTGTGCAATGCCCCTGCTCTGACGATGATGTATACAAAAAAACCCAGAAGCCCATGAAAAAAGCCTGCAGTACCATCTGAGAAATAACTTTTTTTCTTCTTCCCCCCCCCCTTCAGTGCCATTTTGTAAAAATCTCCTCTAGCACCATTAAACCCCCTTAAATCAGAGTATCTGCCTTGCTACTATTTTCTGAAATAGTACTCTCTTTCAAGCTCTCCACATTTGTATATTACTTTAGTTAACTGCTCAAAACAGTTCAAGATATAACTCTTTTTACTTTTAACCAGACTTTAACATTTACAGTTCACTTTATCTTTTTATTGTTCTTCTTTCTATAGTTCATTCTTGGGTCCCCCTTATAGTTCTTATCTACCTCCTTTGGGGATATATAAAATCTTTGGGGTCCCTCTGACACATCACTCCTCGGCGTCACTTGGTATAGCATCGAGTACTTTATATTCCATGTTCTCAATTATCTTTTAACGCCATCAAATTCTTTCCTTTCTTTAACCAGGTTTGCCCTTAAATCTTGAAAAATAGAACTTTTCTGCCTTCTGACTCAATTGGGCTATTGTTTTCCCTGGCATTTTCAGCTGCTGTTTTTAATGTTGCCTCCCAATCCCAGTAACTTAAAAATCTTACAATGATTAATCATGGTCTTCGATCTTCTGCAGCAACTGTCTTCTGGGGCCGAGGCACTGGTGAGCTCTCTCCACAAGCCAGCTCTCCTTGAATCTTCCTGCTCCCAATATTCATGGGATCCATTAATAAAAGGCGCTCACCAGGTCGTTTCCTTCAGTCCCTTCTTTTAGCCTGACAATTCGGACATTATTTCTTCGACTGAAGTTTTCCATATGGTTGATTTTTATCTAGCAGCAGTTGTTTATCCAGTTTATATTACTTTGCATTTTCCTCCAGGGTCTTTAGTTTGTCATGGGTCATTTTCGACTTGGCCCACCCGAGATGTTGAAGGTTTAATTGTTGTCGATATCAATGCTATTTTTTACTGCCACCCCTGTTATGCATTTTCCACTTTAGAGAATTGTCCACTCAAAATCTCCATCTTTTCCAGCACTCTTGAAGATCTTGTGTTGGCCCCTCCATCTCTTGGGTTTCTTCAGACATCATGGTGGTACCTTCTTCATCAGTCCCTTATGTCAACAATCTCGGCGACTTTTGTGCTTCCTAAGTTTTTTTTTAGTCTTACTTTTCTTACCTGTCGTTCCTTTGTTTTTAGCACAAAACATTTTTGATTTGATGACTTTGAATTGTCCTTTTAATCATTCTTCACTGAGACGTCTTCCAACCCATGCCTTTGTGGTGTGACACTATCGAGCAGGCTTATTATGTCACGGGGCGGGACTTCTGCATCTTGCTCAGGACTAGGAGGGAAAAGCCTGTGCATGTAGATATTCACTAAGTGCAGGGTAAAATAAAACAAGCTACGAACACGACTGCAGGCTCAAGGTCATTTTTATAACGAGCATGTCTGAACCCAACATGACATGGTGTCAGAAGTGGTGCTTTGAGCCACAGAGAGAAGGACAGGCTGTGAAAGAATAAAAGTGAAAGAGGTGAGCTAAAATGGAGGATGAGCCTGAACATGTAGAGGCACCCCGAGACTGCAGCAGCCTGCAGAAACAGTAGACGTGTTCATTACAGCCTTGTAGGCACTGGCAGAGAACTGCATATATGGGGATCTGCACGACAAACTTTTATGCGACAGACTAGTAGTGGGTCTAAGAGATTCATCACTGTCAGAGAGGATGCAACTCAACAAAGACCTCACCCTCATGAAAGCAGTCACAATGGCTAGACAGAGGCAAAAAAGCAGCAGGAAACCGACTTGCGAGAAATGTGTGCAAGCAAACTAGCAGTAGATACAGTGCAACTTAAGAGAGGAAGACAGCAGAAGTTTAAAGGAAAAGGGCAGACGCCAGGACAGCAAAAAGTTAAAACCTTAAAGTAGAATGCAAGCCATGCCCCAAGCACGGAAAACTACCGTTCCACCCAGCATTGCAATGCCCAGCCAGGAGTGCAGAATGGCACAACTGCGGCAAATGAGGACACTACGGAAAAGTCTATAGGTCAAACCGCATGGTGAATTAGATAGAGGAGGATGTGAACAGATGGCCGACATTAATGTAGGAGGCAGTAAAGTGACCTTCAAAATCGACAATGTTACAGCCATTCCCGAGCAGGTGTTCAAAAGAATTGTACTCAAGAGACAGCAAGCTAGGAAAAACATAGAGATCACTCTACAGTCCAGGGGTAGTGAAATTAATGGTCCTGGGATCGACAAAAGAAACGCTCTCATAAGAGAGAGGAGCACCACAGAAGAAGCGTAAGTGATGAGAGACTTACAAGCAGTGCATTGAGCAGACCAGCTTCGGTGAGACTCCAGCTAGTGGCCAGATTAGACGCCCTAGACCAGGAGTCGACCAGGAAGGCATACCCCAAAATTTGCGATGGAGTCAGGCTAATGCTTCACTAAACTTCATTAAACTCAAGCCTGATGGGTCAGCATGCAGGGAAAAGTTTATACTTCCTTCGGTGGATCAAACCCAAGGCATGCTCACTGTTGCACAATATTTTACCAAGTTGGATGCTGTCTTGCGTAAACTTATACCTCTCATTTTGTTCATTTTAGATTGGTCACAGTGTTTGAATACCGAAAGAAAATAGACACACACACACACTGAGAACAGTTCAGTTTATACAAGGCTTTATTACTAAATCTAAAGCTGAATTCACGCTACAATATGCAAGCCCTTCCCAATTATACTTATCAATGCCTGGACTGGTCCCAACTGCCAAAACGAGGCGATGACTGCACACTTGTAGTAGGTTGTCAGGGCACCGGTAGCAGCTTCTCTACCTCCCTCGACCGGGACGTTAGATGGACTCTTGAAGTTCTTCTTCTTGCTGAGAGATGTTGCCACCTCTTGGAGAGTCTCAAACTTCAGCAGTGGGACTATGGCTTATATTCCCAAAAGTTGTTTATTTCAGATCTTATCTCTTTGAACAAATGATTTAATTATCTTCACGGTCTCCTGACAGTCTGCGACCAACAAAAGAAAAGCATCTCTAAGCCTCATGGTGGAAGTTGGATAATGTCTACTGATTCATATGCATCCCTGGGCCCCATAGTGTAAATTAGATAATGTTCTTCTGACTGCATCCTGGGCCCCATGGTGGAATTTAGGTGTGTCTACTAAATATGCTGGGCCTCATGGTGTAAATTAGAATGTCTGCTGATTCTAAAAAAAACAAACAGGTTCTCAGCCTTGCAGCTGCAGAAGTTAAAAACACAGTTTAAATCTTCCATTACAGATGCGAACATGGGATTTTGGCAAATTCCTTTGTCTGAAGTATCATCTTTCAACATGACATTTATCACACTATTCGGGCATTACTATTTCAACTGCCTACCCTTCGGTATCTCCTCTGCTGCTGAACACCTCCAGAACACAATGGTGAGTGAAGTTACTGCAGGCCTGGAAGGAGTTGTCTGCCATCTTGGACAATGTCCTCATTTGAGGGTCCATACAGTCCTCGATCGAGCAGAAAGGGTAGAGGTCACACTCAATGTGGCGGTGTGAGTTTGGAAGGAGGCAGATCAAACTTCTGAGGTGCATCATCTCAGGAGACATCATGAGAATAGATCCAGACAAGACGTGAGCTGTGCAGGACGTGAAGGAGCTGATAAACATTAGTGAGCTCAGAAGTTTCCTCGGTGTGGTGAACCAACTAGGGAAGTTCTTACCAAACCTTACTGAAAAGGACAAACCACTGAGAGAACTGTTGTCCAAGAAAAATCAGTGGAGCTGGGGACATGAGCAACAGAAGGCATTTAGTAACCTCAAGTAAAACCTATTATCCATACCAGACCTTCAGTTGTATGATCCAAATTAGGCAACTTAAAATATCAGCTGATGCTTAATCATATGGACTGGGAGCAGTACTACTACAGAATGATGGATACAATTGGTCACCAGTTGCTTACGCTTTCAGATCACTAACAGAAACAGGGCAACAGTACACACAGCTGGAAAAAAGGCATTGACACAGACATGGGCTTGGAGAGATTCAGTAATTTTATTTTGGGACTACAGTTCCAGTTGGAGATGGACTACAAACCACCTTTTAGTCTGCTAGGTGGGCAAGTGGTGGATTTGCTGCCGCCACGGATACAGAGGTTCAGGATGAGGTTGATGAAATACTCATACACTATCTCACACACACCTAGAAATAACCTCACAACTGCAGATACACTCTCTCACTCCCCACTACGGGACAGAACCACGAGTGCTGACAAAGACCTCATGGAGGACACTAATATTTATGTTGAGATGATGATGGAAAACCTCCCCACAAGTGATAGATACCTGACAGAGCTCTGAGAGCAACTAAGTGCTGATGGTGTATGTGTGCATGTCATGAAATACTGCATTGGAGGCCAACCAGACAGAAACCAGTTACAAGGACCAAACACCACTTACAAGAGAGTGCCGTTCTGAGTGTGCACAATGGACTACTTCTGAGTGGTATGAGATTAGTTATTCCAGCTAACATGTGGAACAAGGTACTCAAGAAAATACACGAGGGCCACCAGGGGGTTGTAAAGTACCGGGTACATACCAATCAAACTGTGGTGGCCAGGTCTGAGTAATCAAATAAGCGAGGTTGTCTTGAGGTGCAGAGAGTGCATCCAGGAATGGACAAATGTAAGAGAACCACTGATGCTGAGTAAATTCCCTGACAGGCCCTGGCAAAAACTTGGTGCAGACTTATTCGCTCTTGGAGAGAACACATACTTATTAATGGTGGACTATTTCTCGAAATTCATAGAAATAGCACAACTCAGCCTGACATATGCAGAAAAAGCCTTTGCTAGGGTCGAATGGGATTTTTTTTATTTAAAGTATTGGAGAAGTTTAAATTTGGCCCTTTTTTTATTGGTTGGGTTAAAGCTTTATAAACGAACCCGACTGCTAGGGTGGTGACAAATGGTCAAGTTTTCATCATCGTTTAAATTGACACGTTCAACTCGACAAGATTGTCCGTTGTCACCAGCTCTGTTTGCATTGGCTATTGAACCGTTGGTTCAAACAATAAGGAAGAATGAACAGATAAGAGGGATGAGAGTTATGGATGAAAAGTATGAGATTAATTTATTTGCAGATGATGTCTTGATATATTTAACAAACCCAGTACAATCATTGCCACATTTGCGGGTATGTTTATTACAATATGGAACATTATCTGGATATAAAGTTAACTGGGACAAGAGTGAAATGTTGCCAGTCGGAGAAGGAGATTATTCAGAGTATAAAAATATTATAAAACTGAAATGGTCTGATAAAATTAAATATTTAGGAATAATTGTAAATACTGAGTATCAATCTTTATACAAGTTAAATTATGTTCCATTATTAAAAAAGATTAAAGTAGATTTAATTAAGTGGAAAGATCTTCCGTTAACTTTAATTGGTTGAGTTAACTGTATTAAGATGAATATATTTCCTCGTATTCAATATTTATTTCAATCAATACTGTGTTCTCTTTCAAAGAGTTTCAGGATTTAAATAAAGTTATGAGAGAATTTTTATGGAAAGGTAAGCTACCATGGGTAGCATTATATAAACTTATTTGGAAGTATGCGTTAGGTGGGCTTCAATTACCTCATTTTCAAAATTATTTTGAAGCAGCCCAGTTGAAATAATTAGTAGACTGATGGATTTGGACCAGCCCCTGAGTTGGGCTAAAGTTGAAATGGCTTGTATTTCTGAAGTCGAGGTGTATCAATTTATATTTCGATGTAATGTAAATTTGTGGAGGGAATATAATATGCAGATATTAACATATTAACATCTATTAAAACTATGGAGTAAGAAAAATAAGATTTTAGGATCAAAAGGTAAATTGTCAATTTTAACTCCATTATATAATAATCAGCTTATTTCTTTTTCAATGTTTAATAGTCATTTAAAGAGTTGGGATTCTAAGGGTATAAAAACATTACAGGATTGTTTTGTAGAAGGACAGTTTATTTCTTTTAATCAATTGAAAAAGTGTTTTGATATTACTGAAAATTCTTTTATTAGTATTACAAGACAATATGGATAAGTCGATACAGGAGAAATCTAAGCTTAAATGGGAAAATGATTTAACTTTTGTTTTTCCTGAAGACTATTGGGCAGATACGTGTCATGATAGTGTTACTAAATTGACGAATGTGCAGTATGGAATGGTTAATTATAATTTTCTACATCAGTTGTATTTAACACCAGAGAAATTGAAAAAATATGGTTTTAGTAATTTGGATTCTTGTTTCAGATGTGGTGTATGTACTGGAACTTTTTTATATGCTGTTTGGTCTTGTGTGCATGTACAACCATTCTGGGATGAAATTAAGTTAATTTTGGAAAAATTATATAATTTTAAGTTACCATTAGATCCATCTATTTTTTTAATGGGTTATATGATTCCTTTAAGGGGATTAGGGTTGGATAAATTTCAAATTGCATTTATTTATTTAGTATTGTCTGTAGCTCGAAAATGTGTAGCAAGTACATGGAAAGATAATATCGTGATTAATATAATGTGATGGCAGAATGAATTGAAAGCTTGTATTGTTATGGAAAAAATTACATATAATCTACATGACAATTATTCTTTTTTTGCTAATAAGTGGTTACCATATTTGGTATATTTTGATATATACTTTTAGTTTCTGTTTCTATATACTTAGTTCTCCTTAAGAGAGTTGGCTGATGGGGTGGGAGGGGGGATGGGGACTTGATTTATTTTTTAAAATATTTTTAATTTAAAAAATATATATATATATATATATACACGCAATATTTCTTTATGGAATGTATTTTGCATTACTAGTAATGATTTTTCAAATGAATAAAGTTTTAAAAAAAGAGACAGGGAGAGCTTTCAAACTCGTTACAGTGTGGGATTTGAACCCTGGTCTAAATCCCTGGTGCTGTAAGTGTTGCGCTAACCACTATACTAATCATACCACTTTGAATGGATCATAGGACTTGAGAAAGATGATGTGTGAAAGGGTGCAAAAAACATATTAAAAGGCAAGTTACAAATGAGGCATAAATATAAAAAGAGGATGTTGTCCTGCCATTGATAGGACCATACATAGTTTTTAATATTTCCTGAAATTAAAATAAGAACTTCAAAGAAACTTGGAATAGGTTTCAGTAATTGGATTGCCTATATATAGAGGACTTTTGTTTGGGGAAAAAAATGTTGCTGTTCCTCTGATTAGAAGTAGCAAAAGAGTATTAAGTATTTATTTAGAATATGATTTTTAAAAATTGAATAGAGATAACAGTCTAGCTGTTAAATGTTAATACTTTATTTCTCCATGTTAATAAAATGTGGAATGTATTACTGGAATATACCTTACAGAAAGTTGAGTTTGAAGAAAATTTATTTAGAAGCGAAGCATTTTTTTTGAACATTAAGTATATGTGTAAACAACAGGACATTGTAAAATAAAATAGAGGGCCAAACCTCACACTCAATTTCCAGCAGCAGTAAATTGGGAATTCCTGACACTTTAAATGTAATAGAACCAATTTTCTGGAAGACTAGAAATTCAAGCTATTTTATCTACAAATAAGTTTTCAAATTAGCTTGATGAGTTTTATTGTTTTAAATGTTATGTAAATTGTTTAATTAGGTTTAAACTTTATGTTCAAGAAAAATCCCTCACACTTTTATAGCTGGCAAAACTTGGTGCAGCATCTTGTGGTTTTCAGAGTAGGTTTGCAAGGAGGAATATCCCCCTGCACTGACAGAAATACTCCAGCCACCCAGACTAGGATGTTTCAAGTTAGAAAATTACATCTTCTACATCTGGACTGTGAAATTATAAGTATGGGGAGACTGCAGGTAGTTATTCTAAATGTGGGAAATTAACAAGATCTGGTCCATACTATTGATGTGGTATAAATTGCATTGAATAGGCTGTGTATGTTGTAAAGATTGTAAACATGTTCTTTTGGTGCAAATAGAACGAAGTCGTTAAGAAGACAACATTGGATTTTTATTGCCATTTGCTTTGGATACTGTAGTTTTACAGGAACTGTGTATAATCCCACAATGTGGGCTGTCATTTACAAATAATGTGAAAAGCCGCATACAGTGAAGTTTTGTTGTCAGGTTTTCTAATACTTTTTGAAATTGAAGAACAAAATGTGATCAGTGGTATATGTGGCACTCCTGACCTCTTCCAATTGTGTAAATGGTTGTGATGGGCTGTGGTGTTTTAATTCTGTTGAAGAGTGAAAATTCATTATCCTGCCAGTTGGTCTCTTTTTTTCTATGATATTCCACCCTCTTTGTTCTACCTGTTTTTCTCTTGTTCATTCTTTTGCTTTGATCCAAGTAAACCTTTGGTAGACATTTTTAGAAATATATCGATGGCGTATCTCATGATTAGAAATACCCTCTCAATATTTTTTTTTTTCGTTTTGGTAACCTATCTTCTGAATGGAGTATTAAAATTGAAACAAAAGTTGAAGTAGATATGCGAATATCTGAGGCTACACTTTAACTCTTGAAGTTGGGATGCTATGGATACACATTTTTAGATGCAGAACTTTACGACCTCACATATTTGGGCTATCATCTTGTAATCATTCACTTTGCCTGTTTACTTCCCGTTTTACAGGGCTGCTCAGTTAATATTATAAAAGGCAATTATGTGGGACCTTTTGGTGCTCTGGTGCTTTGAGCTGCTTTCAAGCCAATCCCTTCACAGCACACGAGCTAGGAAACACCTTTCAAATTTCAGGTACAGTTGAAACCCAATAATTTAGACTCCCTGTTAAATTATCCTGTTTATCAAATTTGTTGCCATAGGCAGAGAACTGCATTACATCTAATTCAATCAGTATTTCTAAAGTTGGAGATGAGTGGTGTGACATTGTTGTGGGGAATCGTCATTGAGAAGACTTTCAATGATGTAAATATTTACCAAATTAAATATTGCAACAATATTAATTAATTGTATAATTACAGATCCCACTAGCAAAAAGAATACAATTTTATTGGACTTTGATAACATATTGCTGATCTCAGTGTGTCAGGGTTTCACTAGATTTGCACTTGAATAAGACTTGCAATAGGCTGAATAGGAAAAGATATTTGAAGAAATACTTTGGATATTTAAATGGCTTTGAACTATCATCACCGAGGTGATGTAAGCAGTACCTAAGATAATACACAAGGCAATCTATTTGCATGTAGCAGTGCCACTAATAGCATTGAAGTTGATCAGGAATAATTTAATTTTTAGATAAATAGATGTTGATTAAGAAAAACTTGCATGCACACATTTAAATAATGTGAAACCTTTTATATCCACCAATATGGTAGTCTTTGTTCTTAGTGGCACAAGGGTTAATTACTTCCTTTTGCTTGTTGCCCAACTAGCCTTCAGAAATACATTTTTCATTGTGGTTCCACCTCTGCCAAGTATTTCAAATTATCTTGATGGTCTCTTCAGCTATCATAATTGACACACTCTATTTTCTCATTGATGATCTGACACAATCCACCCTGTTATTCTGTCTTTGACAATCAGTTAGGAGTCCTGTACAATCAGGCCTCATAGAATAATTTTTAGATGGATCTTCCAAAGTGCTCATAAACCACCCCTCCCTTAGTTAGCTGGATTAGCCCTTTGCAATTTCCTATGCAATCAACTTGAAACAAATCAGGCAGGAATACAGGCAGAATACAAAAAGGAATAATTGGGACTTTGTCTACTTGTTTTACAAATGTCTGCTCTGTCACCATAGTGTTTCAGAACCTTATCAGTCTTTAGAATTTCAATTCTGCCGTATTTTTAATAATGCACTCAAAAGATTACAAGGAAGGTTGCATAACCTTGGTATTGTCTTCAGAAAATAGTGCTGACAGGCAATTTTTGTTTTGAAAATGGATAGAATACATGTCAGTTGTAAGCTGAGCAGTGTAAGAAGGTGTCATAAGTTTGTCTCCATTTTCAAAACCTTTTATTATGTGCATACACATTTCAAAACTTTTTTCTTTTGAAGGTGACTTGTGTTGCGATATGCTTATACAGATCACGGGACTATTTTGTGGCTATCAAGTTTCCTTTTTTTTCAAGAATGTGCTCTTAACATGATCTGGTCGTTCTGCAAGGGAGTGTCACAATGTTTCCAAATTCTCACCACTGTAGATGTCTTCGTGTATGTATGTACACATTGCAGAAAATAGGAAATTCTTGCTGATTATGCTCTATTAGAATTCAGTAACATTGCAACATGCCCAATGATCAAATTTATTATCTTCAATTTTATATTATTTTGTACAAGTCAATCTTTTGGGTAACCCTGAATTTATTTTCTTTTTCTTGCAATACAATAATTACTTCTTTTTTTTCAGGAACATCATTTGCAGAGAGCAATTTCAGCACAGCAGGTCTTCAGAGAAAAAAGGGAGAATATGGTTATTCCAGTGCCTGAGGCAGAGAGTAATGTCTCTTACTATGATCGTCTATACAGGGGAGAATTTAAGGTTCCGAAGCAGCTCATTCATATTCAACGTAAGTTAGTAACTGATTCGTTTTCTGATCGACAAAGCCTTCTCACTAACACTGTTTGTAGCTTTGGGACAGTTCAAAGCTGATTCTAATATGCAGGAGACATTTTTTTCAACGATCAAATTTCTTGGTAATGGTATATCTGAACAGGGCATACTTGTATAACAAAAGTGTTGAGTTTTTTGAGACCTATAAGTTGATTTTTTTCAAGTGAGAAAATGCAGAAAAATCACTTGCTGTTAAACAGTTTTGTACTGAATGACATCATAAGTATAAAAGAAAGTGTAGTTATAGCTCAGGGTTATTGCTCAAAGAAAGAGGCTTACATTGAGTGCACTTGACATTAGGTTTATTTGGCTATCTGCCCTGCCTTTTATAGGCTGTCTGCTGCATCACCACGGGCATGGCTTGTGATCTGCCGCCCGCAAATGGTCTCCTTGTGATCGACTGGCCCAGATTAGTCCCCGTGTGATCCGCTGGTGGCAATTGGCTGGTTTAGCCTCTGCTGTTGTGGCTTATAGTAGCAGGCCGCTCAGCTCACATGTCATCTGTTCGATCACTGCGTCCAACTGTCATTTCCTGTGTTGGCCTGCACGACGCGGCCCCCGGCCCCCAGAACTGGCAATAGGAGTGGTGTTTTTTTTTTTTAAAGAGACCAGGCCCTGCGCCATGAGGTTGGGCGAGTGACAGGCTGGTTAAAGTCCAAGTGGGCAGGTTTTAGCCAGTTGATCATGAAGGCCTCATCCCTTCCGCCGATGTATGGCCCTTCTTAAGGCTGCTGGAGGGGTGGCCAATGTGACCTGCGTCATACAAATACATGCCCACAGTCTGTAAAGTTTTTGATACAAAAGTTCTGGCTTGGGTGTAGGCCTTGGGCTGTGTAGGGGCCAGTGTGCCTAGGCGCTTGCGCAGGCGAGACATAGTAGCCACTGGGAGTTCCTCCATATCCTTGGATCTGGCTATGAATGTGACTGAGATGACTAACGGCGTGCTGCAGACCAACTCACCAGAGGATGCCTCGAGATCTTCTTTCGGGGCAGTGCGTGTGCAAGGAGGACCCAGGGAAGTTCATTGGTCCAGTAAACCAGACCATGAGGGCTGTTTTCAGGTGCTTGTGGAACCTCTCCAACAACCCGTTTGCCTGCTGGTGATATGCTGTGGTGTGGTGGATTTGGGTTCCCAGGACATTTGCCAAAATAGCCCACAGGCTGGAAGTGAATTGGGGTCTCCTGTCTCCTGTCAGATGTTTGGGACGACCCCCCCCCCCCCCCCCCCAAAATGTGCTACCAAATGTGCAAGGTTTTTAACAATGCCTGTGCACATGCCTCCGTTGTAGTTTCTGCCAACGGTACCGTTTTGGGGCATCTGGTCAGCCGATCGACCATGGTCAACGGATAACATGCACCCCTGGATATTGGGAGGGGTCCCACAATGTGCTGGCTTGAAGGACTGGGGAGAGGGCCCTTAATGTGTGTTTGAACCTTTAATGCCTGGCACTGCATGCATATTTTGGCCCACCGAGTGACCTCTTTCCGGAGGCTGTGCCAGATATAATCTGCTGGCCACCATTTTTCTGTTGTCCTGATCGCGGGGTGAGCCAGATTATAGACAGAGACAAACACCTGCCTTTTCCATGCGGCCAGAATGACGGGGCAAGACCTATCGGTCGAAGTATCACACAGCAGTGTCCGGATACCTGGGGCGATTTGGACATCCTCTAGTTGGAGACCGGTGAGTGCCGTCCTGTACGCTGGGATGTCAGTGTCCACTTGCTGTGCTTCAGGCAGGGCCATGTAGCCGATGCCTTGGGCGGGGGCGTGCACTGCTAGTGTGGCCAGTCATGATAGAGCATCAGGTACCACGTTGGACTTGCTGGTGTTATACTCAATGTCCATTGGGAATTCGAAGATAGAGGACAGGCAGCGCTGATGCCCACTGACTACTGGTCTGAAACCTTCCTGAAAGCAAAAGTGAGTGGCTTGTGGTCTGAAAATTTGAACTTACTGCCCTCCAGGAAGTCACGGAAATGCCGAATTGCCAGGTATAATGCTAACAGTTCACAATCAAAGGCACTGTACTTGAACTCTGGTGGCCCGAGGCCTTTACTGAAAAAGTCTAGCGGCTGCCACTGTCTCTTAACCAGTTGCTCAAGTACACCCCCGACTGCTATGCTGGAGGCATCCACACTGAGGTCAGTTGGGTGCACAAGGAGGGTGGCGTTGGCCAGGGTGTCTTTAGCTGTTTGGAGCACAATAGTCTTAAGTGAGCGTTGTGCTCAATACAGTTGCAGCTGGCTATCAAAATGTCATCTAAATAAATGAAGATGAATTGCAGATCCTGGCCCACTGCGTCCATTACCTCTGGAAGGTTTGAGCTGCATTTTTTAATCCGTAGGGCATGCGGAGGAACTCAAACAAACCAAAGGGGGTTATAATGTCACCAGGGTGGACTGAGATCTGATGATGACCCCTGATGAGGTCCACCGTAGAAAATATCCATGCCCCTTGCAAGTTAATGGTGAAGTCCTGGATATGGGGCATGGGATACCTGTCAGACGTGGTGGCCTCATTGAGGTGGCAGTAGATTCTGTAAGACATCCAATCCCCTGCCACCTTTGATACCATATGGAGGGGGAAGGCCCATGTGCTGTCGGACCACCGCACAATACCGAGTTCCTCCATCTTCCAAAACTCCTCTCTAGTCAGGTTGAGTTTCTCGGGGGGAAGGCGCTATGTTGTGGCATGGAGGGAAGGACCCTCCATGATGATCTGGTGCCTCACCCCGTGTTTAGGCTCTGCAGAGTTGAAATGAGGCGTAGTGTTGGATGGGAATTCCATTAGGATTCAAATGAATTCATTATCGGCAGTAATCAGGTGGGGGGCAGTAAGTTCAGTGCCATTGAGCGAAAGGGTTTGGAAAGTCAAGGCGTGTACCAGCCCACGCCCCTTAATGTCCACTAACAAGGAGCTGGCCCTGAGAAAGTCAGCGCCCAGTAACAGTTGCAGCACATCCGCCACCCTGATCTTCCATGTGAAACATTTGTCCCCGAAGCAAAAGGGAATTGTGCGGGTGCCAAATGCCCAGATATTAAGAGTCGTTGGCCTCCCATAGTTCTTGGCCCACCTTCCTGCTACACACCTCGAAGCTGGACAAGGGATGAAAGTTGATTTGGGCCCCAGTGTCAACCAGGAAGTGGCGGCCCGACAATGAATCCTAGACGTGGAGGAGGCTGTGTAGTCAGCCGGTTGTTGCAGCCATCAACAACGTCTGGCTTTTGCATTTCCCTGGAACTTGCAGAGGGACTGGCATCAACTGTCATCAGAACCCCATTGTTAATGATAAAAACAGTACTGCTCGCCAGTGGGATCCATCGCTCGGGTGGTTGGTTGGTTGGCAGGCTTCCTGTCTGGTCGCTATTGTTGAGGTGTCATCGCCTGTTCCATCGTAGCGCAGGTCTCTCTCTTTGCTGCACATAGCACGTCTGCTTGGGCAGCTACCTTTCTCGGGTCGTAGAAATCCTCTTTTGCGATGAGCAGCCAGATGTCTTCAGGCAGCCGCTCTAGAAATATCCGCTGAAACAGCAGGCAAGAGGTGTGGCCACCATTGAGAGCAAGCATGCTGCTCATGAGGGTGGAAGGGTTCCTGTCCCCCAAGCTGACTATATGCAACAGTCAGGCCAAGCACTCGCACTTCAAGAGGCCAA
This sequence comes from Narcine bancroftii, assembly GCF_036971445.1. Classification (NCBI taxonomy): domain Eukaryota; kingdom Metazoa; phylum Chordata; class Chondrichthyes; order Torpediniformes; family Narcinidae; genus Narcine; species Narcine bancroftii. Next base: position 269,220,671 of record NC_091472.1, on the reverse strand, counting down.
AAATGTGGGTTAATAGTTCCTTGATGGCCACATACTTCCCTTGCTCCAGGGGCTGAAGGAAGTCAATTATCCAAGTCACGGTGTCCTGGTTGAGGGCGCTCACTAATTAGTAGTTGCGCATGTCGTCGGCAGAGATCTGGTGAATGGCTAACTGCCTCGGCTAACCCTACCCATGGTTGCGCCATTCAGAAGCCCGGCAGCTTCAACTATACCACATAAATTGCAGCCTGATCTCCCATCGTTAAGTCCAAAGTACTATTTAGACCAGTTGGGGTCACCACTGTAGCACACTGCCACAGTTATAGCTCAGGATTATTGCTTGAAGAAAGAGACTCGCACAGAGAGAGTGCAGTCGACACTGGGCTTATTCAACTATCTGCCTCGCCTTTTATAGGCTGACTGCAGCATCACCATGAGCGTGGCTTTGATCTGCCAGCTGTAGATTGGTCGCCTTGTATCTACTTGCCTGGATTGGACCCGCTGCGATCCACTGCTGGCAATTGGCTGGTTTAGCTTCTGCTGTTGTGGCTTATGGTAACGGGCCGCTCAGCTCACATGTCATCTGTTTGATCGCTGTGTTTGACAGCCATTTCATGCGTTGGCCTGCGGAATAGGATGCAATTAATAAACGTGAAGATAGAGAGGGAACTAGTTCCACAGTTCATCGGAGCAAGTGTTTGTAACTACAAACTTTTCAATTTAATAATATGAAAGCTTGTTCATAGGAACAAGAAAATATATGAACATTTATTAGTTAGACAACCTATATTTTAAATACTTAATATTGGCTTCAATTTTTATTTAATATTTCTAACGATACTGTGGCAAACCAGAGAGCAGTATAACCTGTTTCTTTCACAAAGTTTCATTTTACTTTAGCCTTTCACTAGAATATAAATTCAAACATAGTTGTGGGAGTGTCATATGATATTCCAAGGTTTCAGCAGTTTTCAATAGCCTTGCATGTTTTCACATTTGGTTTTAGAAGCCATGCAGTTCAATATATCAAAAAAAGATTGACAAAAATAATATGGTTGATTAAATATTTTTAAGTGTATTTAAGCAGTTTTAATTTGTATATTGTTGTAAAATGTCCATGGTAGCTAGCTCATTTGTGTAAATTTTGTTCAATAATTTGGGGATTTAAAAGTAAAATAATTCTTTGTTTTTAGCAATTAATTTGGATAGTGAACAGCCTGATTATGACATGGATTCTGAAGATGAGATCTTGTTCAATCGTCTAAATAGAAAGATGGATATAAAACCATTGCAGTTTGAAGAAATGTTTGACCGATTAGAAAAGGCTAGTGGAAATCAGGTACTGTGTTGCATCATTTATTACTACATAAAGTACAAATTTTGTACCTTAACTTTAGTTCCATGTCCAACAGTTGGCTAATTTCTCAGTACAACTTTATCTCTCTTCTAAATGTTCTTTAAGAAACTAGAGTTCACCACTATGCCTCATTAAGCAATTGATGGAGACCACATTCTGCAATGTTGTTGATGCACTTTAGAAAATAAACTTGAAAAAAGCTTAATACTGTAAAAATGCTTTGTTTTGGAATATCTGTTGTCAATTTCTGGCTTGGTTTCAAAAATGAAACAGTAAAATAACTTGTGAAAAAAATTAAATTGTTAATACTAATTTTTGATGCACAATGGATTAAAATGTAATTGCTACTTATGGGGGCTATAGTACTGTTATTCACAACAGTGTGATTTTTAAAATCAACTAATATTGTGCTGGTTAAAAGATAGTTGATTTGTTGAAACTTTTTTCTTAAAGATATGAATCAATTTTAAAATTTGCCAAAACTATCACAAGTGTGCAGACCAGAAAGGCTAATATAAAAGCTGCAAAATTAAAGACCAGTGTGCAATAGACACTAATCATTGTGGTTGATTAACTGCAGGTGACTTAAATTCTAATACTGGCGTTGCATCTGCTGGAATAAATGAGCACAGAAATCACAATCTGTAATCTTTTTGATTTCTATCATTTCCAATTTTATAATTTTCTTTTCAAAATATTTTTATTGAGTTTAACATACCAATCCATAAACAAAATATTAATAAAGCAAGGCAAAATAATAACCTATACATAACAAAAATTAAAGTAAATACACAGTATGCCATACTTTAAATTCCAACCCATATTATTAAATGTGATTATCTGTTACAATTTTATCAAATCAATTTTTGTTGCCATATTTTTCAGCTTGTATCCATTCAAGAGGCCAAATTGCTTTTGAAAGAAGATGACTACCTGATAAAAGCAGTCCATGATTACTGGGCAAGGAAGCGCAAAAACTGTCGGGCACCCTCCCTCATCCCCTTGGTCAAACAGGAGAAAAGGGATGGTTCCACAAACAATGATCCATATGTTGCTTTTCGAAGGAGAACTGAAAAGATGCAGACGAGAAAGGTGAGCTCTCTGTTCTACTCTTTTATGCAGCATAAATTACTAATTTCTTCTGTATTATTGTGGAAGTGAAGGCTGCAGGATCTAGATGTTTCAAAATGTGAAAAGTAGGTGAATAACTCGTCTAACTACTTTTACCCATTCAATTGTAATTGCCACAGCTGGAGAGTTGTGTGGTGTGTAATTCTGATTGCTCAGTTAAAGAAGGATGTAATTGTGTTGGAGAGGCTGCAGACAAGATTCACCAGAATACTGTCTGGATAGGAGCTTTTCATCGGTGAGGAGAGATTGGTTAAGATTGATCTGATTTTCCTCAAGCAAAGGAGGCCAAAGGATGATTGGAAAGAGGCAGACAAAATTATGACAGATAGTGAGAATTATTTTCTCTTGCTTAGGGTATTTAAAACAAAGGGTCACAGGTAACGTAAGAGGGAGGGTTTAAAGGGGAAGTGGTCGATGCAGGTGCTCTCACAGTGTTTAAGAAGTATGGAGCTAATTGCTAGAATTGTCATGGTATAGAAAGATGAGTACAATGGTGAGAAGAAGGTCCTGTGCCTTGATATGCCTATTGGCTTGAGGGCCTTTGGAATGCTGTTAATAAGAGAAACTAAGTGAATGTTATCCTTGTGCATTAGTGTGAGTTCATGTATTAAAGCTTCAGAATTTTTGAATTGAGATCAGGAAAAAGTATTGCAAAAAGATCTTTATTCTTTCAAAAATTGTGTATAAGTGATGTTAATATGATTTTAGAAAAATATTCTCAGTGCATGGCTTTTTAGTTAAGATTCAATGGCAAATATGGGGAAATTATTGTTTGTGCACTTTGAGGTTTTTCTGTTTCTTTAAAGTATCTCATGCAAAGATTAATGATAATATTTCTACAGAATCGTAAAAATGATGAAGCTTCGTATGAGAAAATGTTGAAGTTGCGGAGAGAATTCAGTCGGGCAGTTACCATCCTTGAAATGATTAAGAGGAGGGAAAAAACCAAAAGAGATTTACTTAATCTCACACTAGGAGTGGTGGAAAAGAGGTATGATCATGTAATTGTTCTGAGTAAATGAACCATTGTGATATGATTTAATTTCTAATTTTCTAATTTATTTACTGCACAAAGGGAACTTATTTTAATTGGTAGGAGATGCTGAAGTTGTACTGTTTAAATAGGTACCACATGGGTGACTTTGGTGGAGAAGTTATGTGTGAGCTGAGGACTCAAAAACAAGAAAAGACTGCCTCCAACACTCCAGCTTCTCTTCACAATGGCAATCATTACAAAGCAACAGAAATCAAAACTGTAAAGGTAAAAAAAAACAAGAAATATTTCCTTGTGATTCAATATTTGAATTTTCATTAACTGATACTGAAATATTTGGAAGTGAGTTTTCAGTGTTTTTTTTAATTTTAAGACAATAAGACATGACCAAAATAGGCCATTCAGCCTGAGATGCCCTGCCATTCCATTTTGTTAATCAAATCTGTTTTCACATTTGAGATGCTGTAAGGAACCAACTTGCAATTTTCCAATTAATGAATCACTGCTGACAAGCCTTTTTGGCCCACAAGAATATGCTGCCCATTTATACCCAATTAACCTACAATGTTTTGAAGGGTGGGAGGAAACCGGAGCACGCGGAGGAAAGTGCTATATTATGTGGAAACAGTCTCTGATGTATGCAACAGAGGTCAGTCATTAATTTAAAATTTAGATTTCCCAATCCCTCATCTTGCCAGTTCACTTTGCATATTTATTGCTATGAATTTTTTTTAATGTAGAATACACTTAATACAAAATAAATCTGTAATTTGTCAAAATGTTTTTTTAATTTCATTAAATATGTGAAGCTTACAACTGAAATGTTGGACATAATGCTGTTGATACATACCATATACACTGATACCTTGTATAACACGGTTTTGAACAGCACGTGTTTTGATATAACGCAGTCGGCAGTCACTGTCTCAAGCTGTCAGCATGATGTCCTCTCAAAACTTCAGGAAGTATTTGAAACAAAGTAGGTGTCTGACGATCACCTGGCTCTGCATCTCCACAGCCCTGATACCGCCTTCACTCCCACCCCCTTCTCACCTGATGGATCACACACGACGGGCATTGTGGGCTGAGTTTGCCAGAGACAGGCAGAGGGAGCTGGAACTAAAGAAGTACAAATTATATTAGATAAATATTTTCTTAAATAAAGAAAGTTCACTTATTGCCAATAAAAAATCTTTGTCTATTTTCAGTTTTTATATCCCTCTTAAATATTTTATGCGCATGTTTGCATTAGAGTTCTAGGTAAAAGAATAATTCTCAGATGGAACATATTGAGTGTGGTTTTCCATAATGCTGAACTTTTTTGGTATGTATTAACTGTGTTATACAAGGAATCCCTGTATATAATAAAGCCTAAAACAAAAACATGCATGCCTAAATAACTGATTTAATTTGGTTTTACTTTGCTTCCCTTTAAAGCAGCAGCCTCCAAACCTGATATCACTTAAAGAAGAGGTTACTGATGGTGCTCGAGTAAAGAAGAAGTATGTGAAGAAGAAACATAAAACTTCAGAGTGTATTGTTTTGCACCATCCACCTAACATAGAATCACAACCGACCATGAAGAGGGATATTAAGCAGTATGACTTTCTCAGTTCTGATGAAGAGTCGTACACCCAGGTACATAATTTTCTCAGTAACCAAATGTTACCAAAACCAGATTATGTTATGCTCACCGTAAACCTTTAAATGAGGAGTAAATTCATGCTGGCTTTGTTCGTATTTGCATTCTTAAAATTGGTATGTCTCAGGATGAGGTTAAATATTACATGGAACCATAGAACAGAAAACAGGCCCTTCTCCCTTCAGCCCTTCTAGTGTGCTGAACTGTAGCAACCTAACCTTTCACCTGAGATCATTGGGACCGGACACCTGCTGTTATTCGGAAACTTAAGGATTTCAGAATCATTTCAATTTTGGTGCCTCTAAGCCATGGTGCCATTCTACCCGTCTGGGTTGCACCGCTGTCTCTCCCCACCACCACCCCCCCCCCCCCCCCCCCCGCCGCCAGCCTGAGTCGCATTGTCATCTCTCTCACCCGCCCAAGTTGTGCTGGTGTATCTTCCCCTGCCCCCGCTGTACCAGCACCAGAGAAATGGCCCCCTTCTCGGTTCCCCTGTGCTGGAGCTGATACAGTGGTTTCAGCTGTGTGTGGGATTATGGGTAGCGACAATAGCTATTGAACTGCCACTGGCCGATTGAAAGCACCACGATGCTGAACGGGCATCAGTATATGGCTGTTCGGAAGTGCTTATAAAGTAGCAGAAGTTAACAGGATACACAGGAGTTGAGTGAGGGTTGCGTTGGGTCATGTTTAGCACCAAACTCTATTTTTGTTGAGATGTCATCCACTGGGGAAAAAAAGTTCCAGTTTTTGGATGTTGCCGGTTTTTGGCATTCCAGATAAAAGGTTGGGCACCTGTATTATTCTGCCTAATTTCACTGACCTGCACCCAGTCCATAGCCCTCCATGCCCCTCCCATCCACGTACTTGTCCAATTTTTTTCTTGAATGTTAAAATTGAGGCCGCGTTCACCACTTAAGCTGGCAGTTCATTTCACATTCCCACTGCTCTCCGTGTTCCCCTAAACTTTTCCCCTTTCACCCTTAACCCATGTCCTCTGGTTTATTTCTCACCTAACCTTAGTGGGGGAAAAAGCCTTGCATTTACTCTGTCTATACCCCCTCATAATTTTGTATACCTCTATCAAATCTCCCCTCATTCTTCTACGTTCCAGGGAATAAAGTCCCTAACCTGTTTTATCTTTCCCTGTAACTCTACCTGAACTCCTGACAACATCCTAATAAATCTCTCTGCATTCTTTCAATCTTATTGATATCTTTTCTGTAGATGGGTGAGCAAAACTGCACATGGTACTCCCAGTTTGGCCTCACCAATTCTTATACAACTATAGCATAGCATTCCAGCTCCTATGCTCAGTGCTTTAATTTCTGAAGGCCAATATGCCAAAAGTTCTTTTTACGTCCCTATCTACCTGTGACGCCACTTCCAGAGAATTTTGTATATATTTCCAGATCCCTCTGTTTTACCGCACTCCTCAGTGCCCTACCATTTACCATGTATGTCCTACCTTGGTTTGACCTTCCAAAATGCAACATCTTGTACTTGTCTGCTTTAAATTCCATCTGCTGTTTTCAGTCCATTTTTCCAGCTGGTCCAGATCCCTCTGCAAGCTTTGAAAGCTTTCTTCGCTGTCCACAATGCCTCCAATCTTAATTCAGAATGTTTATGATTGTCACTGATCATTCTCCATAAATTTTGAGATATGGAAAAATGCAACATTTTCTTTTTTATATTAGGTTCAAAGACTAAGCAACTCTTTATCACATCAGAGGACTTTTTAAACCTTGACATTTGTTGGAAAACATTGGCTTTTAAGGATTTTTTTTAATATATAAGGGCTGCCTGGGTTATAAATGACTGTGTGCAGAATTTGGCTTTGTGAAATTCTCCCATATATTTAAAAGCACTTTTCAAACTTAATAAAATGCATCATTGGTATTCATTAATGACTGGACCACTGTATATATTCCATTGGTTTAATTATGGGTGCTGCTGCAGTCATTATTCATTGAAATGAAAATTATAGCAAGCCTATGCAGAATGATAGAACATGGGTTGCTTTAGAAAACTGACAGTTTTTATTACCGACTGAAAAATCTGTTAAAAAACATTTCTCAAGAATAAAACCTTTCTGCATCCTGGGAACTGCCCTTAAATGGGAAGTATTGCAGGTCACAAGGTTCTAATGGCTTGTTTTGCCTTAGATTTGGGAGTGATTTACAAAAGGAAATAGAACCTGCAGGCAAATAATAGTTCTGATTAAGATCAGTAATGGTAAAACCATTTATAAATCTTTGTTCTGGGAGGAGGCAGTTCAATAACAGGCTCAAAATTTGAATCTCCAAAGTTACAAGCAGGTGAGATAAGTAGCATTCTTTCTGGAATTAATACAGGCTGGGATCATTATTTGCGAAAGAAGACAAAACGGATCATTTTTCAGGATGCCTGATAAGATTGGGCCAGAAATGCGGTCCTTTGGCATTCCTCCAGGGATGAATTGGCTTTGCACAAATTTGAATTTCTGGGAAATATTGATTTTATCATGCTACAGTGACTTTTATTCCAAATACAGGTCTTTTGACATGGAATAGTGACTTGAAAATTTTTTTGCAAACATTGAAATTTAAAAGCCAGGGTTTTTTTTAATATCTTATTGGATGAAATAATCTTAATTCTTAAATTATTGTAAGTTGAGAAACATGGATATACTCAAATTAACCAACTAATAATAAACAAGTCAATTGCATTTCAAGATAAAATAGTTAAAAAATTTATGTTAAAAAGGGACAAATAAAAAGGTGTTACAGTTGGAACATTGACGTCATTCACAAATCAACAAATTGCAGCATTCAACCTGGGACAAAATATAAGCATGAGTCTGTTTTATTAAGCACCACAAAGTAAATACTTCCTGCTTGTCATACTATTATTTAAAGTGCTAGAAATATAAACTTTTTCTTTTTCCATAATTGCTGCCTGACCAGCCAAAAATGTTTATGGAAATTTTTTTTAATTCAAGATTTCCTCTATCTGCAGTTCTATATTTTCATGCTTTACTTTCTCTCCAACAACAATAAATATTTCAGTACAAATAATTGCTTCATTGTTAAATGGAGTACATGAATAACTATAGTTGTATGGCATAAACAAAATATTTAAACTTAAAAGTTCAAGGTTTTTATAAATTGCATGGTGCCTGTTGAAATACTGGTTTCACATTAGTGTAACTAGAGAAATAAAAATCCTTGGTGAAACTTCATAGCCCTTTTGCAATGTTTTTTTTTTAAACATCAAACTGATTTTAAACTATGGGGAATCATTGTTGATTATTCCCATACCTGAAATGGATAAGTTGTGCACAATAATTTCTTGAGGTTTATGTGCCCTATGTAACTAAATTGACTATGTAACCTTTCAAATTATATCATTTTTCAAATTTGTATGCAGTCTCCACTTTACAATCGGACAACTATGCCATTGCATTTATTTACATTATAAATTTGGGGTGCATATTTGTAACTGCTATAATGCCATCCAGCAGTTATGGAGACGATGCAAACTTGCTTCTGGCAAGAGGTGATTACCATCATCATTATATCCATGGGAGTTTATAATTGTGCTTTGGAAGTATTGTATTTGCATACGGTTGAATGACTTTTATTGGTCTGCAGCCAATGTCTGGATCATTCAAGTATTTGTCCAGGTGCTCTTCAATATTATGAAAGTACTTGCACTTGCCTGCAATATAAGTGTTAACTGAATCATTGATTCTTTTTGTCTGTTTTTGTTAGGTTCCTTCCCCTGTATCAGAGCCTGAGGAAGACAGTGATCCTGATGGGCTTTTTGCTTTCAGGAGGAAAGCTGGTTGTCAGTACTATGCTGTAAGTAAAAGTCATCAAGCACAACTTCAGAGTAAAAAGTAGTGCTTTGAAATGTGTATTTTTCTCCATTTTGTCGGTTAGATATTTCTTTTTCTAAGTACAAGGGATAAAATCTTAAGATTTTTTGGAGAGCATTCTACATAAACATGCTGAAGCTGGCTTTTTAGCCATTATAGAAAAACAATCTTGTACACGCGCACTCATTTCACATGCAGCCTTTTTATCCCCAGTTGTCTTGGACTTCTTTCAACTAATTCTTAAATAATCTTGCTTTTGTGTCATTCAGCTTTTGTGGATGTGGATTCAACTGTGTTGAAATTCTTTTAAAAAGTTTATCCTAATGCATTTCACTTCTGTATATACATATAGTATATGTATCATTGTATTTTGGACTTCTGAATCCCAAGAGTTGGAGTGTTTCAGTCAATTGCATGATGTTTGTTAATTTCCAAGTCTTCTGTCAAATCACTGTGTTTTGATGAAAACTGACTACGCTTGTCTTCACATGATATTTTGTATTGAGTGAATGTGGGCTGCACACTTGTATTGTTTAATTGTGAAAACCACAGCATTTGGTAGCTGGTGTCCATATACCTGACAAAGGCCCTAGGCCTGAAATGTTGCTTACCGTTTACTTGGTATGGAAGCAGCGTGACCTGCAGTCAGAATAGGATGTGATCAGTGTGATGGGGAGTCCTTTATGATGCTGGCTGCTACTTGAGACAGTACCTCACGTAAATATATTCAATGACTGGGAGGTTGGAGCCTGACTATGTTCATAACCTGGAACCTTCCGCATTCCTGGGCATTTGTGTTCCCAAACCAGGCTGCGATTCAACCTGTCAGTATAATTTCCACAGAGCACCTGTAGAAGTTTAATAATTTGATGACATGGCAAATCTCATCAGATTTTTGGACAGATGGAATACAGTGTTGGGAAGTGTATGGTCATGCACAATACAGCATACATAGGGAAATGCACTTTGGATAAGGAATAAAGTAGACTAAGTGGGGAGGAATTCCAAAAGTGGAGCTCCAAAGAGACTTGAAAGTCAGTGCAGGATTTTCTAAAAGTTAATGCAGGTTGAGTCAGTAGCAAGGAAGGCAAATGCAATTTTAGTATTTTTTTTTAAATATTTTTATTGATTTTAATAAAAAACCTATGCATACAAAAAGGTACAAATCAGTAAGATGATATGGACACAAACTAATTAAGACATTCTGTTTAACACTAACATATATAAATTGTAAATTATATCTATAATTCATATTCTAATTTGTATATACCTTTTTTAAAAAAACTCTAATCATGTAAAAAAATAAGAAAATAGTAAAGGAGAAAAACTTTACCCAACCATGTTGCCAGATGCTATATATGATTGGTATTAAAAGAAAAATGAAGGTTTTTTTAAAAAAAAGAACTTGGGAAAGATACAAGGCAGACAATTTAATTACATTGGAGTAAAATTATAAATTAAAATAGCGAATCATAAATGGCCCCCATAACCTTTGGACTCTTATATCAGAAATATTAATTGAATAACAAGCAATTCTTTCTGAAGCAGTCTTTCTGAGAGAACTAAAATATAAAGGCAAGAATGTAATATTGAGGCTTTATAAGGTGTTAGTCAGACCATATTTGGAGTGTTGTGAGCAGTTTTGAGCCATATACCTAAGGAAGGATATGATGGTTTTGGAGAGTGTTCAGAGGAGGTTAGTGAGAATAATCCTGGCGATGAGAGTGTTGACATATGAAAAGCATTTGACTGCTTTGGGCCTATAGTTGTTGGAAGGATGAGGAAGAAACCTACCAAATTTTGAAATGGCTGGATAGAGTGGTCACGGGGAAGATGTTTCAGAAGTGGGAGAGTCTTGGACCAGAGGGCACAACTTAGAATAAAAGGGTTAGAACAGAGATGAGAAATTTCTTCTGCCATTGAGTGGCATTCATTGATGTGGAGTCTGTCTTTTGGGTTATTTAAAGTAGAGGATGAAACATTCTTGATTTGTAATTGGAAGGGAAGAGAATGGAGTTGAAAATAAAAATATATCAGCCATGACTCAATGATGGAACAGATTCAATGGGCTAAATGACCTAATTTTTATCCTCCGTCTTATGGAATGACACATATACATGATGCTAGATAAATAGATGCTTCAAGAAGTAGTTCTGTAATGTTGAATGTTTCTCCTTTTGTGTATAAGGTTTACATGCTTAAGGCTGCTGGAGAAATAATGAACTTTTACAACAATAGTTTTAAGGGGCTTTGATCAGCTAATTTTGCCCAATGTTTTCTCTGACCAAGCTTTGTTGGAAAAACTTCAATTTTCCTATTTTCTGCCTGCAATTTCAGAGTTGATTGCTTCATATCCTGGAGCCTGTATTAGTGCATCTGTTGGTGTGCTCATAGTCATACAGCATGGGTACAGGCCATTTGCCCCATCATGTCCATTGTGCTCGGCACCTATCCCTATTAATCCTATCTTCCAGCATTTGATTCTTAGGCAATTCATGTTTTCTTCTGGACACTTATTCAGTGCTTTGTTTTCACCATTCTGAGGCAATGCAGTCTCTGTACTCTTCATCGTGTGTGGAAATGGTCCCCCCTCAGATGCAGTCTCTGTACTCTTCATCGTGTGTGGAAATGGTCCCCCCTCAGATGCAGTCTCTGTACTCTTCATCGTGTGTGGAAATGGTCCCCCCTCAGATGCAGTCTCTGTACTCTTCATCGTGTGTGGAAATGGTCCCTCCTCAGATGCAGTCTCTGTACTCTTCATCGTGTGTGGAAATGGTCCCCCCTCAGATGCTGTCTCTGTACTCTTCATCATGTGTAGAAATGGTCCCCCCTCAGATGCAGTCTCTGTACTCTTCATCGTGTGTGGAATTGGTCCCCCCTCAGATGCTATCTTCTAAACCTCTTGCCTCTTATGAAAAATTTGTGTCCTTCAGTTTTCTCTGCCTCTGGAGAATTTTCCTGCAATCTGCCCTATCTATACCCCTCATAAATTTTATACAGTAAAGCACCTGGTACCCAACACCCTTGGGATTGATAGATACCAGATTAGTGTATTTTTCTATTACTTGAGGCTTATTCTTATAATGCCTAACGAATATATCTGCTTTAAGAGTAAACAGTTTAAAAGTCAAAAATACTATGTTGTTCTTGCACTGAACAAATTACTTGTATAAATATATAAACCTTTAAGCATTTTACTTCATTTTTGGTCACATTCTTTGCAAACATTTAACCATTGCTGCATCTGCAGGTTCATCCCCCTCCACAGAACTGCCTGAAAGACAAACAAGAACATTATAGATAATTAATCCCTTCCCCCAAGTTTACAGATTAAGCCTCTGACTGAGGCTACTCTTACTAAAAAGGAATAAGGAAACACTTTAACGGAGTCATCCCAACGGTGAGCAGCATCAACCAGCTCTCCAGCTTTATTCAAACACAGCTTTATTAAAACAATTGCTACAAATGAAGTACAACCAAAGCACTCCGCTGGCTGAATATTTACTCCACTTTCAACAAAGGTTTTTGTGTTACCTGAGAGAACATTTTACAATTTTAAACTTGCATTTTTTTTTTGTGTTTTTTTTTAAACCTTTTTTTGGCCAGTTGCTTGAATTACGGATACCAGTGGTTTTACTGTACCTATATATTGTTCCTCTTCCAGTGAAAACAAACTTGATCTCTCCATAACTGAAACACTCCATCCCACGCAGCAGATTGGAGATTCTTCTCTGCAATCTGTCAAGGACCATTGAGATTTGGCCTTAATAATGTCAAGCAAAATAACTGTAGTTTAATGAGGGTTTACATAGAATTAAATGAGGGAATTGGGAAAAATATCAAAAACACAAATTTATCGGGTAAAATTGGGTTTCTTGGGTAAGTAGTACTTTATTTATAGTTTCAAATAATTTTTGTCCATGAAAGCTTCAAATTAAATTTAAACCAACTGTGCTTCTGGTTAATCAAAGTTTCAAATATCCATGGAAGAAAAGTACTTGTAAATTGAACAAGAAATCTTTTGATGATTTATGCAAAAACCTTTGGTCTATTGCAGCCTCATTTGGATCAAATGAATTCCTGTTCAGAACCAGCTGAGTTAAGTGAGTCACGTTATAGATACTGCTTGACCACACTCACTGTTCCAAGAAGGTGCATAGGTTTAGCACGGAGACGCATTGGCCGAGGGGGAAGGTAAGTAAGCATATTTTCTTTTGGATAATAACAGCTGTAACAGAATTGAAAGTCTTTATCAATTCACCAGAGACTTGTGCACTTGGCATCTTTGCAATATTTTTCAATAAATTAAACTGCAATTGTGCTGTGCTGATCATTTGTAATTAAAAAAAACCTCAAAATGAAAATAGTAATATTTAAACTTAACACAAATAGATGTTTAATAAAACTGCAGATGGTGGAAATCTGAATGATTACATAAAATGTTAGAAATTCTTGACCTACAGAATTTTTCTCTTTAACTGTAGATGCTTGCTTTTACTTAATAAAATTGTTGAGATTTGAATTGGTGGAATACCCTGCCTATTCAGTAAATTGTGTTAAGATGAATATTTTTCCTGGAGTTCAATATCTTTTTCAGTCAATTCCTAACTCAATTCCTCAAAAATTTGTTATGGATTTAAATGCGACTATGAGGAAGTTCTTATGGAAAGGAAAAATGACAAGGGTTTCTTTAGAAAAATTGACTTGGAAGTTTGAATTGGGGGGAGCTTACAACTTGCCCATTTTAAAAATTATTACAAAGCTGCTCAACTGAGATTTATTAATGTACTGTTTAGTTTAGATAAAATCCCTGCTTGGGTCAATGTAGAATTTAGTAAGATAGGAGAAATAAATTTACAAGATTTTTATCTATAAATGGAATTCTAAATTGTTGGTAGGAAATAGAGAAATGCATATTTTGAAACATCTGATCAAATTATGGAATAATATTGATAATGAAATGGGTATGAAAGGTTTAGTATCTTGAAATATGTCCCTCTTGTCAAGACAAAAAGACATTCCCTTTCCAATGGATAATCAATTTTTGAAGACGTGGATGTAGATGGGTAATAAGAAGATAGAGGACTGTTTTGAGATGGGGAATTTTATATCATTTCAATGAATGAAGATTAAATTTAATGTATCTAATAATAATTTTTTTCTGTTACTATCAAGTTACAGCCTTTCTCTCTGGTAAAAGCGGTCCGAGTTTGACATTACCTATTCAGAATGAACTGGAAATATTGATTTGTAATAGTAATGTAAATAAATTTAATTCTGTAATATATAATTTACTTCAAAGGAAAGCCCCCAAAATAGGGGTGTATAAATCAAGATGGGAAATAGATCCAAATAGACAAATAAATTGGAAAGATTGGATGGAACTATGTGAGAATAATATGACAAAAATTATAAATGTAAGATTTAGGTTAGTTCAATAAAATTGTTGGCATCATTTGTACTTGACTCCACAAAAACTAAATAGACTAAATCCTGCTATATCAGATTTGTATTTTATGTGTGGATATGAGATTGGAACTTTTTTTGCATTCTGCTTGGCAGTGTCTTAAAGTCAGATATTTTTGGTTGGAAGTTGGTAATTTTTTGGAATGGAGTACGGGGCTCAAGTTCCCACAGGATCCAATGTTATTATTGAGTAACATTAAGGTTATAAGACCTAAATTAAAATTAAATGTGTATCAAATTGAATTTTTACAAATTGCATTTGCAATTTCTAGGAAATGCATAGCAATATCATGGAATTCAGATACAGATTTAGGTATGGAAAGATGGCATGCAGAGCTTCGTAGTTGAACACCATTAGAGAAGATAACTTATAGTTTTAAATATCATTTGTTTTGGAAAATATGGCCATGTTTACAAAATGTAGATTTGTACATTTGATAAATTCTTCGAAAACCTCACTTTTTGGTAACCTCCAATATTATACTTTATGATATAAATGCTTTATTCCCTTGGCATTGTCCGATCCTTCTTTCTTTTAACCTTTTTATCTTACTTTTCTTTGTCTTTCTAGGGATTTGGAGGGCAGGGGAGTTCTTATATACCACATGTGTAACTTAATTTTTGAATTTAATGAAATTTAATTAATATTATGGTTTAAAACATATTAAAAAAATATTATTTAAAAATTATATTCCGTATATTTTGGCATATGTCGACCATCCTCTCCCCCCACCCCCCCCACCCCCTTTTTCAACCTAATTTTAAGGGTTTTATGGTATACCCGGCGTATAAGTCAACCTCCATAGATTGCGTGGATTGATCTGCTAGGCATTGGCTGGAGGTGATTGCTATCATGGAGGGTCCATCGACACAACGCAGCATGCAACGAAAATATGATGCAACCTTTAAGTTGAAAGTGCTAGAAATGGTCAAGAAAACCAACACGGCTGCTGCGAGAACATTTGATGTGTTTGAGAAATTGGTAAGAGATTGGAGGAAGAAAGAAGAGGCTTGAAGAAAGATGCCAAAAAGGCAATATTCTTTGAAAAAAAGGAATCACTTGTTGGCCAAAGATGGAAAATCAAGTTGCAGAATGGATCCGTGAACAGAAGCAAGATTTCTACATAGTCACCTGAAATAAGCATTTGCACTGCAGTGGGCCAGTCGCACCCAGACCTCAGTAATGATTTTGAGGCTACAGTAAGCTGGTGCAATCGTTTCATGAAAAGGAAAAATCTGGTATTATGCCAAAAAAAAACTTGCATAGAAACTACAAAGGGATTTTGATCATAAAGTTGTAAGTTTCATCAGTTTATTATACATAACCGGCAGAAACACCAGTTTGCATTTGCAAATATCGGAAACATGAAGAAAACTCCCATGAAATTTGACATGTTAAGGAATAGAACAGTGGAATGGAAAGGTGTGAAAACTGTGCAAACCAGAAGTATAGGCCATGAAAGGACCAGATTTACCATGATGTTGTCCTGAATGACGAACGGGACAAAGATCCATGGTAATCTTCAAATGCAAAATTAAACCCTGCAGGTATTTTTATACATTTTCATGAAAAAGGATGAATGGATAAAAATGGATACACAATGTGTGGAACTGGCGGTTTAAGCAAAGAACAGAGTTTGTTGGCCTAGGACATTTTTCATAGCCACTTAACTGAGAACATATTAGCACTTCATAATACTTGCATGGCGGTTATCCCAGGTGGTTTGACGTCTATATTGCACCTCTCGATGTCTGCTTGAACAAACCATTCAAAGACCATGTGCATGAGGAATGGAATACAGATATGTCGAGTGCAGAAAAGTAATTTACAATAGGCGGGGCAATGCGTGCTGCTTCACTTGAGATGCTGTGCAACTTTGTGCTCGAGGCATGGGAGAAAGTTAGAGACTGATAAAATCATTTAAAAACTGCAGTTTCTCTTGTTCAATTGATGGCATGGAAGATTATTTATTGTGGGACACTGATGACAAAGCTGAAGCAGTCTCATCATATATAGGCTGGGACCTATATGATGACTGCTTAAACAGTGAGACGATGGATGTGCTTGCTGACATCTTTGCTTCAGACGATGATAGCGAGAGTGATTTTGAAGGGTTCTAAATGTGTTCTTGTTTTCAGACAATGATAGAGATTTTGAAGAGTACTAATTGTGTTTTCAATAAAAATCTCAATGAAAATCTGTGTCGGGTTTTTTAGGTTTCTCAAGGGTCGGCTTGTACGCCAAATTGGTTTTCAAAGGTCGACAAACACCAGATCAGCACGGATTGGATTTTGAGCTAAATTTAAGGTCTCAAAAGTATTTCTGGCATTTAAGTCGACTTGAATTTTTTGAGAGATTTTTTGGGGTTTCACAACTTATTTATATGTTGAAATATAGGTAATTTTAGATTTTTGTGGAAACAAATTTGACAGCTTGGTGTCCAGTTTTGTATCTGCTCTCTTGGAGAGGTGGACTGAGCAATGCTAGATACTGAAACTCTTTCATTTGCTCTTGGCCAGCTGTTAGTGGATGACACTTCTGAAACAAGTATAGCATAGAAGGCTGCAGGGTAAAGTTCTAAACTCTGTGTCCTCTATACCCTGAGCAGAACTTGCTACTTAATGATAAAAATAACCTATTTCTACTCTGGCAGCAATGTCCCTCCATATTATCTTGGCCCATTTGTTGCTAAACCCCTTAACCATGCTTTGGTTACCTTTATAATTGATCTCATTACCTGATTAATGGAATTAATCTAAATTGTCCATGTTCTAACCTCAGTTCGTGTTTGCTAATTTCCTTATATTTTCTGTCCTAATTGACTCAATCCATCAACATCAATGACTCAATAAACTATTTTCCTCCAACTGTGCTCCAACTGCTATTACCGTATTTTTATGCATATAGCACATGCTTTATATGTGTATTTTACAAACCAGGCACCCCCACCACGTTATATGTATATGCACTATACGAGAATTTTTTGCATATCGAGAGGACGCGCACAATTAATGGTCAGCATGGGAAAGTTGAACTGGCAGTTTATAAAGAGTGTGGGAATATATAATAGCAGCATTGAAAGAACACGTACAATTTATAGCAGCCGTGGGAAAGATGCAATTTATAGTGTGCGTGGGAATGTTATAATGAGCATGAGAGAGTAATAGCGGCAATGAAAGAAACCGCACAATTTATAGTGGGTGTGGGAAATTTTGATTTTTGAGTCTATCTCTTTGTACTAAATGCCATGGTATACCTAGAAGAAGGACTTTCTGGCTTGGGCACTGCAATGCTTGTTAATGTGTTGCACCAGGATATCATCTATATAATGAGCAATTGACACCTCTGGGGAAGTTGATGGGGTGTTAATTGTGAGAGATTTACTGTGGCAGATTCTGGTATGTTCTTTATATCCTATCCCATTTAAATGCAAATTAATTTTGTCAGTCGGAATTTAGATGCGCACGTGCGCATTGTATGAAAATATTTTTACACAATTTATGGTTTTCTGCGCATTATACAAGTGAAAATACGGTACTTCCTCCCCTGCCCACTTCATGCACTGTCTTGCTGTTGATCATCCAGCCTTAAACTGGATTCTTTCCTTCTACCCACCATTCGGAATTTCCCTACCCTCTTGGAATCCAAGTGAAAAAGAGGTAGCCTGTTTTATGCTTCAGGTCTTGACAGTTCCTTGTTTTAAAACAGATTTTTCTTAAGGGGTTTTAGTTGTAACTGACAGTTACTATTGCTGACCCTAAGAATTCTTAAACACATTGGTGAAATGTCATGTCAAAGATAATTGCCAGCACACAAAATACTTTCATGCTAACTGTTGCTGTGTTGAAATGACACAAGTGAAATTGGTACTTGCGCTTGTCCAATTTGTGTACAGTTTTTGTCCCATGCATAAATATTTCTCACTTATTTAATTATAAATCAATGATTATTTGAAAACTTAGTGAATTACATTATATATTTCACATTGTTCAAATTATATCATAGACAACTTACAACCTAGGAAGAGGCCATTGTATCCATGTCAGTTAAAAAAGAGGGCCCATCATAATTGTATTTTCCAGCATTTAATCATGGCTTTTTAAGTGCAGATTCAATTAGTTGTTTACTACAGTTCAGATTTTTGTCTCTACTGCAGTTTTGGCATTGTAGTTCTGCAGAAGCAAGCCCTTGGGCCTACCACATCCAAACTGTTTAAATGCTTAAGTACACTCGTCCAATTAATGTTCCATCATCTGGGTGATTTTTTTTTTTCCCTACTCCCCTCTGATCCTTCCATTAGTTACTTTAAAACTTGGACCCTCCGTTTTGAGAATTGAGCCTTTTTGTTTCTTGGCCTCCTCTGTTCAAGTATATATTGTGAGAAACACAGTGCTGACCTTACTTGAAGGTAATAGTGCTGAAGAACAGATGTCATTAAGGGCAAAAGAGAAATTTAAAACAAGATTACACATTTAACGTCATTGTTGTATTAAAATAGAATATTAAAAATCTCATTACAAGGTGCTGTATAACTGCATGAATTTATTAAAATGCTTAAGAAAGTCAATAAATTGATCCATAGGAAGTACTGAATTCAAGCCTACATTTTAAAAAAAAACAAAGGGAAACAGGATTTGCAATTTTATTTACCCGTAGGATAATTGTGTCTGTAATGGAAGTGTAAATATGTCTTTTCCACTCCATCTCTTTTCCTTTTTAGGTTTTTGCTCGATCGAGCATCCACAGATCATGATCACATTTTACGGCAAATTGACCCAGAAATGTTGTCATCTCCTAGCTCCCCAGCTGCTTTTACATCTGACGACTCGTGGACCATTTCTTCCAATAAAGACTTTGCAAATAGACTGTCACTTAGTGAAATACTAAGCAATATTAAAGCTTGCCGATTACGGCACTTTCAGCCTCGGTTAACCCAGCTTCAGGACAATGATAATTGCTGTACTTCCAAAAAATTAGGGCAAAATGTGAACAAAAGGAGAATTCCAATGTCTTCTATTTTATCGTCAAGTACCATGATCACCAGCAGGAATAGGATATCTGGTAAGTTGGGTAGTTCGTTTTCATTCTTCATTCCCATGTTTTCTGAACTGTTGATAGCTCATTGTCTCATGAGAGTCATCGATTGTGGAAACAAGCCTTTAGGCCCAATTTGCTCATACTGACACTCGTCCTACCTACCAGAGTTTGGCCTATATTGCGCTAAACCTATCCTATCCATGTATCCGTCCTGATTTTTTTCAGACAAGTTGCAATAGTATTTGCCTCAACCACCACCTCCAGCAGCCTGCTTCACACACTGGCTATCTCCCCCTCCCCAACCCCCTTTAAACCTGTGTCTTCAAGTTACTGATTTCCCATTCTCTGGCAAAATATTTTGTGTTAACCTCATCTATTTCTCATATAATTTTGTATATTTAAGATCACCTCTCTTCCCCCCCCACCCCACCCCCCCCCCCCCCCCGCCAAGCTGCGCTTCAAGAATCAAGCACTTGCCTGTTCAACCTCTCCCAATAGCTCAGGTACCTGAGTCCTGGTAACATCCTCTTGTATCTCTGCACCATCTGTAGTTTGACTACTTCTCTCCTGCAGCACAATATTCTGAATAGGGCTTCACCAATGTCTTGTACAAGTGCATCAGGTACTATATTCCACACTCTGACAAAGGCCAATGTGTTGAAAACTTTTTTGACCACCCTGTTTACCAGTGATGCCACTTTCAAAGTACCTAGTATCTGCACTCCTCGATCCCTCTGGTCTCCAACACTCCCCAGATCCCTATCATTCACTGTGTAGGTCCTAGCCGTGTTAGACTTCCTAAAATTCAACACCTCACATTTATTTGTGTTCCATGTGGCCCACTTTCCCTGCTGATCAAGATCCTGCTGCAATCTTTGGGAACTGCCTTGATTATGTATAATTCCAGACACTTCAGTGCTATCTGGAAACTTTCCAATCATACCATGTATTTTTTCATCCAAATCATTAATACAGATGACAAACAGCAATGGGCCTAGCACCGAAACCTTCAGCACACCTGCTGCATTTTTTTTTAATACGACGTTACGCATTGTCTCAAGAAGACGACCAATGCCCATAAGGATCCCCATTACCCTGGTCACAACCATTTCTCATTCCTACCCTCAGGTAGAAGGTATTAGATGTTACAGTAACTGCTTTAACAAGGTCTCCACTTTAAACCACAGAAATCTTGCAATGTTCGTTGTAATGCTCAAATGTTAAAGTGTGATATTGCTCTCCATTGCTTCATTGAATGTTGTACTTGTGTTTCATGATTATAAATGCATGCAGGAATGCATGTAATTCACTTCAGAAATATAACATGGTCATTGAGCAAATATTTTTGAATTTTCTGAATTTTTTCCTCCACTCTGTCCTTGACTAATCTTACAAAATATCCATTAAAGGTTGCTTGTGTTCAACTAATATTATGAGATAATGATATTAAGATATTTACTTAACAGGTGGCATAACAGAAGAGCAGTACCATACTCATCAACAGCAACTTGTTCAGATGCAAAGGCAGCAGTTAGCACAGATGCAACGACAACATTCCTCAAATGTGTCACATGGAAGCTCACAGGTAATATAGGCATGTAATGCGCTGTGCTATTGGAAGTGACAAGAAGGATGTAATGTCATAACTACATAAGTTGAGGAATCCATCAAGTGCAGTACAAGTTGAATGATAGTGTCTGTATCTTAACATCTTCAATGCTGAAAACTCAGATGGACATCATTCATCGTAGGCATGTAACATGATAACAGTGCTGTATCCTGATATGGAACATAACCAACTTAAAATTAATTTTAAAACTTCTGTTTGATCATTTAATTTGAGATATTTTTTCTTACATTTTGGTTCTTTAAGGTCCCTCCCGAATGAAAGTGCATCTAAAACGTGCATTTATATAGGTAAATGTAGTGAGACGCCTATTGAGTCCTCATGCAAGGTTTCTTTTTAAATATTTTTGATGTTTTTGAAAAATATACATAGTAACATTTTAAATATAAAATATATTAAACTTTTCATGCAAGTTCTTGACTTCAGAGACTTAACTTTTTGGGTCACCTGTGCTGTAATAGCATTGTGCTAACCACTACCCTAACCATGCCACACTAAAGAATCCAACTTAAAATGAACTATGTTATCTGAAAGTCACCATAAAATATATGATCTATTTTACTGAATAATGTTAGTCAAAAAATCCTTGTGTTGGTACACATTTCCTTATATGTACAAAATAGAAATAATGTAGAAAATGTAATGGCTTATTGATATTTTTTGCTGATGGAATTTACTAATTGTTGCGTTTTGTGCGTTAGCATTGGGATTGTTTGGAGGATGTGCGATTTTTTTTATTTTTTTAATATATATATGTAAATTTGGTTATTGTTACTGCATTTGAAAATAAGTTGGCGCTTGTTCCTCCCACATTTGATTCAGAATCAAGTTCCACTAAATTAGAGACTGTTGCTCCAGAGCAGTAGGCACAGTGTTGATCTGTCCATCTTTCAAATGACATACTAACCTGAAGCCCAATCTTCCCATTAGTACAAAACACTCTGGCACATTTTGGAAAAAAACATCATTAGTAATCTAACTATCTTTTATTCTAGAATTTAGATTCCGACAATAGATCATCTGTTCCTCACTAGCTTTTTGTTTGAAGAAATTTGCTGCATTTACTCAACAATGACTACATATCAGACATGTGTTAATCATGAATTATTTTGGGAGATTGAGGCTGTGAAAGGAACCATAAGTGTTAGGTTTTTTTTGTATGTTCAAGGAATATGGATGTTATTGGCAATGGCATAATATGTTGTCTATCCTTAATTACCCCCAAACATTGGGTCCAGAATTGCACAAAGTTCCAGTAAGGGCAATAACTATCCTTCTCTGGAAAACATCAGTGAAGCAAATGGATCACTGACATTCTAATGGTTTCCAGGCTACTGTTACTGAGACAGGCCAATTTGTTTCAATTTCTTGGCAGGGCAGACTCAATGGGCTGAATAGCCAATTTCAGCTCCTGTGTCTTATGGTCTTGCTTAATTACTTCCCACATGCTACAGCGAAATCTGTGAATGAAAACCATTTACTAATCAAGCAACTAAATCTCTATACCATTCTACAACTTTGTGGTTGCCCCTTGATAAATGATCTCCATTAAAAAAAATTAAATGTAAATTATTTTGCATGTTACAAAGCACAAATTGTACTTTCCTGTTTAAATATTGAATTACTTGACCTTTTAAGCATTTTAATCAAGTAATAGAAAGTTGCAGAGATTTCACTTGAATTATTTTCTATATGTTGATTATTGGGACTCGGCTGATGTTAGTGAAGGAAAACGTAAGAGGCATCAGGTTTTCTCCATATTCTTAACTGGAATAGTTTGCTGAAAAAAATATTGCACCTGGGACATGTTGGAAATGAGACTGCAGATGTGAAAATTTGGAGCAAAGGTTGAGCTGCTAGAGGAGCTCAGCAGGTCAGGCAGCATTTGTAGAGGTAAACAGTAATGGGGTCTGGGAGGGATGGGGGGAGGGTAGTCAGAGGACCTGAATGGATTCAGAAAGAGAAGAGAAATGAAAAGAGTTGGCTGAGATTAGATTATATTTAGGATTGAAATTTTGGATGTGGGAAACTGAACTGAAGTTGTCTCCCTCCATTTCCTGTGGCTGGCGCTTTTTTCTGGAAAATTAATTTCTGAAATATCTTTTCAGGGATCCAGAATATCTGACTACTCTTCAAAAACGCTAGATTCAGCTAGTGCGCACTTTGCAGCATCAGCTGTTGTTAATGCTCCTGGACCAAGTCAGGCAGAAGTTTCCAAGGATGTTGCAGGTCAGACTGCAAGCGTCAATGGCATTGTCCAGTCTGCAGGTGAGACTAAAGTATTATTGGCTATGGAAATCTTACTATAAATATGAATGAATTCGGGGGGAGAAATAGTTCTTGGTGTATTTGTCCTGTGTAATCCAATAGTGATTTGTAGTTGGTATTGCTGTTTGCTTGTTATTAAGAGTAAGGACCTTGCAGTTGAATAGATAGTTGAACTAATTATGTATTTCATTGTTTAGTCGAATTCAATTATCTTTCCAATAGTGGTCTTCTCATGTTGCATGTAAGAAGATACCATTTTTGGAGGAATGGCATGTATTCATATTTTATTTTAACAACAATGTCCAAAAATTCCCTGACATATGTCTAAGTTCGTTCTAATTGACCAGTCAGATCTCGAAATAGTCGCGTTGGATGTATGTTAGCATGGCATGTAGTTCCCATGCTATCAGTCTCCACACTGAACCCATTGCCCCGCACTCTCCTGGCAGCCCACTTTCCGTCCCCAAACTCACCCCACTCCCCTGCACTCTCCCGACTCCCCATTATTCCTGTACAGCATTCTTTTATCCTGAGAACTGAGAGAAATGCTCTGATGTACACAATGCCGGGATATTGTCTGACCATCACTATTATACACATGCAACCATTAGCACTGGTGGATGTACGACCAAGTGAAATGTTTATATTTACATATTTTTTCTTCATTTTAAAAAAAATTGTAGTTTTTTTGGACATATGTACAGATGGTCATGTCACATAGGTCATATGTAGGGGAGAGGTTGTATTCATTGTCTATCAAGAACACTGCAGGTGGCATGTATTTGTAATCCTTTAACCTAATGCAAGAAGTTGAGAACAATAATTAACCATTGTCATTGGAAAAGAGCAGGACAGTGCAGATATTGATCACGTCTGATGTTAAACTCAATCTAATGGAGGAGGGGTAGCAACTGTTCTTGAACCTGGAGGTACGAGTCTTGATGACAGCATCAAGAACAGAGCGTGTCCTGGATGGTGTGGATCTTTGATAATTGCTGCTGCTCTCCGATGGCAGCACCCATCTAAATTTCCTTATGGTGGGGAGAGTTTTGCCTGTGATGTACGACCTTTTGCAGAGCTTTACTCTCAGAGATATTAGTGTCCCTATGCCAGGCCATGATGCAGCCAGTCAGCATACTTTCCACTACACATCTGAGAACTTTTGCCAAGGTTTTTCATGTGGTGTTATTGTTGTAACGAATTACACAGTCGTAGGTGTAGAGAAGGGGGCTAAGAATGCAACGCTGCGGTGCTCCGGTACTGTTGGAGATTGTGGATGAGATGTTCTTACCTATTCTCACTGATTGTGGTCTGGAGGTGAGGAACTCCAAGATCCAGTTACACAGTGGGGAATTGAGGCCCAGCTCTTAGTTTGCTGAATATGGGGTTGGTCAAGTTTTATTACTTGAATTTGAAATGTTTAGTTACAAGTTCCTGTTCATTTGTTCCATGATCATGATACAGGGCAGGTTTTCAATTCTAGAATTTGGAAATATTCTTCACACCTTTAACGAACAGAATTCAACTGATCCTAAACCACTTTTTTTTTAAATGTCTAGTTACATTTTTTTATGATCGTTAGCATGTTAGCAGAAACTTGGAAACTAGTCTCTCTCATTGAAGCAATGTGTCATTTTTAGTGGCTGTGATTCCATTTCTTTCGTCTGTGTAACTTGAAGCTTACTAATTTGTATTTTTGTTTTGGTCATGTGCAAAACTGATGCTCACTGCCCATAACATTGACTGGATTGGTTTCAGAACTAAGGGGATTTCAGCTCTAAGGTTAGGCAGAATAAACCTTTTCTTGAGAATGTAAAGTTAAGAAGAGATTTTATGGAGATGTGCCTTAATTATTTGAATTCTGAACCAACTGACAAAGGAAGTGATATGTAATTAACATCCTTTAAAAAGCTTATGGACAGGTACTTTGATAGGAAAGGTGTAAAAAATGATGGCCTAATGCAGGCAAATAAAATCAGCATAGATGGGTGTCACAGTTGGCATGGATGAGGTGGACAAAAAAGGTTGTATCATTATGGGTTCAGATAAGATCAATTAAAATAACTGTTCCCATTAGTGGATGATACAAGAACCAGCATCTGAGATACAAACTCATGAATAAAAGATGTCAATATTAGGATATCTTGCTCTTGCTCCTAATTGTGTTAAATGCAGCCCAAAATCCATTTTGATGACTATTACCCAGGAGCACTAACTTCTACTGTGATGAAATGCTTTTGAGAGGCTGGTCATGGCCAGAATTAACACTTACCTAAGCAAAGATCTGGTCCCACTGCAATTTGCCTATCGTCACAATCGCTCCACAGCAGATGCAATATCGTTAGCTCTCCACTCAGCTCTGGATCACCTTGAAAGCCGCAATTCATACATACGGCTGCTCTTCGTTTGTTGGCAGAATCACAACCAGCAATGAGGAAGCGTGCAGGAGGGAGATGGATCAGCTCTTTGAGTGGTGTCTCACCACCAATCTTGCACTCCATGTTAACAAAACCAAGGAGATGATTGTGGACTTCAGGAGGAAATCAGGGGTACATGACCCGGTCCTCATCAAGGGCTCAGTAATGGAGAGGGTCAAGATCTTCAAATTCCCAGGTGTTAACGTCTCCAAGCATCTGTCCTGGAGCCTCCATGTTGATGCAACCACGAAGAAGGCTCGCCAGCGGTTGTACTTTGTGAGGTGTTTGAGGAGATTTGGTATGTCATCGAAGATTCTCAAAAACTTCTACAGGTGTTCCGTGAAGAGCATTCTGTCTGGTATGGAGGCGCCAACTTTCAGGACAAGAATGAACTCCAGAGAGTTGTTAACTCAACCTGTGGCATCACAGGTACCAGACCACTCCATCGAGGACAACCACATGAGGTGATGTCTTGAAAAGCAGTCTCTATGCTTAAAGACCCCTCTTCACTCTGCTACCATCAGGGAAAAAGTTGCAACAGCCTAAAGACAAGCCCTCAGTGGCACAAGGACAACTTCTTCCCCACTGCCATCAGATCCCTGAATAATCAATGAACCAAAGACACTGCCTTACTTTTGTGTCCTTTTTGTTAATATTTATTGTTGTAAGGTGGTTTATAATATGAATGTTTGAACTATGATATTGCCACAAAGCACTGAATTTTCATGACTTGTTAATGACAATAAATTCTGATTGTGATTAAAATACACCCAGAAGTGTCAGGATGCAAAATCTTTGTTGTCCTGTGTAATCTATTTTTAATGTTCACCATTACTAATACCAGTATTTTATTCCATACTAAATTTATATTCAATTTTTACAGATGCCTTGGGACAGAAATTCCTGACCACTGATCATTAATCTGGGTGTCTAGATGTGAATGTGGCAGCAATGATTAAGTTGCCACACTGGGTTACTTTATGCATATTTGACAGTACAATGAATACTGGAATTGGGAATCTTGTGCACATTACCTTCACGTGGAATATCACAATAGACAATGTCTTTTGTTATGCAGCATATTTGTAAATTTGTTTTAAATGTATATAATGTTTCTGATAACTTGGACAATTTGGCCATCGGAGAATAATATTGCAAAACCAGAAAATGGGAAATAAAAGTCCAAAAGCAGCAACTGAGGAAAGAGAAACAATTAATGTTTCAAACATTCATGGATTTTTGGCTACTGATCTCAAAAATCACATTGAAATGATCCTATTACATACCATTTTTAGATATAACCTGTTTTTGTGATTTTCTGTCATAATTTAAGTCTATTGGCATATTGACCACAAAGCAAGTTGTTTTGGTCAGTCCAAGCATGCCTGTGCATGAACTCCGTACAGGTGATATGCAAATTTAGTCTTGTAGACAGACTATAAAAGAAGCTCACATTTATAGAGGCTGTGCATTACATTGGTATAAATTGAATGCATGTTGATGCACATGTTTTTAGCTTAGAGAGGATACTTAACAATAGCATTTATTGTCCTCAGGAAGATTCAATACATCAGAAATGTCTTGTCAACAACAGCTGCAATACATTGTTACATTTGTAGCGAGTATACGCTTAAGGCTCAAAAATGCAGTGTGACTGCACTTATCATGAAAGCCTCTGAACTCTACTTTGGTTGTAAAATTGGTGACCAAGACAAACCCTGGCTCCTCACATTTGTTGTGCAACATATGGAGTGAGCATGAGAGTTTGACTCAGAGGTACGCGGAAGTCTGTGCCATTTGCAGTCCCGATGATCTGCCAAAAAACTGAAGGATTACGTGATGGTCTGTTACTTCTGTATGACTGATAAATCTGACTTCTCTGCAAAAAGTAAAAAATCTATTGAATACACCGATCTGCCTTCAGCCATGAGTCCACTGCCGCATGATGACAGTTTTACTGTTCCAATGCCATCAGGGACATGGAGCCAAGATGAGGCAGATAAAGATAGCACAATGCTTAAACTAGATGTGGAAAACGACATTGATCCAGATGTTGAACCGTTTGTGCCTCTTTATCCTCATCTGTTAACACAGCCAGAATTAAATGACCTAGTCAAGCAAAAGCAGAACTACTTAGTTCAAGACTGCAAGGATGGGGTTTGCTGTCACCAGGTATGAAAATTTCTACCTTTCAGAGCTGTCAAGAACATTTGACAAACTTCTTTATGCTGGTTGATACCTCTTTTCTACACTGACATTGATGTGTTGTTCATGGCTTTGGATTGTGTGTGCGACCCACTGCAACAGTGTCTTTATAGATAAAGTTAAGCCTAAATTCTGCCCAGTTATACAATGGCAATGTGTACCCTTCAGTACCCATTGGCTATGAACCACATATGAAAGAAACCTATGATAACATGAAACTGTTGTTGAAATGCATATCGTACAAGAAGAACATCTGTGGTGATCTAAAAGTATTGGCACTGCTTCTTGTAATGCAGCTAGGATATACAAGGTACTGATGTTTTATTTGTGAATGGGATAGCCATGCTGTAGAATCACATTAGCTTAAAAAGATCTGGCCACTCCGTAAGCTTTTGGTTCCAGGTCAGAAAAGTGTGATACATAAACCACTTGTTGACCTAACAGATATTTCTGCCTCCTCTTCAATATAAAACTCGGATTGATGAAAGGTTATGTGAAAACAATGAACAAGGAAGGTGATGCATATCACTATTAGAGACAAATGTTTCCAAGAATAACTGATGCCAAGATATAGCAAAGCAGTCCACAAATCAGATACGTTATCAATGACAAGGTGGTTTAAAGAACTGCTCTCGAGACTGGAGAAAATAGCATGGAAGGCATTAAGGCATGTCGTTGAGAATTTTCTTGGCAACAACAGAGCACCAAACTACATCCAGCTGATGGACAACCAGGTTCAAGCAGACAAACCATGAGGTGCAACATGTCACTGAAAATTCATTTTCTGCGTTCACGCTTGGACGTCTTTCCTGCTGATCTTGGTGCCGTCAGTGAGGAACACGGTGAAAGGTTTCACCAGGACATTACAACTATGGAAAAGTGATATCAGGGCAACTGGAATCCATCAATGCTGGCCTAGTATTGTTGAACACTGACATGAGCAGCATCAGATGCTGAAGAAAAATACATGATACAGCAAATCTGAAATTAACTATGTGTTCATCTTGAAGTAATCCCCAATTTTTTTTCAGGCAACAAGCCTTTTTGGAAAAAAAAATGCTGTCCCATGTAATTTTCAATGAGATCTCTTGTTCTTCTTGACTGGCTTAGGTGCAAATGAAGTTTGTTCCTTTTTTTTAATTTTTAGTTTTTTGTAATTCTTTATTTATCGCACTATGAACCATATCAACCAGTATATTTACAGATGCATCTCTTTAAATATTCACAGTGACATTTTCTCTTTTTTTCCCCATCCCTCCCTTCTCCCTTCCCAACCCCCTCCAAAAACAGTAAATATTGAACATATAAAATACAATAAAACAATATCTTTATTCAAAAGGAATACAAACAAAAAAGATGCATCATCTACTTACTCACATTAAATCTGATCGTGTTTATCTTCTTATCATTTTAGGTGATGGTGGTCCTAGGCCTGCTCTTTCTATTATGTTCCATATATGGTTCCCAGGTTTTTTCAAACATTGTAACTTTGTCTTTTAAATTATATGTAATTTTTATTTTTCCAATGGGATACACTTAAACTTGGTTATATATTCCGTTAATGTTTATCGTCATATAGTCCCGCAAGGCCATCTTGTATCTTTATTTTCACTTCTTTTCCACCTCTTCGCCACCTCCATCCCTTTTCTTCCATTACTGTTTTTTAAGTTTTCCTTTTTAATCTCAATATAGGACAACGCACTTAAGACATGAAATACCCCAACAATCCCCACAAGCAATAACCCTTTAACCGCAAATGAACCTCCCCTTCTTGGATTGCCCCTTGTCTCTTGATGACAACCACAACTCCCCTTTCCATTTGGTTTGCGAACTTGCTCGCAAGCGTCGACCAATTGATGAAGTTTGTTCCTCTAGTTAGTACTGGGTCTCCATCTGGAGGTAGAGAAGACCAAGGATGGACTGGTTGGTGTGGGAAGGGAAGTTGCAATGGCATGCAACCAGCAGTTCAAGGTGGATATTGAGGTACATCTGTTTATGGAATTATGGAATCTGCTGCAGCCTTCTAAACTATACCCTTTCCTGTGAAGAGAGCAGATTGTACACAATACTGACATGATCTCATTAAGGTCCCATACAATTATTCTTGTTCTAAAATCTCCTTGTCGTCTATTTGGTTTCCTTAACTCCTTTTAGAGTGCATGTTGGGTTTCGGTCACTTGTGCAAAGGGTACATCAACGTACTGTCATCTTTCATTATTAAAAGAAATTCTCCGCTATTTGTGCACCAAAATAATAACTTCCAACTTTTCCACCTGCCCACTGATTCACTTTGTTGTTTATGCTTTGAAGACTCTCTGCTTCTGCTCATAATTTTATTTTTATGTTTATGAATGAAAGTGGAAGATGGGCACTTACATTCTAAACGGCTTATTTGAATTAATCAGTGACAAGATTAAAGTGAATTTGTACACCTACTCAAAGCATTTAGATGCTAGCTAGTGGCACAAATGGATAATGGTTTGGACTGCACCTGGGGATGTAGTTCTGGCAGTATCAACAAATCACAGTGACATTGGTGACTTGGTTAATTTAACCATTTTTTGTAAATCCCTTTTTACCCTTCTCTGATTTGTGAAGAACACTCCAGATATTCTTATTGCATTAAATACTTAAATTCCCTGGTCTGTGTGGCTTCATCCAGTAAACCTTTTCTATACCTTCCACAAGAGTTGAAATACAATTTTTCAGGAACTAAATATGTATTTATTGTTACGAGCCCAGAAGACCCCAAAACCCAGCAGCAATAGATATTTACTAAGACCAATGGTTACTTAAACAAAAGTTGCTTTTAATTATCTTTAAACATGAAAACAGAATCATACTTTAACTTATCACTATCGACTGAACTAACCTAACTTAACCCCCCCTTCTAATTCTAAGTGCGAATGTATCCAATGTGTGTGTAAGTTCAGAAAAGTTCTTCTACAGGCACTTCTTATACTGTGCACAGAATTTAACATTTATAAAGTTCACCAGGCTTTGGTTTCTCCCACTTTAACCATTTGGGCGATCTTCCCCTCATATTAAAACAATCTAGTTAAATCCATAAATTGCACGAATGGCAGCGAGGTCAACACCTTTTACAGCACCAGCGATTGAGACCGGTGTTCAAATCCCATGCTGTACGTTATCCCTGTGTCTACATGGGTTTTCCCCGAGGGATCCAGTTTCCTCCCATTGTTCAAAACGTAGGTTCATTGTGTGTATACTGGGACTCGTGAGCCGAAATGGCCTGTTGTTTTGTCGTATGTCTATATTATATTTCCTCAGTCTTCATGTGTAAGAACCTATTTTTAATTGACTTTAATTCTTAATTTTATAGGCGCCTACCGAAATCTTCAACCTGCGAATGTTACTTCATCCTCAAGCCCAGGATTATCTACTGTTCAACTTATAAGAACTGTTAATCGCACCTCAGCAAATCATATGTTTCCTGCAATACGCACAAGCAGTCCCCAGTCATTTAATGTGAACAATTCCTGCATAGGAACTGCTGTGCATCTGAACAGTATGAATGTGGTTACTCCTGTCAATGTGCATCTTAGTGCAAGGACTTCAGCACCTTCTCCTTCTGCCTTAAAGCTGGCTACAGCTGCTACCAGCCTTGACAGGGTGACAAAGGTGACCCCCAGTAGTGCCATCAGTAGTTTGGCTAGGTAAGTAAAGATGTAAAGCACTTAATGAGGATGTAATTAGCTTCTGAAAGTGAACGACTTCTGGTGGTCTTTCTTGATTGTAAATGAATAAGCCTTGATCTGAGTGTGATTACTGTGAAAATGTATTGATTTTGGAGTGTTTCATTGTGGATCCATTGTCATGGTCACCATAAATACAAAGAAACAGACTTATCTAGCTACTGAGACTTTAGGTCTTTTCATTTCAGGCTTCTGCCTGGAGACCAGCTACAAGAGCAGATTGAAAACTTAAAACTTGCCTTTCAGACACCAGCCTTAAAAGGCTGCCCCAGTGTTGTATTTGTTGAGTGGCACCATGTAGCACCATCCAGAGCCAATGGAGGCAGAGCTTCGGCACCACCCATCATAAATACGTGGCAGAGCAATGGCCATCTTCCTTTCCCAGAACAGTTCCTGCTGCGTTTGGGTGGGGGGGGGGGGGGGGATTATGGGTTGGGAAGATGGCCGTTGCTCTGCCATGTTCTGAGTGCAGAGTGGCTCAGTGAGGCTGTCTTGTCCCACACCAGCCTCCGCCGACAGCTCCTGCTTCCCTGCCGACAACCCCCGCTGCCCTGACAGCTTCCACCTCCCACCCCTGCCTTGAAGGGGTCATGGAGGGGGAAGGGTGAGTGGGGAGATGGGTCGTGTACTGACAGCATCATCAGTTCTCCCCTAACCAGCAGCTTGCAGCGGCCGTACCTTCAGGTCAGGCAGCGGAGCTCAGTGCTCTGCCGATTATCCTTCCCCGGGAAGGGTTGGAATTAGCGCCTCGGAGCCAGCCACAGCACATGCGGAAAGGTACGTCTTTAGGCGTAAGGGCGAAGAGCCTCCGCCTTTACAGACGGGTGTTTTTCCCTCCTTGAAAGTGCATATTGCTAACCATCCTATACCACCCATTTACACTGATCCGATACATCCATTTTTCCCCCAGATTTCCATCAGCACCCCTTCCTCCTTGCCAGATTCTACCACTCATCTTGATACAATGGGGCAATTTAAAGTGGCAAGTTAACCTACCAACCTGATTGAAATTTTTGGAAATTATTGAACGATTCGGATTAGATGATTTTTTTTTGGTTTGAAATTATTCCATTTACAAAAAAAAAACGGGAGAATCCAGAACCTGGAGGTTACTATTTAAAAGTAAAGGTTGCCCATTTAATACTGAGAAGAGGATTCATTTTTTTCAACTAAAATCTGGAACCTTTTGTTTTTAAGGAAGAATTAGCTTATTGATGAATGAAAAGTTGGTGGAATGTCTGTTTTCATTTATAATCAAATCACCCTCAATCCTCTTGAATGGTGGAATGAGCTAAATGGCCTACTTCAGTTCCTCATTCATACGCTTGTGTGAAAATTAATTGTCAATAGAAATAGAAATCAAAAATTAAAATGTCGGAATCATTTTAAAGTGGACATGTTTAACGTGTTTTTATTTTTAATAGATTATGCTCTATGGGTGAGTATTATGGTTTTTTTTAAATTAAAGATGGTTTATTTTCTTGTAGGGAGAGCAGTGAACCAGAGAGATTATTGAATGGTATTACAGACAAGACGATGGCCATGGAGGTGACATAATGACGTCTAAAGCACTTCATCTAAGACATACAGTGATGGAAATTTGTATTCCAGAATAAATTTGAAATCAGGCGTCCAGTGGAATGCAATTGCTAGATGTGGACCTGAATAGTGTCATATCCTAAATGTAAAAAAATTGTCAATATATAAATGTAAATTTTGTAAATTTCAGGTGATCACTACCTTGTACAATAGTTTATTTGTATCATCATATGTATTTCTGTTACTTGAATACTAGATATTCATCATGCTTTGCACTTGAAATTACAACAGAATGAAAATGACACAAAACTGTGGGATCATGAGCATGAACATGGGATCCTTTTGTCACTTGTTTTAACTATTTATTTTGCCATGTTTACATTTTGTAACTTGTACAAATCAACTTTGTGCTTAAAAAAAATTTAAAGATATTTAGATAGGCCATGTAAATCCTTGTCATTTTTTGTACATTGTAAAGTTTTCACTCAATTTTTTTTCTCAAATTGAATAGATTGATGTTTGGTAAATATTAAGTGACATTTCTTTATCAGACATTTAAGTCAAGACAAAAAATAGTATTTTCTATTGTTTTGGAGGGTGAGGGTAGTGAAACAGAATTGAAGATTGTTGACTTCCATTTTGCTCCTTTTCCTGTGACTGCAAGGCAAGTAACAGGTTAGAAAGACTGTCTGACTTTTATGTTTGGACTATGGTGTTTTTATGAGTTTATACAATTACTATTGCATAGGCTTTTTCAACAGTATTAGTATTGGAATGTTAGTGTCAGCACTACATCAGACAACTTCCTTGTTACTTGATCTTGTTAAGTGGAAAAAATTGCAGGGAAATTAAACATACATATCAGAATATCTGTTTGGTCTAACATTATTTCCCAGAACAAAAGGTGTGTTGCTGTCATAAAGCTGACAAAAGTAAAGAACTGTTGTAAAAAATATTACTGGTTTTGATCCAACTGAATCTAAAAGTAAAGATACTCATTCCTACAGATTTACAGGAAAGATATTCATGTAACTTGATTCTTTTAAATACATTACCTGTCAGAAATCTGCATTTGTTTCTGGAAAAGGGTGAAACGAATATAGTGGCATCGGTGATATTTGAGAAAAGGGTATGGGGTTTCTAAAGGTATCGCAGCTGGGGTGAAGCTGCATTCAAATTTCTGGGCAATGCCTGAAAATTAAGTGTCTGAATTAATTGGTATCATCACATGCAGGTAGATCCAGAACAGGTTTCATGATCATTAACTGGAACTGATTGATATGTGATGGTTGCAGAAAACTGCCATTGATTGAAGTTGGTCATTTAAGCAACAACCTGGGAAACAATTGTGGCTCGGGATTGTTGATTGCGGTTAGTCTACATTCTTGTAGCAAATGCTGGATATATGAAAACATGTGATTATATTTCAACAGCAGAATGGACCTCTGATTAATAACAAAGTTAATATTAAAATCTGGTGACTTGGCCAGTTTTGGAGGGGAGTGCATTTGAACCTGCTTAAAATATTGCGAAATCAAAAGTTGCACCAGGTTCAAAATTTTGCATCTTCACATTTTCATAATTTTTTGCTGGTCTCTGGCTCAAAAATCATTGCTTATAAAACATTACAGCCCAGTTATGTGACCTTTAGCCTATGATATTGTGCTGACCTACATAAAGATATTCCACCATCAATAAAACTCTTCCCAACCTCACAGCCCATCACCCTCTTTTACTTACATCCATTTTTTTATTTCCAAGTCCTGAACGTTACCATTGTACTAGCCTCCATCACTCTCGGTGGAAAGAAATAACATCTCTGCTGCCCATAAGAATCCTCTCCAATAGTTTTTCCACTACTGTTGCAGTATTTAGTGGTCAATATTTCCCAGGATTCTTCCTGTTACCTTTCTTGAACAAGGTAATACATTTGCCATCTAATTCTCCAATACCATTCCTGTAGTCAGGGAAGACTTGAAGATCATTGCAAAGTTTCCACAATCTCTTCCCATAGTAACCAGAGGTATATCCTCAACATTCCCGGGGAGTTTTCTATCTGAAAACCTTTAAGAAGCTCCAGCACTAACTCTTAACCACTACAAACTGCAGAACATTTGCCTGTTCTACACTGAGCTCAAATTCACCCTCTCCCTGGCAAAGTATTAATCAAGAACTTCCCCTATCTCCTCTTTCTCCACATTGCCCTCTTTATCCCTGAGTGGTGCTACCCTCACTCTAGTCATCATGTTCTTTACATATGCATGGAATGCCTTGGAGTTTTCTGTAATCCTACTTGCCAAAGCCTTCTGGTTCCCCCTTTCAGCTCTTTTTCTGTCCTTTTAAGTTCTTTCCTGCTGACATAATTCTCATGAGCCCTTACTAATTTTTGGTTTCTAGACTTTTATGAATGCTCCCTTCTTTCTCTTGACTAAATGTTCCACCTCTCTTGTCAACCATGGTTCCTTTACCCTATTAGCCATTCCCTCTTGCAGTGGGACATACCTATCCAGAACTCTGCGCAAGGTGTCCCCTCAACATTTCTGCATGAAATCTTATACGAGCATCTGTCTAATCTACTCGCCCATGTCCCTACCTAATTCCATCATAATTAACCTTTCCTCAATCTCATCTGCTCCTATCTTTGTTCATGGTAATGTTAAAGATCAGTCTCCAAAATGCTCTCCCACTAAGATCTGTCACCTGACGTTGGGTTTGCATCTGTTACTCAGTCTCTTGACTGACTCAAAAAAGATCTTCTCTCCAGCATCCCTGGATTTGACAGTATATAGCCTAAAAGATTTCTTTCTGTTATTTAAATGATGGCTGATTCACAAACCAGTAACTTGTATGTAATGTTTGTTTAAAATTAACATTCTCAATATATGAAGTGTCATTCTCTTTAATTGAATACCTCAAAAATCTGTACAGTCAGTCTTGTCCATAAAATTACTTTGCTTCTGTGAATGTGCAGAACATTTTGGTGCATAACATTTTTATATGAAGTGCAATTATGTTTGTAAAATTAAATGCTCTTGTATATCAAAAATATCAATATTTGAACATCATAATATTTTTCTTGATTAAGGGCTTTTTTGTTACACCTGCAGCAGTAAATTGGGACAATGTTTAAAATAGCATGTTGTGCAGCATCTGTGCAGAGAAAATAGATGCTTTCTTACTACACATATGTTTCCTGGCCTGAGTATTTTCAACATTTTATTTTGTTAACTGATTTCTGACAACCTCAGATTTTATATTTCTAGTCCGTAGTCGGAGTGTTGAATGTATCCATGTATTTTCACATAAAATTCCCAGCGATTCATTAAATTGCATTTTGGCATTGGCAAATGAATTAAATTGGAGTTTGTCGCTCAAGAGCATCACAGTTGAAGCTTGCATCGATTTCGTATGTGTGATGACATTTCTAACAGTATGTGCTCAAATAAATTCTCCATGCAGGTAAGAATGTGCTGCATTTTGACAATATAAAAGCATTCTTGAATGTGGTCACAGAATGTCTTCTATTAATGTTGATGACATTACATAGATTTTCCTTGGTAGTTATTTGTTCATTCTTGCTGTTCATCAAATTTTTTCCAGACTACAGAAATATGAACCATTTTCTATCAAAAGTAAATTACAATGCAGAATAATAGCTGTTGGCATGAATGTACTCAATTGGGTCAGTTATAATTTCTTATGAAATGTTTGATCCAGCAACACGAAGAAAATAATAGCCCTAGCAACAACTCACATTTGATTCCTTTTTGAATTGAGGATTTAATATGACTGAGGCAGTTTGAGCAAATAATCTGCATGGATTGATGGATGGAAATGAGCTTGGAGCTTATTCTGACAATATAGACATTATTAAAATGTGCATCTGCTTTTAAATATCCCCATGATTTGCTCAATATAGATCCCTCAACCAAGATTGTGATTTATGTTGCATCAGAAGAAGCAGCGAATTTGTGCAGTGCCATCTCATCAGATGGTATTGTCATACACAGATGATTTTTTATTGATGACCAGGGGATAAATTTGGACCAAGATGCTGGTGTTAATGCTAATCCCACTGCTCCAATATAAAGCCATGTGTTTTACCTGTAACCAAAAACTGAAGCAGCCTCTGTTTAACCTTCCATCCAGAAGGTGCCCATTCCTGCCAAATACAACAAGTAAATTTTAAGACACTTCTGATTCCTGCTCCAGGGCACTGCTCGCGCATTGGATTGTGAGGATTGGGATACCAGCTCATATTACTACCAAGAGAGGGGCACAGTTTATATCGGCACTGTGGACACAGCTAGCAACTCTCCTGGGTATTAAGCTGTGCCACACCGCTGCCTACCACCCACAATCCAATGGCCTCTTTGAGTGCTTCCACTGCCACCTGAAGCCAGCTTTCAAGGCCCATTTAACTGGCCTCAGCTGGGTGGACGAGCTCCCCTAATCTCTTCCACGTTAACCCTCTCAAAATGTTTACTATTCTGAAATTGTTTTTTTGTGAATCAAGGCATATTCATCTTCTAACCTTGCCATTTGCCGCCATGTCTCACTCATCCAAGTATAATTTAATCTCATTTGGACACACCTTTTAATTTCCTCAATTAATTATCGATTTTCTCAATCTGTTAAAATCATTATTTCCTTTTGAGGTGCACCAACGGTCAAAACATAGATTTTCCCAGAGCAAAATCCATACAAGATTTGTTCCATGTTTTCACCAAACTCCTAAATGTTTGTCTATATGCTTCTGGAACCAGCTCATAAGATTTCAATACTGCTTGTTTAACAGTATCATAATTTATCACTTGATCTGTAGTCAAACTAGAGTATGGTATTTGTGCTTTTCCTTTCAATACACTTTGGAGCATAAGAGGCCATTTTTCTTTTGGCCATCGAGCTCTCCTGGGCATCTGAACTACACTCAAGGAGGACCTGCAGGCCTCTATCGCAGAATTGGTGTACAGCACCCCATTAATCCCGCCAGGTGAATTCTTCCCACCATGCCAAGACCGAGGGGAGAGCAAAGTTGCAGAAACTACAGGACAGGTTAGCCTTCA
Organism: Narcine bancroftii; assembly: GCF_036971445.1. Lineage (NCBI taxonomy): Eukaryota > Metazoa > Chordata > Chondrichthyes > Torpediniformes > Narcinidae > Narcine > Narcine bancroftii. The sequence goes on along the minus strand of NC_091472.1, from coordinate 269,182,367 downwards.
CACCACCCTCATACCACAGTCACTGGCCCGGTTCATTCCTCAGGATTTAGTAACCACAGACTTTGTTTTTGTCTGCTGTGGACCCACTCCAATAACCCTATGAGGGGCCCGAACAAAGTCCTTCGCAGCATGAGCAAAACCTTCATGCTGGACATTGGGGGAAAGACAGGAACTGTTCACAGCCAACTGGCTGAAGCCCACACATCTTGACCTCAGCCAGCCAGTCATGCCAGCGCAACCGAAGTGCCAGCCCCACTGCACTCGGGGGTAATGGAATGCTAGAGCCAGTTCTGGAGGGAGGGGTAGGGTTGTGTGGTGGTGCACATTGAGATGCAGGTGAACTGGCTCCGCAATGTTACGACCGCAGCAGCGGAGCATCTGCATCAAGATGGTGCTGCCGAGTGCATCTTCTCCCAAGCTCAAACAGGCCATGCACGCACACTCGGCTTCAATGTGATGTCACTGCCCACATGTGGGCGGGACTTACGGACAACCTTATAATTTAAACTGTTGGAAATGCAAGGGACTAACAGTGTGTGATCTCCTTATTTCACTTCCCTTAGTAGCTACCGTCACAAAGTAACCATTTGTCTTGGTGAATTTCTATTGCTGCTGGGTTTTGGAGTCCTCTGGGCTCATCACATTTGGGGGATCGTGCTTTCAGATCGAAAATTGGAGTTTTGGGATCTTAAATTTTTGGAGTTTTTGGAGTTTTCATGATTTAGTTCATTGGTTTTCACAAGCTAATTTATAGCGTGTGTCTGTGTGTTGGAAAACAACAGCAATGGATGTTAGGACATTTTTTCACAACCATCACCTGCAGAGCAAGAGAAAAGAGGAAATGATGGTCATTGATAAGGCATTAAAACTGAGTGAAGTCAAGCATTAGATGAGGAAAATACAAATACAGATTATAGTGAAATATATAGGTGAGAGAAAATTTGTTGATAAAGACAGATAATTTTCCAGAGGATAGATCTGTTGAATTGCAATTGGAATCGGAGAAATTGAGGGTGGAAGAAGAAATAGAGAAATGGAACGTTGAGTTACAGAAACAACAAAATGAGGCAGAAGAAGCTGAAAAACAAAGAAGAGGATGAAAAATGGAGGAAATATGAGTTAGAGATAGCTGAAAAATGGAGGGAGGAGGAGGAAAGACAAAAATATGACTTGGAGCAGATTGAAAGAGACAAGATTTCAATTAGAGAAGTTAACAATTGAGATGGAAGGAGGTAAAAGAATTGAGGCTGCAACTTCTGGGGAGAGGTGTTTGTCTAGTGGAGAGGTAAATCTAGTTCCTCCTTTTGATGAGGGAGATATAGATACATATTTTCAGCTTTTTGAAAAGGTTGCTGAGAGCTCAAGATGGTCAAAAGAAAAAAGGCCTCTAACACTCCAAAGTGTATTGAAAGGAAAATCACAAACCGCATTCTCTGGTTTGACTGCAGAGCAAGTGGCAAATTATGATTCTGTTAAACAAGCAGTATTGAAAGCTTATGAGTTGGTTCCAGAAGCATACAGGCAAAAAGTTAGAGGAGTTTAGTGAGAACATGGAATGAATCTTGTATGGATTTTGTTCTGGGAAAATCTGTATTTTTTGACCATTGGCGTACCTCAAAAGGAATAAATAATGATTTTGACAGATTGAGAAAATTGATATTAATTGAGGAAATTAAAAGGTGTGTCCCAAATAAGATTAAATTATACTTGGATGAGTGAGACATGGTGGCAAACAGCAAGGTTAGAGGTTGAATATTCCTTGATTTACAAAAACAAACTTCAGAATAGTAACCATTTTGAGGGTTAACGTGGAACAGAACAGTAAGCCTGAAATTAAGTCTGAAGAGAATGTTAAGATGGGAAAGGTCAGAATTTCTGGATTTGTAGGTCATTTTTGTAAGAAACCTGGTCACATTATTGCAAATTATTTAGTGTTGAAAAAGAGATGGGGGGAAAAAGGGTTTTAGCAGAAGCATGGAAGACAGTTGATTTAAAGAGAGCAGATGTTCCAAACTGGTAAGGGTGTCGTGGATGTTTCAAACATTTTATCAGAGGGCTTGGTTTCAGTAAAGGAGGGAGAATCACAGGTTCCAGTTAAATTTCTTAGAGATACTGGGACTGCTTAGTCACTGTTGTTGGAAAATGTTTTAACTTTTGATCAAAAGACTGATACAGGAGAAACGACTTTGATTAGAGGGATCGAAGGGGAGGTAGAGTCAATATCTCTTCACAATGTAGTGTTGAATTAAGAATAAGCTAAAGGACCTGTTGTAGAAGGAGTAATTTCAAAGTTACCCATGCAGGGAGTCTTATTTTTTTATTAGGGAATGATTTGACAGAGGATAAAGTTGGGTCAGTTTTGAGATTAACAAATCAGCCAAGAAAGGATGAGGTTGAAGAGGATTGTGAGCTATATCCTGCATGTGCTGTAACAAGGTATTTGTCTAAGAAAATGATGAAAGCTGAGGAAGATCCAATTGATAGAGACTTGCCCAGTGCTCCTGAAATAGTTTTGAAAGAGCAGGGTAATTGTGAGAGTGAGGATTTCTCTTTGTCAAGGAAAGAGTTAATTCAGCAACACAGGACAGATACAGATCTTCTTGACTTAAGGAATGAAATAGTAAGTGAACAGACATGTTGGTTGTTGACAGGGTTGAGGAAGTTATGGATCATAAAATTATGTAAACGATCTTGTGAGTGAAACCTTAAAGACACCATGATTCCTGTGTGCCTGTCTAACAGCAATTTTGGAAAATCTGGAGGAAAAGTTAGGCCATTTAAAGTCACAAGAACAGATAGAGTTGAAAGAATTGATTTTGAAATATACAAATTTGTTTCCTGATGTGGTAAAAGGGATGTCAGTGATGTATCATGATGTGGGTGTGGGACAGGCAAGTCCCATAAACCAATACCCATATAGAATAAACATTCAGAAGAGTGAAATTATGGATCAGAAGGTGGAATATATGTTGAAAAATGATATTATTAGACCTATGAACTCAGATTAAAGTTCTCCTTGTGTTCTGGTACCTAAACCAGATGGAACTTAGGTTCTGTATAGATTACAGGAAGGTTAATTCAGTAACTAAAACAGATGCTTATCTTATTCCTAGAATAGATGACTATATGATAAAATAGGAAAAGCGAAATTTCTTATTAAGGTGGATTTATTGAAGGGTTACTGGTGTGTGCCTTTAACTGAGAGAGGAAAGAATATTTTGGCTTTTGTGACTCCATCCCATTTAATGGAGTATAATGTGTTACCTTTTGGCATGAAATATGCCCCTCCAACATTCCAAAGGATGATTAATTTGATAATCCAAGGGTTGACACATATAGATGCTTATATTGATGTCTTGTTCACAAAAAGTGACACATGGGAAGAACATCTGAGGGAATTGGACAAATTGTTTGCAAGATTATCCAAAGCAAATGTAACTGTTAATTTAGCTAAAAGTAAATTTGGACATGCTACTGTGTCATAGTTAGTATATGTAGTTGGTCATGGCAATGTTGGCCCAATTCAAGCTAAGATGAATGCAATCTCTGTGTTTCCTATTCCCAATGGCAAGAAAATGGTGAAAAAGTTTATAGGAATGGCAGGATATTATAGTAAACTGCAGAAATTTTGATGAAGGTGCTCTTTCTTTAATCAACCTTTTGAAGAAAGGGGAGAAATTTGTGTGGACTAAAGTTTGTCAGACAGCTTTAGAAAATTTAAAGGTGATGCTATGCTATTACCATTTTAAAATCTCCTGATTTTGACAGACCATTTTCTTTAGCAGTGGATGCTAGTGAGGGGGAAGCAGGTATTGTTTTGTTACAAAAACATGATAAAGTTGATCATCCAGTTGCATACTTCTCAAAAAAATTCAATGTTCATCAAAGGAACTATTCCACTATTGAGAAGGAACTGTTGTCTATCATATTTGCTCTGCAGAATTTTGATGTATATCTCGGTAGCACTCAAGAATCAATTATGATATTTACTGACCACAATCCTCTGGTGTTTTTGAATAAAATGAAGAATAAAAACAGAAGATTGTTAAACTGAAGTTTAATATTTCAAGAACAAACCTGCAAATTAATCATATCAGAAGTACAAATAATGTAATTGCAGATTGTTTGTCAAGAAGTTAAAATTGATCATGTATAGAAATATATATACTCTGAACATTGGGTTACATGGTTATAACATGTTATATATTTATTGTTATCTCTTTAGTGATTTTAAAGTCAGTTTAGTTATAACTGAATTTTAACTTGAGTTAAAATTCTTTTGTGAGGGAAAATGTGACAGATTTTGTTATATTGTATATAGATATGTTTTAAAGGAGATAAATTGTGTGGGGGTTTTAGTTAGGTCACACATGGATACAAACACTTCAAAACAGATCTCATTTAAAATGCAAGAGCTCTGCTCAAACCAGACAGTTCAGGCTCCGGGTGCCTTTGCAAAAACTTTGAAGAATGCCTATAAGGACTTCACAAGTAGGTGTTATTTGGACATGCTGTGGAATAATGGATTATTGTTTTGGAAAGCAACAGATGAATGGACTCAGAAGATTGGGTCTGGTGCTGCAGTCTGAGTGCAGTTTGCTGTTTTAAGAGGGTCATGTGGCTTTTTTTTGTGTGTGTGAGAGAGAGAGAGAGAGAAAAAGAATCCAGTGCTACAGACAGCAGCAGCAGCTGGGACTGGAACATGACAAGCTGGCAAGCTTGTGGAAAAACCCCATTTTGAAGATGGGTTGTGAGTTTTTAGTTCAGCCTGGTCAAAGCCCTTATGGTCCATACAAGAGGAGATAGCTGGTTTATTTCACTTAAAATAAGGGAAACAGAAAAGGAACTCTGTGGTGACCTGAAAGAAAAAGGTTATCATCTGGAAATCCCTGATGGGCAAGTTTCTTCGGCAAGACATTGATGTGGCTGATTGAAAGGAATCAGTTTGTGTCCAATGAGCAACAAATCTCTCTCTGAAAACCAACAAGAACCTCCCTGAGTGGTAACCATTTACCTTTCAAGCACCAAAGCCTGGTGAGCTTCATAAATGTTAAATTATGAGCACAGTATAAGAATTGCCTGATACCAGTGAACATGGAGGAGTGAGAAGTAAGATAGGACTGTGAATCAAATAACTTTTCTGAACTTACACACACATTACATACATGTGTACTGAGAATTAGAAGGGGGTTAATAGCAAAAAATTAAAGTTTGATCCTATTTTTATATTTAAAGAAAATTAAAAATAACTTTTGTTGAAGTAACCATTTGCCTTGGTGAATATCTTTTGCTGCTTGGTTTTGGGGTCCTCTGGGCTCATAACAGTACTCAGTTTGCTGAAAACACTTAAACTCATGGGAAAGTATGAAGTCAACTTTTCCCTTGTGGTTTCATAACTTATTCAAGCTGAGCCTTGTGCCATTAACCCTTGCGCAGGTGATAAGCCTGAGTGTCATTTAGACCATAGCCAACCACTTCTGGTTAGATAAACTCTTCCATGATTCCCTTACTTCCAAATACCTTGTAAATCAACACAGTGGTAGAAATGCTGTGGTTCAAAGATGCTTCAGGTGGCTATCTTGAAGAGCTTACGTCTGTCAAACCATTAATGCATATTTAATTTGTGCAGATTTCTTCACAGCCCTGGCAGTACCATGTGCAGGCAACATAAGGTCCATACCAACAGCACAAGTGGGGAAAACAATGAAAGAAGATGCAAATCTGAAAATTTAAACATTTAATATGAATTTCTGATCATGTTAAACATCATGAACACAAAGTTCACCTGGGCCAAGGAATACGATGAGATATTATCTTCACCACGTAAGGGCAACTTCAGAGGAGTGAAAGGATATTCATGATGAGGTTAGACTTGTTTTTTTAATAGTTCCCGATAAGTTTGAAGTGATTACACTCAATAGCTTGGATACTCCTAAAAATTATTTTTGGAAGTGCTTTGATTAAGAATAGTTCTACAAAGGAATATTTGTGCATTTTTAAGTGTTAAAATAAGATATGGTGAAAAATATATTTTTTGCAGTCCAGTGGATACATTGTGATGGAGGTGGGAAAATTTACGATGTTATTTTAATTAGTTATCGTATTGCTCTGTATACTATATCAGAACAGTCATGGTAGCAGTTTTTCACTCCCTTACACGTCTCCAGAATGGAGGACCTTCGCCTTCCCAAGATCGTGTTATATGGCGAGCTCTCCACTGGCCACCGTGACAGAGGTGCACCAAAGAAAAGGTACAAGGACTGCCTAAAGAAATCTCTTGGTGCCTGCCACATTGACCACCGCCAGTGGGCTGATATCGCCTCAAACCGTGCATCTTGGCGCCTCACAGTTTGGCGGGCAGCAACCTCCTTTGAAGAAGACCGCAGAGCCTACCTCACTGACAAAAGGCAAAGGAGGAAAAACCCAACACCCAACCCCAACCCACCAATTTTCCCCTGCAACCGCTGCAATCGTGTCTGCCTGTCCCGCATCGGACTTGTCAGCCACAAACGAGCCTGCAGCTGACGTGGACTTTTTACCCCCTCCATAAATCTTCGTCCGCGAAGCCAAGCCAAAGAAGAAAAAGAAGACATTTTGCATCAATAACTTTTACCTCCAATCTCTATCCAGTCCGTTAACCTACTCATGTATTTGTTGCAAGGTTTTGTCCTCCAAAGCAAAACAAAATTTCCAGAATGTACTAATTCAGTTGCAGTAATGTTATTGAAATAAGGATCATTTTGTTACCACTCAGTGTTGGACAGAAACACTCAGCAGTTTTCAGAATTAGTGGGCCCTTCATCTCATGTCTCATATTTCTAACTAATCTTTCCCAAGTCTTTTATTTTCTGTCTTTATGAGGTAAAGTCCCTCTCTCGCTATGTTTTGTAAAAGGCTGGTTAAATGTCATGACTGTAGCGTCACTGGCGGCAGAGCTATGAAAGAAAATGCCTGACTCAGGTTGAGATGAGCAGGAAAACTCTTTTATTCCCTTTCCAGCCAATGTTTTATGTCTCAAGACTGTAAGTGACAGCATGAAACCCCTGCCTCGTTTCTTGGTTTGCGGGCTTCATCCCTGAAGTGGAGGGGTTCCAGTTCCATATTAGTGTGGACCCACGGGATGCATGGTCAGCTGCCATTACGGGGAAGATTTGTGTCTGAAACCCCACCCCCAGATGCCGCAACAGTAACACCACCCCCCCCCCCCCCCAGAATCGAGCCCTGGTACGATGGTTTGAGTCAGGGCGACCAGGGCAACGTGGCGTTGGAATTGTCACTGGCTCAGTAGTGTCCACAAGAGTGGGTTTGAGCTAGTCCCTTGTATACAGCTTGTGTTTGCCACCAATGTCCATCAGCAGGGTGGACCTGTTTTTTAACACTTTGTAACGTCTGATGTAGGGATGCTGCAGCTGTGTCTCCTGTGTCGGGCGGTAGTCAAACCGCTACAGCTAAATTATAGTTCTCAGTTATAGCCCTAAGGCTGTAGCTCGAATCCGCTGGAGAGGTAAAAAAGACCCACACACACTAGTAGAGTGTATTTGACACTGAGTTTATTCAGCGGCACCTCTGCCTTTTATAGTCAGCTTGGCTGCATCATCACCAGGGTGTGGATTGGTTACCTCGGATGCCTGGGCCCCGATTGGGCCCCCTGCCATCCACCGGTGGTGATTGGCCAATTTCACCACCCTTCCAGCGGCCAATGGAAATGGATGTTTCAGCCTGCAAGATGCTTTGCCGATCGCCATGTTTGGTGGCCATTTCCTGTATCGGGCTGAGGCACAGGCTGCAGGCCGCTACAATAATGCATTAGCAAATTGTGAGATATGACATGTGAGAGATGGCTATACCTTTGGTTACTTCTCTGAGGTCCCCAACCCAGGCTTGGCCAGTCAGTCATAATGACAGCAGTGCTGAGCACCGAAGTTTAGTGTCCCACTTGTATATTAACTCTCCTGCTATCTTTTCTCCTACTATGTGCAGTCCAATTTGTGCCCAGGAGAGTGTACCACCTCCCTCAGAGAGAAGCGATAAACATCGACTAGGCTGCCTAATGGTATTTTTTGAAGTGTGGCAATTTCAGACCTCCCAGTTCGTAACCCCATCAATTTTTCCATGGAGACCTGAGCCACCTTATCATTCCACAAAAATTTCATGACGCATCTGTTGAGCGCATTAAAGAAGCCCTGGGGCAATGGGATGGGCAAGGACTGAAACAGATATTGCAATCTTGGAATCACATTAATCTTAACACAATTACCCCTGCCCACCAAAGTTATGGGCAGGGTTTTCCATCTATCCAAATCCTCCTCAATTTTCTGTAGCAAAGAAAGATAAATGAGTTTATATAAATTCCTCAAATCCTTATCTACTTTTATCTCCAAATATTTAATATCCTCTTGCCGTCATTTAAACTGGCTCCCTTGTTGCTGCTGTCTGTAATACCCCTTTGTCAAGGGCATGATTTCACTTTTGATCCCTCTGGGTTGGTCAAATATACTAGCACATTGTCTGCAAATAAATTGATTTTGTGCTCCTCCTGACCCACCTTGACCCCCTTTATTTCTGGATTGTTACGAACTAACAACTCTCTTAATTTTTGGGACTAAAGGAACTTTGTTAGCATGAACACAGGAACAGCAATGGAAAATTCATCAGACAATGGTAAATTCAAAATAATAGTTTTTTAAATTAAACTATTAATAGCATAACATTTCTTACATAACTCTAAATTTAACCCCACTAAGCACAAATGTAAAATGTAAATGTGTGTGTGTGTGTGTGTATTAAAGTCCCACTCTGAAACATCCATTTTTAAAACTTCAGATCATTTTAGTTTTGCTTGAAGGTCCCAAATTCTCAGTTCAGAAATAATTACAAAGTGCTTTTAAACATCATATCTCCAGGCCTTTTTGCTCACAATTCTGCTCTCTTTTCCATGAGACAGGGAATGTGGCTATTTTCTTCCATGATCAATTCACAAACCCAGACAAGGGTTAAATGAAGTGGCAATACAGCAATAGGCCCAGTGGAATTCTGTCCTATTTTCCAAAGAGACAGCAAAGTGGTCTTCTTATTTCAAAAGCCACTGATGCAGAGTTCCCCTTTTCCCAGGAATAACACACACATCAGTACCTATTGTGGTTACTATAACTCATCCCTGTCTTCACAAGGTTTCAACCCCTTATGTCACAGGGTTTTGACCTCTGTAAACTCCAAACTGAACTCTTCCAAAAATGCCTGAATTCAATAATATTTATCCAAATCATGTGACTATTGACCTAATCAATGAGGTCAGTTCCAATTCTTTAAAATCATGTGATTAGTTATTGGAATTTTAAACCATTGCAAACCCCAGTTTCTTGTAAACCATGTGATCTTCATAGCTCTGTGTGGTAGACGACATGACTCCTCACTTCTGTTTCAAAGGCTTAAGTGGTTTTCTTTCGAAAACATATGGCTTCCTCAGCAGTTATTGAGTACTTATATACTTCAGTTTTTAATAAAGCAAACACTCCATTGTCCTTGAATAATTAAAACCCACTTCAAATCCATTAGCTGTCTTTCCAAGACATGTTGACTCTGAAAATGAACTTTCTTTTCTGAGTACAATGGTGTATCTGTTAATGTGCTGTGACCTGTGTGTGACCCTGTACCAGCTCACAACTAACTTTCAAAAAATACATATACAATATTTTAACTCTAATTTACTTTACTAACACATTTTTATATATGAGAAATAAAGTTTAACATTTAAAGTAAAGGTTAACATAAATCTGTTACAGTATCCTGTCGGATGGCTTCTGACAGCAGTTCAAAAGCTAATATAAACAAAGCTGGGGACAGTGGGCAACCCTGCCTATTGGATCTACCCAGAGGGAACACTGGAGACACCTGCCAATTTGTTATAATTTTAGCTTGGGTTTTATAATAGAGCATTTTTATCCAATTAATGAATGATTGTCCCAATCCAAATTTCTCCAGTACTTTGAACAGAAAGTCCCATTCCTGTCTGACAAAAGCCTTCTCAGTGTCCAAAGCCACAGCTACACCTGGATCCACCCCTGACAGTGCCAGATGCACTATCCTTTGACAACTTTCCTCATGATCCACAACTTCATCAAGTTTTGTTTTGCCTGCCAACTTACAAAAACCAGAGGTCCCACGACTGGTCACAGATTTTTAGTCGGAGAAACACACCACCACCACCACTATCCACAGTTTTCTTTTACTATGTCAATTTTTGTATCCAATTAACCATTGATCCTATGTGACTAATCTTTTGGACCAGCCTAATATGAAAAATCTTGTTTATGCTTTATTAGGATCCATATAGATATCATGTGCCATATTCTCATCAATCATCTTCATCACTTCCTCAAAAAAACTCAATCAAATTTATGAGACGGAAAATCTCCCACACAAAGCCAACCTTGAGAAGTCTATCCTTTTCAAAATGTGAGTAAATCCTTTCTCTATGAACCTTCTCCAATAATTTTCCTACCACTGATGTGTGGCTTATGGCATCAACTTTATTTTGCTTTGGTGTGAGTGAACAGCCCAAGAAGTTCATTCCTGTAGGGTTCGGCTACATAAGCTTTACAGCAGCAGGATCGACACATTCTACTCTTTCATTGAAACTCATTCTGATGAAATACTCTTTCATGCTGCTAATCTAGTATGAATTTCTAGGCAGCTTTCTCCTTGAAGCTGTTTTAAGCATTTTTTTTTGTTTTATTAATTAGAATGCAATCAGATCGCTAAGTAATTCTGGTAATTTAGTGGGACAGGATTAATGGGCAGTTTGTGGAAAATGCGACCGATAACTGGCATCCTTCAGTGCTGCAGAGGAAGGATATTTACGTAAATCAGAGCCAGGAGGTCAGAAGAAGAGCTGACTAAACCCAATCCGTATTTACAGTCATTGTGATGATATAATTGTGTGGAATTACCGAGTCATAGTTCCAAGGAAAAAATATTTTTTTTAACAGATTGGATTAGAACTAGAAAAGATTAGCAACAAGCAGGATTTTTTTAAGCAATGGGAAGCAATGGTTTTGCAATTACATTTTACAACGGTCTAATCTGATAATGTGAACATGGCAGATTTGGCAAATATCATTATAATGGAAAGTAGACAAACACGCGAGATTTCCAACAATGCATCTTTAACATCCCAAGGCATGTTTCAGGAGTATTTGAAAGATCCAAGTAAGGAGGCAGATGAGTAAAAGCTTGATCAAGGAGATAAATTTACTTATGGAGATGTAGAGAAATAGGATATAACAGGATATTACAGCACCGTATAGGCCCTTCAGCCCATGATGTTGTGGCAACCTTAAAAAATCTATTCCACAACATTCTAATCCTTCCCTTCCTCACACTCATTACCCTTTAGATTTCTTACATCCATGTCCCTATCCAAGAGTCTTGTGAATATCTCCATTGTACTCGCCTCCACCACCACTCAATGCATTCAAAGTTCAGACTTCTTGTCAGAGAACATACATGGCATCACATACAGCCCTGAGCTTTTCCCCGCAGGTCAAGCAGAATTTCTACTGAACGGTAGTGCAAAAAAACAATTGTACACAAGAAAACAGAAAATAAATATTCAATAATAAATAATTTGCAAGTAAAAGTCCTTAAATGAGTCTCTGATTCCAAGTACCCACCTGTCTGTGTATATGTAAAAAAAAACCCACTTACCTCTGATATCTCTACCTAGCTTTCCTCTACTCAGCTTGTTCAGCTCAAGGCACGATTGCCAATGGTGCACCAATAAAGATGAAGATGTCCAAGAGGGCAGTATTAGTGGACCATGAAATCCTTGGGAGGTTGTAAGGTGTGAGAAGGTAATAGGGATCAGGAGATGTAAAATACTATTATTTGACAGCATGTTAAAATGCTAATTTTTATTATTGAGATGCTTGTTAAAATGGATGTTCTTTTTTTTTATTGTCCCATGAATACCACCACTTACAGTTTATATTCAAGCATCTTCCTTTCTATGTATGCTTCTCACTCTTGGCAATCAGAGGCACTGCTTAAAATTCAGAGCACAGCACTTCCACCTCTTTGTATTGTGAAGTTAAAGCTTGGAGATATTTTGTGGACAATCACTAATGAGGAGCTGTGGTCCTCATACAGTTTAATAAAGGATGGAATGTTTTATTCTAAGGAGAAGGTGAGCAAATCTAATATCTTGGAGGATCTTTCCTGGCCTCATGAAGAAAGTACATCAGCACCTTTACTTCCTCAGGAATTTGTGGAAGTTTGGTATGACACCAGAAACCCTGGCAAATTTCTACAGAGGTATGGTGGAAAGTGTGCTGACTGGCTGCATCAGTCTGGTATGTGGATACCCCTGATACTAATACCCCTGAGTGTAAAGCCCTGCAAAAGGTACTGGACATAGCCAAGGATTTCATAGGCAAAATCCTTCCCACTATCGAGAACATCTACAGGGAACACTGCCATTGAAGAGCAGCAGCCATCATCAAGGATCCACACCACCCATCACATGCTCTGTTCTTGCTGCTGCCATCAGGAAACAGGTATAAGTGCCACAAGATGCCCCACCAGATTGAGGAACCACTGCTACCCCTCCACCATCCAACTCCTCAACAACAAATTCAGAGACTCATTTAAGGACTTTTACTTGTGCACTTAAATATTGATTTTTTAAATTCTCTCTGTATTGCACAGTTCGTTTACATTTGTTATCTGTTTATAGTTCTTCATTTGTTTACATGCTTATGGTGTGTAGGGTTTTTTTTGAAATACCAATTAGTGCTAATTCTGCCTTGTCTGCAAAAAAAAATCTCAGGCTTGTATGTGATGTCATGTATGTATTCTGAAACCTTATTTTTACAGTAATTTTTTGAAAATTAAATTTTCCATACATGTTAGCAATTAGTTAATACAGCAATAATAATTTTTTAAAATTCTACATGATATTTATAGTTCTTCCTCTTCTCTAACCCTGCCCCCATTTAGAAGTACAATAATATAGTAATGTAAAATAAAAGAAAGAGAAAAATTTAAGAAAAGAAAATCTTCAAGGATTGCTCTGAGATGCGCAATCAAACACACAGGACATTAACCAAGCTTTTATATTGTCAATTTAGAGAGGATCAATACAGGGTTCATGCAAAAGGAAAAATACTATTCCATATTTTGTACCTAAAATTTGCATATATGGGCACCAAATTTTTTACTAATATGCTGTATTTATTTCTAAAATTATATGTAATTTTTTCTAAAGGAATACAGCTTTGAATTTCTACAATCCATCAAACATGTGTCTGATTTCTAGGTAGTTGCAATACATTTTCTTGCCATTGATAATGAACTCTTCTGCTACTCTCTCTTCTATTTTTTCCAATTCTATTTTAACTCATGCAGGGCTTTTCTCTCCTCCAAAAAAAGAAGTGTGAAATCTCATTTGAGCTGCTTGATAATAATTCATATAGTTAGGAAGCTGTAATCCTCCCAATTCATGCTTCCATGTTAGTTTTTCTATAGAGACCCTTGGCATCTTACTTTTCCAGAGGAATTTCCTTATATGCTTATTTAAATCCTTAAAATATTGGCAAACTTTGAAAAAGATATTGTATTATTAATGCAATTAACATTAATGCAATAAATAAATTCATCCATTTATTGCAATCCTCTTCAACTTTTTAAAGTAATAATAGATAATTTAATTTGTATAATTTAAATAAAAATATTTTCTATATAAATTACTAAATATTTAATTTCATTTTTTGGCCATTTGAATTCCAATTTTTTCATCATTTGAACCTTTTTTGACATTGACTATAATCTCCTTCTGTAAGGGGCATGACTTCACTTTTATCTCAATTTACTTTATACCCTGAAGTCTTTCCATATTCTTCCAATTTAATATACAATTTTGCAAAGAATTCTCAGGTTCTGGCAAGTAAATTAAAATATCATCTGCAAATAACCTGATTTTATGATCTTCTTGACCAACCTTAAATCCCTTTATTTCAGAATCATTTCTAATTACTTCTCCCAGTGATTCTATAGCTAATTTGAATAAAGCTGGAGACAAAGGACATCCTTGTCTACTAGATCTTGTTAATTGAAATGAAACATATCTGTCCATTTGTCACTACTTTAGTTTTAGTTCCATTATATAATTCCTTAATCCAGTTTATAATAGTTGGTCCATACAATTTTGTCTTGCTTCTTTTGAAAGCACAACCCCAACTATATGGGGTTACAATAAGCTATTATAAACTGTACAATAAGCTATTATAACCTGAGACCATTCATATTTCAGGACACACTGCCTGCCTCCAACTGTCAGAAAAAGGTTAAATAAAATAGCAATTTTTTTTAACAATTAAGAAATTTAAAAACCACATTCATGTATACATATTCAATAAAACTAAAAAAAAATAAGTACAAATGTGGTAGATATATAAAAACCCTTATCCCTCCCACCCGCCCTCTCCCCCACCCTCCCACCCACCAACTAACTCTCCAATAAAGTATGAAAAGAAGAAAAGAAAAATTTAAGGGAACGTCAAAAAGAAATATAAATCTCAATACAAATAATAATGGAACTGAGGGTTACCAATAGGACAGGCTTTCAGAGAGTCCTTCAAATTTTCAAACCAAATTATTGTAAATATTGGCTCCATATTTTAAAAAAGAAATTATTATGTAAATTATGTTATTTTCTCAAGTGGAATACAATCACAATCTTAATGGGTGAATGCTCTGGAGCACAGAAATAATTTTGAATTTAATTTTGAGGGGCAATTATGGTAACAGGCCCTTCTGGTAGCCAAAACTGCAAATGCAACCAATTAATCTATTGACCCTGTATGTCTTTGGAGCATGGGAGGAAATCAAAGCAGTTGGAAGAAACCCACCCAGAAACTCCTTACAGACAGTGCCATATTTGAACACAGACCACTGGTGCTGTAATGGCGTTACACTAACTGTGCTGTCATTTGTGTTTGTTAGTTGATTTGGCCCACTTGTTAAAATTAAATAGGCCTGCAGTACCACTTATAAAAACTGAACATTTTGGAAACATTCAGCAGATCAGGCAGTAAATGTGGAAAAAGAAAACATTTAGGTCTCTTACAAGCCCAGAGAACCCCAAAACCCAGCAGCAATAAATATTCACCAAGACAAATGGTAATTTAAACAAAACTTGCTTTTAATTATCTTTAAACATGAATACAGAATCAACCTTCAACTTATCTATTATTAACTTAACCTAACTTAACCCCCTTCTAATTCTAAGCACACGTGTTTGTAATGTATATGTAAGTTCAGAAAAGTTATTTGGTTCCCAGTCCAATCTCACTTCTAATTCTTCCAAGTTCACTGGTTGCAGGCAATTCTTATACTGTGCACAGAATTTAACATTTATAAAGTTTATCAGGTTTCAGTGTTCGAAAGGTAAATGATTACCACTCAGGAAAGTTCTTGTCAGTTTTCAGAGAGAGATTTGTTGTCCAGGACCTCCACAACTGATGCACTTCCAGACAAAACTGCCCCATCAGGGTTTTCCAGATAATAACATCTTTCTTTCAGGTCACCACAAAGTTTCTTTTTGTTTCCCTTATTCCAAGTGAAACATTAGACAGCCAGTCCTCTCCTCTTGCAGGAACCACAAGGGCTTTGACCAGGTTGTCTTCCAAAAGCTTGCCAGCTTGCCCTGCTTTAGTCCCAGCAACTTCTGCTGGCTGACACAGTCAAGTGATCTCTCTCTCTCTCTCACACACACACACACACACACACACACACACACAGAAAGCCTGCTTGACTCTCTCTGCTTACAAACCACATGACCCTCTTACAACAGCAAACTCTCCTTTCAGACAGCAGCAGCTCCAGCCTGCTCTTTCATCTGTTGTCTTGATAAACAATAATCCATTAGTAACGTCACTTGAGCACTCTTCAAAGCTTTTGCAAAAAGGTGTGAGAAGCCACTATGTCTCCAGTGTTTCAAATAAGATCTGTTTTAAAGTGTTTGCATGTTGTGACCTACTCAAACAAATCTTTCCCAATGAATCTCCCAAAACATTTCTATATACTCTGTCACAGGACAAAGAGAAGAAAAGGTTCAAGTCAAAGAACATCCTGTTGACTTTCTTTGTCTTTATAAATTAGTCTGGTTAGAATTGATGTTAATTATTGGCTGCATTGGTATGTAAATGTAAGTAAATTTCTTTTAATTCCAGATTGTTGAGCTACTTATTCATTGATAATCATGTTCTGCTTGACATAACATTTTCAGTTTGAATTTATCAGCATTGTTTGCATGTTAAAGACTACAGTCCATATAATTTCATTAATATATTAATGACTAGCATTTCTAAACGTGTCATGGTTAGCACAACAGTTAGAAACCCAGGTTCAAATCTGTTGCTGTCCATGAGGAGTTTTTGCATTCTTTAAACTGCCTGGGCCTCATCATTTTGTGCAGCTTGATTCAATCTCTGCCAGTCTTCTTCATTTGAAATAAATCAACCCAACATATTTATTCTCTCTTCATAAATAAACTTCCTCAGCCTACTTGACTCTCGAAATGCATTGTGTCATTTCTCCAGACAGAATTCCAAATTATACTGTTGCTTCAGTATCATCATGAACAAATCAAGTTTTGATTTTTGTCCATAGAACTTCTTATCTGTTTTCCTAACCCTGTCACTACAGCTCACCTCTTCCCTGTCGAGCCAAAGGCCAGATTCTATGCCTGAGTCTTGACCACTGTGGCTTGTCCTTGGTTGGCCCCTTCAACAGTATCCATAACAGTATATGTACTATTGAGGGCAACAGCCACAGGGGAACCCTGCACTGACATCCTATTCCCTTTCCCTCTCCTGACTGTTAGCCAGCTACTTATCCTCTGTTTCCTGAATATTCTGGAGTTCATCCATCTCCAGTCCCCGAACACATCTGAAGGGAGCTGAAGTTCTATCTGCAGTTGGACACACTTTGCAGATATAGTCATCAGGACACAAGTTCAAGTTCATTTATTATCATCTGACAGCACAAATACAACCAGAAGAAACAGCGTTTCACATGCATACGCACATAACAATCACATATACAGTGTACATAAACTATAATTAAATATGTATAAATATTTTGGAATTATTTACTCGCTTCATTTATAAGAGATCCAATGTTACAGGATACCATTCATGAATCTGACAGCTAGCGGGAAGATGTTATTTCTCAGCCTGGCATTACTGGTACCCTGCATCAGTCCACTGCACCCCCGGACTCTGCAAACCCTCAGGGCCGCCGTTGAATACAAGTGCTGCCACTTTGTGCCCAGACCCTGCAGTTGCAGGATTTTAAATAAAACAGCATTGGCTCTTTTAGCAGGCTGTTTGAAGCCTGTTTGGAACGGTCAGTAGTAGGAGTGGGCAGTAGGACCCTGTGGGAGAGCACCATATCTCCGGTCTCACTGGGCCCATATCTGTGGCAGTGCTGCTGTTACAACAGCACCACCATTTTTTTTCCAGTCACCTGTAACTGAATGAAGGAGATTTACCACAGAACCTCAAGTGTCTTAAGGATGGTAACAGCCTTGGGAACTGTACTAGATGGAGAAAATGAGAAACCAATCTTGATCCAAGTTGCTAATTTGTGCATAGACCCTTTTTCTGAAATTATTGCTATGATCTGACATGATTTAAAGGGATAATAAATTTTATTCACTAAATGAAATTGTAAAATGCAACTACAGAGTGCAGTATAAAGATGGCTTAATCATTACTTATTAGAGTCAATTGCTGGCACCTGAAGCAATAAACAAACTGTTGTAGGATCTCAGTAAGTCAAGCAGTGCCTTTGGAGACAAAGGGATGGTTGATGTTTTGGGTCAAGACTACATCAGGATTGAAATTATAGAGGGACGAACATGAGTTTGAAGTGGAGAGAGGCATACTTTGACAAGATCTGGTAAGTGATAGGTGGAACCAGTAGGTGCAGGAAATGATGGGCCAGATGGAGTTGTGACTCAAAAGTCTGACTTCCCTCTTCCCCACCTCGCTCCATCTGCTTATCACCTTCAAGGATCTCTGCTTGAAGCATGGACCATTTCTTTGCCTTCACAGATGCTGCCCATGTTATTTTTCCTCCAGATTCCAACATCTGCAGTCTCCTGCTTTGCCAATTGCTGCCATCTGCTTGGTAACCGTTTTGCAGATATTAACAACCTTAAAAGTGTAATTGCTGAATTGGATACAGGTGTTACAGAATACCAATTCAACAAGGGAGTTGGCCCCTTGAACTGTAATAATGGATGACTATCAAATTCCTTGTTTGCCCCATTTTTAAAAAAAATCTCTGCTTGAATTTTACCAAGCCCTTTATTTCTTTATCATTTTTATTGCATAAAGGTATTACAATAGCACAGAGCACTTGATACACTTATGTACATAATGGGCTTTTAAAAATTCAATCATACACATTAATAAATGAAGATAAGCTGTAAAGCTTTGCATTACTAAATTTGAGACAAAATCCCACATGATTCAGCCACAAGGCCAGGTGGAGGCTCATCACAATGAGGAATGAACATTCTGTTGTATGGATTTGGCAGATCCAAATTAACAAGAAATCCTGAGTCAAAGGCAAAAGGATACTCCCCAGTGACTTTGATTATGGTGCAATTTGCATTTGTTAAGGGAGAAAAATCAGAGTAATTTTAAAGGAAACGCAAATGCATCTTCTCCACTGTTTTTATTGGTAAATTGTTATTTGGTACATTGTTTTCCATTCATTAATGTGTATGTGATTTGATGCAGTTTTGAAGAGCCACTCCTTGACAATCATCTCAGCTAAATGTTTATTTAGCATTTACCATTTTAAAAACAGTTGACTGCAGATGGTGGTGATTTGAGGGTTTTTTTTGAAAAAGAGAATGTAATGGGAATACTCCTGGACCATCTCTGTGAAGAGAGAGAATGTATATCAGCCGAAGGGCTTTTCATCAGAATTCGATGATATTGGAGATAAAGGTGGAACAGAACTCAAAGAGAAAAGGGAAAATGGCTGAAATGTGATTAACTAGAAGCCTGGAGCTGATTAAGTGACAGAGGTGATTGGAAAGTGCAAGGTAAACAGTGGAAAAAATTGGAGAAAAACGTGTTGCTTCAGAAATTGTAGCAGGTTAGGGGGGGTCATGACAAGATGGCGTAGAGACTAGACTAGTCCCTGTCCTCTCTGGTTGACTTTTAAGTACCTGTTTTTTAACCCTTTATTTTTAATTTAAAAATTTTAATTTTAGTTTGATATTTTGGTGAGCCATTATGGCTACTAATGTAAAAAAAACTAAGTGTCAGTTACAAAAGAAAATATATTTTCGAAGTGCAGAAGATTTGGGGCCTAAACAACTTGAAACAGCCCCGGATTCGATTTCAGCGATTTCCCCAAGCCTCAACGATCGCCAGTGGGGACAAAAGTTAAAGTACAGCCACTTACCAGTCTCAAGATGGCGCTGGTTCAACCCGTTTTGCAGAGGAAGGAGCACGCTCCCGAGAAGTTGGGCACAAGCCTGGAGGCTTGTCACAAAGATTAACCTTGTTGGAAGAGATGAGAGTGCGGAGGAAGAGAACTGTGACGCTAGACACGCAGTCTATAGCGACTGGGGGCTTGAGTAGCGCTGCTAATTATGGAGAATTTTGTAATTTTATTAGAAAATGGTCTACGGGGGAAGGAGAGCGACGACCCCCTGAGGAAGTCGGGAGGTCGTCGTTGGGTGTCCAAACTCGCAACAAAACGACTAGAATGCTGCCTTTTGAAGTACAACTAGAAGAGGACTTGCCTTACTCTACCACTGTACAGGAAATGGAAGAAGAGCTGGAAGAAAGTGAGTTACAAATTGTGGAACCGGATTCTGCATTCCAAATTGCATCTCAACTTGTTTATACGATGTTTGAAGGTATTGCTTCTTATTTGGATATCATTACTGGTCAATTGAACCAACTGGTTCAAATGAATACTGATATGAGCTCAAACCTAACTGTGGTTAAGGCAGAAGCTAAAGAAAATTGGGAAAACTTGAAAAAATTTGAAGCTTCCTTTTCTGAATGTAAACAAAAGGTACAATCCAACACAGAAACAATAGTATAGGAGCCCAGGAAAGAGAATTAACAAAAAAAAATAGACTATTTGGAAAATCAAAGCAGAAGAAATAACATGAAAATTGTGGGTTTGCCAGAAGGTATGGAAGGTCAAGATCCTGTCAAATTTTTTATAAATTGGATTCCCCAGATGTTTGGGGAAGAGTCTTTTCCTGATGGATTGGTATTGGAAAGAGCACATATAGCTTTAAGAAGAACACCCTTACCTGGTCAACCCCCAAGAGCTGTGATAGTTCGCTGTTTGGATAGAGACAATTCTTTGACTTGCAATTCAAAAAGCAAGACAAAGGCAAGCTCCAATGATGGTTCAGAACAGTAGAGTTTTCTTCTACCCTGATTTGAGACAAGATGTTATCAGACGCCGACATGAATTTAATCCAGTTAAAGACGTTTTATGGCGTAAAGGTTACAAATTTGCTTTTCGTTACCCTGCTGCGTTGAAAGTGTTTTATGGAAACTATCAGTCTCAATTCTTTGAGAGTGAGCATGAAGCAATGGTTTTTGCTAATTCGCTACCAGCTGTCAGAGGACAAAGAAGAAGTCCACCATTATCTCCTAAAAGAAAATCTGATGGTCTTGGAAATGGGGGAAAAAAAATGGCAGAAGTGGAAAGAATGGGAATGGAAAGAGTTCATCTACTCTTGAAATGAGTTCACCATCTGGACTAGAATCTGAAGGCTGAATTTTTTTTGTAATATGTTAATATTTTTGATTGGCTGGTTGGGGAAGAGGGGATTGCACTGATTTCTTTGTGAGTCATCAGTCACTAGTGGGTAATCCACACCTAGTTTTTTTAGGGAGTTACTACCTTTTGGTAGTTTTTTTGGGGGTGTTATTTTTTTGTTTTATTTTTCTTATTAACAAATATTATTTTTATTTGGAGGGCCTATATATTTTAATTTGGGGGTCCTATATATAAAAATTAATCTATCTATCCATCTATCGATTTATTTATTTATTTATTTGCTTTTATTATTAATTTTGTCATTATTTTTGGTATTTAGTAATTGTATTATATATGTCAAATTTGAAATTTGCTACTTTTAATGTTCAGGGATTAAACAACCTGATCAAGCGTAAGAGAGTTTTGGCATATATCAAAAAGATGAAAATTGATATTGCAGGAGATGCATTTGAATGAAAAAGAATGTATGAAATTGAAGAGGGACTGGGTTGGACCTATTTTTTTTTTCTTCATTTAACTCTAAAGCTAAGGGAGTAGCAATTTTAATACATAAAAAATTATCTTTTGAATTACAATCATGGAAATAAATGCAAGACGTATTCTTGAATTGCAAGATTTTTAATGAATTTTGGAGTTTACTCAACATTTATGCACTGAATGTGGATGATGAAGCATTTATTTCAGATCCATTTTTGCTTCAGGGACAAGCTAATGAAAATGTTCTGGTTGGAGGAGATTTCAACTGTGTTTTGGAACCTTTATTAGATAAATTTCCAAAAAATGTTAAAAAATCCAAAATGGCAATTCAAATTCGAGCTTTGATGAAAGATTTTAATTTAGTGGACATTTGGCGAAGTCTTAACCCAACAGAGAAGAATTTCTCTTTATATTCATTTAGACGTGAATCTTTTTCCAGAATTGATTTTTTTTTTAGTATCGGCACATTTACAGGGGAAAGTACTGCAAGCAGAATATAAAAGTAGGGTAATTTCAGATCATTCTTTGTTGTATTTTACTTATGAGAGTTCTGAAAAAGTTTGTGCAGTTTCTCGTTGGAGATTCAATACAATGTTTAAAAAAAAAAGGGGGGAATTTATTGAATTTTTTAAAAAACATCAATTTCTTCTTGGAAGAGAATGTTAATTCCGTTCAGACTAAATGTATATTGTGGAATGCTATGAAAGCTTACTTGAGAGGTCAAATAATTAGTTATACCTCTAAGGTTAAAAAGAATGATTTGACCGAGAGTCTTGAATTAGAGAAACAGATTGATGAATTAGAAAAGGAATTTCAGAGTGATGTGACAGAAAATCAGAAAATAGAGTTGTCTAGATTGAAATTGAAATACAATACGTTGCAATCTTATCAATTTGAATGCTTGATTAATAGATCTAAACAACGGTAGTATGAATGGGGTGAGAAAACACACAAGGTACTTGCATGGCAATTAAAGAAAGAACAGGTATCAAGCGTTATTAATGCAGTCAGACGAAATTCGACTGTTACAAACCTCGTGAGATTAATGATGAGTTTTACTCATTTTATAAGAAACTATATACTTCTGAGGAAAAACAGGAGAGTGGATCAATTGATTCCCTTTTATCAATGTTAAAATTACCGGTATAAGAAGAAGATATATTGGAGCTGGAGGCTCCTTTTACTGATTTAGAAATTAAATTGGCTACGTTGGAAATGCCGAATGGAAAATCACCTGGTGATGATGGGTTTTCGGTTGAATTTTATAAGGTATTTTACGATGATTTATCTACAGTGTTTGGAGATGTGATACGACAGATTAATGAACATTATGATTTACCTGAAGCATGCTCTAGTCCCTTAGTTACTGTAATTCCTAAGGATAGAGATCCATTGAAGGTGTCTTCATATAGACCAATTTCTTTGTTAAATGTAGACTATAAAATAATAGCTAAAGTATTAGTGAATTGATTGGCTAATTTTTTACCTTTGATACATGTTGATCAAACAGGTTTCATAAAGAATAGATATGCTTCAGATAATATTCTTCGAGTGATTAGTTTGATTAATAAATATCAACAGTGCCCTAACCATCCGATGGTGATATCTCTCGATGCAGAAAAGGCTTTTGATAGAGTTGAGTGGAACTTCTTATTTAAAGTTTCAGAGAAATTTAAGTTTGGTCCTTTTTTATTGGTTGGATTAAAGCTTTATATAATAAACCAATAGCCAGGGTATTGACAAATGGTCAGATCTCGGAACCTTTTAAATTAACCCGTTCAACTCGACAAGGTTGTCCTTTGTCTCCAGCTTTGTTTGCATTAGTAATTGAACCTTTAGCACAGCTGATATGACAAAATACACAGATACAAGGTATGAGAGTTTTAGATGAGTATAAAATTAATTTATTTGCTGTCGATGTATTGGTGTATTTAACAAAACCAGCTCAGTCACTTTTACACTTGAAGGAGTGTTTAACACAATATGGATCTTTGTCTGGATATAAAGTTAATTGGGGGGACAAAAGTGAAATTTTACCAATAGGTGAAGGAGATTATTCAGTTAATAAGAATATTATTAATTTGAAGTGGACTGATTGAATTAAATATTTGGGTATAAATGTGGATGGTTGATTATCAATCTTTATATAAATTAAATTATGTACCATTAATGAAAAAGATCAAAGCTGATTTGATTAAGTGGAAGGATCTTCCTATAAATTTAATTGGAAGAATAAATACAATTAAAATGAATATCTTTCCACGCATACAATATTTGTTTCAGTTAATTCCATGTTTACTTAATAAGAATTTTTTCCGAGATTTAAATAAAATGGTTAGGGAATTTTTATGGAAGGGTAAATTTCCGAGAGTAGCTTTGAATAAGTTAACTTAGAAATATGCGTTAGGAGGATTACATTTACCACATTTTCAAAATTATTGAGGCAGCTCAATTTAAATTTATTAGTTCTTTAATGGATTTGGAATGGCCCCCTATTTGGGCTAAAATTAAGATGGAGAATATTTTTAAATTTGAAATACATCAATTTTTGTTTCGGTGGAATTTAAATTTATTACAACAATATAATGTGCCCATACTAAAGCATTTAATGAAGTTATGGATGAGGAAAAATAGAACGATAGGTTCTAAGGGTAAATTATTGACTTTAACACCGTTATATAATAATCAACTTATTCCTTTTTCAATGCATAATCAATGTTTATTACATTGGAAATCTAAAGGTAGAAAAAATTTGGGGGATTGTTTTAAAGAAGGTAAATTTTTATCCTTTAATTAAATGAGGGAAGATTTTGGTATTAATGAGAATTCTTTATTCGTTTATTATCAACTTCGATCTTTAGTAAAACAAATATTTGGTACCTAAATTGACTAAATTTGAATCTTTTCTTGTGATTGTACCAAAGAAGGGATATATTTCCTTGATGTATCAAATATTACAGGAAGGTATGGGAAAAAAGGGATGGGATAGATCCAAGATTAAATGGGAAAAGGATATTAATTTTATTTTTTCTGAGGATGACTGGTTAGATATCTTTCATGATAGTGTTACTAGATTGATAAATGTTCGTTATGCAATGGTTAATTACAATTTTTTACATCAATTGTATTTAACACCTGAAAAGTTTTTTAAAATATATGGTTTTAGTGAATCAGACTCTTGTTTTAGATGTGGTAATTTGGTTGGAACTTTTTTTCATGCTATTTGGTTATGTGTATGTATACAATCTTTTTGGAAAGCATTTCAATTTTTTTGGAACATTTGTATAAGATTAAAATACTTCTAGACCCGACAATATTTTTGTTGGGTAAGTTGAAGCCTTTGAAAGATTTAGGATTAGATAAATTTCAGATTGCTTTTGTATATTTAGCATTATCTGTAGCAAAAAAAATATATACCAAGTACATGGAAAAATGCTAATGTGATTGATATTAATAGATGGCATAATGAGATGAAAACGTTTGGTAATGGAAAAAATCACGTATGTTTTACATGATAATTATTTTTTTTCTTAATAAGTGGTCTTTATATTCAGAATATTTACATTTAAATTTACTTTGATTAGATTTTAGTAAATATATTTTAGTTTATATTAGTTTTTTTTTCTCTTTGGCCCTCCTAAAGAGAGCTGACTGAGAGGGGGAGGGGGGTTTCTCTTTTTATATAAAAAAAAAAGTTTGTACTTGGTAAAACAATATGTACTTTTTTATGTAATAACCTTGTTGAACGAATAAATAAGGTTGTGAAAAAAAAAAGAAATTGTACCAGGTTGTTAGTGTATTATATGGTCACTGTGCAGAATGTGGTCATGTGATTAGCTTCAGTGGTGTTAATAATGTCAATGTTCCTGGGGGCAATAAGGGACCACTGCTTTATTGACACCCTTGGCTTAGACATGGGTGGGCAGAGTAAAATTTCCACATTTGCAGATGGCACAATGCTTGAAAATGTGGTTGGTAACAGATAGCAAGAAAACAGATCATCTGACTAAATGCGCAGATGAAATTTAATGCAGAGTTTGGTGAGATGATATACAGTTTTGCTGAAAGAATAATGACAAACAATGTAAATTAATGTCTCTGTTCTAAAGGGAATGCAGAAACAGAAGCACATGGTTTAAAGTGGAGGGGCATTGTGAAATTGTTAATGAAGCATGTGGGATTCTGAGATTAATAATTATATCGAGTTGCTCTGTCTACTCGTACCCAATGGTGACGTGATGTTATGTCATATTTAAATTTGGGGAGGACTAGATGCTCAATATCCTATTTGAATTTAAATTTTCAAACTGTGGGGGCCCTTTTTGAATTATTTTCAGAATCTCTGATTTGATATCAATGCAGAAATGTTGAAGTGTTGACTAATATGGTAATTTATAATTTCTTATCCTTGCCAAACAGCTTTGTTTTTGGTAGTGGGTTTAGATCTTATAATAAAATAATTTTTTAAATGTATAGAGTACATAAACAGGAAAGCTATGTTGAACTACAAATGGAAAGTTGTGTCCAATTTTGGCTGCCAAACTCTGACAGGGATATGGAGTTCCCAGAAAGGGTGTGAAGAAACCATTTGAGAAGCTCCAGGGATGATGCATTTTAGCAGCAAGTTCAGCCTGGAGATGCTGAAGGATTTTTCTTGGAGCAAAAGGATTAAGTGAAGATTTCAAAGTGATAATTGAGCTGCATCCATTATCAAACACACTTGCATTAAAGTTAGGGCAAAGGGTATTTTTTGCTTGGAGAGTATTTCAGAGCAAGAATGCACTGCCTGTTGAAATAGAATCAATTAGGGTATTCAATGAGGAACTGGATTGGCCCAAAGGGAAAAAAAATCAGAAGCATGGGGAAAGGGGTGGGGAATGGAAATAGGATTCTCTACCAGGTGCTGTCTAGTATCAAGTAAATGCAAACATATGTGCTGGCTGTATTAAATGTTTTCAAATGTTTTGATCACAAAAAATATTCTAGCCATCAATTAGAAACAAGATATGACAACTTTTTCCTAAATTCCATTGAAAAGGATAGTCAAGACGAAGGGATCAAGAGTTGAAATTGAAACCTGTATTATTGCTTTTTGGAGCATTGATCCTTAGAATTGAAAATCCTGCTAATTCTATTTTTTATAAGATTTATCCCAGAATCTTGACAATTGAGAAACACTGCATGAAAGGAAAAGTGATGGTCTGGAATATTTTTAAACTAAGTGGTTATAGTTCAATTTTAGTAATTGTATAGTTGCTATACAGTATAACATTAACTATTTTGACCTTTGGTCCAAAGCTACAAACTCTAAATGCTGTCAAATCTAAGCATTTGAGATTGAGGCATCGTGATTGAGATAAGAGTGAAACACAAAAGTCTGCAGTCACTGAGTGTGGTGGAACACAGCATTGCATGCATGGCATTACCAAACTGTACAGGTTGTCCCGCCTCTGATTCCGTAAAATTCCCCAATAAAGACTGAGTTTCTCTCGTCTCCCCCCTTCATACCAGCCAGCAGTATGTGAAGATGTGCCTGTCGTTTCATATTATTAAAGCCATGAATCACTTGCTTTGAGTCTGCTTGTGGTTATTGATTGTGCATCAATTTAATAACTGATTAACGTGCCATGGACAAGGTTATTCATGCAGAGAAGCTGGAGATTGATCCCAGGGAACCAAAAGCCTCTGTGAAGTTCAACATGTGGGTGCACTGCCTGAATGCTAACACAAGGAATGACTCGATCATAGACGATGTAGATAAGTATGATCTACTCTCCTTGGTCGGCCATTAAATGTATCAAGTAGTCCGTGGTTGTGACAAGTACAATGATGCAACGGCCCTACTGCAGCAGCAGTACAGTGCTCCAATGAATTCGATGTATGCTCGTTATCTTCTGGCCTTATAAGTCTGTTGACAACATTGTGAAGGCCATGCAGGAGCTGGAATGAGCCTGTGGGTAGATAGTCGTGATGGCTGCTGTCTACCAATAGGAACTCATTTGTGAAGGGTTAGTGGCCGGTTTTCATTCAAGCCATATCCAAGAGAGACTCCTGCATCTGGCACAATGGCTTGAAACAGCCCAGAAAAATGCAGAGGCTTGTGCCCCTGGTAATGCGGCCACCAGGTGGGGAGCACAGGTGTTGCCATCTTGTGGTCCTTAACAGCCACTGTTGCTGCTGAGCACACAAAGTGAAATTAGTGTAGCCAATCAAAGCATCCTCAAAAGAACTGTCCAGCTCAAAGTATGACATGCTTGACCTGCAGGAAGAAGGGACACTACACTAAAGTATATCCATCTAATCCTTCCTCTAGCATTGCTGTATGCGGGCTACAACCCTCATTGCCATCTTGAAATGAGCAACTTCCAGCAGGAGAGAACCAAACGGCAGGAAAAGGAGTAAGACTACTTGGGGTGACATCTCTTCTGGCATCCCTTCTGGACCCCACTGCATGTGATCCATGGGGACAGCCATCTTCAAGATCTCTGGGGTGGCCATCTTGGCTGTCGCTGTATTACAGCAGCAGGGAATTGGAGAATGAACTAAGACTGGCCTCAATTGTTCTGGACCAGAACAGGCCACACCAGCTGGCGTGATCCATGATAGACATAGAGGTAAATGATCGCACCACGGGCTGCCTATTCAACATGGAGCACTGAAAGCTTCATACACCTGGGCACTGTACAACACTATTCCCTCACAGTGACCCCTGCAAAGTGTAAAGTAGCTTTTGCGTCCAAATCCCACTTCACAGAAATCCGCAGGTGCTGCACAGTGACCCTAACTGTGAGGGGCATGAGGTACAAAAACTTCAAACTGCCCCATCTCTGTGTGTCAGTCATTCTGGGGCTGGACTTCCAAGACCAGCAAAAGAGCTGCAGTGAACTGGGGTTCACTGGTAGGGTGTTGTGCTGATGGCTGGCCCTGGCTCCGCCCTCATCTGCTGACTTCTAACCCTAGTTTCCCACCGAATCCCAGAACCTTTCTGAAGACCACTGTGAGACTCTACCCTTAGTTATGAGCTAATAAAAGCATTTGTTCTTCCTCCATTTGTGAGAGCTTTAATTCACACTACAAGAGGGCACTGATGCAGTTTGACGGGCCCCATCCTCCCCTTACGGTCTGAAACAACCAATTCCTGGAGAACCTGCCCATCCCTCCATACATGACCAATCAGACACTAGAGCACCGCTCAGGACACATGACCTGCAGTCTGACCACCCTCAAGGACCCTCCACCATTCAAGAATCTCACCCCTAACTGCAAACTGGCCACCATGAAAAGTAGGCGATTCAGCCCTGAGGAGAGAGAATTTATAAAAGCAAAAGTAAAATGACTGTTTAATGCATAATAAAGCCCAGCAACAGCCCCTGGGGAGCACATGGAGGTGGATAAGAGTGGGATGAAGCACCGGATGGTCATCAATTACAGCCAGACCATAAACCAGTTTACCTTATTGGATCCCTATCCTCTCCCCCACATAGCTGACATGGTGAACGAGATCACCCAGTACCGGGTCTTCTCCACCATCAACCTCGTCGGCCTATCACCAAATCCCAACTTTCCCAGAGGACCGTCAGTATATGGCGTTCTAGGATGATGGCCACCTCTACCATTTCCTTTGGGTCCCATTCGCCCTCACAATTGAAGTGTCCGCATGGTGGATGACCATAAACTGAAAGCAACATTTCCGTATTTAGACAACGTCATCATTTGCGGCCAAACCCAGAAGGAACACTATGTGAACCTTCCGAAATTCCTTGCCACGGCCAAAGCCCTGAACTTGATGTTTAACCAGAACAAATGTGTTCAGTGCATCATGTCTGGCGATACTAGGATGCATGGTGTCATTGCCCCAGATCCTGACTGCATGCGTCCCCTCCTGGAACTCCCACTGCCCCAAAACCTCAAGGCCTTGAAAAGGTGCCTGGGGTTCTTTTCGTACTATGCCCAATAGGTCCCCAATTTTGCAGACGTCCCACACCCTAGTGAAGACCACCACTTTTCCTCCGTCGGCAGGGACCCAAAAGGGCTTTGAGAGCATTAAAGCTTAGATTGCCAAGGTGGCGATGCACGTTGTTAATGAATCCATCCCTTTTCAGGTGGAGTGTGTTACCTCTGACTTTTCCCTGGCAGCCACGCTGAAATAAGCAGGCAAGCCCGTGGCATTCTTTTCCCGGGCCCTCCAGGGACCCAAACTCGGGCTCTCGGCCATCAAAAAGGAGGCTCAGGCCATAGTAGAAGCTGTGTGCCACTGAAGGTACTATTTGGCTGGCAGATTGTTCACCCTGCTGATAGACCAGAAAGCTGTTGCATTTATGTTTAATAATAAACAGTGGGGAAAGATCAAAAATGACAAGATCTTGAGGTGGAGAATTGAACTGTACACCTATAATTACAAGATCTTGTATTGGCCTGGGAAGCTCAATGAACCACCCGATGCTCTGTCCCAGGGAACCTGTGCCAGGGCACAGGCAGATTGCCTCCAAGCCTTCCACAATAGTCTCTGCCACCCCAAGGTCAGCAGAATCTATGATTTTGTGAGGGCCCGCAACCTCCCCTATTCAGTTGAGGAGATCAGGGAGCTGAACCGTAACTGCTTGTTCTGGAAAAGGCTCAACTGATCAAGGCCACTCATCCCTTTGAACGTCTCAGTATGAACTTCAAGGGGCCCCTTCCCTTCACAAATTGGAACTTGTACTTCTTCAACATCGTGGATGAGTACTCACGCTTCCCATTCATTATTCCCTGTCAGGATATGACCACACCCACGGTCATTAAAGCCCTCAGCAGCCTCTTCACCTTGCTTGGATATCTCAGTTATATTCATCAAGGCTCCTCATTCATGAGTGAGGAGTTGTGCCAATATTTCTTGACAAGGGCAGAGCCACAAGCTGAACCACCAGCTGCAACCCCTGTGGGAGTAGGCAGGTGGAAAGGGAGAACAGCACAATTTGGAGGGCAATTCTTGATCCTGCCGTTGCTTGTTGTTTTCTTCTGTGCAGGTGGTAACCTGGGATGAAGGTCATTGGCTCCTGTAGAGTTTGCGTGGTCACCGTGTACATCAGCCATTTTGTGTACCGGGTTGCGTCCCGGTTAATGGGCTGCTACCGGGTGAATGTGGTGGAACACGTCAGTGCATGCATGACATTACCATACTGTACAGGCAGGCCCGCCTCCAACCCTGTAACTCCTCCCCAATAAAGGCTGATTCATTCTCGTCTCCCCACTTCATATCAGTCTTGGATCGGGCCAGCAGCATGTGAACACATGCTTGTCATTTCAGGTTTTTAAAGCCATTAATCACTTGCATAGAGTCTGGTTGTGGTTTTTGATTGTGCATCACTGAGAATGTAGTAAAAACACAGAAATGCTGGAGGAACTCAGCCACTCTCACAGCATCTATAGGAGGTAAAAATATATGACTGACATTTCGGGCCTAATCTTTCTTTAAGGTATAAGCATTCTTCCCAATTTGTCTCTAGTCTTTAATTAAAGCGCCTGCCTCCTTTTTGCTTGTACTTTGAAGAAGGGCTCAAGCCTGAAACATCGCTAATATATCTTTACCTCCTGTGGATAGTGCGAGACCTGCCAAGTTCCTCCAGTATCTCTGTGTGTGTTTGATCAAGCTGGTAGCTGAAGATTGTTGGTAATTGGGATCAATGGAGATAGGGACCAATCTGCAAACTGGTTGATCAGGCACTGGTTTGATTGGAGTGGCAGGGCAGTCTAATCAGAGGGTTGGGTGTGGGAAGGGTGGAAGATATGTCGAGGAATTATATCAATTGCCTTCCAGTCCAATGTTACACAACAAAAATAATCTGCTGTCTGACGAATGACTTCCAATAGTCTTTTCCAGCATAACCTGGACTAATTTTCCTGTCATTGCTCCAAAGGTGAAATTATATCATTGGATGCACATCTGATGCTGAAATTATATCAGATGCACAGCAAAAGCATCTGCTCTGAATTGGCCATTCAAAGCTGAAGAGTGAATCATTATTGATTTTATTTCTGGAAAAGTATTCAGTGTATTTTTGACTTCATAGTGCAAAGGTAACTTGAGCCATATAATTTTTTGCCAAATAACTGAATTTCCATGTCAGTGTATTTTGAGTTCCAAAAAGTGTCTATCTTCAATACTTCAGAAACTCAGACATAATGATAATTGAAGATATGTATATTGACTCTCATTTGTCAGGAACCTTGGAGAATTTGATATTTTCCTGATCTGAATTAAATATTTGGATGAACCAAATTGCTCTTAAGTCACGTCAATAGAAATCCTCATGAGACATTTCGTGATGCAAATACATTTCACAAAGGTGTGTGGATGGAAATAATGATTTATCCCTGATGGATAGCTAAGTGACAGCAAGCTGCAAAGCTCTTGGGTAGCTATAGCAACAAATAATCACTGTATTGAAAGTGGGTCTCCTCTTTGGTAACATCATAATTGTATGGTTAATGAGGAAGAGAAGTACAAGATCCATGTGGTCCTTAAACACTGGGACATGTTGGCTTCCAAGTACCAGAGCAAAGTCTGCATGCTGGCAAAGGAGATAGAGTGAGTTAGGACCTAGAATTAGAGAGGAGTGCTATAATTAGCTCCAGGTGTTCTAATCCAGAACAAAATCTTCAGGTTTATACCCTGTGGTTATTAAAGGATTGATTAATGCACAATCCCTTTGACATTTCATCCGGTGTTGCTTTTGAAATATTAATTTGAGTTCTGTGATTGCAGAACTACAGTTGGGATTTAGTAACTGCACAGCAGCTAAGCTGCGTCATCCTATAACCTATCTAATTAACAATAAGTACATCAGCAATGTACTTATATTAATATTAACTATGAACAGAAGCTCTGCAGAGAAATCGGTATTCTGAGCAGAATTCTGTTTAAACTTAGTGTTGCAATGAGCAGTGCTTACATTATTTGGTGCTGCACAAAGGGCTTATTTCCTTTGTTAGCATTGGTGTAGGATGAGTCGGCAATTTGAGAGAAATGAGGCAAGCATATTCTCTCTAATCTCTTCTCAGCTTCCTTGGTGCCCATAAATTATGAAATGTGATACTGGTGCTTTGAAGTCAGCAAAATAGAAGCCACACATTGCCCAGTGTTATTCCTCATGCCTTCACTTTTCATGTGAACGTTAGGAATGTGAGATTTCTGAATGTAGTGGGTTAGGCATTGAGCCCTTTAGCTCTGAGGGATAAATTCATGATCTAATCAGGTTGATCCATGGGAACCCTTAGCAGTTTGTACATCTGAGGCACTCTCAAGAAGTCATTTTGAAGAAGCCTCAATCCCAACCCAGCAGAAACAAAATGGCTGATTTACCATTTAATTAATTAATTACTCTGATCCATTAATGGATCATGTATGGTGTCAGATGCACGTTGTTTATAGGACACAGTTCAGGGTAGGGATTAAAGTTGCAGTTACTTTACCTGTAAGATATTAATGAAACAGTTTCAACATCATAGCCTCAAGCAGTTTATACAGCTCCTGTGTGCCCGATGGAGATGTGGGGGGGCTGGTAGTCATGGTGGGGAGCTGGCTGATGGAGGACCTCAGTTTTCTTCAGGCTGACTTCCAGGCCAAACATTTTGGCAGTTTCCGCAAAACAGGACGTCAAGCGCTGAAGAGCTGGCTTTGAATGGGCAACTAAAGCGGCATCGTCTGCAAAGAGTAGTTCACGGACAAGTTGCTCTTGTGTCTTGGTGTGAGCTTGCAGGCGCCTCAGATTGAAGAGACTGCCATCCGTGCGGTACCGGATGTAAACAGTGTCTTCATTGTTGAGGTCTTTCATGGCTTGGTTCAGCATCATGCTGAAGAAGTTTGAAAAGAGGGTTGGTGCGAGAACGCCATTGTTAATGGAGAAGGGTTCAGAGAGCTCATTGCTGTATCTGACCCTACCTTGTTGGTTTTCGTGCAGTTGGATAACCATGTTGAGGAACTTTGGGGGGAAACCGAGGCTCTCTAGTATTTGCCACAGCCCTTTCCTACTCACGGTGTCGAAGGCTTTGGTGAGGTCAACAAAGGTGATGTAGAGTCCTTTGTTTTGTTCTCTGCACTTTTCTTGGAGCTGTCTGAGGGCAAAGACCATGTCAGTAGTTCCTCTGTTTGCGCGAAAGCCGCACTGTGATTCTGGGAGAACATTTTCGGCGACACTAGGTATTATTCTATTTAGGAGAATCCTAGCGAAGATTTTGCCTGCAATGGAGAGCAGCGTGATTCCCCTGTAGTTTGAGCAGTCTGATTTCTCGCCTTTGTTTTTGTACAGGGTGATGATGATGGCATCACGAAGGTCCTGACGCAGCTTTCCCAGCAGAACTTGAAAATCTCATGCAGTTTGGCATGCAGAGTTTTGCCGCCAGCCTTCCAGACCTCTGGGGGGATTCCATCCATACCTGCTGCTTTGCCACTTTTCAGTTGTTCAATTGCCTTATATGTCTCTTCCTGGGTGAGGACCTCATCCAGTTCTAGCCTTAAGGGCTGTTGAGGGAGCTGGAGCAGGGCAGATTCTTGGACTGAGCGGTTGGCACTGAAAAGAGATTGGAAGTGTTCTGACCATCGGTTGAGGATGGAGATCTTGTCGCTGAGAAGGACTTTGCCATCTGAGCTGCGCAGCGGGCTTTGGACTTGGGGTGAGGGGCCGTACACAGCCTTTAGAGCCTCATAAAAACCCCTGAAGTCGTCAATGTCCGCGCTGAGCTGGGTTTGTTTGGCGAGGCTAGACCACCACTCATTTTGGATCTCCCGGAGTTTGCGCTGAAGATGGCTGCATGCGCGACAGAAGGCTCGTTTCTTCTCTGGCCAGAACGGCTTTGCGAAGTGAGCCTGGTGGGCAGCTCGCTTCTTTGCCAGCAGCTCTTGGATTTCCTGGTTGTTTTCGTTGAACTAGTCCTTGTTTTTCCTGGAGGAGAAGCCCAGTACCTCTTCAGTGGATTTTAGTATGGCAGTCTTCAGCTGATCCCAGAGGGTTTTAGGGGACGAGTCCGTGAGGTGGATTGCATCCTCGAGCTTTGCTTTGAGGTTGGCCTGGAAGTTCATACTTTGATGAAGGGTTCAGGCCCAAAATGTTGGTTATTTATCTTTGCCTCCTATGGACACTATGGGACCTTCTGAGCTTCTCCAACACTTTTGTGCATTAAATACTGACAGCCTCTCAGCGTTTGTGATTTTCTCTGTCCACTAAAGGGAGACATTTTAGTCCCTTCTTGCCATTTACATGCCAAGGCAACTCCTTTTATGGGATTTGTTTGATGGATCGGTATGTTACTGCTCTAAATTCAGGATGGACAGCACTGCCTCCTGTGTTACGCTCACCAAATTTAACTGTTTCAGTGGGATTTTGCTGTGTGCTGAAAATTCCCAGAGTATGCTCTTCAACTTCAACTTCTCAATCCTGTGCAGATGGTTTTAAGGTTCGAAGCTCAATATCTCTCCCTGAGGAGGCTATTGTCTACTGAACAACCCAAATGATATATGCTCTTCAATTGTAGCACGTTCATTTACTGCCTTAATTTCTCCTTTTTCTTGGCATACAATTCCACATTGCTGCTAAAGTTACTTTAACTTATTTTCCTATTCCTCTCAATGTGCATTATTAAAGAAATTGCCATTTACTGAATTGGCATTACAACCTGTCAGGTTCAGTTAAATAATTTAAAATCACAGGATGTTGTAACACAGTTACGCCTGCATGTATCTGCTGCTAGTGCTGTAGAACTATCTAACTAATTCCGTCTTCCTACAGTTGCCCATGGCCCTGTAAATATTTCCTCCTTCATATAATTATTCAGTTCCTTACAGGCTGCACATTACAGACCATAATTACTTGCATCACATAAAGGCATTATATGTGATTCCCTCTGGTTGTTTCACCAATTGCCTTAAATTCATTTTTTTTAATAGAACACAGTACCACACAAGAACAGGCCCTTTGTCCCATGATATCTGTGTTGAACTTAATACTCATTAAATCTTTGCTGGATGTACATGCATTCTCTATTCTTTGCATTCTCACGTGTTCTATCTGGAAACCTCCAAAACACTACATTTTATTTGTTTCCACTCCTATTTCTGGCAGGTTTGAGGTACATACCACTTTCTGTGGAAAAACTATATTTAGGAAGCAAGCAAGGGTTTGTGCAGGCAATTTTGCTGGTAAAAAAGAACCATTATCAAATGGCAAAGTCGGCATAAGAGGAGTGAATGGCTTTCTCCAGGTCCTGTTTCTTATTTCCTTAAAATGCTACTTAAAAATTACTATGAGAGGAATCAGTGGGATTTGCTGTAAGAAAACATTTCCCGTATAAATTTTGTAAATGGCTTGGATGATGAACTGGAGGGATGGGTCAGTACGTTTGCAGATGACACGAAGGTTGGAGGTGCTGTGGATAGCGGAGAAAGTCGCTGTAAATTATATCAAGATACAGGATGCAGAGTTGGGCAGAGAAGTGGCAGATGGAGTTCAATCCAAATAAGTGTGAAGTGAACTTGAAGGCGGAGTATGTGGTTAATGGCAGGATTCTCAACAATATGGGGGAACAGAGAGATGTTGGAGTTCATAGGTTTTCGTACATACTGATAGGGTGGTTAAGATGGCATATAGTATGCTAGCCTTCCTGATTCAGGGAAATAAGTTCATGAACTGTGAGGTAATTTTGCAGCTCTATAAAAACTCTGGTATGAACCAAACCTGGATTATTGCGTTCAGTCAGGCCACCTCATTTCAGGTAGAATGCAGAGGCTTTAGAGAGGGTACCACAGGATTTACCAAGATTTTGCATGGCCTAACTAAAGTTTGTAGTGCTGCAACATCAGAATGTCAGAACATCCTTCAAGAGGGTGAACCCTTGTAAAGCACTAGATCCCAATGGTGTACCTGGCAGGGTATTGAAAATCTGTGCCAACCAAATAGCTGGAGTGTTCATGGACTTTTTCTATCTCTCATTGCTGCAGTCGGAGGTTCCCACTTGCTTCAAAAGGGCATCAATCATCCCGGTGCCTAAGAAGGGCAGAGTTAACGGCCTCAACGACTCTTGTCCAGTAGCACCAACATCGACTGTGAGGAAATGCTTTGAGAGGTTAGTCATGATCAAAATTAACACCTACCCAGTTAAAGATCTGGACCCACTGCAATTCACTACTGCCACCATCACTCCACAGTGGATGTAATCTCACTGTCTCTCCACTAAGCCCTTGATTACTTGGACAACAGCAACACATACATCAGAGTGCATTTCATCGACTACACCTAAGCTTTCAAGACCATTGTCCACTCAGAACTGGTCACCAAGCATCAAAACCTAGGCCTCTGCAACTGCATCCTTGATTTCCTCATCCGAACACCAAAATAGTGTGAATTGAAAACAACATCTCACCTCCTCACTGACAATCAACACAGCTTGCCGAACCCACAGCTCTACACCCACAAATGTATGGCTAGGCACAATTCAAATGCCATCCACAAATTTGCCGATAACACCAGTTCATGGGAGTCCACATCTCTGGTGCCATCATGTTGATGCAATCATGAAGAAAGCTCACCTGTAGCTATATTTTAGAACTTGAGGAACTGTTATCAAAACTAAGAAACAACTGATTAGTACAACGGTTAGCGCAATGCTGTTACAGAGCCAGTGATAGGGACTGGGGTTTGAATCCCACGCTATTTGTAAGGAGTTTATATGTTCTCACCATGTCTGGATGGGTTTCTCCATGGGCTCCAGTTTCTTCCCACCAATCAAAACATACTGGTGGTTGTAGGTTAATTGGGTGTAATTGGGCATATGGACTCATGGGCCGAAATGGTCTGTTACCATACCACATTTCTAAATTTGTAATTTTTTTTAAAGATCTGTTATTTCACCAAAGACTTTTACAAATTTCTACAGGTGTACCCTAGAGAACATTGTGACTGGTTGCATCACTGTCTGGTAAGGAATGAACAGGACAGGGAAAGGCGACAGAGCTGTGAGCTCGGCCATTTCCATCGTCAGTATCTCATGAAGGCAGCCTCTATCATGAAGGACCCTCACCACCCAGGTCATGCCGTCTTCTCATTGCAACCATCAGAAAGGAGCTCCGGGGGCCTGAAGACGAACACCAAACTTTTCAAAAACAGTTTTTTCCTCTCTGCCGTCAGATTTCTGAAAGGATTATGAACCACAGACACCACCTCACTTTTTTCTCTTCTTTTTCACTAATTTATTTATTTTTAAATAGTGCATTTATGGGAATGTAATTGACAGCAATTTTTGCACTTGTAATGTATAATACTGCAGCCGCAAAACAACAAGTTTTGTGAAACGTTCATGACAATAAATATGATTCTGATGACATCCGTACCCTTACACTCAATTCCCCATCAAATAAATGAAAACAGACCATGCACCCTCTTTGCTTTATGATACTTTAAATATATTTATTTTTACATTTAGACATACAGAATGGTAACAGGCCAATTCGGCCCGACGATTCCTTGCCACCCAATTTACACCCTATTAACCTACACCCTGGTACATTTTTTTAAAGGGTGGGGAGAAATCAGAGTCCCCAGGGAAAATCCACACAGACACAGGGAGAACGTACAAACTCCTTACAGACAGCGTGGGATTCAAACCCAGGTCCGGTCTCGATTGCTGGCACTGTAAAGGCGTTGCACTAACCACTACACCAACCATTCCACCCACAGTTTATTAATATTTCTATTATTCATTTATTTGATGTGGATATGGTTATTAGGCCTTTGTTTATTGATCATCTTAATGATGCTTTAACTTAGGAGCCAATTAGAAGTCAAACCTACAGACCTGAGCTGGGTAAGATTCCTTCAGTGAACATTTGTAAACCAGATAGGTTTTTAAAAAGAATCAACTGTGTTTCATGGTTATTATTAAATTATTTTAAATTCCAAATTAACTTAATTAAATTACTGGACAATCAGTGCCTAGAAGTCTTGACCTCATGTCGTTTTCCCAGTTAGCTGTGTCAATGTCCATCATCTTTTTTCTCATTTATGATTCAGCAAGTTGTACCCCAATAACCAGTTTTCTGTTCAGAATGGTCATGGGAATATGGTGATCAACCATCTGATGAACATACCTGATGCATTGTAAATATCATTGGGTTACAATGAATGCATGAAATTAGCAAACCTCTAGACCACTAGCATGGTGTTGGAGAAGGTAGTAAACATAGCCAGGCCTATCACAGGTTCTGATCTCCCATCTATTGAATGTATCTACTTGGGTAACACGGTTAGTGTGGCGGTTACTGCAATGCCTTTACAGAACCAGCGATTGGAACCAAGGTTCGAATCCCACTCTGTTTGTAAGGGATTTGTATGTTCTCCCTGTATCTGCGAGGATTTTCCCTGAGGGCTCTGGTTTCCTTGCACCATTCAAAAATATATTGGGGGTGTAGGTCAATCAGGCATGGGCTCATGGGCTGAAATGGCCTGTTACCATGCTGTATGTCTAAAATTTAAAATATGTGACACTGTCTCAAGTAGGGAGCCAACATCACAAAGGACCCTGATCACTTCTTCTCACTGTTACCTTTGGACAGAAGGTAGAGAGGCCTGAAGCCAGCAGTTCCAGGTTCAAAAATAGTGTCTTTCCAACAGCTATCACCCACTTGAATCTCCCCTTGAGCCCATAAAAGAACTGTCTGCATGATTACAAGTCACATTTTTTTTTGCACTGGATCACTGTGATTATCTATTAATCTAATGCATTTATCGTCTTTTTAAACTTTTTAATTAACTGTTATAGATTTTTACAACTAATTGTTAGGCTGCAGCAGGTAAGAATTTCATTGTAAGAAAGTAAACTTGTTATCATCTTTGACTTGGATATCTCAGAGTGCAGGTGGATACTATGAAAGAAGGTTTCTTACATAGTTATCTTGTCCATTTCTCAGTGTTGGAGAGGATTGTACAAAGTGCATATGCTTGGTGGATTTGCAGTTGGGTATTCTCCTGTTTACCTCCTCTTTTTCTCAGCTTGGACAAAAAGCTGTAGATTTTCCTATGCATAAATTTGATATCACCATTTAATGACAGACTGCTTGTGATTGCAGACTCGAGATATGTGAAGCTATCAACAAACCCTCACAACAGTTGGACTTTTTTTCCTTTCCAAAACGAAGTTGATCCCTAGCTGACAATTCATTGCAATTAACAAAAGAAGAGATAGAACAATGGGTTAGATTTCATTCTAATTTTGGTGCAGCCAAGTAGAATTCACATTCTGATTATGATGGCGAAACATTTGCAGTTTGCTCAGAGAATTTGTGTTTAATCCTCCATCTTCCTTGGGGAGGAGGTAAAAATGGGTTTCCATGGCAAACATTAGCAGAGGGACCATTACAGCAGAAAGACAGAGTGAAAATGATTCTAGTGACATTAGATTTCTTTTTTGAGATATAGCACAGTAACAGGCCCTTCCAGCTTAAGTAAAAAAAAATATAATTTCAAAAAATTGTCACTGAGCCTAATCATTATTTGTATTTTTTTCAACCATATGAGTGAGGCAATGGAGGAGGATGCCTAATGTACCTTTATTTAAGAATAGCTACAATATTTGTATTTCTTTCCTACCTTTAAAAATTTCATAATTCCATTTGTACAATATTTGGTCTGGACATTTGCTAGATATTGAATGGTTCAATATTTTTTTTAATATCAAATGTAGTATACACCCAATAAGTTGAATAAATTTAATTTAAATTTCACTGCTCAATGTTTTAGATGTAATAAAAGAGGTTGGTAATTTTTTGCATTCAGTATGGTTATGTGAAAAGATAAAAGATTTTTGGAAAGAATTATGTGTTATCTTAGAGAAGATATTAAAAGTGAAGGTTAAATTAGATCCAAGAATTTTTTTTTGTTGTGCAATATATATGATGAAGATATTAAGTTAAAATTAGGTAAATATAAAAGGAGAATTTTTAGTCTAGCAAAAGCAATAAAGTATATAGCTAAAGAGTGGAAATTGGAAAGTAGTATTAAAATAGAAGAAAGGTTTAATGAAATAAAATATTGTCTCCCATTAGAAAAAAATTACTTATAATATGAGAGATGATTATGATATGTTTTATCAAATATGGGAGCCTTGTCTGTGATTTATGATCTTCTAACCCAATACCCCCCTGAAAATATGGTACATTCCTCGAAATATATTATGGTATTATTAATGTGGCTATAATTATTACAATAATTGTGTTCTTTCTTTTTTTATATATCTTTTTTCTATCTATAGGGGTTAGGGACAGTGGGAGGGGTGAAAATTATTTAGTATCTATTATGTAATGTTATAGCAAGTTAATTTGAAATGTTTGAAGATATTAATAAATAAAATTTTTCCCAAAAAATGGCAACTAGAACAAGGCAACTAACTACAGGCCCAATGAGCCCTAAGATAAGTTGCAGGAAAGTAAGTGGAAGGGATGTTGAGGGACAGAATTGGTTCGCATTTGGAAAGGCAAGGACTGAGTACAGAAAGTCAGCATGACTTTGTTTTGGAAGTGAAACACAAAAGTCTGCAGACACCGTGATTGTCATAAAAACACAAGAATGCTGGAGGAACTCAGGAGGTAAATATATATAACCATTTCAGGCCTGAGCTCCTCTCAGAGATAATTTCTCACGAATTTTATTGTTTGTTGAGCGCAAGACTGAGAGGATTAACTGGAGCAGTATAGTGGATACATTGTCCCTGCTGACTTTAGCAAGTCCTTTCACAAGGTTTCATATGGGAGGGTGGTGTGGAACGTAAGAATACATGGGGGTGAGCAAGAGTTAGTAAACCAAAAATAAAATGGGTAGGAAACAGAGGGTGTTAACGGAGAGTAGTTTTCAGATTGGAGACCTGTAACAAATGGTGCGCTGAAAAGATTGGTCTTGGGTGCTTAATATTTTAATAATTATTATTAATGATCTGGAAGAGAATGAAGGTGGCAGGATTAGTAACTTTGCAGATGACACCAAAATCATATATAGACATACATGCCAGTTTGAGCCCACACTGTCCAATTGCACCTAATTAACCTACAACCCCCATACATTTTGAAACCAGAGCACCTGGAGGAAACCCATGCATTCACGGGGAGAACGAACAAACTCCTTACA
Organism: Narcine bancroftii; assembly: GCF_036971445.1. Taxonomy (NCBI): domain Eukaryota; kingdom Metazoa; phylum Chordata; class Chondrichthyes; order Torpediniformes; family Narcinidae; genus Narcine; species Narcine bancroftii. Next base: position 269,140,914 of record NC_091472.1, on the reverse strand, counting down.
GACAGCGTTGAATTCGAACCCAGGTCGCTAGCGCTGAAACAGCATTGCGATAACTACAATGTGATAACTACAGTGCGCCTTGCACACTATTGATTATGAGCACCTAATAACCTGAATATGCCTGGGATTGTCTGATCTCAGCAGCTAAGCAGGCACAGGCCTGGTCAGTACTTGGAGGGGAGACTGTCTAGGAACACCAGGTGCTATAGGTTTCTGTGAGGTGCCCCGGACAAAGTGGTGACCCTTTGTCTGCCTTACAGTAGACAAAAGTTAAAGAATTTCATGTGTTATATTCTAGAAAATGTTTGTATTATGTAACAATAATGGAACCTTTACCTTTATAATGGCCATTGAAGAAGGTTGTTTAAAATTACACCAGAATCTAGATCAACTGGAAAAATGGACAAGGGAATTCAACTCATCCATGTGCAAGGTGATGCATTTTAGAAAGTTATACAAATCCAGGACATACACAGTGAATTACAGGATCTGGAGGAGTGTTATTGACCAATCCTCAGAAGTTAGATGCTTGCCTTAATTGACTGAGACATTGAGTATTGAAGTTGAGATGTTGCAGTTATACAAATCATTGATTAGGCTACACTTGGAGTATTGTGTGCAATTCAGGTCACCTTGCCATAGGAAGGATGACTTTAAGCTATAGAGGATGCAAAAATGATTCACAGGAAATTTGCCTGGAATGGATGGCTTGGCTTATAAGGTAATAGTGCATTGGGTAGACTGGGACAGCTTTTCTTGGAGTGAAGGAGGCTGAAGGTTATCTTTCAGAGTTTCTTAAAATGATGAGGTCATAGATAGGGTAGATAGTCTCAGATCATCTCAAAGGGTAGAGGTCTAAAATTGGAAGGCATAGATTTAAGGTAGAGAGGAAAGATTTAAAGGCAATTTTAAAATTTAAATTTATATATTTAGACATACAGCATGGTAACAGGCCATTTTGGCCCATGAGTCCATGCTGCACACTTTACACCCAATTAACTTACAGCCCCAGTACATTTCGATTGGTGAGAGGAAACCAGAGCCCCCAGGGAAAACCCACGCAAACAGGGGGACAATATAGAAACTCCTTACAGACCGTGTGGGATTTGAACTCAGGTGCTGTAAAGATCCGCTATGCCAACTGTGCTGCCCCACAATCTGAGAAGTAAGGTTTTTCACATAGAAGGTGACGTATATTGGGAATGTGTTGTCAGAGGAGGTGGTTGATGCAGGTAAAATTATAATGTTTAAAAGACATTTGGACAGGCAGACAGATAGGAAAGGTTTAGAGAGATTTGGGCCAAATGAAGGCAAATGGAATTAATGTAAACAAGCATCTGGGTTGGAATGGACAGGTTGAGCAGAAGGACCTGTTTCTGTGGTGTATAACTGTGAATCTTCAGTGTTGGAATTACTTACTGGCAATCGTATCTTCTTTGTTGGGTGTTAGTGTGCAATTTTTGGCCTGACACCCTACTGACAGAAGCACATAGATTATTTTTTTCTTTACCACTAGTAATGTACTATAAATTTGGTTGTTTCCCCCCCAACCCCCCATGCTTAACCAACATCATCCATCAGTTCTACAATGGTATGGAAGGCCTCATCTATACATGTGGTGAGTTATCAGACCCATTTCCTGTCAGCAATAGCGTAAAACAGGGTTGTGTTTTGGCTCCTACTCTGTTTGAACTATTCTTTGCTGCTGTTCTTCAGGATGCCCCATCAGGGTCTTCCTAAAAATGAAGGCTGATGGCGGGCTCCGCAACCTTGCAGGCCTGGGAGCAAAAACCAAAGTCAAGGACATTGTAGCACACGAGCTAAAGTTTGCTGATGACTGTGCACTGCTTGCCCACTCTCTGATGACTATACACTGGCTGCTAAGGGCTACGGATTGACAATCAGCCTGTAGAAGACAAAAGTTTTGTACCAACTGGCCCCTCGCTCAAGCTTCAAAGAACCAACTGTCCTCAATGATGTCTCAAAGCTGCCAACAAGTTTTATTTCCTGGGCAGCACAGTAACATCTTCAGCTTCTCTTGATGTAGAGATCGAGTCAAGAACCAGAAAGGCCTGCTTTAACTTTGGTCAGTTGAAAGATCGGGTTTGGTCACAGAAGATAAGGTTGACCATCAAGTGGAAGGTGTGGAGCTCGTCGAAAGAACCAAAGACATGTTGATCCAAACCAAGGCTTTTATTAGCAAAAGACAGGAGCTCTTCACAGGTGGCCGACCAGTCCGGAATGATCTGACCTGGCTAGGGACACAACCCTTTAAGGCCCAGACAGTAGGCGTGGCTAAGCTCTCAGCCAATCGCTGTAAGCACAGTCATTACACTCTAGATACTGTAACTATATACATTGGTGATAGGTCTGTACTATCACACAAGGTGTACAGGGCCTTTGTCATATCAGCCTTGCTATATGGATGTGAGATGTGGCACCCATATCAGAGTCAGTTACGTCAGCTTGACCAACTGTAGCAGTGTCACCTTCGTTCTCTGATGAAGATCACTTGGCGAGACAAGGTCTCCAATATTGAGGTCCTTTCTTGAGCCGGAATGCCAGCAGTTTCAACCTTGGTGATGTCTGCCCAACTGTGCTGGGCAGGACATGTTGTCAGAGTGCCTGATGAAAGACCTCCCAAGGACATCTTGTATGGCCAGCTGTCCAGTGGAACCCAAAATTGAGGAGGCCAGTGACTGTGATACAAGGATGATCTGCATAGGATCCTCAATAAAGATGACATTGCCCCATCAACGTGGGAGGATCTGACTCAAGATCACACACAGTGGAGGGACACCATCAGAGAAGGTGTGGGCACTGCTGAGATAAAGCTCAAAGAGGCAACAGAGGAAAGGCACAGGAGCTTGCCAAGTATGTGCATGCCAAGGATCGGCCTGCACAGCCACTCCAGGTTGCACAAATCAAACCTCACAAACTGACTGAAAAGAACCCTCATCCACCTACGGGTTGGATAGCCAGAAGAAGAAGAAGACATTGATTAAGTAAGAAACACACCAAACCAACAATTATTTGAAGTGTTTGGTATCCTTAAACATCTCCTTCCTGATAGATTGCCATCTGCTCATATTTTTGGAGCTGGAAATTCTATCAAGCATTAGCTCAAGCAGTGAGTGATAGTTTGAAATGGAAAATTGATCATTCAGAGCACTTATTATAGATTATGAAAAGTTCTGTGGGTGCCTGTGGTGTTGTTGCATATACACTTTTGACGATGGATTTTGATATTCCTATGCAGATTAAAATCTATGCCCTTGCGACTTAGTACTTATTCCAAGCATTATTGAAATTTGAGGTGTATTGATTCATCAGCTGAGGGATGGAACTCATCAGCATTTCCTTCTCCATCTTTGATAGAAAGCCACAATACATAAAATGCATTGGTATTTATGTTAGAAACTGTCAAGCTACTCACCGCTGTGCTGTCAACTCTGATTAACCAGTGGAACAAGATATACCCAGGAGTTGTGATGGAACAGTCTGGAACACTGGCTGAGAGGAAAGATTCTCTGAAAATAGTTATGTCCGGCTGTTGTTTGACTCACTCCCAATTTAGACGGGTAGGCTCAGATGTATGGTGGTTTAGCTGGACTAGGATGGCTTTGACAAGTTTGAATCTAGTGCCTCCATCAATGCTCAAGTAGTCTTTCAGCTTTCACACATTACATTTTAAAACAGCTCATTTGATGAGGATGAATAACCTGTAAGTCCATTTGAGATGGCATTTGAAAGGCAACCTCATTTCTGCTGGCCTGAAGCCAAAATACAGGCCAGTCCAAACCAAGAAAGCAATTTCCTTCTGTGGTGGTACACCATCGGCCTACTGTAGGGGGCAACACCTGTACCTGCAGGAGTGTACCGCCAGCCTACTGCAGGGGGCAACCTCTGTACCTGCAGGAGTGTAAGGGGACAGGACAACAACACCTGGCCGGCTGTCAATCAGTCGGCCTGAAGGGATCATGCCCCACCCGGTCGGGTGTCAATCACCCTCCAAGATATAAACCTGTGCCGGCCTCCCAAAGCTCACTCAGAGTTACTGCAGCTACAGCTAGCCTGGCTCTGTGTAAGTCTTTGTGGATTAAAGCCTGTTGTACAGTCTTTACCTTGTGTGTGTCTGATTCTGGCTAACAGCGCACCATAATTTAATCCACAAAATTTTCCCACGGCTGCCATGGAAAAACTCCTGAGCGCAGGGAGCTTCGAAGTCGATTCATGCCACCCGGAAACCCAGACACGCTTCGAGATCTGGCAGCACGCAGTCGAGGCAATCATCGAGGCACACGAAGGCGGCATCCTGGACTCAAATCGGAAGAGGTTGGTCCTACTCCGGTCAAAGCTAGGTCCCCACGCCTTCCAGTCAACCAAAGGCTGCTCCACATTCAAGAGCGCAATGGACACTCTCAAGAACTTGTTCAAGGCCCCCATGAATGTGGTCTGTGCAAGGTACCTCCTCAACACCCGAGCCCAGCAACCCAGGGTGACGTCTGAGTCTTACCTGGGACACCTGCGAGAGTTGGCCTGACTGTGTCTGGCTGAACCCAGGGTAGGTGCAGAAGAGTTCAAGAGGCTGATCCAGGACGCCTTCATCCAATGGCTATGATCGAGGGCCATCCGGCAGAAGCTGCTGGAAGACAATATCTACACCCTAACAAAGACAGTGGAAGTGGTCCAAACCCTGGAAGCGGCAGCCCTGCACATCGAAGCCTTCGATTCCACGTTCACCCAGGCTCCCTCTTGGCCCCCTCACACTGCAGCTGCAGCCCCAGTCCGAGCTGGGGAGGAAAACGTCATTGTGGTAGGCGCCCAGCACCCATGTAAGTACTGTGGGTCCTGGTGTGGGTCAGACCGACCAAAACTTCCCAGCTAGGAACCAGTATTGTTCCTGATGTGGCAAGAAAGGCCACTTCACTAAAGTGTGCCTCTCAAAACCAGCCGGCAACTCAGCGGCCCTCCATGACCTCCCCACCTCCACCGCAGACCCCTCCACATGCGCATGCCGGGTGGCGCCATAGTCCCCGTTATAACTTCCGCCTTCCCCAACCTCAATGGTGCAACATCCGGCCCCGCCAGCGACTGTCGCAGTGTGTGCCCTGAGCACCTGGACCAGCCCCTGCCCTCGCCAGTACTGCGCACCGAGAACTACAGCGACATCACTTACGGCTCATGGCATGACGTCACTTCTGGCTGATGTAATGACATCACGACCGTCAGCCACAATGACGTCACTTCCCCCGGCACAACAAACATGGCTGGGGAAGGAGGCCAGCCACGCAGCAGGCCCCGCCATCTTGGGCTAGTCAGCGGCTGACACAGAGGGCACCCAACGACGTTGAGAATGATGTGGTCAACACAGGCGGTGACCAGGCTGCCCGACCGATGCTCCCTACGCCTCCGGGTGCCATCGGCTACCGCACGCCACATCCCATGACTGATGTCGACATGGTCAACATGGGCGATGACCAGACTGTCCTACCGACGCTTCCCACGCCTCCGGATGCCATAAATCGCTGCACACAACCGAAGAACGACGACTCCAACTCTGAGATGGTCCTGGCCATCTCCACGCTGATCAGGGACATCCCTCACGATCTCGGGCGCTCTATTATGGACGTGCAAGTCAATGGGCAGGTAACAAAGTGCCTGTTCGATAGTGGCAGCACCAAGAGCTTCATTCACCCGAGCATGGCCCACTCCCTGAGATTAAAAGTCCACCTTACCACCTGCTCGATCACCCTCGCTGCCAAGGATAAGACTGTTGGTACCCTCGGTCGCTGCTTGGCCGATATAACTGTGGGAGGGGACACTTACACAGGGTTCAAGCTCCTAGTCATGCCCAAACTTTGTGCCCCAGTCCTCCTGGGCCTAGATTTCCAGTGCCACCTGAAGAGTGTTACCTTTGCCTTCGGGGGGCCCCAACCTCCACTCACGTTACACAGCATGCCAACCTACCAGCCCCGGCCAACCTGCAGCCTCTCCACACTGCGCATCACCCCACCGGTGCTCTTCCCACATCTTACGCTAGGCTGCGCCGATCACTGCCAGAAGTAGGCGTAATTGCGCCACAGACAGAGACTTCATCAAGGCGACTCCTGGTGGTAGGTGTCATAGAGCCCAATAACAGCCCTTGGAGAGCCCAAGTCCTGGTGGTCAAAGGGGGAAGTAAGCAGAGGATGGTCGTGGATGACAGCTAGACCATTAACCGGTACACTCAGCTGGATGCCTACCCCCTGCCGAGGATAGCCGACATGGGGTCAATGAGATAGCCCGCTACCGGGTTTTCTCCATGATTGACCTGAAGTTGGCATATCACCAAATCCCCATCCACCCGAAGGACAAGCCCTACACCACCTATGAGGCGGACGGGGGCTTGTACCAGTTCTGCCGAGTTCCCTTTGGGGTCACAAACGTTTTCCAGCGGAAGATGGATCGCATGGTAGACCGGCACAAGCTGAAGGCGACATTCCCGTATCTGGATAACGTCACTATCTGCAGCCGTGACCAGCAGGACCACGATGCTAACTTGGAGAAATTCCTCCAGACAGCCGGGGAGCTGAACCTCACTTATAAGGAGAAGTGTGTGTTTAGCACTACCCGCCTCGCCATCCTGGGGTACATCGTGGCCCATGGAGTCGACGACCCAGATCCAGATAGGATGTGCGCATTAATGGAGTTACCTTCCCCCCCCCCCCCCCATCCTCAAGGCCCTCCGCAGGTGCCTTGGCCTTTTCTCTTAGTACTCTCAGTAGGTCCCTCACTTCTCGGACAATGTCTGCCCACTGGCCCAAGCTACAACTTTTCCCCTCTGACCCGAGGCACAGGCAGCCTTCATCCACATCAGGCAAGACATCGTGGATGCCATGATGCAGGCTGTGGATGAGGACTCCCCCTTTCAGGTGGAGAGCGATACCTCCGAGGTAGCCCTCGCCGCTTCCCTCAACCAAGAGGGGTGCGCTGTCGCTTTCTTCTCCAGGACCCTCCAAGGCTCCGAGCTAGGGCATTCTGCCATTGAAAAGGAGGCCCAGGCGATTGTGGAAGCGGTCCACCACTGGCGCCACTACCTGGCCGGCAGGAGATTCACCCTCCACACGGACCAGCGGGTCATGGTGTTCATGTTTAACACTACCCACAAGAGCAAGATCAAGAACGACAAGATCCTGTGTTGGAGAATCGAGCTGGCAACCTACAACTACGACATCCAGTTCCGCCCAAGGAAGTTTAACGACTCCCCCAATGCCCTCTCTCGCACCTGCACGTCTATATATGATGACAGGCTGCAGGCATTGCATGAGTCTCTCTGCCATTTGGGTGTTACCAGGTTGTACCACTTCATTAAGACCTGGAACCTGCCATACACCAGGGACGTCAGGGACATGACCGAGGTCTGTCGGGTCTGCGTGGAACGTAAACCCCATTTCTTCTGCCCGCCCCAGGCCCATGTTGTAAAGGCTACTCGGCCTTTCGAGCATCTCGCCATGGACTTCAAAGGACCCCTGCCTTCTACGAACCAAAACATTGACTTTCTCATGGTAGTACGCATGCTTTGCTTTTGCTATCCCTTGCCCGGACACCTCCACTGCCACCGTCATCAGGGCCCTGGGGCAGATCTTCACCATGTTTGGCTATCCCGCCTTCATCCACAGCGACCGGGGGTCTAGTTTCATGAGTGACCAGCTACGCCAGTACCTGACAGCAAGGGGAATCGCAACCAGTTGCACAATAAGCTATAACCCGAAAGGCAATGGGCAAGTGGAACGCGAAAATGGGGTGGTCTGGAAGGCAGTCCTCCTGGCTCTCAAAAGGGTGGGCTGTGGAGTACTGGCAGGACGCCCTGTCCGAGGTGCTCCATGCCATTCGGTCGCTGCTGTGCACGGCTACCAACGAGACCCCTCACGAATGTCTGTTCTCATTCCCTAGGAAGTCGGCGACTGGAATGTCCCTCCCAGCATGACTTGTGTCCCCAGGACTGGTGCTCCTGCATAAGCATGTACGGACACACAAGGCTGAAGCCCTGGTCGAGCAGGTCTTTCTCTTACATGCAAACCACAACTACGCCTACGTTAGGTTCGGCAGTGGCAGGGAGGACACCGTCTCAACCAGGGACCTGGCACAAGCAGAAGCACCCACCACACCACGTCATCCTCCAGTCCAGGACAACGCTGTCCGGGCATACAACCCCGTCCCAAGGCACGCAGGACCTCCTTGACCACCAGGGGCCTGCTTCAGCCCTGGGAAATAAACATGCCCCCCCACCCATTCAATACGACTCTCATATGTTGTCCCCGGCCCCCCCCCCCCGGCCACCCCTCCGCGCGGCACCACACCAGTCACACAGACCCCTGCCGTCAGCAGTGGTGGGGCACTTCCCCTCTGACCAGTGACAAGGAGCCAGTCTAATGACGGTCACAGAGACCCCGGTGGCCACTGGACCGTTTCAACCTGTAAATAAGGGTATGATTCCTTGTTACTGCGCTCCCCCAGGACAATTTTAAAGAAGGGGGTGAATGTCGTGGTACACCACCGGCCTACTGCAGGGGGCAGCACCTGTACCTGCAGGAGTGTACCGCCAGCCTACTACAGGGGACAACCTTTGTACCTGCAGGAGTATAAGGGAACAGGACAACACCTGTTCGGCTGTCAATCAGTCGGCCTGAAGGGATCAAGCCCTACCTGGTCAGGTGTCAATCACCCTCCGGGATATAAGCCTGTGCCGGCCTCCTGAAACTCACTCAGAGCCTGGCTCTGTGGAAATCTTTATGGATTAAAGCCTGTTGTACAGTCTTTACCTTATGTGTGTCTGATTCTGGCTAACAGCACACCACACCTTCTCTGACAGACAATAGTGAAATGGCCAATTTTTAAATTTAAATTCAATAGCTGCTCTGTGAGCTATTATCTCTGGATTTTTAGTCCAGGTCTCTAAATTACTCGTCCTGTAAATTAACTGCAACATCAGTGTCTTCTTTTTGTTATTTTGGTAATAGGATGATATCATTTTTGTGCTTGTTATTGATGCTTCATCCAACAAAAGCCGTAGGATATTTAATCTTGAGAAAGATTCTTGATAGTAGATGGCAGAGAGCAGTTGAAGAGAATGGAGTCAGAGGGAGAGTTGGTGAGAATAAGAAGACAAATAAGAATGTGGAAGAATTTTTTTGCAGAGTTAAAGGCAGAACAGCCAAAAGATCATTCCAGTGATAATGCAGATTACAATAAAATGTGTCAAGCAGATATTATGCCAAGATCGGAGGTGCATGAAGTCAGGGTGGTTGGAGAGTTTGGTGAAAATGTGGAGCTATTTAAATGAAAGCAGAAAAAAAAATCTTTCACTCAGATGGGAATGGCAGAGACAAAAAGGATTCAGAAGGTGGCAGATTAATGAGAATACAGAGCTAGCGAGAAAGGAACAGAGGAGGTGGAAGCAGGAGCTGGCCAGTCAATTCTTCACCATTCAGTGAGATCATAGTCAAACTTTAACTGTGATGCTACTTTCTTGCAATAATGTAATATCCCATGATTCCACTAATCTCCAAAAGTCCATTAAAGACAATCTGTAAAATTAAAAGAACTGTATTGGTTTTGCAAACTGAAAAGAGTTTTTTTTATTGAATTAAGGTGAGAAGTGATGGACAATATCCAAATATCATTTGGGTGGCACAGTTAGTGTAACAGTGCAACGCTGTTACAGTGCCAGCAATCGAGACCAAGGTTTGAATCCCATGCTGTCTGTAAGGAGTTTGTATGTTCTCCTGCGTCTGTGAGGGTTTTCTCTGGATGCTCTGGTTTCTTCCCACCCTTCAAAATGTATGGGGGTTGGGTGTAATTAGGCAGCTTGAGCTCGTGGGCTGGAAGGGCCTGTTAGTGTGCTTTATGTCTATGTTGAAATTTAAATAACTTCATTCAAGCTTAAAAGTGAGTAATGGGGCTTCAAAATCTAATGAATGAAAGTGGAATATTTGGGGGAGAACTTCTTTGGAAAATATATAAAACAGACATAGCCTGAAATCAAGGTACAGAACAGAAGCTGGTGGATCAAAATCTGCAGATGCTTAATGATTTGCTTGGCATTTCTTACATTTCCTACTTCTTAAGCCAGTGCCTTTGCATTCACATACCATCAGCTAGTCTCTTGCATTTATTGTTGTCAAAGCATAAGGGCATGGGGCATTCCTGCATACAAAAGGAGTTGCTGCAGCATTAGGAATTAATGCAGAATAATCAAATTGTTTCCCCAGACTGAAATGCTTCTTAATCTTCTTTTGAGTACTTTACATATAATTACAAGGGTAGTTGCTATGTTATTGTTTGGTTAGACTTTCAGAAAGCTTTTTGGCAAAGTTCCACCTATAGGGTTTCTGATTAAATAGAAACAATGGGAGTCTTGGATGGGACGTCCAACTGAATAAGACATTGCTTCCCCAATGACTCAGTGAATTGATTGGTTGAATGGAGACCGTTGGTCAAGGAAAATTGAGGATTTGATTCTGCAATTATGCTGAATCAGAGTATTGACAGGAGATCTTTAATTGCACTCTTCTGAAGGAGGCAAAAATCATTTGAATGATGTACGTTTCTATTTTTCACCCAGCAACACCAAATGGTGCAGCATATGTGCAGACGTTAGGTGAGAGCTATCTGCTGTGCTTGAATAACCTGATGTCTCTGCCAAGGAGCACAAGAGTGGCAAATGGAGAGTGAATATGTTGACAACATAAGCAGAAAAAGAGGAAGAAAATGTATCAAAAAATTCCAAAAGAATTTGGATTAGTTTTACAGTAATAAGATAGATGGAAGATGAAATTTAATGTTGATAAATATGATGTGGAGATCAACATTTGTGCAATCAAATTAGGGGAATCAAAAACTAGATTCTATAACTCAGTGAATTAGAGATATAATCACGGAAGCAGAACTGTAGAAATTAACCATAGTGTTGCTGAGATTAAAATTTGATCTTAAGATGCTCCTTGTTCAGCTTATCTGCCTAGCGAGAGTATAAATTGTGGTGTTATTGCAAGATAGAGTTAACGACCTTGCGCAACGTTATCACAGCGGCAGCGGTCTGGTTTAAAATCCAGTGCTGTCTGTAAGGAGTTTGTACATTCTCCCCATGTCTGCACGGTTTCCTCCGGGTGTTCCCACCCTCTAAACCTTACCAGGGTCGTAGGTTAATCGGGGTATTTTGGCACGTGGACCAGAATGGCCTGTTAACTGTGCTGTATGTCTAAATTAAATTAACTTCAGAAAGAACTGTGTTCCACCCTGCTAATCAGAGCTAAGGCCTGAGAAGTAAATGCAGCCTGAAATGAGACAGGGTTTGGAGACAGACGAAATTATATGTGCCTTTTAAGTCCCATGGCACAGAAACTAGGTTCACTGGTTTATTTAACACCAGTGAACAGAAGCCTACAGGTTATTCGCATACCATCCAAGGACAAAAGGTGAAACCAAGCTGGGATTGGGGTAGATCAGAACATGATTTCTTTTCTCCAATAATTTTGCAAGTATACATCAAAATGTCTTAATTTAAACAGATCATCTTGATTGGATACAATAGATGCGATGTCACAAATTCATTCTTTACAGACAAGATTGAATTTATATTAAATTGCAGTGAATTATGACTGCTCAGAGTTCCATTGCATTAGACTTTGCACAACCCTTTAGTGTATAATGGCAGTCATGCAGTGAACTCAGGCCTTTTCCCTTTGAGCTTCTAGGGAAGTTGCACCAAATTTCAGTGCATCCCTCAGCAATCAGTCCCGAACCTTAGGCAGTGAAACGAATATAATTGCATTGGGGACTGTGTGGTTAATGGCAGACAGGAGCCTGCAATTTAAATGTGGACCCAGGAGGAGAACTTCTTCTACTCAGCTGCCCTTTCACATATCTATTTTTTTAAAGCTTTAATTATTTAATTGGATCCTAACTGCAACCATTCTTCAGTCACATATACCGAAAACACTACACGCTCCATGCTTGTTGACATCAGAGCCAAGAAATTAATAGGTCAGGGTCTAAATCTTGCATTTGACCCCTTGTTAGCACTTTAATTGGACTCAACACTAGATGTGGCCATATTTATAATTTAATTAAGAGAAACAACAGGGTCAGAGACCTTCCAGCGCATGAGCCAGCACCACCCAATTACACCCATGTGACCAATTAATCTACTACTTGGTCTGTCTTTTGAAGGGTGGGAGGAAACTGGAGTACCTGGAGGAAACCCACGCAAACACGGGGAGAATGTTCAAAATCCCTATAGACAGCGGTGGATTTGAACCCAAGTCACTGGCGCTGCAATAATGTTGCATTAACCGCTACACTACTATGCCACCCTAAATCTATGTCACCTTCACAATAAAGTCCCATGAATCATTACTCATCAGAAAATTGAATGTGGCCGAGGTTCAACTTGTTCAGTTGGACCATAAGGAACTATTCAGTTGTTGCTTCTGAAGTGAATAGGCATCAACATAGAATCCTTTAAATTCCATGATGTTTATTCCTTTGTGCATTTTTAAAATCATTCCTAGGAATGCTAAAGGCAATGAGTTGCAATGACTAATTATTTCTTATTTGCCTTTGATCCTTCAACTGCCCACTTGATAATTGTCTTGTGCATTAGGTTAAGGGCATTGAATTATTTATCAGATGCATGCAATTGTTAGAGATGCAAGAGACTGTCTGGGGTTGGGGAGGGGATAGATGAATAGATGAGGGAGGGAGGGAAATGGCTGAGAAGGAGGGATGGAAATGTCAGCATTATGAGTGATGGTGGGGGAGAAGGGAGGCAATGAGGTGCAATGATGAATGTAAGAGACTAGAACAGGAGTAGGCCAATTGGCCCTTCGAATCTCTCCGCCATACGGTGAGATCATGGCTGATTCCTGAAATGAAGAGATTGACATTTGAAGAGAGGTTGAAGAGGACTTTCCTGCTCTTTCCACAATCTCTTTGGTTCCCTTTCAATTCAAATGCTAGCCCATCCCTCCAAGTATATTCATAGATTCCATCTCCACAGCTTTGTGCATAGAGAGTGCTAAAGAATCACAACTGTATGTGCGAAAAAAAATCCCTCTTCATCTCCATCTTAAAGACAAATTCTATGTTCTGAATATGCCTGTTTCATCTTGTATTTGTATGTGTGAGTTCTTAGACAAACACATGGATGAAGGAAAAGGTTCTTTAAAGTTGTTGTAAACAGCACCATGAGGCATTCCATGAGGCTGCAAGCCTCCATTACAGCTCTTGCATATTGTCTGTGTGTCAGCTCCCTGCTGGCAGCCAAGTCTAATCAAACAGTAACTATAATCAAGGCCTTGCTAGTGGTCAGGCAAACATAATCACGATCATTACATCTTCCTTTCTTAAAACAAAAGTAGCTTACTTTTAACTAACATGTTTTCTTTGTATACCTCTGCAATTTTAACTTTAACACCAGGAACTTACATTTTCATTATTATCAACAATGTTAACTTGTCACTTGTTGTAATACCTCCCCAAACACCGAAGATAAATCTTCATAAAAAACTTTATAAAATTCCACCGAAAACCCGTCATCTGGTGACTTACCATTAGGCATTTCCATCATAGTGGTCTTAATGTCTCGATCTGTGAATGGAGCTTTCAAATCTATCATATCCTCTTCATCTAAAACTGGTAATTTTAATGTAGATAAAAAAAGAATCAATAGATCCATTATCCTGTTTCCCCTCAGAAGTATATATTTTTTTATAAAATGAATAAAACTGTTCATTGATTTCCTGAGGTTTATAGGTAACTGTTGAATCCTTTTTAACAGCATTAATAACCTTTGAGGTCTGCTCCTTCTTTAACTGCCATGCAAGTACTTTATGTGCCTTCTCACCACACTCATAATTTCGTTGTTTGGTTTGATTAAGTAAACATTCAAATTGATAAGTCTGTAACGTATTATATCGCAATTTCAATCTAGTCAAAGCTATGTTCTGATTTTCTGTTACACCCTTCTGAAATTCCTTCTCCAATTTATCAATCTGCTTTTCTAATTTAATACTTTCAGCCATATACCCTTTCTTAACTTTAGTAGCATATCTAATTATTTGCCCTCTTAAATAAACCTTTAACGCATCCCATACTACAAATCTACTTTGAACAGAGTTAATATTTTCCATTAAGAAAAAAAATTAACCTGTTTCTTAACAAAAGCAACAAACTCAGATTTTTTCAACAACAATGTATTAAACCTCCATCTATAAAATGGACGTAACACCTCCGAACTTTCATAAGAAAAAAATAATAAAGAATGATCAGATATTACTCTACTCTTATAATCTGCCTTCAATACCTTTCCCTGTAAATGTGCCAATATTTAAAAAAATATATATTCTAGAAAAGGAATCATGCCAAGAAGAATAAAAAGAAAAATCTTTTTCTGTAGGATTAATTCTTCTCCAAATATCTACCAAATTTAAGTCTTTCATTAAATCCCCAATTTGTATCACCATCTTTGATTTTCTGATACATTTTGGGGACTTATCCATTAATGGATCCAAAAAACAATTAAAATCTCCCCCAACTAAAATATTTTCATTAGCTTGACTTAATAACAAAAAAGCCTCTGAGATTAAACATTCATCATTTACATTAGGTGCATAGATATTGAATAAAGTCCAGAGTTCATTAAAAATTTTACAGTCCACTTTTAAAACGCTCCCATCATTCCCCTCTACAGTCTGTAACTCAAAAGATAAATTCTTATGAACTAGAATTGCTACACCTTTTGCCTTAGAGTTAAATGAAGAAAAAAAACATGACCAACCCAATCTCTTTTCAATTTCAAATGTATTTTTTCAGTCAAGTGTGTTTCTTGTAAAAAAGCAATATCAATTTTCATTTTCTTAATATAAACTAAAACTCTCTTTCGCTTAATTGGATTATTTAATCCCTGAACATTAAAAGTTGCACATTTAAAACTAGACATTTTAATGAACTATCAATATAACCATGTAATATAAAATAAAATGCTCTCCTGTTAATAAACAAAATCTACTCTCCCTCCCCTAATGTTATAAAAAAGTTCATATGAAAAAGAATACAATTAATTCCCCCCAAATAAAGAAAAAAAAACTACCCAAAGGTAGTAATTCCCTAAAAAAACTGGATGTGGAACACCCCACCAGTGGCAGATGACTATCAAAGATATCAGTGCCATCCACCTCCCCCCAGCCAGAAATACAATATATATAAGAATGTAATTCAACATCATTAGTATATTCAGCACCTGGGACTCCAGTCCCAAAGATTTGAATCCTCAACATCACTAGGACTGTGTATCAAAGCCTCCTTCTTCCCATCTTTCCCATTCTTCCTGTTCTTTCCATTCTGTCCATTTCCATGTCCATTGGCCCTTATTTGAGGTGACGACAGTGAAATTCTTCCTTGGCCACGTAAATCCAGTAACGAACTTGTGAAAACCAATGCATCATGATCATTCTCAAAAAATTGAGACTGATAATTGCCATAAAAAACCTTCAACACTGCAGGGTATTGAAAAGCAAACTTATATCCTTTCCGCCACAGCACATCCTTGGCTGAATTAAACTCACGTCGACGTCTGATAATTTCTTGACTCAAATCAGCATAGAAAAAAAACTCTATTATTCTGACTCATCATTGGGTTTGACTTTGTCTTTCCTTCTGTACCACCAACCGTAAAATCATTTCTCTATCCTGATCATTCAAGCACCGAATTAACACTGGTCGTGATGGTTGACCCAGTAATGGTTTCCTCCTTTCCAGTACCAAACCACCCGGAAATAACTCTTTACCTAACATCTCAGGGATCCAGTTCTTAAAAAAAATTTATTGGATATGCACCTTCAATATCTTCTGGAAGGCCCACAATTTTTACATTATTTCTTCAACTTTGATTTTCCAATGAATCAATTTTTTTCAATAAATCTCTCTTCTGAATTCCCCAATCCACGAACGAATCTTCGACTTCCTCTATTTTATCTTTATTACGTACAACTTGCTCTTTACATTCAGAGAAAGCAGTCTCAGCTTTTAAAAATTTTCTTGTACTACATCTACTGAAGTAAGGCATTTATTAAATCTCTCTTAAGTGTAGATATATCTTCAGAGACATTAAACATTGTAGATTGCATTTGAGTCATTTGATGAGACATAGTATCCATATGGAAAGCAATCCCTTCCAGCACAGTAAAAACAGAGTTCAGTCCAGATTCCAGTGCCACATCTTGAGACCTACCTTCTACAAGTTCCTCCTCCAATTGTTCCTGTGAACTGGTCATGAAAAGCAAGTCTACTTCTTGTTCCAACGTTGTCAGGGCTTTTCCCGTGCGGCTGCGTGTCTGGACTCCTGGTGACGGCACCCCGACCACATCAGGGCGCCACTGCTCGGGCCCCCCCGCAGACCACACACACTCCAATAAATCGCGGTCCCTGGAAGTACCGCGCATACCCAGCAGGGCCAGGGGCTGCACAAGGGCGGTCTCCAGTGCCTTCCTGCAAGTTCCCGACTCCCCTGAAGGCAGCGCGAGTCCAAGGGCTCTTTGTTCAGTTGGGTCACCCGTGCGTCCGACGTCGCGAACACGGAGGTCAACGTCAGTCTATTTCGTCAAGAAGCCGAAGTCATCTTGCGGGGACAAGACCGGTGCCGGCATAATACTTAGCCTAGCTGGAGTTCTCTGTGGGTTGGAAATTCCTGACAGCAACTCCGTGGTTCCAACTGGACAGGGAGGCCAAGTTTTTTTCTGTAGTTGAGTCTTAGGTTTTTAAATATTAGCTGCCATTACAGACAACTAATGTACATAGAAGCAGAAATAAAACATTTATATACTTCGATTAAAGTTTAAAAACGGGTGTTTAAAAAAACTGGCTGTGGAGAATTAGGACCGCACGTCTGACCTCTCCGCCATCTTGCCACGCCCCCCTATACCTGCCCGTTAACTCTTGGTGTTTCATGTACTATAATCCGCTTTCCCTGATTTTTTACTTTCTCTTAGCCAATTCATCTACCTTTTTTGTTCAGTGATAGAGATTGTTTGAAGTATGTACCTGCATTGTCTCTTGATCAATTCTGTTGAGAATGCCATCAAGATTGAAGATAATTAAACAAATCCAAAGTAACTTTTCTCCTTATTAGTTGGCTATTCCCACTTCTAAGCTTCTGGAGAAGCTCCAGTCATGCAGTTTTATATTATTTGCTAGTTTATTCTTTGCAGGATGGAGTTGTAAGCGGGAAGGATAGTTGGAAGGTGAAGATATGGATACATGGAGGGAGTGCAGGTAGGGAGGTTGGCAAGGGCTGTCATAGAAAGAAGGTGGACAATGCTGAGTGATTGTGAGATAAGACAGGGAAGGAGGAGAATGATGGAGGGAGAAGGATGTGAGGTTTAATTGCGGGTAGTTGGGATGGACAAGGCAGGGAGGGAAGATTGATGGACAAAGGCAGGGAGGGAGCATGGGAGGAAGGGTGATGGCATGAAGGAAGTTGAGGCAAGGAGGGAGGTATGTTGTGACGGAAAGAGGGGAAGATGGGAGGTAGGTTGAAAGTGCATATGGGTAAAGAAAGGGAGATAAAGAAGGTGAGTGGAAAATGTTGGGCATATATAGAGAAAGAAGGAAAGAAATGTGGCAGGCAGATAGATGAAGGTGGGGTTGGGGTGAAGGAAGGATACAGGTAAGGGCAAGGTGGGAGAGGTTGAGGGAGGAAGTGTAGTTGGTTGGAAGCTGGGTAAAGGGAAGGAGGGAGGATGGGCCAATGGATTGAAAGGATGGGTGAAGGACAGATTGATAGGATGTTTAAGGATGGGAAAGATGATGGGTGAGGATAGATTTGGAGGGGTGAAGGGTGAGAGAATGGGCAAAGGGAAAGAGTAATGGGTGAAGGTAGGACGGGCAGAGGGAGAGAAAGATGGGTGCAGGAAGACAGTGAGAATGGGTGAGGGAGAAAGGATGGGCAGAGGGAGAGAGAGGATGGGTAGAGAGAGAGAGGGAGGATGGGCAAAGGGTGGGTAGAGGAGATGGACAGAGAAAGAGGATGGACAGAGGAAGAGGATGGGCAGAGAGATGGGATGGGTGGAGGGGATGGACAGAGAAAGAGGATGGGCAAAAGAAGAGGGGAGAGAGAGGGTAGGTGAAGAGAAAGAGGATGGTGAAGGAAGAGAAAGAGGATGAGTGAAGGGAGAAATGTAGGATGAAGGAAGAGAGAAAGAGAGGTTGGGTGAAGGGAGAAAGTGGTTGGGTGAAGGGAGAGAGAGGACGGGGAAAGGAAAGAAAAAAGGATGGGCAGAGAGGATGGTGAAGGGAGGGAGAGGATGAGCAGAGAGAGGGATGGGTGAAGGGAGAGAGAAATTGCGAAGGTACAGAGCGGTTGGACAGAGAGAGAGAAATGATGGGAAAAGGGAGAAGAACGATGAAGGGAAGAAGACTGGCAAGATGAGGGGAGGGAGGGCAAGAGGATGGTTTCCAAACACACTGCCTCAGCGACTTGCCTCCCTCCTCCCCCTGCAGCAACCCAGCCAGATGAAATGGCCCCTGGTCACGAGGTGGAACTACACTGCCCATGAACACCCCCCCCCCCCCTCCGTATCGCGAGAGGATGCGGGCGCTGAGGTCATGGAGTGATGTCACCGAGCCGCGGGGACAGAAGAGGAGCCGGAGCCGAGGAGAAGGTGCTTGGTGCTGATGTGGGATGGCAGCGCGAAGCCGAGAATGCAGATGCTAAACCGGCCGCAACCCTTGTCGGCCCCGCAGGAGCGTTCACTGATCGACCTTGAGAAGTTGACGCCTCGATCCTGAAGGGTTATTTTCACCACAGTAACCAATTCATTTTCTTTTAAATGTGACATTCACAGTATCCTATTCCGAAAGCGCAGCCTCTTCAGTGGCTTGAAAGAGGATTGCAGTGCTTGCCATGTTCTGCTCGAGGTGAAGGGTTCTTCCTGCGTCCCCCGCGTTGGATCTACCCCCCCCCCCCCCCCTTTTGCCTCCTCGGAGGTTTGCCGGTGATCCCGACGTTGTTGCTGGGAAGAGGCGAGCGATGGCGGACCCAGCTGAATGCAGCATTAAAGTCATGTGCCGATTCAGGCCGTTGAACCAGGCAGAAATCCTGAGAGGAGACCAGTTCATCCCGAAATTTAAGGGCGACGACACAGTCAATCTTCTGGGGGTACGTTTAGACTTCACGTTTTGGTGGGGTGGAGGGGTGGGGTGGAGGGGTGGGGGGGACCACCTTTTTTCTTTGAGGCTGGAATTAAACTTTTATTTTTTTTTGTTGGAATGAGTTTTTTTGCAGGAATTGATGGATTCTGTTGCATTGTTCAACGGGACAATCATCCAGCCCTTGTGCTCCATCGGTGTGTCGAGGGCGTAATGCCCATGAGCGGATCTGCAGTTGTGTGTGCATTAATCACTTGAGAAAAAAAAACGATTGCATTGAGCAAGGTTTGATTCCAGTTGATTTATGCGCATTTTTTTAAAAAGCAAAACAGGTCACCTTCTCAGATTTCAATCAATGACCTATCATTGTTAAATCTTAACTCTAGGTAACGCCATAACTAACATCCATTGCAACTGTGCTAAACGAGAGACTGTGGAGGGATAATTTGCGGCATGGAACCATCCAGAAAAGGTGGACAATGCATCAGGGGCAAGAGAGAGAATGATTTAAATGCACTTTATTGGGAAACGTCATGTTTTCTCTTTCTGGTCTGAGGTGGGGGGAGGGGAGACCTTGCCAATGTGTCTGTGCCAAGGGGCTCAGTGACTGGGAGTTCGTCGGTGGTTGTGGTTTTAAAAACCACTGGACGACTCTTGTACCACTTCGGTGCTTTGCGAGGACCATTGCAACCAGCCCCATCATTTCTCGCTCGGCGGCTGCTGCAGCCTGAAGTGGATCAACATGATGTCATTGAAGGTAGGGACCAGGCGCAGTTCTGCCTCCTGTGGTCTTCGGTCGCACTGCTCACGGGCATCCCACCCATTCGCAGTCATCCTGCCGAATGATTTTAATTGTGACCGATCTTTCCATCTCCCATTTGCGGCATCCGATTTTTCTTGGGCTCTTGAGTTCCTGCCTGTGTACAGATTGCGGGTCGTCTCCTTGCCATGAATATTGTCGTGGAGTCAGTTCCGAAACGTGCATCCAAACTGACAGCGTCAAGGCTGAAGAAGAATGCGACTCCTTCTCTTCCACCATTTATTTATAGCCTTGGCTGTCATCCAGACCTGTGGAGGGAGCCTTCTAAACTATTGTACTGACTGACACCGGCCATCTTAGCATCAGGAGCGTCTAAGCGGTTCACTGTTAGGGTACCACTTAAAGCATTATTACATCCAGGCTGCCTTCTGGCAATGGTATATTGTAGGATATTAGTACATTTAAGTTCAGAATCTAAACATAAGCATTTACTGGTAAATGTTCCCTGAGAATCTGTCCACACTTACCTCACTGTACATGCTTTTATTCCTTTCTTCCTCCTGTATTTATTTTTAACCACTTCAGTTGCTTGTGTGTCTTTGAGCTCCAGGTTCTTGCCAATCTTTTGGAAGGACGTTTCTTCTCAATTTCCCCATTTGATTTACTGTTACCTGTGCTCTTTTTGTTGCCCTTGTTTTTGTTTCAAGTGAGAGCACCTTTGCATTTGAAAGTAGGTTTGTGTGTGTGAAAATTTAATCAATTTTCAGTCAACACACTCAACATGATCTTTGAACTTTTCCGATAAGTTTCCTTAGTTTATTTTAATTCTTTTGAAAAAAATTTAAAAAAAATGGTTCAGTTAGTCCATGAATACAGGTGCAGTGTTGGAATAATTTGGTTGGATCTCACTTCTAAGATTGATGGTTTACCTCCCTATTAGAACCTGCAGGGAGAAGTAATGAACACAATCTACAAAAGCTCCTCTAACTGTAATTAAGTCTCATAATTATAATGATACTGCATTGAAATTTAGACCAACTTTCTTTGAGTAATTCCAAAATGGTTGAAAGGAAGGAAGCAAATCACAAGGGCAGTGTGCAAGAAAAATCAATACTGACTTGAGTGTCTTATCCATATTTAATGCCTTTGTATATGAATTTTCAGCAAAGATCTACTGGGCACGTCAGATGATTTAATATTGCTTCAACAATTTATGAATTCTGTCAGGCTCTTGCACACTGCCGTTCTCAGGCTGTTGCAGTGGATATGGAATGCACTACAATTTGAGATGTCTGTTTTAAATACAGGTCGATATCCATGGCTATGCTGTAGAGATGGCTGAAACTTCTTGGGGTTTTTTTTGCAGCAATCAGTACAACTGAGCTTCTTGAAACTTCAAAGTTGAATGGGATTCCAAAACCTCCATTGGAACAGTTTAGTCTTAACTAACATGATCTCTATCACCAGGGTGTTTTATGCTGGCATACTGTGCTACACTTTTTTTTCATTTTCATAGATATGAAGTTGACAATGCTGAATTTTTCTGTGGATTCACTGTGAATTATAATGGTGGAAAATGATTGCTAGGTCACTGTCCTGTCTATGATTCATTTAATGATCAGTTCACAATGCAGTTTTCAAAAAAAAAATTTACAATAATGTAACCAATAATACTTTTGTTATTATTGTTAGATTTCTTTGAGCTTCCTGACTTTGATTTCTGATTTTAAATAAATGAACTTTGTAGCTTTTTGATCACTTAATGAAAAAGGTGAAATCTAAATCTATTCCCAAGAATCAAATGTGCACATCAGAAACAAAATAAAATATTGTGGGGTCCAGCATTGGAATAAATACTGTGATTGCTTTTGAAGCTTTAATTGTGTGTGGAGAACAGTCAATCATGTAATCCCACATATAAAATACAGTAGAGCTAGGGAGCAGGAAAGAGGGGTGAGTTAAGAATGTTTGCAATGGTCTTGAGCCACATTTTGAAGTTTGCTTTTTTTGACTGGCAAAAGTGACTGTGGCTAATGATC
Organism: Narcine bancroftii; assembly: GCF_036971445.1. Classification (NCBI taxonomy): domain Eukaryota; kingdom Metazoa; phylum Chordata; class Chondrichthyes; order Torpediniformes; family Narcinidae; genus Narcine; species Narcine bancroftii. Next base: position 269,118,927 of record NC_091472.1, on the reverse strand, counting down.
TAGATTGGAAGGAAGGATTTAAGGGGAGGTTTGTTGTGGCTAATGATCTAGATTGGAAGGAAGGATTTAAGGGGAGGTTTGTTGTGTTGTTAGTATATTATTTTGAAAGCAAAATACAGCAGATGTTAGAAGTATAAGCATAATGGAAATTGTTAAAAATTTTGAAAAAATCACATCGTGTCTGTGAAGAGACATAGTTTTACATTAATGATCTGTCTTTATATTTTACATTCCAGTTCCTTTTTGAGAGACAAAATAAATTACCTATATTTAAATGAATAACAGAGCCAAGTGGGATCTGAAATTACATTTTAAATAACTTGTTGTTCAAGGAATTACTATCCACTGTTTTTTAACTTGGAAACAAATGGGATGAACATATTGATAAAGTGTGCCCAGTTAATGACTTTGTTCTATTTGAAGTTTGTCATATTGAAGGAGAGTCATCTGTGTTGCCTTGTTTTTGATTTTTTTAACTCTCCAAGGTTTTACTTGCATACTAATTGAGGATTCCTAGAAATTAAGGATATAATGTGGAGTTAAACTGCAGCATTAATTGTACATGCATGCAAAGACAATATTCCTGTTAATGTCAATTTGTACTAATGATGTGCTTTAGAACCTTTTTGCAAATGTTATTTATTAAACTGCTAGGAGATGAAAGAACAAATTGGTTGGAAAATTTCTGAAAAGTGTATGAATGGTGGGAGATTTCAATTTTAAATACTCTGTGTAAAATGAGACGATTGTTGTATTCAAGAGAACAAATTTATCCATTAAGTAATGGGTACAAACAAAGGTTGGGGTGTAATTCTGTTTTCTGCTTTGGGTAACAAAGCTGGGCAGATAGGACTGTCAATAGGGGAGCAATTTTTAAAATCATTTTGTTAAGTATAGCAGAGCTAAGAAAAAGGATAAAGAAAAAATAGTCATTAGGGTTCTAAATTGGTGTAAAGCCAATGTTACCAAGAAATGATTCAGAAAAATGGAGTGGAAAGAATGACTTGATCTCAGTGTCATCTTAAACATTCTGAAGGACATTTGAGGAGCTCAGGTTTAAAATGTTCCAACAAAGATAGTATGATACTGCCAAATTCAGGGTTCCTTGGATATAAAAGTTGTGCTTAAAGAACAAGAGGATAACTTGAGGGTCAATTAAGGAAAAAGATGACCTGTATGGATGTGGACACAAGAGATGGGTTAGTTCTCCTAAATATTCTGCAAAAGATGTAAATGCAGTTGAAGTGGACAATGTGCAATATTGAATGAGATAAATATATTAAATAAAACTACGGAATGAAAGAGTTTAGCATTGATTTTGGAGGGGGGGAGGGGAAGATATAGAAGTTGGGATAAGATAAGAAAGGTAAAGTTTCTTCAGAAACAGAGAGCTTAATGCAACAGAAAGCAAGAAGAATATAGAATGCACACAAGGGTAAGAATAAATTTAAAAGACAAGTTAGAAAAGGGAAAGTGTGGTGTCTTCTGAAGCAACGCCACTAAATCAATGCACAGGACAGTAGTTAGTCAAGAAGATGTTTATTTAAGCTTGCCTCTCTTTTTAAGTCACTTCTGGGACCAGAAGTGGTGTCATCACATCCCCGTGAAGAGCGCAGGTCTTCAAGTTGAGACAACAGGAACCCTGTGCCATCTTATGGGTAAGTCCCAAATCGCCCTGTGTGTGGTGATCAGGCCCACAGTGTTGCGTGGCTGTTCAGCCAACTGCACAGGTGGTGATTCAGCCCTCAACGTTACGCGGCCACTTGACCCGCTACAGAAGTATGAAAAGCTTTAGCAAATAAAGTCAAAGGAAGTCCAAAGATTCTTTTGTGCCTAAAGAACAAGAGGATAACTTGAGGGTCAATTAAGGAAGAAGATGACCTGTATGTGGACACAAGATATGGGTTAGTTCTCCTAACTATTGTGCAAAAGATGTAAATGCAGTTGAAGTGGACAATGTGCAATATTGAATGAGATAAATATATTAAATAAAACTACAGAATGAAAGACTTTAACATTGATTTTGGAGGGGGTGGGGTGGGGAAGATCAATTAGAAAGAGGTGGTGCTACAATTATTCACAGCATAGGTTAGGTCAGAGCAGGTACAATTCTGGTTGCCACATTATACGAAGGATGTGATTGCACTGGAGATTTATTATAATGTTGTCAGCTCCAGAAAATGAAGACTGAATAAGTTGTGGTTGGTTTCTTTGGAACACATGAAGTTTTAAACTTGAGGTGCTGCAAATAGACCTAGATAGTATAGGAATAACTTATTTTTCTTAGTAGATGGGTCAAAATTGGTGCCAATTGTCAAGTAATTGGTAGAAGTATTAGAGAGGAAATGAGAAAGGGTTTTGTTTTGCCCAGAGGGTGATAGTGGTGGAGTTCACTACTTGAAAGGGTGGTGAGAATATGCCATTTTTTAAAAAAAAAATGCTTTTTTTTCCTCATGAGGTGGCAAGCACACAACTTTTTAAGGTGAATGGAGGAAAGTTTTGGGGAGTTGTCAGGGCTAAGTTTCTTCATACAGTGGTGAGTGCCTGGAATGCATTGCGGGGTGGTAGAGGTTGATACAATCAGAACATTCAAAAGACTCCATGGCAGGCATGAGGATGTAAGAAAAATAATGGATTTATAGGTGTGAGGTAGGGATGAATTAGATTGTTGTGGAATAGGTTTACAAAGGTTGGTGCTACAACATGGACTAAAAGGCCTGTATGTTATATTAAAAAAAAACTGTAGTGATTGAATATCTGTGGCCTTCATATTTGGACCTAGCTTTGGTAGGTAGGATTAGGCAGAGGTTGTTTTATTTTGATTAATTCAGATCCAAAAAATTGAATGGCTCCCTGTCTTTAAAATCACGCTGGAACATTTATAATGATTCTCCATTCGTTGCTTCCTGCCATATGATAATTTCAGCTGAACTCTCATGGCAACTTGAACTATTCTTTAATTACAAACCTGGACCTTTGGTGAAGAGAGTGGTAAGCTAAAAACTAGAAGACGAATGACATCAAGCTAGGAAAGGCAGTTCAGTTTTGAGAAGCAATTGGAAATTGTGATGGCATGGCCTTTTGGGGTATAGTAGAAGAAGCAATTTGAAAGGCATAATTGAAGATGAACTGATGGGTAAAGTACTCAAATGCAATTATTTTGTAAATAAATATATAAAATAGTTAGGAAATTGATTTTTTTTTTCAAAAAGTAAGTGATTTATTAAAGCTTTTGTACTTTTTGATTTAGTTTGTGTATTTACATTGGAATATTCAGCAGACAAATATTTTTTTTTCTGGTGTTCCATAGTTAGAAAAGAATATATTATGGAAACAGAATTGAATTCTAGAGCCTCAAACTCGTTCTAATTGAGGTAAAAAGGCACATTTCCTTCTGATGATTTATCTAAAGCTGACTAATCCATTTGAATTAAAAAAACATTGCAGCAACCTTTAATTGGTCAGAAAAGATTGATTTTGAATGAAACCAAGGTGTGCTCATAACAATTTGATGCTGTTGCTATAGAGACTGCAGATTGAATTGAATTGTGAACTGAAAGAAAGAGGGTGGCGTTTGTGATTTATTTATTTTTCTTTAGCTGAGCATTCAGTTTAAAAGTATTGGTTTTCATAAGTCTGTTACCAGTTTCCTGCAGGCCTTTGGATCCTTTGCCTTTACCCGGCCATGACCTCAAGGCTAGACCAGTCACTTGGGTTATATGAAGTCCTTGGGCTAGAGAGCCTTTACCTATCAGTTGGCTGCATAGCGCCTTTTGGGAGATTGCACCCAGGTGTGCATGGGAAGAAACAGCATTATCCCAGTGGCATGCAGACTTCCTGATATTTGCAAGATCCATCTTGATGTAATGGAAGTTTCCACTCTGTATCTCATTAGTTTTGCTGAAATGGCCATTTCATTGGAACATGGAATTAAAAACAAAATGCTGGAAAAATTTCCTTCCAAGTGAAGTGTTACAGGCCAGAGGACCCCAAGACCTAGCAGCAATAGAAATTCACCAAGACAAATGGTTACTTAAACAAAAGTTGCTTTTAATTTTCTTTAAATGTAAAAACAGTATCAAACTTTAACTTATTACTATTAACTTAACCTAACATAACCCCCCTTCTAATTCTAAGTGCATGTAGTGTGAATAAAAGCTCTCATGACTGGAGGGAGAACAAACGCTTTTATTAGGTTATAACTATGGGTAGGGTTTCACAGTAGTCTTCAGAAGGGTTTTTGGGTTAGGCTGGAAACCAGGGTAATATGTGAGCAGATGGGGACGGAGCCAGGAGGCGGGGTCAGCCATCAGCACAACACCCTACCAGTGAATCCCAGTTCACTGCATTCACCCCTTCCTGTAGGGTCTGTGAATGAAGACAGAGAACATGCGTTCAGAAAAAAAATGGTTGAAAAATATACAGTTTTTACAAATTTATAGATTTAAGCGGTCCGGGAGATCATGGAGGAGCGCCTTAGCACTGGGGAGCCTTGGACTCCTTGGATCTTGTGGTCCCCTTGTGAGGGAGGAGAGGCGGGCTGGGTCTCCAGTTCAAAGGTGGAAGGGGATGAACTTTCCTCCTGAACTAGATCCCCTGAGGCCCAGACTGGGGATGGTGAGAATGAGCTCCGTGGCTCATAGGGCACTTGAGGCAATGGACCCTCTGTTCTGGTGTGTACCAGGTCCCTGATTGAGACAGTGTCCTCTCTGCCATCTGGGTACTCCACATAGGCATACGAGGGATTGGCATAGAGCAGTTTCACCCTTTTCGCCAGGGGGTCAGTCTTGCTTCTCGTATTTCCTGAGAACGACCGAACGAGGAGTGGTGAGCCAGGTTGGGAGTGTAGTTCCTGATGCCAACCTTCTTTTGAAATTGAATATGAGCTCGTGAGGAGTAGCATTGGTTGTGGTACATAGTAGCAACTGGATAGAATGGAGCGCCATAGGGAGGACTTCCTGCCAGCGTGAGTCTGGAAGGCCTTTTGACTTCAGGGCCAATTTGGCAGCTTTCCAGATTATGGCGTTCTCATTTACTGTCCGATTTCCCCCGGAGGTTATAGCTAATAGTCCTGCTGGACGTGGTGCCCCTCACCAGCAGGTACTGACGTAGCTCATCACTTATAAAGAATGAGCCCCGGTCGCTATGTATATAGCTGGGAAACCCGAGCAGGGCAAAAATGGAGTCCAGGGCCTTTATGACTGACAAAGTGGATGTATCTGGACATGGAATGGTGGATGAGAAGTGGGAGTACTCATCAATGATAGGAAGAAGGTGTTCCTGTTTGTGGAGGGGAGAGGTTCCTTAAAATCGACACTGACCCGTTCGAAGGGCCTGGCTGACTTGATCAGGTGCGCCTTTGTGGAGCAATAGAAGTGTGGCTTTTACTCTGCTCAGACCTGGCAAGACTTGGTCATCTCCCTGACGTCTTCCATGGAGTAGGGCAGATTGCGCACCTTGACAAAATGAGCCACGGAGGTGACCCCTGGATGGCAGAGCACATTATGCATTAACTGCAGTTGGCCAATGTATGCAGAGTCACAACTTCCACTGGTTAATGGATCTGGAGGGTTATTAAGAGTTCTTGACTGATAGGCAATGTCATAATTGTAGATCGAGAGTTCAATCCTCCACCTAGCAATCTTGTCATTTTTTGATTTTCCCCTCTTGACATTATTAAACATGAATGGTTCAGAGTGCTGGTCAGTGAGAAGCATAAATTTTCTCCAGTGCCTCACTGCTACTACAATGGCTTGAGCCTCCCTTTCCACAGATGGGTTCCAGAGCTCATAGCCTGGTAATGTCCATGAAAAAAATGCAACTGGCCTGCCCGCCTGGTTGAGGGTAGAGGCCAGGGCTACACCTGAAGCATCACTTTCCACTTGGAAAGGTACATTTTCGTGCACCGCATGCATGGTGGCTTTCACAGTATGGTTCCAGAGGTAGTTAAAAGCTGTTTGGGCTTCAGCCAAGATGGGGAAATTGGTGGCTTTTAAGAGAGAGTGAACCTTTTCAACATATTGAGGGATCCACTTGGTGTAATATGAGAAAAACCCCAGGCATCTCCTCAAAGCCATTGTGGTCCTGGGAACGGGGAGTTCCACTGATGCCATTCTCCGCCACATAGCCAAGGATAGCCAGCGTTTAGTCATGAACACGCACTTGTCAGAGTTATAAGTGAGGTTCAAGGCTTTTGCCGCATGGAGAAAACCCTGAAGGTTGGTATCATGGTCATCCAAGGTGTGGCCACAGATGATAATATTATTAAAGTAGGGGAAGGTAGCCTTCAACCCATACTCATCCACCATTCTGTCCATCTGGTTCTGGAAGATAGAAGCCCCATTAGTGATACAGAAAGGGACCCTCTGGAATTGATAGAGACGATCATTAGCCATGCTGTATATGGATGGTCCTCGGAATGGATTGGCAGCTGGTCAAGAGCAGCTTCCAGGTTGATGGTCAAATAGACCCAATACTGCGCAATATTTTTCACCATGTCCGAAATCTGAGGGAGGGGGTATGTGTCCAGAAGCGTATACCGACCGATTAATAATTTGGCTACAGTCAATTACTAGCCTGAACTTCTTGTCCCCTTTTACCACTACCACTTGCACTCTCCACAGGCTGGTGCTTGATTCAAGCTGGCGTTGTGTCTCAGATTTTATAAAATCTTGGTCTTCTGTACTGTACCTCCTGCTCTTTGTAGCAAGTAGGCTTGCAGTCTGAGGATAGATTCTGGAAGGGGGGGAGGGGTCGATATTCAGTGTGGAGAGGCTGCATGTGGGTTCTGATTTTAGGGGCTCTCCATTCTGAACCATTATGGGGGGGGTGGGGGGGGAGGGAACCAAGATACTCCAAGGTCACGCTTTTAAGGTGACACAGGAAGTCCAGACCCAACAACACTGGAGCATAACATTCATCCAGTATATACAAGAGACATTTTACAGAATGCCCCCGCCCCTTCAAATGACAGATGTACTATACAATGTTGTTGAACATGCGTAGAATGTGAATGAGACGCAAGGAATATGCTGATATTGGAAGGATACATCTTTAGGTTGTATTTTTGCACTGTCTGAGTTTATGAAGCTTTCAGTAGAGCCCGTGTCAATTAGGCATTGAGTGAAATGTCAGTGTACCTTCACAGTCATTATGGTGTTGCTGAGCTGGTGAGGTCTGCCCATCGAGGCTAGGTCTCCAGAGACTCCATACTTTTCACTTGAGTGGCCCCCACTGTCCCATGTTGCCCTGCGTGGGTAAGATGGCGTTGACCTCGTGGCGCGGCAAGATGGCCGCCCTCCTTCCACCTCCAATGATGATGGCGCCGAGTTTGAATTTGGGTCGCGGCAAGATAGCTGCCAAGCCTTTTCGTGCCATTTCCTCACTGCCACCCTCTGTTGGCATGTAGCCCAGAAAGTGGGTTCGGGTGAATTTGGGGCAGACGGCTTGGGGCTAGAATCAGATCCAGGAGCGGTGCAGGCCGCGGACTACCCCGGGCTTCCCCTCGCGTGGCAAACCCTTGCTCAAAGTCCTTTCTTGTCAACAGCCGGGCAATGAGATCGGGGATGCTGACTCTTGCCTCAGAAAAAGCGCTCCCTAGCACGGGAAGCAGCAGCCGTTAGGGCTAGGGTAGCAGAAGCAGCTGGTTCTTGGAAGGTGTCACCTGGGTGAGCATGCTGGCTGGCTTTGAGGTCATTGCTCTCAAGTTTGGCCTGTTCCATCGATTTGACCAGTTATATCTAGCTAGCCAAGTCCTTTTTTCCTGACTTGAGCAGTCGCTGCCTCATGTACCTTGAGCGGACCCCTCAACTAGAGTGACCCGCATCTGTTCTTCCTCACTAACGTGGCCCGTAGCCACTTTGTACCTGCACTTCTTGGCAAGTGACTAGCAGATGGTCATCGATGGTCTCTCCTGGGTGTTGGTAATGTAGAGTTGGTGCCTCTCTAGGACCTTGTTTTGCGGCTTTAAGTACCTAGCCTTCGACGCCTCAATGGCAATGTCATAGGTAGTGCAGTCCCTGATGACTGCATACCCTTTCGTTCCTACTCTCGAAACGAGTGCTGACCTCCTGAGTTCATCGGTGTGGAAGAAGTCTCTGATCGCGTTCAGATAGGCCTGAAAGCAGTCTAGCTGGTACGTGAGCTCCTCAGCCGTGTCAGGGGACAGAGGGTCTATCAGCAGCTTTACAGGCTTGAGTAGGGCGTCCATCATTTAGGGAATAAGCTAATAAAATTGTAGCGTGCATAAAAGCTCTCACGACTGGAGGGAGAACAAACACTTTTATTAACATAACTATGGGCAAGGTTTTACAGTGGTCTTCAGAGGTTTCTGGTTTAGGCGGGAACCAGGGTTATATGTGAGCAGCTGGGGGCGGAGCCTGGAGTTGGGGCCAGCAATTAGCGCAAAACGCTACCAGTGATTCCCAGTTCACTGCAGTGCACAAACATGTAATGTGTATAAGTTCAGAAAGGTTCTTTGATTCACAGTCCAGTTTCACTTCTCACTCCTCCAAATTCACCGGTATCAGGCAATTCTTATACTGTGCACTGAATTTAACATTTATGAATTTTCACCAAGCTCTGGAACTTAAATGGTTACCACTCAGGAAGGTTCTTGTTGGTTTTAGAGAGGTTTGTTGCTTGTTGGACAGACACAAACTAATACCCTCCGATCAGCCACTTCAGTGTCTTGCCGAAGAAACTTGCCCCATCAGGGTTTTTCAAATGATAACCACTTCTTCTGCAGGTCACCACAGAGTTCCTTTTGTTTCCCTTATTTCAGGTGAAACACTCCAGCCAGCCATTTCCTCTTGTATGGATCACGTGAGTTGTTTCAACAGGCTGAATTTGGAACTCTCAACCTGTCTTCAAAATGGGGTTTCAACAAGCTGCCAGCTTGCCATAACTGCAATTCTCTCTCTCTCTCTCTCTCTCCCCCCCCCCACCTTGGAAAACCACATGACCTTCTGACCTTCTGGATGCAAGCTACATCCAGACAGATTGCGGCACTGGACCCAAACTTCTGAGTCTGTTCATCTGTTGCTTTCAAAGCGACAATCCATTTACACCTGTTTTTGAAATTCTTCAGCTCTCGGTGCCTGCATGACTCAGTTTCAGCAACGCTCTTGCATTTTAAATGAGGTCTGTTTTGTGGTGTTTGTTTGTGACCTACGTTACTCCCACAAACTATCTCCTTCAAAAACATATCATTTTATATTGTGTAAAGGTATAATCTGTCACAGAAGCAACACTCCTCCAGGAGTCATCGACTGCATCTGGTGCTCCTGTAGTGGCCTTCTCTACATCAGAGAGACTGGACGCAGACTGGGAGATTGCTGAGCACCTTCACTCTAGCTTCATTAGTGACCAGGATCTCGCAGTGGCCAACCATTTTAATTCTGTGCCCCACTCCCTCTTTCATGTCTGCCCATGGCCTCCTGTTCTGTCAAACCCAAATCACCTGTAAATTGGAGGTGCAACACCTAAGTTTACATATGTGCACTTTTCAACTGGATGGCATTAACATTGACTTCTATGGTTTCTGCTAGCCTGCTCCTGTTCTCCCTCTCATCCCCATCCTTCTTTCCTCCAGCTTTCCCTTCCCTCTCCATTCACAAAGCCATCACCCCTCCCCTTGTTACCTTATCTACCTCCTACCTCTGGGGCTGTGCTCTCCCTGCCACTCCATCCCCCACCACCATTTTGTTTGTGTGCCTGCCTACATTTTGTTCATACTTTGATGAAGGGCTCAAGCCTGAAACATTGCTTACATATCTATCTTTGCTGCCTAAGGTACACTGACCTGCTTTTGTTGGAAATACTCAGTGAGATGGGGAGCATCTGGTTCAACCTGAAATGTTTCTGGTTTCTCTCCCCACGGCAGCTGCCTGATCTATTTTAACATTTTCTGTTTTTAGTTTGGATTTCCACTATCTTCAGTTTTTTTTAAAAAAGACATTGAAGAATGGAGTTTACAACCAAATAAAGAACACATGCCTTTTTGAAAATTGTTCACAGGGTTACATCCTCATTTGTTCAGTTACCTTGTCATTCCACGTGGGCAATCATGTCTTTCTATCCACCATGGTCTCTGACCCTCCGAATTGTATTTGTTGCCTCCCCTGTTTCAAACCATGATGCTAATTTATCTATCATTTTCATTGTGTCTGCCTCTGCTTCTTTATCCTTCCAGGTTTCCCGCTGTAACTAAATGTTCGAATGTATCCCTTTGCATGATGTGTCCAAAGAATTCTGATTACTGTTTTCTGATTATTTTTTTAAGTAAAGGATTACATTCTAAATAAGAAAATTATCAAAATTATAGTTTCCTAAATATAACTATGCAAAGGCACAAGCTTTAGTATACATAATCATTTAACCTATTTTTGTAAAAGATCATTGGTAATTCTGTATTTCCTTTATGACTTTGAAAAGTATTTAGTAATTTTCCTCTTCAAATGATTTGTTAACTCAGTGCAAAAAATGTTTTTGCTGTTGAATCACAATTCAAGATTAATTGGATCATGCTTTTTTAATCTGTATTGAATGTTAAAGCAAAAAAAAAAGATAACTATTTCAAGTCCACTAAACTTTTGATTGTGTAGAAATTGAATTTAAGATTCAAGATGTGAATTTATGGTGATGAAAAGTAAATATTTTCTAAATGTTTTAATGTTTAATTAGTCAAAATAATTGCAGGTCTTGGTTGCCAATGCCTAGGCCACTTTGTACAAGTTTTAATTATTTCCAGAACCTGGTTATTTTGTTGTCTCAAATCTGGTATGCACATCAGGAATTCTTGATTTGTAAATAAAACTGTTTACTGAATTGATCCTAAAATAATTAGAAGTATTTTGGTAAAATACATAGTTTTCTTGCTTATTTATTTTTTCTTGCCCTTCACTAACTATGCACTGCCTTGTCCAATAATGAATACAATTTGATGGTAAGACTCTGGAGACTACAGTTCATTTACTTGGGGGTAAACATTGCAATTGGCTGGAAGAAAAGTGTTGAAATGGACAGCAAAACTCTCCATTTCTGGATGATGAAATTAGTCACTTTACATAATTTGAACTGCATAATTAGTAAAAAGTGGCTGGTTCACCAACAATGTGATTGTCCTGCCAAAGCTATTGTATGACGCATTCTGCCCTTTAAATCATTTTGGTTTTGAGCCCAGAAGTGTTATTGAAGATTTACAATGTTTTGGAAATAATCCACTGATTAAGCAGTAAAAATATGAGCATCTCTTGCAGATCAATATTACTAAAAGATAAAGAAAATAATGAGATTTTCAGAAATTGCATCGATTATATTTGCAAGTGCATTAAAGCTAAGTTGGATCTTGTGTAGCAGTCTGCAACTTAAAGCTGATTACTGTACATATTGATCTTTATAAAGGTTTAAATTGCATCTGATGAATGCTTTTGTGTTACTGCAGTGTGGTTGTTGCTGTCGAGAATGTACCCCAGGTGTCCTGCACTTGTACTAACACTTCTTATAACAATATGGTAACTCAGAATTACAATGAAACAGGAAGTGATTCTACTATCACTTGTACCAAAAATGGTATTCTGTTTTAAAAAAAATTATCAGATTGTGATTAGTTATTTTGAAAGTAACATGAAGGGTTTTATAAGAAAAATAGAGGGCTGTGGGTGAGTTAGGGAAAAATTAGATTGTTGTGGAATAGGTTTACACATGTCGGCACAACATCATGGACTTAAGGACCTATGCTGTAATGTTCTATATGTAAAACATCAGCAATTTCTCTGAGTTCTTTCAAAAAGGTTTTTTTCCCCTAGATTCCAGCATCTGCAGTCTCTCGTGTGATCCATGAATATTAATTTTGAGTGTTGCATTTGTCTAGTTAGATTCCAAGAAGAACAACCCCTCTCACCTCTGCAGTTATTTTGTATTGTCACCCACTGAGGCAAATTTACACTGAGTCATAACCATTTCAGATTTAGATTTGTCAGAGTACACACGACATCACACAACCCTGAGATTCTTTTTCACGTGGGCGAGGCAGAATTACCACTGCGGAAAAATAAATTGACTCAATGTACGCATAAACAAATAAAGAAATGTAAACAAATTGTACAATCCAAAGGTAGGAAAAAACCTTTGGAGGCATATCTGGCTTAATAGGTTCATACTTGTCAGGCTTGGAAGAAGTTGATTGGGCTTTATTGGACTTCTACTTTATTGCAGACATTGAAGGGCTGCCATTATTTAGATTTTTAAAAGATCTGAAGAAGTGTGTAGACAAACACTTGAAGTACCAAGGCATTGGAGACTTGTAACATGAATAAAAGCTCTCCCAACTGGAAGGAGAACATGCGTTTTTATTAGCTTATAACTGAGGGTAGGGTCTTACAATGGTCTTCAGAAGTGCTCAGAGTTCAGGTGGGAAACCAGGGTTATATATGGGTAAATGGGGGCGGAGCCAGCCATCAATATAACACACCACCAGTGAATCTCAGTTCACTGCATTCACCTCTTCCTGCAGAATTTAGGGAAACATAGATTTGGGGGGAAAAAAGTTTAAAAAAAAACAGATATTTACAAATTTAAGCAATCTGGAGATCCTGGTGGAGTGCCTAAACATGGGAGGGCCTTGGGCTCCTTGGGTCTCCTGGTCCCTTTGTGACGGAGAAGTGGCTCTCCGGTAGAGGGGGATGCACTTTCCTCCTTAAATGGATTCCCTGAGGCCCCGATTGGGGAGTGGCGAGAATGAGCTCCGCGGCTCACAGGGCACTTAAGGCAACGGACCCTCTTTTCCAGTGGGTGCCAGGTTCCTGATGGAGACTGTGTCCTCCCTGCCACTGGGTACTCTGCATAGATGTACGTAGGATTGGCATGGAGCAATTTCACCCTTTCCACCAGGGAGTCGGTCTTACTTCTCCTCACGTGCTTCCTGAGAAGGACCGGATCAGGAATGCTGGTTGTGAGTATAGTTTCCAATACTGATTTTCTCTTGAAATTGAATGGGAGCTTGTGAGGAGTATTGTTGGTCACTGTACATGGTAGCGATTAGATGGAATGGAGTGTCATAGGAAGAACTTCTTGCCAGCGTGAGTCTTGAGGGCCAGTTTGACAGCCCTCCAGACCATGGTGTTTTCCTTTTCAACTTGCCCATTCCCCCGGGGATTGCAGCTAGTAGTCCTGCTGGATGTGATGGCCCTCACCAGCAGGTTCTGATGTAGGGCTTGGCTCATAAAAGATGAGCCCTGATCGCTATGCCAGGATACCTGAACAGGGCGAAAATGGAATCTAGGGCCTTTATGACTGACGTAGTGGACGTGTTTGGACATGGGATGGTGAACGGGAAGTGGGAGTACTCATCAATGATAGAGAGAAAGAAAGTGTTCCTGTTTGTGGAGGGGAGAGGTCCCTTAAAATCAACACTGAGCCATTCGAAGGGCTTGGATGGTTTAATTAGGTGCGCCTTTGTGGGGTGGTAGAAGTGCAGCTCTTACTCTGTGCAGACCTGGCAAGACTTGGTCATCTCCCTGACGTCTTCCATGGAGAAGGGTAGATTGTTTGCCTTGACAAAATGATTCATATGGGTAACCCCTGGATGGCAAAGCTCATTATGTAGAGACCGCAATTGACCGGTGTGTGCAGAGGCACTGCTTCCTCTGGATAAGGCATCTGGAGGGTCGTTAAGGGCTCCTGGCTGATAGGCAATGTCATAATTGTAGGTGGAGAGCTCGATCCTCCACCTAGAAATCTTGTCATTTTTGATTTTGCCCCTCTTGATGTCATTAAACATAAATGTGACAGAGCATTGGTCAGTGAGGAGCATAAATTTCCTACCAGCCAGGCAGTGCCTCTAGTGCCTCATGGCTTGTACAATGGCTCGTGGCTCCTTTTTCACCGAGGGGTTTCAGAGCTCGCGGCCTTGCAATGGGGAAAAAAATGTAACCGGCCTGCCTGCCTGGTTGAAAGTAGCAGCCAGGGCCATGTCCGAAGCCTCACTTTCCACTTGGAAGGGTACATTCTTGTCTACCTTGTGCATGGCGGTTTTCCCAATATGGTTTTGGAGGTAGTTAAAAGCCATTTGGGTTTTGGCCGAGAGGGGAAAAGAAGTGGCTTTTAAGAGAGGGTGAACCTCACCAGTGTATTGAGGGATCCACTGGGCATGATATGGGGAAAAACCCCAGGCATCTCCTCAAAGACTTTGTGGTCCCGGGAACAGGGAGCTCTAACAGGGCGCATCCTGTTGGGATCGGGGCCATTGATGCCATTCTCCACCACGTAGCCAAGGATAGCCAGATGTTTAGTCCTGAACGTGCACTTGTCAGAGTAATATGTGAGGTTCAGGGGTTTCGGTGCATGGAGAAAACTCTGAAGGTTGGCATCCTGGTCCTCCAGGGTATGGCCACAGATGGTGATGTTATCAAAGTAGGGGAAAGTAGCCTTAAACCCATATTCATCCACCATTCTGTCCATCTGCCTCTGGAAGATAGAAACCCCATTAGTGATACCGATAGGGATCCTCTGGCATAGATAGAGATGACCGTTAACCTCAAATGCTGTATATGAACGGTCCTTGGAACGGATTGGCAGCTGGTGATGAGCAGCTTTCAGGTCAATGGTTGAATAGACCCGATATTGCTCAATATCATTCACCATTTGAGGGAGGGGATATGTGTCCAGGAGTGTGTATTGATTAATAGTTTGGCTATAGTCGATTACTAGCCTGAACTTGTTTTCCCCTTTTGCCACCACCACCACCACTTGCGCTTTCCATGGGCTTGTGTTAGGTTCGATGATACCTTCATTGAATAGATGTTGTGTTTCAGACTGTATGAAATCTCGATCTGCTGTTCTGTATCTCCTGCTCTTGGTAGCAATAGGTTTGTAGTCTGGGGACACATTTGGGAAGAGAGGTTGGGGGGTGGGATAGTCAGTGTGGAGAGGCTGCATGTGGGTTCTGATTTTAGAGGCCCTCTGTTCCGAATCGTTATGGGGGAGGGGACCAGAATACTCCAAGGTCACACTTTTAAGGTCACGTAGGAAGTCCAGACCCAACAGCATTGGAGCACACAATTTGTTAAGTACATACAGGTGTATATACAAAATTTCGCCGCGCCCCCCCACCCCCCATCAAATGACAAATGTACTATACAATGTTCTTGAATATGAACAGAGTGTGAATAAGACGCAAGGAATATACTATAGTTGGAATGAAACATCTTCAGGTTGTATTCTTGTACAGTCCATGAGACTATGAAGTTTTCAGTAGAGTCTGTGTCGATTAGGCATTTTGTGGAGAGTCTGTTTACCTTCACAGCTGGTGAGATGAGTCCTGATCTAGAATCATCGAAGCTAGGATTCCGTAGACTCTGTACTCCTCCTTGGAGTGGACCCCACCCTCCTGGGTTGCCCGCGGGTAAGATGGTGTCAACCTTGTGGTGCAGCAAGATGGTCGCCCACCTTCCTTCTCTGACGATAATGGTGCTAAGTTTGAATTCAAGTTGTGGCAAGATGGCAACTGAGCCTTTTCACGCCGTTTTCTCACAGCCACCCTCCTTTGCCATGTAGTGCAGCAAGTGCGTTCTGGCGAATTTCGGGGCAGACGGCTTGGGGCTGGAATCAGATCAGAGAGCGGTGCAGACTGTGGACTTCCTCGGGCTTCCCTTCGCATGACAAACCCTCGCTCAATGTCCTTTCTTGCCACAGCTGGAGCAAACTGAATATTTAACTATATGTGTGTGTGTGTGTGTGTGTGTGTGTGTGTGTGTGTGTGTGTGTGTGTGTGTGTGTGTGTGTGTCTTGCTGCAGAAAAAGCACTCCTTAGCACAGGAGCTCTCTCTAGCAGTGGAAGTGGCTGCCATTAGGGCTGGGGTAGTGAGAGCAGCTGGTCCTTGGAAGGGGTCACCTGGGTGAGCAAGCTCGCTAGTTTTGAGGTCATTGTTCTTGAGTTTGGCCTGTTCCAGCAACTTGGCCAGTTAATGTGGCTAGCCAGATCGTTCTTACCCGACTTCAGCAGTCGCTGCCTCACATACTTCTAGCGGACCCCCGCGACTAGAGTGTCCTAGATGTGTTCTTCCTTGCAAACACAGCCCATAGCCATTTCGTACCTGCACTTCTTGGCAAGTGACCACATACTCATCGATGGTCTCTCTTGGCCTTTGGCAACATAGAGTGAGTTGGTGCCTCGTTAGGACCCTATTTTGCGACTTAAGGTACTGAGCCTTCAATGCCTCGATGGCAGCGTCATATTTAGTGCAGTCCCTGATGACTGTGTATCCTTTCGTTCCTACCCTGGAAATGAGAACAGACCTCCTGAGTTCATCGTGTGGAAGACGTCTATGGTCGCGTTCAGGTAGGCCTGGAAGCAGTCCAGCCAGTATGTGACTCCTCAGCAGTGTCAGGGGACAGAGGGTCTATCAGCAACACACTTGGCTTGAGCAGCACTTCCATCTTCTAGGGAATAAGCTAATAAAATTGTAGTGTGACTAAAAGCTCTCATGATTGGAAGGAGAACATGTACTTTTATTAGCTTATAACAGGATAGGGTATTACAGTGGTCTTTGGAAGGGTTCAGGGTTTAGGCAGGAAACAGGTTATATATGGGTAGATGGGGGGCGGAGTTAGCCGTCAGTATAACACACCACCAGTGAATCTCGTTCACTGCAAGACTAGAGCAAATGCATGTAAATGGGATTACGATCGATGAACACAATAGTTGACATGCCTAGGTAGGCAGTAGGGCCAGTTTTTGTGCTTCACAACTCCAATTCTAAGAAAATAATGGCAGTGTATCCAGTCTCTTCTCCTAACTGAAATTTGGAGTTGCTGTGCAAGGTTCCCTTAAGATTAACTGAAGATAGAGTTGATGGTAAGAAAGGCAAATGCAATGCTTGCTTTAAAAAAAAAATCCATCTTCTGAGCTTTTCACACAAATAAAGTTAAAACCATTACTTTTGTAACCTTTTTATTCTCTCACCTTGTATTCCCTCTGTTCTGTCTTGGCAGTCTCCAAGCAGACAGCATTAGCATTAACTTCCAATTTCCATTAACCCCATCTCCCTATTTTTTTCCTGCGTGCCTCTGTCTGTCTCACGCGCACACTGGACTACCCTCTGACCCAATCAAGATTTCCTGTTGCCTGTTAAGGTCTGGCCCTTCTTTATCCTTCCACCCCCCCACCTTTATATACCATTATCTATCTGTTTTTTCTTCAACCTGACAAAAGGATCTGGATCTGAAGCGTTGGTAATCTTTTACCTCCTGTCGATGCTATGTAACCAGCTGAGTTTCTCCAGCACATTTGGTGTATTGGATTATTCTATCAGCTCACGATGATTTGCCTGCTCCTGTAATGGCTGAGAGGTCCATAAGCTCCCAATCAAGTGATTGTCCACTTTACAAGCTCAGTCCTTATGACTTTACTATTTTTTTGAGGAATTGTAATTGTAAGATTTCCCCTCCCTTATACACTCAACTGTTCGCTGCTTTTTTTGTAAAACTGCTGACCAATAGCTGTACTTTTAATTGCATTTTAGAGGGTGGGCTTTGCTGCATTGTTTCTTTTCTATGATAGCAGCCAAAGGTGACAACCTAAAGAGTGAATTATTAAAAAAAAGTTAATTAGATATAATTCCAATGTTGTCTGAACAATGACTGCCAGAGACACTGACTTCTAAAATGTTTAATTACATGATCATGAGCTGGTTGTGCACCAGTCGTCCTTTTACAGATGAGGCTGAGACAACAGTGGATGTTACTGCTTTCAAAAGACGATGGCTATATTGGATGATGCTGGAAGATCATTTCCTATTCACTGGGCTAGGTTCCAAGAATGGGCTGTGGAGTCTTGTAAATGCTTAAACTTTGAGCAGGAATATTATTGGGTGAAATTGTAGGTAATTAATTTTCTGCCCCCTAAACACTTGTTCTTACTTGAGTTTTTTTTTTAAATTTTTGCAATGTTCAATTAATAGATCTTGATTTTCATATATTTTTCCTTTATCTAAAAAGGGTAAAATATTATAACTTTTAAAAATCTAGACTACAACTTTTATTTGCCATTTGCCTCCATCCATTTTAATTCCTCCCCCATGAAGACGGTCTTCTGCATTTTTTAGTGGTAACTTGGTCTTTGTGGATCAAGCTATGCATTTAAAAATTCAGATTCCAGATTGATTTCTGCTCATCTTTAACTTCGATTAAATTGCCATGACAACTGTGGTATTTGCTGATCAAGCTACATGTGAGGTGTGAGCAGACATTCAAGTTGAACTTAAACTGAAATGACATTTGCAGAACAAGAGGAATCCATGGCTGGAGGCAGCAGCCACAAAGATAAACAAAAGGAGAAATTGTTTGCTGTAAATTATTGGTTAATCTCAAATTTAATCAGATGTAGGAAAATAATGAAAACAACCCTTAGAGAGTCGTTACCAAAGGCTGATGAAAAATGTAGCTGACCAAAGGTTTTTTTTATGGTCTGAACAAAACCAGTGTTGTGGCATTTTAAAAAAAAAACATTGCACCAGCTAATAATAATTTAGAGATGTGAGTTAACTGCACAAGCTGCTCTTTTGAGTCTGCAAATGTGGGATTATCAATCCTTTGCAATTGCCATTTTTACACAGAAACTTCGGAATTATTCTGAAAAAAAAATTGACCTCCTTGCCTCCAGGGTGTCCCAATGTGGTCATTTACATGGGCATTTTTAGGGCACTTTTACACAGCCTTTGTGTTGTGGAGATTGTCAGACAGGGAACATTGTATTCATTAGGTCTGTTTCTTTGGGAGTGGCTGCAGTCATTTTACACTGCAGCCGCTTCGTAAAAATGTGTAGGGGTCCTAGTGGAAAAATTATGGGATGGAATTTATATAATAAATTCAGTCTCGATGTTTTTATACAGCCACTGGAGCAGAAAATTTCCTGAATTTTCTGCAAGTGACTGTGTAAAAGTGCCTAATGTTATTTCAGGGGGTATGTTGGATCTCCATTTAACTTCATAGGAGAGTTCCATGTATTTTAATATTCAATATTTGTGTTAAATAACACACTGAGATCTTTTGCATTTCAAGTCATCTTTATTTATCGTTCATACCATGCTCACATGGTAAAGACAAGATAGCGTTTCTCCAGGACCATGGAGCATAGTTACATAAATATAAATTAGAATAGAAGTTAAATACATAAAAATATTAAATATTAAGATGTATACTGTAAGAGTCCCTGGTACCATGTTACTTAATCCACGTGTTCTGGGAATTTGGGAGTCTGATGGCCTGGGGGCTAAAAACTATTGCCCAATCTGGACTTATGGGCCCTAGTGCTGCAGTACCTCCTACCAGATGGCGGAAGGGAGAACAGTTTACATGATGGGTGTGTGGAGTCCTTTTCAATGTTTATTGCCTTTCGCCTGCATCGAGTGTTGTAGATGTCTTTCATGGTAGGAAGAGAAGGCCCCAATTATCTTTTCTGCTGACTTCACTATCTTCTGCAACATCTTGCAGTCCTCCTCCAAACCAAACCATTCTCTAATCAGGGAGCAATTTGCTTCAGGGTTCAACGTCTCAATTAAAACAACATGCTTTGCACTGATCAGCTGTTTGGATCATCTACTAAAATCTAGTTTAATATAAAATTGTGTGCATGAATGTTGCTCGGTTCAAGTAAATCCTGTTTTGTGCTTGATAACATAGAATATTACAGCACAGTACAAGCTCTTTGGCTCACAGTGTTGAGCCAAACTATATGAACTTGCTCAACAATCTAAATCTTTCTTGCCTCACAACCATAACCCTCTATTTTTCTTGCATCGATGTGCCTAAGAGTCTTAATGCATTCCAGTCACTCACTACTCAGTTTTTAAAAAAAAAAGCGCCCCTGATTTCTCCCTTAAACTTTCCTCCCCTCACCTTGAACAGTTATGATTTCTGTTAAAAATCTCATCTAGCCTTGCTTCTAAATTGCGTATAATCTAACATCATACATGTGATGTCATAAAATACATTCCATTCACAAAATGTTCTTTAATAACTTAAAAGAAATATTTTCATTATGTACAATAAAACATTTGGAAGACATTTTAATGGAAAATGGAGGGAATGTCTAATTGATGAATGCAGTGGCATCACTTAATAATCCTGGTCAGCTGTTAATATTTGCTGAGAGAAGCAGTGGAAATATTTATCCACAACTTGTTCATTTAGTCCATCTTTAATTTAAAAAATTTTAAATTTAAATTGAGGCATGCCACATGGTAACAGGTGCTTTCGGCCCACAAGTCTGTGCCTCCCAATTGCAACCAATTGACCTAAAACCCCTGGTATGTTTTTAAGGGTGGAGGAAACCAAAGCACCCAGAGTAAACCCACACAGACACAGGGAGAATGTTCAAATTCCTTGATTGGAGCCGCAGTCCTGATTGCTGGCACTTTAACAGCGTTGCAGTAACTGCTACGCTAATTGTGCCACCCAGATCATGGTTTGATTATAGAAGCCATAACTTGAGCTGTAACCCTATAACAGGGGTGGCCATTCTTTTAATTTTTAATTTAGACATTCAGCGTGATATTAGGCCATTTCGGCCCACAGGTCTGTTCTGCCAATTTAACCTTCACCCTTGTACATACTCGTGGGCTGATGGCCTACTACTGTGTTGTATGTCAAAATTAAAAGGTTGGCCACCCCTGCCCTATAATATAATCTGGAAATCTTCCATGCCCCTTCCATTAAATTTTAGTTTGAGTGGGTATTTAAGTGAGCCTTTTCTGTGTGACTCTCACAGGACATGGAAAACTTTGGCAACTCCTTCATATTGGTGATAATATTGTAACAATAACCAATGAACTGCACCTTGCTTCAGATAACAGTAGAAGGTTCTGTTATATTTTGCTATAAGCTCAGTGATATTGCCCTCTTTTACGTAAAATGCAATCCAGACAGTTCAAGTGCAGAATGATATTGGCTGTTCAAGTGGATGGGTTTGAAGTGATAATCAGGATGTCAATCAACATAGAACAATATAGCACAGTACAGGCCCTTTGGCCCTTGATATTGTGCTGACTATTCCTTCCATGGGAAACAGATGCTGGCTGTCCACCCTATCTATGCCTCTCATAATCTTGTAAACCTCTCATGCTTCTACCCTTCAAAGAGAAAAGCCCTAGCTCTGTTAACCTTGCCTCATAAGACTTGTTTTCCAATCCAGGTAATATCCTGGTAAATCTCCTTTGCACCCTCTCCATAGCTTCCACATCCTTCCTATAATGAGGTGACCAGAACTGAATACAATACACTAAGTGTGATATTACCAGACATTTGTAGAGTTGCAACATGTCATCTCTACTCCTGAACTCAATCCCCCTATTATTGAAGCCTAGCATTTCATAGGCTGCCTTAAATATCCTATCAACTTGTGTGGCAAAATTGAGGAATGTATGGATTTGAACCCCAAGGTCCATCTGTTCATCCATACTCTTAAGTAACTGACCATAAACCCTGTACACTATCCTTCTGGTTTGTCCTTCCAAAATGCATCCCTTCACACTTATCTGGCTTTAACTTCCATCTGCCACTTTTCTTCCCAACTCTGCATCCTGTCTATATCCTCTTGTATCCTACGCCAACCTTCAGCTCTATCCACAATTCCTCCAACCTTTGTGTCATCTGCAAACTTACTGACCTGTCCTTCCGCCTTTTTATCCATGTCATTTATAAAAATCACAAATAACGGGTCCCAGAACAATTCTTTGCGGTACTCCCTAGTCACCGACCTCAGGTAGAATACTTTCCTTCCACTACTACTCTCTGCTTTCTTCCTACAAGCCAATTTTTTATCCACACAGCTAAGGTTCCACTGGATGAGTCTCTCGTTGGGGACCTTGTCAAGTGCCTTGCTAAAATCCATATAGACCACATCTACTGTCCTACTCTCATCAATTTCTTTTGCTACCTCCTCAAAAAAAAACTCAATTAGACTTGTGAGGCAAGACCTTCCCTTCACAAAGCCATGCTGACTATCCTTGAGTAGACTGCACTTCTCCAAATGTTCATAGATCCTATCGTTAAGAATTCTCTCCATTAGTTTGGACACCACTGATGTGAGACTTACCAGTCTATAATTTACAAGATTCTATTAACTTTTTTTAACAAGGTGACTATATTTTCCATTCTCCAATCCTCTGGCACCTCCCCTGTGGCCAGAGGATTCAAAGTTCATAGCTAGTACACCAGCTATCTCTTCTCATTTACACAGCAGCCTGGGGCATATTGCATCTGGCCCAGGGGACATCAATCTTGATATTTTTAAGATACAATATTTCCTCTTCCTTAATCTCCATATTGTCCAGTAAACAGGCCTGTTCAATTTCAACCTCACCGTGATCAAGGACCTTGTGAATACTGACATAAATAATTCATTTAGGACCTCACCAACCTCCTCTCCCTCCAGGCACATGTTGCCTTCTTTATGGTTCATTCTCATCATCCTTCTGTTCTTCACATACACATAGAACGCCTTGGGTTTCTCCTTAATTCTACATGCCAAGGCCTTCTCATGCCTCCTTTGAGTTCTCCCTCCTGGCTACCATATACTTGTCATGAGCCCTTCCTTTTATTGTTTCTTGTATCTAATGTATCCTGCCTCTTCCTTTTGACGAATTGCCTAACCTGTTTTGTCAATTTCAGTCTGGCCTCTCCTCTTGTCAGCCGGTCCACATACTGTGTCAGGAATCCTTCTTGAACACATCTAAGAAATTCACCCCCATCTATTCTGTCTTGCAGTCAGTTGGTGCCAGTCAATATTAGGGAAGTTGAAATCACCCATAACTACAACCCTGTATTTCCTGTACCATTCTAAAATATTCTGAGAGCTATTTGCGGGCCTGTAGACTACTCCCAGCACAGAGATAGCTCCCTTCCTATTTCTGACCCACCCACACAGCAGGCACTCCCTCTGCAGTGTCTTCCTTTTCTATAGCCGACTACCTTCCCCCCCACCCTCACCTCCTACCTTGTAACCCCCATCTTGTTCTTTTTAAAATACCTAAATCCTGGTACCTGCATAAGCCAATCTTGCCCTTCCTCCAGCCAAGTTTCAGTAATGGCCACAACATCCATGTTCTAAGTTCATCCCCTTTATTCCTAATACTTGTAGTGTTGAAATACACACATTTCAAACCCTCTAACTGGCTACCTTTTATGTTTTGTCCCCTGCCTGTCATTCCTAACCACATACTCCTCCAGAATTCTATGAACTCGATCAGAGACATTCCTGACCCTTGGCACCGGCGAGTCAACATACCATCCGGGAGCCTTGATCTCATTCACCAAACCTTTTATCTGCTCTCCAAACCATTGAGTCCCCAATTACTATAACCCTCCTCCCTTGTTTTCTTCTGAGTCGGGGCGCGACCTCGACGTCCCTGGTAGATCGTTTCTCTCCCACGCCCCTGGCAACAGTATCTAAAACAATATATTTGTTGAGGGGAGTGGCCACGGGGGTACTCTCCACTGTCTGCCTCTCCCCTTCCCTCTCATGTCAATCACCCATTTACCTGTCTCCTGCCTTTTGGGGGTGATTATCCCTGAAGCCCCTCTCTATAACTATCTCTGCCTCCCAAATTATCCAGAGTTCATCCAGTTTTCTAACATGATCTCCCAGGAGCTGCAGCTGGATGCATCTCATGCAGGTGTAGTTATCAGGAACAATTGTTGGGTCCCAGATTTTCCACATTCTGCACTCGGAGTATTTATTCATTAACCCTTTCTTCCTTAAAATCAAAGATATTGCCTTCTTAGGATCAAGCTCATCCTTAGTACGCCGAAGCCTCTCGAGCCAGTGATGTCATCTGATTATACTGTGACGGATTATATCATATTTTATATTGTGTATAGATATGTTTTTGGAAGAGTTAGATTGGGCGTTTTAGTGTAGGTCACAAACAAACACAATCACTTCGCAAAACAGATCTCATATAAAATGAAAGAACTCTGCTCAAACCAGACACTCCGGGGCCCAGTGCCTTTGTAAAGACAATGGAAACTGCTTTGCTGAAGGACTTCACAAGTAGATGTTAATTAGACATGCTGTGGAGTATTGGATTATTGTTTTGAACGCAATAGATGAATGGTGTTGCAATCCCATCTGGATGCAGTTTGTTGTTCTAAGAATTTTAAGAATTCTAAGAATTTTACAAGCAGAGAGAGAGAGAGAGAGAGAGAGAGAGACCAAACAGCCTTTCTCAAAGAGAGAGAGAGAGCTGGTTTCTGCAGCATAACAAGCTGGCAGCTTGTTTAAAACCCCATTTTGAAGACGGTTTGGGAGTTCTGAGTTCAGCCCTGTTGAAACAACTCATGTGATCCATACAAGAGGAAATGGCTGGCTAGAGTGTTTTTCCTGAAATAAGGGAAATAAAAAGGAACTCTGGTGACCTGCAGAAGAGGTTATCATTTGAAAAACCCTGATGGAGCAAGTTTCTTCAGCAAGACACTGAAGTGGCTGATCAGATGGAATTAGTTTGTGTGTGTCCAATGAGCAACAAATCTCTCTCTGAAACCAAGGAGAACCTTCCAATTACTTTTAAACACCAGTGCTTGGTGAAAATTTGTAAATATTAAATTCTGTGCACTGTCTAAGAATTGCCTGATACCTGTGAAGTGAGAAGTGAGATTGGACTGTGAATCAAAGTACTTTTCTGAACTTGTACACATTACATACATGTGCACTTAGAATTAGAAGGGGGTTAAGTTAATAGTAATAAGTTTGATCCTGTTTTTATGTTTAAAGAAAATTTTTAAAATAACTTTTGTTTGATTATTTATTTTAGTCAATTTCTATTGCTGCTCGATGTTGGGGTCCTCTGGGCCTATAACAATACAAATACAACCCGACAAAACAGTGTTCTCTGGTCCTCAGTGCAAAATAATGCAGACACATACAGACAAATAATACATATGCAGGACAAGTATTCATATATACAAATAAGTAAATAGATAAATATTGTACAAATGAGAGTCTGATATTTAATGTGAGCAGTTCCTCTGGTCATTCAGCATTCTCACTGCCTAAGGGAAGAAGCTATCCTTCAGCCTGATGGTTCTGGCTCTGATACTCCTTCATCTCTACTCCAACGGGAGCAGCTGAAAGATGCTGTGTGTAGGATGAAGGAGTTCTCAATGATTTTGCACACCCTCTTCAGACAACAATCCTGATAGATCACATTGATTGGGGGGGGGGGGGGGGGATGGAGAGAGAGAGAGAGAGAGAGAGAGAGAGAATCCAGTGGTCCTTTCTATCACTCTTGCACTCCTGTCCCCCTCTTTGTCCCCTTCTATATCCCTGACTCTCTCCTGCACGCCCGCCCTCTCCCATGCGCCCGCCCCCCTCTCTCTCCTGTCTGTAAATTAACCTCCAATTCATTTTTCTGCCACAACTGTACCACATTGTGATGCAACTGGTCAGGATGCTCTTGATAGAGCTCATATTAGAAGGTTGACATAATGGTGACTTAACTGCTTCAGTCTTCTCAGGAAGTGCAGATGCTGTTGCACCTTCCTGACAAGTGAGGAGACGTTGAGTGTCCACGATAGGTCTCAAGTTAAATGAACTCCAAGGAATTTGATGCTCTCCACTCTCTCTCCTACAGAGTTGTGGAGGGTGGTCATTCCTGGTTGCCTTGAAGTACACAATCATCTCCTTTGTCTAGTCCACAGTGAGACTTGGGTTGTTGCACTCACACCACTTCATAAGATTTTCCACCTCTTCTCTGTAGCACGACTTATTGTTGATGCTGCAAACTTGATGACGCTGTTGGAGCTAGATCTGGCAATGCAGTTGTAGGTCAGTAGCATGAACAGGAGTGGGCCGAGGTGATGGTGTGCGATATTCTGCGACTGACCTGGACTAACTGTGGTCTTTCTATTAGGAGGTCTAGGATCCAATGACAGAGAGGACAGCTTCTCCACCAGCCTCTGAAGTCAATGAACAGCAACCTGGCATATGAGGCATAATTCTCCATATGGGCCAGGATGGAGTGAAGGGACAAGGCTACAGCATTATCTGTGGGGATTCAATATTAAATCATAGATTTTTACCAGTTATTTGAGCTATGGTTTTGTTTTGGGTACAAGAAATGGGTTCAATTTTTTTCTTGAATTGAGGTATCATCAACTTCCAAGTATAGTATTGAAAAGTACAATATTTTGATAATAGTATTTTTTAAAAACTTACCAATTATACTTTCCATACATTTTGGAAAAAAAGATGAGATGCCTCGGAGGTTAAGTGTATATTGAGGGAAAGTTCATTCTCGCCCATCACCATTGTTAATTTAAATTATTTGAAGCTAAAATTTGAGCACAGGTGTTAGATGACCTGCAAAATTAATTGTTTCCCTCTCCTGATGCAGCTGGTTATTTGTGGGATTTTCTATGTACATTAAAATTGTTTATCTTGGCAAGGCATGAAAAAGCATTTTGTTTTCACCTGACTTTATTGGTCAAAAAAAGGTTTAATTTTGGATAACTGGGTTTGTACATGACTGTGATTGGCAAGTACCATCTTTGGTTGCTGAGGTAAAGTCATTCTTTGATGTTTAAAGATGAATCATGAGTTGTTGGGCTATTAAATTCTACAATAAAATGAAGCATGTAAGGGCAAATGTGTGAAATTGTGATCAACGGAATAAAGAAGATCTATGTGTTGTCTTGTCATCTTGGATTGCAGAACCATGAGATTCAATGAAATGAGAGTTATGGAGAATTAGCACAGAAGCAGAGCATCTTTTATGTTCCTGTTGAGATGCAGAGGCATCTGGCATTGTACCTGATTTGCAAAAGGCGGATGTGCAGGTGTTGCAAGTATTTAGGGAAGTTAGCAATTATGTTGCAAGGGGAACTGAATACAAAAAGAAGGAATTAAGTCTTAAGTTACAAAATTCATTTGTATGACCACATCTCGAGCACTGTACAATATTGGTTTTCTTATTTAGGGATTTGTACAAATTCATTGAAAGTGTTCACTGAATTGTTTAACCTACCCACTGCAGGTAAGTCAATTACATTTTGTCGTAGGAAAGGTTGGACAGATAGGAATTGTATCTGCTGGCCTTTAGAGGACAAGGAACTTAACTGTAGGATTCTGACAGGATGGATGTTTTATTTCATGGGACACCCTGGAACAGGAATCATGTTTAAGAATCTGAGGCTGCTAAGTGTCTTTCTGAAAAAGCAGTGGAAGTAGAACCTTTTGAATTTTTTTTAAAGCAATGATGAGTAGATACAGTAAGAGCCTTGGTACCTGGAATTCAAGCAACCGGCAGCCTCAAGCAACCAGCAAAAAAAAAACCTGTCTCGTGAGCAGGAATCAGCGGACCATGAGGCAGCAGATGTTTTAGTTAGGCGTTGTAATATTAGGTCTCAAGCAACCGGAAAATGCACTTTTCTGGCATCTACCAAAATCCATAGATGCCAGGGGTTTTACTGTACTTGATGGTGTTGCAAGGTTACCAAAGAGAAATGAAAATGTGAAGTTGAAATTGAAGTTACAATTAGATTCATCATGATATTGTTAAATGGTGGAGCAGCCCTAAGGGCAATGGAAATGGGAAGGGTTGTGTCTTCTATTCATTCTCCTGATTCATTTCTTCTTTCTGTGACCAGTGAAAAAAGGGATATGTGAACATTTTCATGGAGAGTTTTCAATAATCTGGTGGTCAATGTTTGAAGTGGTTGAGGAGGTAAATTAATTTGAAGAACAAACAATTAGAAGGGAGCAATCTGAAATAATAACATTTTTGAAAAGCTCAGCAGGTTAGTTATCATCTGTGCAGAATAAGAAACAAAATGCAGGCCATTGATAATTCAGAACAGAAGTTTTAGAAATCAAAGTATTTTAACTTGTAGAGAAGAGGGACAGATGGAGAGAATAAGGGGAAGGAGTACGGGAGAGACTGGATGATGCCAAAAGTGGAAGGAAGGGTTGGCTGGATGAAGGTGGGAAAGGTTTATTAATTAGGATAATCTTGAATGCATGAATGAAAAGAGAGAAAAAAAAATTGCAGAAACTGAGTTGTAGAGCACTAAATTTATTAGAAAACTGAAATAAAAAGTGAATGCTAGAAGTATTCAGGAGGTCATGGAGCATCTGTGGAAAGAGGAAATCAAAATGTGATTTAACTCTACAGATGGCTAACATTTCATCATAACTGGCCACAGTGCACAAAAGTGTTGGAGAAACTCAGCAGCTTACGCAGCATCTATGGGAAGGCTCTATACGCACTGTGTGACCTGCTGAGTTTCTCCTGTACATTTGTGTATTGCACAACAATCACAATGTCTTCGGACTTAGATGTTTAACCTCAAAACTGGTTGGTTCAGACTTGCATGTGGAAAGGTTGGTTACCTGAAGCTATTGATGAAGCACTGAATCCTGAGCAGCCCAATGTGCAAAGTTGGAAGACAAGATAATGTTTTGCTGAGACAAATTCAACAGTGAAAGGGCTTGAAGGATGTGGATGGGGGAAATGTTGGGCTTGAGAGAAAAAGAGACGGAAAGGAGGTGGGTGTAAGATCATTAGACTGATTTTGCAAAGGACTTGCCCTGGCTCTATTCTCTGATTTATCTATTCTCTGGTGAAGTTTCTTATCCTGTTCTCTGGTGAAGTTTCTTATCCTGTAGCTTCTATCTAAGAAAAGTACACTAGTCCAGCCATTCTCCCAAACAGAAGATAACTATAGATACTGAAGACTGTGGGAAATGACTCGGGAGTTCCAGCATTAATGAACAACAATGTTATTGAAAGACATTCTGAGGCCTGGTCACTTTTGCTCAAATTCTTTGGACACCTGTCATTCGAACAGTTGTTTTCAGCTGTGCTGAAGCCTCATCTGCAAACTACATTTGCAGAGCTATTGAATTACAAGTGGGAAGTTTCACTAGTTTTAACAGACCTTCAGGACCAGGCTGTAGTTGTACTCCTGAAGATGGTATATTTTATATCAACAGAAGTAAGTATTTTATTATGGGAATGCATTAATTTGTGTGCCAAGATAGTTACTTTATAAAGATGTAGAAGTGGTTGTTGTTCCAGTGCAATTTCTTTCTCCTCATAAAAATTAAACAGTATCATCTTTAAAATAGTTGCTAACTCAGTATCACCACAGTTGTACATAAACTTTGGGAAATTTTGTAAATTTGGGACAGGCGGTGGGTGTCATTATTTGAATAATGCTCATGCAAATCTTTTCAAATAGTAAATGCACATTAACACAAATTACATTGATTTAGAGCATTATTACAGTTGAAATTGTGGCCCTTATCTCAAAAAAGGAATCCCTTTATTTAAAGAAGTGATGGGAGAACGAAAAGAATATTGGCCTCAAGGTGGTATTGCATGATTGAGTTGGGTTAGAGCAGTGTGGAAATAATATGCTGTGCAGTTTTACCACCCTGCATTTTCACTGTCTAATCCTTGAAACTGGTGGGAAGATGGCAAAAGAAGCCAATAAATTCACGAGATTGAATGCATTATTTTAGATCTTTTATTTGATATTCCCCATTGTCTAAAGCATGAAGCTGCAGCTTTTAGGTGTAACAAGCTTTAGCTTCAAAATATTTTTTTTCAATTAAACCGAGTAAATGGATAAATTGCAGATGTATTTGAATGCGTTTTAGAATAATTTTTGAACAACTTTATTTGAATATTTATTATCTCCTTTTTGAACTATGCAAACATTTTTGTATAATTTCTACAGTGCTCTCAAGATAGATTAAGAAACACTCAGCCAGTAATAAGTAAAACCCAAAAGGGAATTATTACAAAAAAAACTATGTACATCAAAGACCAATCCCTTATGTATTTTCAAAGTAAGACTGGACCATTTGCAAGTGTAACAGACAGGTAAAAACACAATGCTGGAGAAAATCAGCAGGTCGAACAGTGCACTTTATATAGCAAAGCTAAAGGTACATGCCAGATGTGGTAAACCACTGTATATATGTTTGGATGTGTTAGGACACGCCCCTTGTTGACTGCACCTGAGGCTCCTCCCACTGACTCCTGAATAAAGGCAACTGTCCCACAGCCCCCTCGTTAGTCCAGGACAGTCGACCAGTATGGGTGTACCTCCATTTCGTTGTGAATAAAAGCCAATCAGTTTCTCTATAACTTCAAGTCTTTGAAGTTATTGATGGTGCATCGATTTTATTCACAACAGTTTTTTTGATAATGGAGCAGACTCTGAAGCCAGAAAAGCTGGACCTCGACCCATAATCACCTAACGCATCCAACAGCTTTGAACTTTGGCTGCGTTGCTCCAAAGCTTTCTTGCAGGCCTCCTCTACCATTCTTTGATCAGAGGATGACTAGCTGCAAGTACTGTACTCCCGGGTTAGGCTCTGGTGTACTCGATGAACAGGGGCACCACGTCGTACCCAGCAGCAATGGACATACTGAAAAGCTAATACTGGAGGAAGGTAAATGTTAGGCACCTCCTGGCTACTAAAAATAGCAACCTGAGGAATTGAGAGCGGAGAACCTTCGGGCCCTGCAAGCTCTCGGATGAGCCTGCGACTGCAAGGCTGTGACAGCTGTGGTGAACACGGAGGACCTGATCAGAGATGCCTATGGCGTGGGCATAACATCCAGCTACATTCAGCAGAGGCTGTTGGAGTAGGGTGAGCTCAACTTGCAGAAGGCATACAAGCTTGGGAAATGGGAGGGCCGCAAGCCTGCGGAACACCACCACATCCTACTAGTGACTCGACCACGGCCACTGTACTCCATGAGCACCTGAAGTGGTACTCTGCAGCCAGAAAAAGCACCCGAAAAAACACTGTGTGGCTAAAGATGTGGTTTGTGCTAACTGTGGGAAGAAAGGACATTACTCCAAGGTGTGTAAATCAGAATTGCCCTCAAACCCATCTGCGCCATGGGACCCCCATCTTGGATGTTGCCATCTTCTCAACCCAATAGCACTGTGTGCGGGCCATGGACCACCCAAACACTCAACCTTATCTACAGAGTCTGACAGTGACTCAGCACTGGCCTCCATCATGCTAGATCAAGGGACCCCTCACCAGATCAATGATGGACATCAGGATAAATGATCACATGACTAGCTGCCTGTTCGACAGTGGGAGAATGGAGAGCTTCATTCCCCCCCCAGCATGATGCAGTGCTACTTCCTTGCGGTAAGGCCAGTAAATCACCGAGTCTCTTTTGGCCTCAGTTGCAAACTGCAGATGTCCACGGCTACTGCACAGTGACTCTGTGAGGGGCACAGACTACAAAGACTTTAATCTCCTCTTGATGCCACAGCATTGCGCTGCTGGGGTTAGACTTTCAGTGCCACCTTAAGAGTGTCACGATGGAGTACGATAGTCCCTATTCTCCCCCCTCATTGTCTGTAACCAGCAGTTTGTAAACCGCCCATTGTGCTTTACCTTCAGAAACCACCCCCCACCTCAGGCTCTCCTCCCATCATTTTCAGCCAGCAACCTGCAGATTGCACACCACACATGATCTCCGGCCTTTCAACCCTCAAGATCACCCCTCCCTCCACTGCTCTTCACTAACCTCACCCATGAATGTAAACCCATTACCACCAAAATTAGGTGTTACAGTACCAGGGACAGGGCCTTTCTTAGGTCAGAGGTACAGCAGCTACTGAATGAGGGGATCATTGAAGCCAGCACCAGGCCCTGGAGAGCCAAAGTGGTAGTAGGAAAGAATGGGACAAAACAGAGAATGGTCATTGACTATAGTCAGACCATTAATAGATATACACAGTTGGATACATACCCTCTTGCCCGCATATCTAACGTTGTAAATCAAATCGCTTAATACCTGGGATTCTCCACTATTGATTTAAAGTCAGCATATCACCAGCTCCCTATCTGCCCGGAGGACTTCCAATATATTAATCTCTGAGGCAGATGGCCGCCTCTACCATTTCCTGAGTGTCTCCTTTGGAGTCGCCAATGGAGTCTCATTCTTCCATTGGAAGATGGACTGCATGGTAGACCAGTATGAGTTGCAAGCCATGTTCCCGTATCTGGACAACGTCAGCATTTGAGGCCATGACATGCTGGATCACGATGCTAATCTCCAACAATTCCTCCAGACTGCCAAACTCCTTAACCTTACATACAATAGGGATAAGCGTGCATTTCGCACTGCTTGCCTCGACCTTAGCTACGTCATAGAGAACAGAATCCTTGGAGCCGATCTCGACTGCATGCACCCCCTTTTGAAACTCCCCCTTCTCCACAGCCTCAAGGATCTGGAAAGGTGTTTGGGCTTTTTCTCCTCCTATGTCCAGTGGGTCCCCAATTATACGGACAAGGCCCATCCCCTCGTCAAAACTATTTCTTTTCTCCTGATGTCAGAGGCCTTCAGCCACATCAAGGCACAGATTGCCACGGTTGCAATGCATGCAATGGAAGAATTCTCCCTATTCCAGATGGAGAGCGGTGCATCTGACTTTGCCCTGCCCACCACTCTTAACCAGGCTGGCAGACCCATAGCCTTTTTTCCCTTCACATTCCAGGACCCCAAAATTCAACACTCCTCTTTTGAGAAGGAGGCCCAGGCCATTGTCGAGACAGTACTCTACTGGAGATACTGCCTCGCCAGCAAACGATTTACCTTGCTGACTGATCAATGTGCAGTTACTTTCATGTTTAACAATCAGCAGCGAGGTAAAAATCAAAAACAAGAAGATACTGAGGTGGAGAATTGAACTTTCCAACTACAATTATGATATCTTGACCCAGTCCAGGAACCTCGATGAACCTCCAGATGCCCAGCGCACAAATAGACCAGTTACAGGCTCTCCACAATAACCTCTGCCACCCCGGGTGGGGGTCACCAAGTTCCTCTACTTTATCAAAGCCTGCAATCTATCTTACTCCATAATGTGAAATTGAGGCATCAAAATAAACTTTTGTAGGGTGGTGCCTAGACTTTTGCACCTCTTCAAAAGCTGGATTATCTATGTGATGTTGAAATTTAAAAATCATCTGAGTTATGTGCCAACATGTGAATGCTGGAAAGGGTGTATTTCCTAGCATTCTTATTCAATAAATGCTCATCATCAAAATTCTGGCCCCTGCTATGATGAGTGAACTCTTCTAGTTTATTTGGTGAATGCTGTTGGTAGAATCAGCAGTCAGAGCAATTTCCAGCGCTGAGATGCTCTCGGGTCTTAATAAATTAGGACCAAAGCATAATGATTTTGAAATGACTATTTGTAAGGATGTTCCTATATTCAGTTCATACTAATACATAATTTGCACCTAGACAATCTTTGTCCTGATGGTTAATTTCTATTTTTTTGCTTTGCACCTTATTTTTATTAGTTTTGCTTGGCATTCTATTTTGAATCAATTTTTATCCCATTCTGAACTGATTTTGTGATGCAGTGCAATCCTTAAATAAGCTAGTAGACAAGGTTTTTAACTTTGCAAGCAAAATGTGAAAGAAATAATGATCTACTTTACCATGTGCTAATTGGCTTCTTTGCGCCACTAGGTTCAAAATGCAACATTTTATGTTAATTTGGATTAATTATGAAAAATGGTGCCAACTTCTACAAAATGAACTGGGGCTTTCTCCTTCAAACAAATTAATTAGTCAATCAGGCCAGAGGGTGGCTTTTATAATGAGAATTAAATCCAGATTTGGAGGATGTTAATTATCTTTGCATTCATTGTTTCTTTGCTTTCCATCAGTCAACTGTAGTTAATGTTAATGAGCACGCCTATTGTTTCATCTGTATTTAGGACTCTTCATCCAGAAGCTTCCTCCTTGAGGGATTTAGTCCCAAGGGAATTTCCTCTTTTAGAGCTTCTCTGCTATTCTGATATTTACGTTGCTTCTCAGAAACTCGGCAGTTAAGTTGGCATGGTGGTATTGTTTTAAAGTTCTGACACAATGTCAGATGTACCAGGGTGTAGGTTAATTACGTGTAAATTGGGAAGCATGGACTCGTGGGCAAAAATGGCTTGTTACCATGCGGTATGTCTAAATTTAATTTAAGAATTTTAGATTCTTTTAAATTTAGACCTGTAGTATGGTAACGAGCCTGTGTCACCCAATTGACTGACAATCCCAATATGTTTTGAGGGGTGGGAGAAAACTGGAGCTCCCAGAGGAAACCCATGCAGACATGGTGAGAACATACAGCACTGAATTCAAACCTTCGTGATGCCATCATCATCACCCTGTACAAAAACAAAGGCGAGAAATCAGACTGCTCTCCGAACCCTTCTCCATTGACAATGGCATGAAGCAAGGCTGCATCCTCGCACCAACCCTCTTTACTATCTTCTTCAGCATGATGCTGAAACAAGCCATGAAAGACCTCAACAATGAAGACGCTGTTTACATCCGGTACCGCATGGATGGCAGTCTCTTCAATCTTGTCCTGAACTACTCTTTGCAGACGATGCCGCTTTAGTTGCTCATTCAGAGCCAGCTCTCCAGCGCATGACGTCCTGTTTTGCGGAAAATGCGGAAGTCAGCCTGAAGAAAACTGAGGTTCTCCATCAGCCAGCTCTCCACCATGACTACCAGCCCCCCCACATCTCCATCGGGCACACAGAACTCAAAACGATCAACCAGTTTACCTACCTCGGCTGCACCATTTCATCTGATGCAAGGATCGACAAAGAGAGAGACAACAGACTCGCCAAGGCAATTAGCGCCTTTGGAAGACTACACAAAAGAACAAAAGAGTCTGGAAAAACAACCACTTGAAGAAATACACAAAGATCAGCATGTTCAGAGACTTGGTCATACCCACGCTCCTGTTCGGCTCTGAATCATGGGTCCACTAATGGCATCACCTACGGCTGCTAGAATGCTTCCATCAGTGCTGTCTCCGCTCCATCCTCAACATTCATTGGAATGACTTCATCACCAACATCGAAGTACTCGAGCTGGCAGAGTCCGCAAGCAACAAATCCATGCTGCTGAAGACCCAACTGTGCTGGGTAGGTCACGTCTCCAGAATGGAGGACCATCGCCTTCCCAAGATCGTGTTATATGGCGAGCTCTCCACTGGTCACCGAGACAGAGGTGCACCAAAGAAGAGGTACAAGGACTACTTAAAGAAATCTCTTGGTGCCTGCCACATTGACCACCGCCAGTGGGCTGATATCGCCTCCAACCGTGCATCATGGCGCCTCACAGTTCAGCGGGCAGCAACCTCCTTTGAAGAAGACCGCAGAGCCCATCTCACTAACAAAAGACAAAGGAGGAAAAACCCAACACCCAACCCCAACCGACCAATTTTCCCTTGCAACCGTGCCTGCCTGTCCTGCATCGGACTTGTCAGTCACCAACGAGCCTATGGCAGACGTGAACATAGCCCTGCATAAATCTTCGTCTGCGAAGCCAAGCCAAAGAAAGAATTCAAACTTTGGTCACTGGCGCTGTAACAGCTTTGCACTAACTGCTACGCTAAACAAGCCATCCTTTTGGTCTGGATATAATACTTTTTTTTGTATATCTGAATTCAGATAATCAGAAAGAATTGATTACCATTTCTAAATACATTCAGATTAATGTGTTAATTAATTTGAAGTATCTCTGTTTTTACTTTGTCTTTTAATCTGAAGATGGTCTTGAATGTATTTTTCAAGATCAAGACTGTTTTAAAGCAAACCTACAATGAAAGTGGGGAGTTTAATTGAAGTTGGTTAATGCATTATTGGCTCATTTTTAGTCTTTTACTTCCAAATCAATTTAAAAAATTCTTTTTTAAATATGTAGACATAGAGCATAGTAACAGGCCATTTTGGCCCAGATGTCCATGCCGTCTAATTTGCATCCAATTAACCTACACCCACAGTACATTTCAAATGATGGGGGGAAACCTTTGCAGACACAGGGAGAGTGTGGGATTCAAACCATGGCCCCACTCTAAAGGTGTTGCACTAAATGCTACGCCGACTATTGCCAAATTTCGTTGATATGAAGTTAAACAGTCAGCTCAAATTTGCCAAATCAAAATAGAAAATAATGTGCCTATCTTTGAATCTGAATTCTGATCTCTTCAGTCATTGTGCTGAATGTAAAGTGTTAGTCAGAGTGACTTTTTACCCCCTCCATAAATCTTCGTCCGCGAAGCCAAGCCAAAGAGAAGAAGAGTCAGAATGAATTGTGCTATGTACATTTATCAGTGTAAATGATACCAATGATTGGTTAGGTTCAACATTACAAGCTTGTAGTATTTGAAAGATTTTTCTATACCCAGTCGAACTTTGAAGGTATTTGTTTGGGGAAATAGCTTTCAGAATCCAGCAAGAGTAAGAAATAGTTTTGGAGTGTAGAAGGACTTGACGGTTTACTCGCAGCATTTATATACCACAGAACTCTCTATTTAATAATAATGCAGTTTTTTGTGCTTAAGATCCTGAAAATTAGTCAGTGATTTGCAATTTCTTTATATATGTTTTTAATACAGAAAGCTGTGAGATTCTGCTCCACTCCAATATTCCCTGTGACCCTTTAGCTGACCTTTTGATGGGCTGTAATGTCCTTTTATTGGTACCTCACTTCATTGAATTGGAACTTAAATTTAGACATACAGCATGGTAACAAGCCATTTCAGCTGAGGTGTCCATGCTGCCCAATTAACTTATACCCATGGTACATTTCAAACGAAGGGAGGAAACTGGAGCCCTTGGGGGAAACCCAAACAGACACGGGAAGAACATACAAACTCCTTGCAGACAGTGTGAGATTTGAACCCCGGACCCGAATGCTGGTGCTGTAAAGGCGTTGCACTAACTACTATGCCAATCTCCTATGCCAACCGTGCTGCTCCTTAATTAAGATAAGTGAAAATGGAGGGTAGATATCTTAAAGCAGGTGCTATCCAAATGTTAAAAAAAACTTGCTTTCCATTGAGAGTAACCATTGAATTTTTGCAAAATGACAACTGGTATTGGGGAACTTAAATGTCTTAATCTTGCAATATCACTGGTATTGTCATTCATTTTCTAACTTGTCTCAGCAGTCTGAGCTTTTACAGCAGGCTTATATCAGGGAAACGGTTTTATGCATCTGCAATTTTATACTTTATTTACATGGATGACTGGTAAATTTAGATGGGGGTGTAAAAGCTGTACAACTCCAATCCTGTCATATATTAACTAGCTCTCACCATCTCTAATTACAGAGAGATTTAACTGGTCTTTCGAATGTGGGAATGTTGTTTGGAATGTCAACAAAAAATGGGGAATGCAATAATTTTGCTAGATCCCATTGTTAATCCCATCAAAGAATGGAGTGTTTATTTTATGTGACCATTTTGGAAAAAAACTCTATTAGTATTTGCTGAAAGGCTTCATGCAGCCAAGCATCTAAACAAGCTCCTAAGCGAACAAGATTTGCTTGTGGGCTCCAGATCACGACTCCAAAATGTTTAATTGGGGGCGTGGCAAGATGGTGTAAGGAACAGACGTGCCTTCCAGTCCTCTCCTGACTCTTTGTTATTGTTTTGTCTATAAGTGCCCGTTGAAACTTTTTAAAAAGTTTATGTAGTTAGAGGTGTTAAACTAGCTTCTAATGGTACAATTGCTGAAAAAAAGTAAAAGAAAACGGAAACAGATTGCTAAGAAATTACATTTCCCGAAGTTATCTGAGCCTACCTGTTTACTCACCGTGAAATGGATCCAAGAGGAGAAGTGCAGGATTCGGCAAAGGAGCTCCGCTCTGTACCAGTAGGGCTCT
This sequence comes from Narcine bancroftii, assembly GCF_036971445.1. NCBI lineage: Eukaryota > Metazoa > Chordata > Chondrichthyes > Torpediniformes > Narcinidae > Narcine > Narcine bancroftii. The sequence continues at coordinate 269,081,203 of NC_091472.1, read as the reverse complement.
TTAAAGATGGCGCCTGGCAGCCTTTGGAACAAAGGGCAAGCCAGGCGCGTGTATTTCAATCAACGCCTGCTTTGAGCGCTGTCACTGAACTTTTGACAGCTGAAACAGCTGGGATGCCGCCAGCTGAAGACCAGACTTTAAAGAGACGTCCACCGATTGATGTAGCGGTGGCACTGCGAAATGCACCACCAGTTATGAAGACTTCAACTGATCCCGATGTATTGAAGGCTCTTGATGTAATATGGGTTAAGGATAACCCTGAATACCAGTCTTCTGATATTGCTGAGGAGGTTGTGGCAGGGGTTTCTACACGGAGTCATACTGCAAGAAAAGCAGTTAAATTAAGGGAAGGATTAGAAGATCCTTTGGTTACTCAGAGACAGCAGGATTCTATTTTGCCTGAATCTATTCCAGTTGATATGCTTATTAAGAATCTTGAATTTAAGTTATCTTCTTCTATCAAAGAGTTAGGTAAATCTTTGGTTCTAGTTAACACCAAGCTTAATACCTTGGTGGACATTAATACTCAACAGATCGTTGATTATGGGGCTTTTAAGCTTGAAACAAATGAAAGACTTGATGTTTGTGACATCTGCAAATGAGGTACAAGACCAAATACAAGACGTAAATAAAACAATTGAAACTTTACAAATTCAGAATAAAAATTTAGCGAAAAAGGTTGATTATTTGGAGAATCAGTCTAGATGAAAACAACGTAAAAATTATTGGTTTGCCAGAAGATATAGAAGGACCAGATCCAAGAAAATTTTTTACTGATTGGATCCCTCAAGTTTTAGGACAAGATAAGTTCCTGGATGGTTTAATACTGCAACGTGCTCATCGAGCTTTGAGAAGAAAACCTTTTTCAGGACAGAACCCAAGACCTGTTCTGGTCCGTTGTCTAAACTATTATGATAGAGAGACAATTTTGCGTGCGACTATTAGAAATGCTCAACAAAACAGATCTCCTTTGATGGTCCAGAACAATTGTGTTTTTTTTATCTGGATTCGAGTCAGGAAATTATGTCTCAACGACATGAATTTAATCCTGTGAAAGAAGTGTTAAAGGATATAAAGCAACATTTAGATACCCTGCAGTATTGAAGATTTTTCAGGATGGATATCAACCAAATTTTTTGACAATCCTAAAGAAGCTATGGACTTTGCTCAATTGTTACCAATTACACAATTCCAGGAACGACGTAGTCCTCCACGGTCTCCAAAGAGAGTGGAGACGCAAGATGGGAATCGAATTTCAAGAAGAAATGGAAGCAATGGTGGTCGAAGTGACAAAGCTGATTAAATTAAAAAATTTTTTTTCTTTCTTTCTCGAGAAGATTTAGATAATGATGATAGTTTCATGTGAAATGGGAGTTAGGAGAGGGAATTGGGTGGGCATTATTTTCCAGACGTTGTCAGCTACGTGTGAGTTATCTCACACCCAATATTTTGTGGGAGTTAACCGCATTGTGCGGATTAGACAGGAGGAGGTAGTCGTAACCTCTTACCTGTTTTTTTTTTAATTAATTTTTGGATTAAGGAGTGAAGTTTCTTTTTATTATTTTTAAAAAATTCTTTTTTAATTTTTTTTTTGTTGTAGTTTTAAGAGGGGATAAGGGGAGGGGTTTTTTCTTTCTTTTTTTGTTGTTTTTTTGTTTTTTTTCTTGTTCTGTTGTAAGAAATGTCTAAATTAAAGTTTGCTTCTCTTAATGTTCAGGGTTTAAATAATCCTATGAAGCGTAAGAAAGTACTTGCTTTCTTAAAAAAAACTAAAAGTTGATGTGGCCTTTTTGCAGGAAACTCATTTAACGGATAAGGAACATTTGAAACTTAAATGTGAATGGGTTGGACAAGTTTTTTATTCTTCATTTAATTCAAAGGCAAAAGGAGTGGCAATTTTGGTGCACAAGAATCTACCATTTCATTTACAGAATGAAGAGAAAAATGGTGGAAGATTATTAAAATTGAATTGTACAATCTTTGACGAGGCTTGGACTTTGCTTGATGTTTATGCTCCAAATGTTGAGGATACAGCTTTTGTTGTGGATATTTCTTTATTACTTGGACAAGCAAATTCTAATGTGATGATTGGGGGAGATTTAAATGTGGTATTGGAGCCTTTATTGGACAAGTATCCAAGAGCAATTAAGAAATCTAAACTGGCAGTGCAAGTGACTAATATGATGACAGATTTGAATTTAGTTGATATTTGGCAAAGATTTAATCCTACAGAGAAAGATTTTTCTTTTTACTCTTCACGCCATAATTCTTTTTCAAGAATTGATTATTTTTTAATTTCAATGCATTTGCAAGATAGAGTTATATCTGTGGATTATAAGGCAAGGTTGGTTTCAGATCATTCATTAGTATTATTAGAATATCAGAGTTTGCAAGATGTTCAGAGAACTCCAAGATGGAGATTTAATACTATGCTATTACAAAAACCAGAATTTATTAGTTATTTAAAAAAACAAATTGAGGTTTTTATTAGGAATAATATTAATTCTGTTTCTAGTCATTTTGTTTTATGGGATGCAATGAAAGCTTTTTTACGAGGTCAAGTTATGCTTCTAAAGTAAAGAAAGAGAGAATTAGAGAGATTGAAGATTTAGAGAAAAAGATAACTTACTGAAAAAGAATTTCAAAAAAATCCTACTGAAATGCAAAAGAATCAGTTAACTAATTTAACATTTAAATATAATGAATTACAAACATATCGGTTTGAATGTTTAATGAATCGAACTAAACATAAGTTTTATGAATGGGGTGAGAAAGCTCATAAAGTCCTTTCATGGCAGTTGAAAAAAGAACAATTATCTAGGATTATACCAGCATATAGAAAGAAATCGGGCATTACTTTTAGACAAAAAGAAATTAATGAGGAATTTTGTAATTTTTATAAAAAATTATATACTTCAGAATGTAAAGATGTAGCTGAAGATGCAATAGATTCTTTTTTGAAAAATATTAAATTGCCACAATTGAATCAAGAAGATAGACAAGAGTTGGATAAATCTTTTACAGAAAATGAAATTGAAATGGCAATAAGAGATATGCCAAATGGAAAGGCACCTGGTGAAGATGGGTTTTCTATAGAGTTTTATAAAACTTTTTATGTTGATGTATCTTCTATTTATAAGGATGTAATACAGCAAATTTATAAAACTTTTCAATTACCTGAATCTTGTTCTAATGCTATAATTACAGTTATACTAAAAAAAATAAAGATCCTTTACAGGTTTCTTCTTATCGACCAATATCGTTGTTAAATGTGGATTATAAAATTGTAGCTAAAGTTATGGCTAATAGATTAGCTCAATATTTACCTAAAATAATACATAAAGACCAAACAGGATTTATAATAAATAGATATGCGTCTGATAATATTTTGCATTTAATAACTTTGATAAACAAATCTAAATCTCAAATGAATTATCCAATAGTGGTTTCGTTGGATGCAGAAAAGGCTTTTGATAGAGTGGAGTGGAAGTTTTTATTTAAAGTACTTGAGAAATTTTGTTTTGGTTCCTCGTTTATTGGATTGATAAAGGCTTTATATAATAGTCCGAAGGCTAGAGTTGCTACCAATGGGCAGATTTCAGAATCCTTTGATTTAACAAGGTCTACTAGGCAAGGATGTCCATTGTTACCTGCTTTATTTGCTATAGTTATTGAACCTTTGGCACAATTAATACGTCAAAATGAAAATGGTAAGGGTATGAGAGTTTTGAATGAGGAATATAAGATTAATTTATTTGCTGATGATGTTTTATTATATTTGGTGGATCCTGATATTTCTTTACCAGCAATTCAAGAATCTTTAGAAAATTATGGTCAATTATCTGGTTATAAGGTGGTAAACTGGGCTAAAAGTGAAATTTTGTCAATTTGTAAAGATGATTATTCAGTATATAAAAATATTATAAATTTGAAGTGGACTAAACAAATTAAAAATTTAAGAATTAACGTTAATACGTAATATCAAGATTTATATTCAATTAATTATCTTCCTTTAATAAAAAATATTAAGTTAGATTTGATTAGGTGGAAGGATTTACCTTTAGGTTTATTGGGGAGGATTAACACTATAAAAATGAATATTTTTCCTTGGATACAGTATTTGTTTCAATCAATTCCTTATTTAAAAAAAAAAGTTTTTTTAAGGATTTATATAAAGCAGTTTATGGAAGGGAAAATTTCCGAGGGTAGCAATGAGAAAGTTGATGTGGGATTTTCAATTTGGAGGTTTGAGATTACCGAATTTTCAACATTATTATGAGGCAGCTCAATTTAAATTTCTTAGTGCATTAATGAATACGGAGGACCCACCTCGTTGGGCAAAGATAGAAATGGCAGTTATTTCAGAAAAAATTCCACATGAGTTTTTGTTTCGATGGAATAAAAATTTATTACGAACTTATGATGTACCAATATTGAAATATTTATTGAATTTATGGAGAAGTAAACTTAATAAATTGGGGCTTAAAAATAAATGGTCTGGGCGATTGCCATTATATAATAATCAACTTGTTCCTTTTACAGTCTCCAATATTACTTAGAAACAATGGGAAAGGAAAGGAATAAAAAAATTATCAGATTTTTTTTTGAAGGATGTTTTTGTTCTTTTGAAGAATTACAAAGGAAATTTGGTATTAGTGGAAACTCTGTATTTGCATATTATCAGTTAAGATCATTTGTAAAACAGGTGTGTGACCGACATATGATTTTATTGCCTGATACTAGTTTTGAGAAATATGTACTTTCCATACCAAAAAAGGGGTATATATCTGATTTGTATTGTATTTTACAAGAAAATGAAAATAAGATAGATTGGGATAAAGATAAGTTGAAATGGGAAAAAGATTTAGGTTCTATAATAGTTGAAGAAGCTTGGATGGAAATTTGTCAGAATAGTATTCGGAAATTGATTAATGCTAGATTAGCGATGATTAATTATAATTTTATACATCAATTATATTTAACACCAGAGAAATTAAAAAAGTTTGGTCTTAGTAAGGTAGATTGTTGTTTTCGTTGTGATCAGACAGCTAATATTTTTTTACATACAGATTGGTTTTGTGATCGATTGCAACAGTTTTGGAAAGATATTCAATCTATATTTAATAGTTTATATAATATCTATGTTGTATTAGATCCTGATATATTTTTATTAGGGAATATGCAATCATTAATCGATTTAGGCTTAAATGATTATCAGATTTCTTTTATCTATTTAGCCTTAGCAGTGGCTAAGAAATGTATAGCGCTTACTTGAAAAGATAGAAATATACTAACCTTAGATAGGTGGTATTTAGAGATGAAGTCTTGTTTAATTATGGAAAAGATATCTTTTTCAATTCAAGATGTTTTTTTATAAGTTGAAGTGGACTCCATTTGTTAAGTACTTGCAATTAAGTCTGATTTAAATATGTTTTATGTGTGATATTTTAGATTTGATCACTTTTTTTAATTAATATTTTTACTTGTTATTTTCTTTTGTTTGTGAGTGTTTTTTTCATATATAATATGACTAACTTTATTAATTCTTCACTCTATTTTGGGGGAAGGGTGGGGTTTTTTTATATATAGTTTTTTTTAGTGGTCGTATAAATGAGGGGTTAGATTGATTTAAGTTAAGTTATTAATGTTGTGTTGCAATAATTACTTCATTTTTATTTTTTCTTTAAATGTAATTTCTTTGTTTTATTCATGTAATAAAATCTTTAAATAAAGTTTAAAAATGTTTAGTTGGGTAAATTTTACAGCAACTTAAAAAGCTGGCTTTCTATTATATCAAAGCATCTGAAAATGAGGTTCTCAAATGTATAACATCTTCAGGATTTCCCTTCAGGCTTTACAATCAAAAAAGTAATGTTGTAAACAAAACAGCAAATTTATTCATAGCAATGCTATATTGATCAGATTTTAAAAATTTTGATTTGAGGATAATTATTGGGTCAGACATGAGGCACAACTCTTGCTCTTAATATTATTTTTTATTTCTTTTGTTTTTGGGGTTATTTGTTCACTCGTGGAAGAAGGCATATTTTTACCAAGGAACTTGTAAAATGCTGTCAAATGATAATTACACATTGAAAATACAAAATGGTCAACTAGGCAGAGATGTCCACTATCTCCCTCACTGTTCGCGTTAGCTATAGAACCACTGGCAGAACTGATAAGAACAAAAAATAAAATGAGGGATAAAAATAAAAGAGAAAAATATAAAATCAGTCTATTTGCAGATGATGTCATAGTATACTTAACAGAATTAATAAAAGAATTACATAAGAAATTGAAGAAATGTGGAGAAGTATCGGGGTACAAGATCAACGCAAATAAAAGTGAAGCGATGCCAATGAATAATGCGGATTACACAGAGTTTAAAAAAGAATCACCATTTAGATGGCAAACACAAGCAATTCGAAACCTAGGTATACAACTAGATAATAATCTAGGCCATCTATACAAACTAAATTATCAGCCATTAATGAAGAAATTACAAGACGACTTAGAACATTGGAAAGATTTACCATTAACACTGATAAGGAAGGGTAAATTGCATTAAAATGAATATCTTGGGGGGCGTGGCAAGATGGCGTAGAGTCTAGACGTATGATCTCGACCTCTTTGGCCAGACTTTTAAGAACCCGTTTTTAACTCTTTGTTTTCAGGTTTAAATTTTTTAAAACTTAGTTTAAAGTATCAAGGAATTGTTATGGCTATTAATGGTAAAAAGATTAAACCTCAAGTACAGAAGAAACTACATTTTCGGAGTGTTGAAGATTTAGAGCCTAAACAGTCTGCTACAACTTCAGGTTTGCTTTCTTTTAAGCCTAAACCACAGAGGTTGCCTGTGGGAGCTGAAAAAATGACTACTACTCACCAGGAGAAGTACATCGCTGGAATTACCCGTTCTCAGGAGGAAGGTGCGTGTGCCCCCAATGTGGATCCTGATTCTGGCAGCCTGCTGACTTTAACGGAGGAGGCACGCAAGAAGATGACTCCATTGCTTGAAATACCCCAGGATATACTCCAATCTGAATATTTTGGTCTTTTTGTGAGTTTTTGAAGCAACAACGGGTTGCGGGGGGAGAACAGCCCTGAGGAAGTCGGGGTGCTGTCGCTGGGAGTCCAGACCCGCAGTAAAACTGTTAAACTGCCTGTTGTTGAGATGCAGCAGGAGCTGCAGTTACCTGGTTCTGCCACGGCGCAAGAGAAAGCAGGACTGAGCTTTTCTGAATTACAATGTATACAGCTAAGCCTTATCATTCAGTTAAAATGCGTGTGGAAGCATCTTGGGAGGATTTTAAACAATTTCAGGCTGCTTTTTTGAAATGTCAACAAGTGGCTTCTAATGCAGAAAAAGTGTTGGAGGTGGAAGAATCCGTTTAAAAAATTGCGAGAACCTGAGAGGGAGTTAGAGAGGAAAGTAGATTATTTGGAGAATCAAAGTAGAAGGAATAATGTGAAGATTGTTGGTTTGCCAGAAGATATGGAAGAACAAGATCCTCTTCGTTTTTTACCAAATGGATTCCACAAATACTGGGGCAGGAATTTTTCTCTGGCGGTCTGGTATTGGAAAGAGCTCATAGAGCCTTAAGGAGAAGACCTCTACCTGGTCAACCACCGAGACCCGTGATAATTCGAGGTTTTAATTATTTGGACAGAGAAAATACTTCATTTAGCAATGCAAAACGCGAGACAATGACAAGCTCCGTTAATGATTCAGAATAGTAGAGTTTTTTTCTATCCTGATTTGAGTCAAGAGGTTATTCATCGTCGGCGTCGATTTAATCCAGTTAAAGAAGTTTTGTGGCGTAAAGGTTATAAGTCTACTTTTCGCTATCCGGCAATGTTGAAGGTGTTTTGTGGAGACTTTCAATCTCGGTTTTTTTGAGAATGAGTGTGAAGCAATGAGTTTTGCTGACTCCTTGCCAGATGTAAGAGGACAAAGACGTAGCCCACCATTGTCTCCTAAAGAAAAATCTGGTTGTTCTGGAAATTGAAGAAACGGCAGAAATGGGAGAAATGGGAATGGAAAGAGTCCGTTTCCTTGAAATGGGGTCGCCGAATCTGGAATTTCTTGGACGAATAGAAGAACTTTTGTATTTTTATTTTCTTTTTATGTCATTATGATATCTTGTTGTTATTCTTTGTTTGGCTGGGAAGGGAGAAATATGCTCTATGTTCTACTAGTCATCAGCCACTGGTGGGTCATCCACACACAACTTTTGTTTAGGGATTACTATCTTTTGGTAGTTTTTTTTGGGGGGGGGTTTCTTTTTATCTTTTTTTAAATTTTCATTTTATTTCGACTTTAATTTGTGGTTTATTTTTCTCCTATTGGAGGGCCTATTTACGTTGATCTGAGTCTTTATATATTGATATTAGTTTTTAGTAATATTAGTGGATATGTCAAAGTTGAAGTTTGCTACTTTTAATATTCGGGGTTTAAACAGTCCGATTAAGCGTATTTTTATCAAGTTCGATCTTTGGTAAAACATGTGTTCGGTAGAGATATCTTCTTTGGCTTGGCTTCGCGGATGAAGATTTATGGAGGGGTATGTCCACGTCTGCTGCAGGCTCGTTGGTGACTGACAAGTCCGATGCGGGACAGGCAGCCACGGTTGCAGTGGTTGCAAGGGAAAATTGGTTGGTTGGGTTTGGGTGTTGGGTTTTTCCTCCTTTGTCTTTTGTAAGTGAGGTGGGCTCTGCCGTCTTCTTCAAAGGACGTTGCTGCCCGCCAAACTGTGAGGCGCCAAGATGCACGGTTTGAGGCGATATCAGCCCACTGGCGGTGGTCAATGTGGCAGGCACCAAGAGATTTCTTTAGGCAGTCCTTGTACCTTTTCTTTGGTGCACCTCTGTCACGGTGGCCAGTGGAGAGCTCGCCATATAACACGATCTTGGGAAGGCGATGGTCCTCCATTCTGGAGACGTGACCCACCCAGCGCAGTTGGGTCTTCAGCAGCATGGATTCGATGCTTGCGGACTCTGCCAGCTTGAGTACTTCGATGTTGGTGATGAAGTCATTCCAATGATTGTTGAGGATGGAACGGAGACAGCGCTGATGGAAGCATTCTCGGAGCCGTAGGTGATGCCGGTAGACGACCCATGATTCGGAGACAAGCAGGAGCATGGGTATGACAATGGCTCTGTACAAGCTGATCTTTGTGTGTTTCTTCAGGTGGTTGTTTTTCCAGACTCTTTTGTGTAGTCTTCCAAAGGCGCTATTTGCCTTGGCGAGTCTGTTGTCTATCTCTTTGTCGATCCTTGCATCAGATGAAATGGTGCAGCTAAGGGAGGTAAACTGGTTGACAAAAAAGGGGGCTTACAGCTACCAAACTTTAAGAATTATTATAGAGCAGCACAATTAAGGTACCTATCAGATTTTTATCAAAGAATGGAAAAACTGGATTGGACCAGATTAGAGCTAGAGAGAATAGGGGAGAAGGTACCTGAACATATACTATATAAGTGGGATGAAAAGCTGGTGCAACAAAGGAATTCATCAGAACTGCACCATCTGCTCAACATTTGGAAGAAGATTCAAGTAGAAAAACTCAACACCCAACCCCAACCAACCAATTTTCCCTTGCAACCGCTGCAACCGTGCCTGCCTGTCCCGCATCGGACTTGTCAGTCAGCAACGAGCCTGCAGCAGACGTGGACATAGCCCTCCATAAATCTTCATCCGCGAAGCCAAGCCAAAGGAAGGAAGAGATGGTTCATAGTGTGAAAAATAAAAAATTTAAAAATAAAGAAAATACAAAATGGTAAATTAATCCAGAGAGTTGAAGGGTGTTCTGTGCAGCAGCTTCAATTGGGTTTGGATAAAAGATCCAAATACAGGCTTGTCTCAAATTGGGCATTTCTGTTGTCAATAAATTCCTCCTTTTATTTTACTTCAATGAAATTCATCTAAGGTGGAATATAATGTGCTGAAGTGATTGTATGGAGGAGTTTAACAATTCATGCTGAGGATGAATCTGTGCTGGAGATGTCACATGCTGACCCAATTCCTCTGATCCACTGTTCATGTAAAATTGCTACCAATATGGTTATATGTAGACAATTGAAAGGAGACTTGATAGAGGTATTTAAAATTATGAAAGGAATATATAGACTAGACATAAACAGACTCTTTCCCCTGAGGGCAGGGGAGGTTGGAACAAGAAGCCATGAGTTAAGGGTAAGGGGGCAAAACTTTAGGAGAATTATTAGAGGTGGCTTTTTCACTCAGCGAGTGGTGGCAGAATGGAATGAGCTTCCAAATGAGATAGTTGCAGCAGGGTCCCTTCTGTCATTTAAGAAAAGGTTGGATGTGTACATGGAGGTGAGGGGGTTGGAGGGTTATTGGCAGAGAGCGGGAGGTTTGAGCTAGTGGAGCTGTTCTAGTGAACCGGTGCGGATTCGAAAGGCCAACATGGCCTGTTTCCGCTCCGTAAATGGTTATATGATTATATAGCATTGCCAGGCAAGATATTATCACCTTCTTTAATGGAGCATCTTTCCTTGAATAGGATCAACCTATATTTTGTCCAGTTTCTTTGTCACTTATTTAGCAGATTCTCATGATCATTGCACAGCTGCTATGCTGATATAAAACAATGGATTTTGCAGTTATGTGAGGGCAGCTGGTGAAAACAAGCTGCTCACTTGTGAGAAATCTACTGGGGGTGAGGAGGCAGAGGTGGTTTAATTAATAATCAGCTTTTATTTCTCACATTGCCACACAGAACAAGCTTTAAATAGAAATTTGTTTTGGTAACTTCACACCACCATTAAGGTACCCATTAGGTCAAAGGGTGAACAGGGCAACAGCAGTATGACCACATATTTGTCATCTTGTAATTCATGCATTATGTCTCGAGGGATAGATCTTCAACGTGAAATGGGTTTCAGAAGCTAAACAAGAAAATCTGATAATGGTGGGGTCTAGTGTAATGCACTCAATTGCTAGACAAACTCACCAGGTCGCTCAGCGACCCAGCTGAGAGAAGAGCCCTTGAGCCCGGGCTGCTGTCAGGTGAGCTGGGGACGCACAGAATGGCATCAGAAGCTGACTCTGCGCAGTGCCTGGCCTTGCCGGGCATGTGTGGTGCTTCAAGTGTCCGTGAGTTACTGGACCGTGTGTGGGCTGTGGTGGGGGGGGGGTGGGGGCGGGGTGTAAAGACCCGCAGCTGCACCGGGAAGGGCCCAAAAACATCGGAAGAAGAGAAGTCTTAGCTTTAAGAGCAGTTCACGGGAACAATTGGAGGTGGAGTGTTGAGAAGGTAGGCCTCAAAATGTGGAAATGGAATCTGGAATGGTGTCTGCACAGTCTTGGAAGGGATTGCCTATCAAATGGACAATATGTCTAAACAAATGACTCAAGGATTTTTGGATGCGACAACTAAAATATCCAATATCTGAAGATATATCTACAGTTAAGAGGGATGTCAGTAAATGTATTAAATCGGTGGATACAGTGCAAGAAAATTAAAAAAAATGAAACAGCTTTTTCTGAATGTAAAATTCAAGTTGAACGTAACAAGGAAAAAAATAGAGAAAAAAGGTAAATTATCAGATCACTAACAGAAACAGGGCAACAGTACACACAGCTGGAAAAAAGGCATTGACACAGACATGGGCTTGGAGAGATTCAATAATTTTATTTTGGGACTACAGTTCCAGTTGGAGATGGACTACAAACCACCTTTTAGTCTGCTAGGTGGGCAAGTGGTGGATTTGCTGCCGCCACGGATACAGAGGTTCAGGATGAGGTTGATGAAATACTCATACACTATCTCACACACACCTAGAAATAACCTCACAACTGCAGATACACTCTCTCACTCCCCACTACAGGACAGAACCACGAGTGTTGACAAAGACCTCATGGAGGACAATAATATTTATGTTGAGACGATGATGGAAAACCTCCCCACAAGTGACAGGTACCTGACAGAGCTCTGAGAGCAACTAAGTGCTGATGGTGTATGTGTGCATGTCATGAAATACTGCATTGGAGACCAACCAGACAGAAACCAGTTACAAGGACCAAACACCACTTACAAGAGAGTGCCGTTCTGAGTGTGCACAATGGACTACTCCTGAGTGGTATGAGATTAGTTATTCCAGCTAACATGTGGAACAAGGTACTCAAGAAAATACACGAGGGCCACCAGGGGGTTGTAAAGTACCGGGTACATACCAATCAAACTGTGGTGGCCAGGTCTGAGTAATCAAATAAGCGAGGTTGTCTTGAGGTGCGGAGAGTGCATCCAGGAACGGACAAATGTAAGAGAACCACTGATGCTGAGTAAATTCCCTGACAGGCCATGGCAAAAACTTGGTGCAGACTTATTCGCTCTTGGAGAGAACACATACTTATTAATGGTGGACTATTTCTCGAAATTCATAGAAATAGCACAACTCAGCCTGACATATGCAGAAAAAGCCTTTGCTATGGTTGAATTGAATTTTTTTATTTAAAGTATTGGAGAAGTTTAAATTTGGCCCTTTTTTTATTGGTTGGGTTAAAGCTTTATAAACGAATCCGACTGCTAGGGTGGTGACAAATGGTCAAGTTTTCATCATCGTTTAAATTGACGCGTTCAACTTGACAAGATTGTCCATTGTCACCAGCTCTGTTTGCATTGGCTATTGAACAGTTAGTTCAAACAATAAGGAAGAATGAAGAGATAAGAGGGATGAGAGTTATGGATGAAAAGTATAAGATTAATTTATTTGCAGATGATGTCTTGATATATTTAACAAACCCAGAACAATCATTGCCACATTTGCGGGCATGTTTATTACAATATGGAACATTATCTGGATATAAAGTTAACTGGGACAAGAGTGAAATGTTGCCAGTCGGAGAAGGAGATTATTCAGAGTATAAAAATATTATAAAACTGAAATGGTCTGATAAAATTAAATATTTAGGAATAATTGTAAATACTGAGTATCAATCTTTATACAAGTTAAATTATGTTCCATTATTAAAAAAGATTAAAGCAGATTTAATTAAGTGGAAAGATATTCTGTTAACTTTAATTGGTTGAGTTAACTGTATTAAGATGAATATATTTCCTCGTATTCAATATTTATTTCAATCAATACCATGTTCTCTTTCAAAGAGTTTCAGGATTTAAATAAAGTTATGAGAGAATTTTTATGGAAAGGTAAACTACCATGGGTAGCATTATATAAACTTATTTGGAAGTATGCGTTAGGTGGGCTTCAATTACCTCATTTTCAAAATTATTTTGAAGCAGCCCAGTTGAAATAATTAGTAGACTGATGGATTTGGACCAGCCCCTGAGTTGGGCTAAAGTTGAAATGGCTTGTATTTCTGAAGTCGAGGTGTATCAATTTATATTTCGATGTAATGTAAATTTGTGGAGGGAATATAATATGCAGATATTAAAACATCTATTAAAACTATGGAGTAAGAAAAATAAGATTTTAGGATCAAAAGGTAAATTGTCAATTTTAACTCCATTATATAATAATCAGCATATTTCTTTTTCAATGTTTAATAGTCATTTAAAGAGTTGGGATTCTAAGGGTATAAAAAAATTACATGATTGTTTTGTAGAAGGACAGTTTCTTTTAATCAATTGAAAAAGCGTTTTGATATTGCTGAAAATTCTTTATTTGTTTATTATCAAGTTCGAGCTTTGGTGAAAAATATGTATGGTAGAGAGATAATTTTACCTGTATTGATGGAATTTGAATCTGATTTCTTCTATTCCAAAAAGGGGTTATATTTCTGTTATGTCCCAAGTATTACAAGACAATATGGATAAGTCGGAATGGAAGAAGTCTAAGCTTAAATGGGAAAATGATTTAGCTTTTGTTTATCCTGAAGACTACTGGGCAGATATGTGTCATGATAATGTTACTAAATTGACGAATGTGCGGTATGGAATGGTTAATTATAATTTTCTACATCAGTTGTATTTAACCCCAGAGAAACTGAAAAAATATGGTTTTAGTAATTCGAATTCTTGTTTTAGATGTGTATGCACTGGAACTTTTTTACATGCTGTTTGGTCTTGTGTACATATACAACCATTCTGGGTGAAATTAAGTTAATTTTGGAAAAATTATATAATTTTAAGTTACCATTAGATCCATCTATTTTTTTAATGGGTTATATGATTCCTTTAAAGGGATTAGGGTTGGATAAATTTCAAATTGCATTTATTTATTTAGCATTGTCCGTAGCTCAAAAATGTGTAGCAAGTACTTGGAAAGATAATATAGTGATTAATATAATGTGATGGCATAATGAATTGAAAGCTTGTATTGTTATGGAAAAAATTACATATAAACTGCATGACAATTTTTTTTGTTAATAAGTGGTTACCATATTTGGAATATATGCATTTAGATATATTTTGATTTATTATATACTTTTAGTTTTTGTTTATGTATTTTTAGCTCTCCTTAAGAGAGCTGGCTGATGAGGTGGGGGTGGGGTAGGGATTTGATTTAATTATTTTTGTATTTTTTTTATTTTTATTTTTTTTTTTAATATTTATATATATATATATATATATATATATATATATATATAATAAAATTCTCTTTATGGAATGTATTCTGTATTACTATTAATGATTCTTCAAATAAATAAAGTTTAATAAGGTTTGGATCAGGTTTTTAAGTTTTTTTTCTTCTCAATACTTTGGATCTGTGCCCACTGGTCCTTGAGCTCTTTGTGATGGATAGCTTCTCTCTATATGAACTGCCATGACATTCTGTGTATTTTACCAATAAAAATAAACAAAATTAATAGATTATCAAAATGATGAGAGTTCCAAAATGCTGAGGAATATGGGTGTTACAAGTAATTAAAAGAAGACAATGTCAGAAATGATGGGGGAGAATTCATTATAAAAACAAGATATGCTTCAGATCTGTAGGGCATTGAGGTTGCATCTCTTCATGTACAATTGAGAAAAGAAAGATCTAAATGCTTTGAAACAGTTTAGAAAGGGTTTGTGAGAGTGATACATGGAATGGGTGTGTGATTTTGAGAAAAAAATTGGACAGACTGGGATTTAATCTACTGGAATTTAAAACTTGAGAAATTACTTGATTGAGAGATACAAAATCTTGAGCATTTATTGACTGTGGGAATGAGTGGAGAAAAAAAGGAGAATTTGGTGAAGGGGTTAATTTTATTAATAATCACTTGCTTAACACAAGTGAGGAAGATTTTCTCTCTCTGAGGATCCTGTCTTGTACAATCTCCAGCAAAGGTGATGGAAGCAAAGTGTTTGAATATTTTTAAGATAGAGGTAGATAGACTCTTGATATAAAAGAGAAGAATGGAAAGTTACCAAGCAGTTACAGTATTGAGTTTACAAACTGAGCTTCTGTGATGTTATTTGAATGGTGGAGGCTAAATCGTGATACTCAGTATTCTGACTTGGGAAATGATTTGGAGGCTGCCATATTCTCATGCATCTCTTTCCATTGTTCCTGTTGTTGGAAGTTTTGGGTTTGGAATGCTCCACCAGAGAAGTTTTGACCTATATTGAGACTTTATGTGCCAGCACTTTTGTGGTTAAGCAGCTGGTATGTCTATCAAGTCGCCACCTTTGTACGAGAAGAATTTTGGGCATTTAAGTAAGAAAAGCAAATTCCATCACTGCTGATCTGTGCCTTCAGTTGAGCCTCTCAAACACACATGACCTCTATCACTGAGGTGGAGAATAGTGGCAGGTTTGGAAAGGTCAGATTGTATGTGTGGTCTGCTTTTAAAGGAATGAGCAATTCAAGTGATAATCATTGATACCAACTTCCAGATGCAGGAAGGATTCAAGTGATGGATATTTCACTTGAGATTTGAAGACAATTTGAATCTATCTTGAGAGAAAAAGGTAAGTATAGTCTCATGAAGTCTCTTCAAAAATGGTTTAATTCTGAAGACTGTGGTCTTTGTTTCCTTTTCTTTTAAATAATCAATATTCTGGCAATGACTTTAATGATACTTAATGCAAGCATGCCAATAATAGCATGAATGATTTTAAGGGAAAAAAACAAAAAGAAAACCCATAGAATTCAGGTGAACCACTCACCTCAAAATGCCATGCTCTTGTAAGTATAGTATTTTTGAACATCTATTTAAGAATTTGATGATTGGTTACAAATCGTTGGTGAGCAAAGGGAAGATGTACTACTGTAGATTCTGTATGGTGTACAGAATCACAACTGAGCCATATTTTACATAATTATGTAAGTGGTTTAATTGAAAGCTAAAATAAAGTCAGCATGTTTTCTGACACATTTTTATTTTAGAGGATTTTCAAGATAAACTTTGGACATGCAAGTAGGTTAGCTCTAATGGTCCTAATCCTGGGCTTTTTGGTAGTTTTGTACTGTTTTTTTTATTTGACTGCAAGCCCCAGTCAAACCTTTATCTCTCATCCTTTTGGAATGACCTTTGAATCGTACTGCTCCCATGAAAATCTGGGAAGAGATTTTCAACATGTATTAATGTTTCTGAAACAGAATATAGCAAAACACCCAGTATCTGGCACCTGTGGGATTAGTAAATGTCAGATAAGTGAATTTTCCCGTTGCTTGAGACTGTTGTGTGATTGGCAAACTAACAGTGAGGCACACCAATTTTAAATCCGTATTTGTTACCTATTTTCTGAATTTTTTTTTGTTGTTGTTACCAGTTGCTTGAATTCCTGATAATTGGGGTTTTACTGTACATATAGTTTTGGAGTTTTATCTCCGGTCCTAGAAAGGTGTCATGTGCAGTGGCAAGAGCAAGATCTTGTTTGCTCAAACTAGTTCTGCCATATAGTGTGAGTGACAATTTGGTTGTTGTACAAGCATGTCCAGTTTTAATACACAAATTACTTGTATACCTGAATTTTAGGCCCAAGTGTTTTATTGTCACCTTTTTGACTTGGTTCCACTTGAAATTAAATTTAGGAGGCATGATTTGAACTTGTTCCATCTTAGTGGTTTTTTATTTAAAATTGACAGTGTAAAATGAGCAGGAGTAGATTACAGATGCTGCTCAACTTCCGACAAACCCATCGTAAGTTGAAAAAGAATACAGTGTAGCGGCAGCTACACAGCTCCTGAAAGAACATACACAACCAGACAATATGGTTGAGCTCAGTGAGCAGACTAGTTTATTGCAGGCTGCTGGGCTGTACTTGTACTCCCAGCCCGGACCTGGCTGAGAAACGCGCTGGAGGGCGCCGACTTCACCTGGGCATCATGTGGTCCCCCAGCGCGGGCTTCTGAGCCCCATGCTGGGAGGAAGGGAACACCCCCGACGGTGCCATTTTGGCCGGCTGCCCCGTCGCATGGCTTACAAGCGGGGCCGGTTCGCCTGCCTAGTGGTGAGCTGCCACACAGCCCCCCCCAGAACCGGCGCCAATGTCTTTTTTCGCCGGGTGGCCTCGCTTCTTGGGCTGGGCTACGACCACGGGCTCAGTGGGAACGAGCTGCGCTGGTTTCAGCTTGTCCACAGTAAACAGCTCCCGCCTGCCGCCAATATCCAGAGTGAACGTGAAGCTGGAACACTGTGCAACCCTGTACGGCCCCTCGTATGGCCGCTGGAGAGGTTCCGCGGTTGGGCCCCGCCGAACAAAAACGTACTCCGCGGAAAGCAGTTCGCCAGGAATGTGAGACGGGTGGGTGCCATGCCTGGGCAGTGGTTGGGGGTCGAACGAGTCCAAGCGTGCCTTGAGGTGAGGAAGTAGTTCGTGCGGCGACCACTGGGGATTGTGAGGTGCGTTGACGAACTCACCAGGTAGTTCCAGCGGCGCACCGTAGACCAGCTCAACAGATGATGCTTGCAGATCTTCCTTGGGAGTGGAGCGGATGCCCAGGAGCACCCAAGGCAGTTCGTTCACCCAGTCGGGTCCAGTGAGGTGGGCCATGAGTGCTGACTTAAGGTGGCGGTGGAGACGTTCGACCATTTCATTGGCCTGTGGGTGGTAGGCCGTGGTGCAGTGTAGCTGGATCCCCAACCTGTTGGTGAGCTGTGCCCAGAGCGCAGATGTGAACTGGGCACCCCGATCGCTGGTGAGGTGACCCGGGACCCTGAACCAGGCGACCCAACCATGCAACATTGCTCGGGAGCAGGAGTTGGTGGAGGCATCTGGCATCGGGATCGCCTCAGGCCAGCGAATGGTGTGGTCCACTATCGTAAACAGGTAATGGCTGCCTGGCAAACGGGTAAGAGCCCGTCAATGTCCACGTGAATGTGGCTGAACCATTCCCGGACGTGCTCGAACTCCTGTACGGGCGCCCTGGTGTGTCTGTTCACCTTGGACGTCTGGCAATGGGTGCATGTTCTGGCCCAGCCCGCGATCTGCTTCTGTAGCCCATGCAATATGAACCATTCTGCCACCATCCGGACTGTGGACTTGATGGATGGATGTGAAAGGTCATGGATGTGACGGAAGACCTGCCTGCATCACTGTTGGGGAACCACTGGTTGTGGGATTCCCATGGTGATATCACATAGGATGGTACCTTTGCCGCTTGGAGTCGGGAGGTCTCAGAACCGCAGGCCTATAATGGCAGTCTTGAAGGCCCTCGTCTCCTCATCAGACTTCTGGTCCCGGGCGAGCTGGTTGAAGTCGAGGCTGGGCGTCAGTGCGCAGATGGCCGGTCGCGAGAGTGCATCGGCAACCACATTGTTCTTCCCCACCTTGTGCCGAATGTCGCTGGTAAACTCCGATACGAAGGAGAGGTGACGCTGCTGGCGGGCCGACCAGGGATCCTTTGCTATTGCGAGCGCACAGATGAGGGGTTTGTGGTCGGTGAAGATGGTAAAAGTCCTCCCCTCCAAAAAATAGCAGTAATGCCGCACCGCCCGGTACATGTCCAGTAACTCACGGTCGAAGGCACTATACTTGCATTCCAGTGGGTGGAGCAAGCAGCTGAAGAATGCCAGCAGCTTCCAATGTCCATTCACGTGCTGCTCTTGATGGCACTGACGGCTGTGGCAGAGGCATCGACAGAGTGCCATATGCAGGTCGGTGTGTGGGTGGGCGAGCAAGGTGGCATTCGAGAGGGCGTCCTTGGTGGCCTCGAATGCGGTGCAGGCTCTGGGTTCCATGCGAGCGTTTTGTGCTTGCCTGTGATGAGGGTGAATAGTGGCTGCATGATGCATGCAGCTCCTGGGATGAAGTGGTTGTAAAAGTTGTCCATACTCACGGACTCCTGCAGCCCCTTGAGGCTGATAGCGGCAACCTTCGCGGCGGCGGACGTGGCTCCTTTGGCCGTGATGGTATGGCCCAGGAAATGTATGGAGTCTTTCCCGAACTGGCACTTGGCCGGGTTGATGGTAAGGCTGAAATCGGCCAGCCGTGAGAAAAGTGCGCATAGGTGGGCCTTGTGCTGTGCCAGGTCCTTGCTGGCGACGAGGATGTCATCCAAATAAATAAAGACAAAATCCGAATCCCTGCCCACAGAGTCCATGAGGTGCTGGAAGGTCTGAGCGGCGTCCTTGAGCCTGAACAGCATGGCAGGAATTTGAACAAGCCAAAGGGGTGACGATGGCCACCTTGGGAATGTCCTCAGGGTGCACCTGGATCTAGTGATATCCACGCACCAGGTCAACCTTGGAGAAAACCCTTGCACCGTGCATGTTGGCAGTAAAGTCTTGGGTGTGAGGGATGGGGCAACGGTCAAGAACTGTTGCCTTGTTGAGCCGTTGATAGTCGCTGCAGGGACGCCAGCCACTGGAGGCTTTTGGGACCAGGTGAAGCGGTGAGGCCCACAGGCTGTTGGACCGCCGAATGATCCCCAGTTCCAACAAGTGCAAAAATTCCTCCTTCGCCACCTGGAGCTTGTCAGGAGGGAGCCGGCGTGCCTTGATGTGAACCGGTTGGCCTTGCATGGGGATGTGGTGGAACACCCCATGGTGCGGTGAGGCAGTGGAGAACTGTGGCTTGAGGAGTGTCGGGAACTCGTCCAGGATTCGCTGGGACTCGTCTCTGGGCGTGCTGATCATGTGGTTGCTCTGAGTGGGAGGCGTCGAGGCAAACGGCCTGGAAGGTATGGGCGTCTACCAGGTTCCTACCTCGAATATCCACCAGAAGCCCGTGTGTGAGGAGGAATTCTGCACCCAGGATGGCAGTCGGGAAGGACGTGACGGAGAACCTCCATGCGAAATTTCGTTGGCCGATCTGGAAGTGGACTGTCTTGCCTCCGTACGTCCGGATTGCTGTTGCATTGGACACATGGAGGGGAGATCCACGAGGTTGATTCCTGGACTTGACGGCCTTGGCCGGGATGACGCTGATCTGGGCTCCAGAGTCAATGAGGAACCGCCGGCTGCTGACTGAGTCCCACAGTTAGAGGAGGCTGTGTCCTTGGCCAGACCCGCAGCCATTAACAGCGACCGGCCTGGTCATTTCCCTGGAATGAGCAGGGCTGATGACACTTCCGAGCCTTGGCTCCCCAGCGCTGGTGGTAGAAGCAGAGGTGTGGAGCAGTTGCTGTGGCCTTGATTATGTTCTTGGGGGCCCCTGCAGGGGCCGAATGCTCTACCGCAGTGCTAGGGGCGGGCCTGCATGGTCGTGCTCGTGACCTGCTGGACCACTGAGCCCACCGAGAATCATGCGAGCCATAGCTTTTGGGCCGTCTGGGTGACCTTCCTCGGGTCGGTAAAGCTCTCCTGTACCAGCAGCAGCTGGATGTCCCCAGGCATATGGTTGAGGAAAATGCGCTCGAAGATTGGGCAATTGATGTGCTCACCATGAGCGCGAGCATCTCGTCCATCAGGGACCTGTCCCCCAGGGCGTCGAGGTGCAGCATCTGAGCAGCACGCTGGTGTCTGGATAGTCCAAGGGATCCGGTAAGCACTCGATTGATGGTCTCATATTTGTCTTCAGCGGGTGGGTGCTGAACGAGGTGCAGCACGCGTCTGGCGGTGGCCTGGTCCAGGGCAGCGACCACATGGTAGAATTTTGGTTGTGTCGGACGAAATCTGGCCGAGGTGAAACTGAGCCGAACCAGGTCTTCGGAACCCAGAATTCAGGCAGTTTCGTGGCTATAGCGCTGATCCCAGGCTCGCTCATGATGGGTTCAAAGATGTTTGTAGCGGCAGCTACACTGCTTCTTAAAGAACACACACAACCAGATGGGTTGAGCTCAGTGAGCAGACTAGTTTATTGTAGGCTGCTGGGCTGTACTTATACTCCCAGCCTGGCTGAGAAACGCGCTGGAGGGCACCGACGTCACCCGGGCATCACGTGGTCCCCCAGTGCAGGCTTCTGAGCCCCGTGCTGGGAGGAAGGGAACACCCCCGACGATGCCATTTTGGCCGGCTGCCCCGCCGCATGGCTTACAAGCGGGGCCGGTTCGCCTACCTAGTGGTGAGCCGTCACAACAATTCTACCTTGTATAAAACTGACAATGCTGTATCATTCCCCACACTGATCCTGCTGTCCTGCTTGCTCCTCATAGCCCTGTATCAGTCACACATTGACCCCACTGCCCCACAGTCCCTGCAAGCTTTCCAACTGAACTAAAAGTGATTAACCAAGGAGGCTACAAGGAATTCACCTTAGAGCAGGGGTGTCAAACTCAAATTCACGGAGGGCCAAAATTAAAAACTTGGACTAAGTCGAGGGCCGAACTAAATATTTATTGAAAATTTTCAACAACATCTGCATGTTTTCTCTTCTTTCAACATATGTAATGTTAAACTTTAGGATATAACTTTAGGAGGATAATGTTACAGGTCAGGAGTAGGTAGCTCAAGTTCACCCTTTGCTTGACCTGAGGGAAACCTATTTGGTCCCTGTGGAGATGTAGTCAGCATTCACAACCTGTGTCCATTTTGGCCTGCATCAGGACTCAGCATTTCCTGCTCACTCCTCAGGCTCTAGGCCTCTATTCACCTTCAACCCACCATCCCTCTACCTGACCAGTCCTTTACCCAACCTCTACTCACCCCTCACTCCACTCGCTCTGCCTCTACTCACCCCATCCTATACATGCCCCTCTACTGCCTCTCCCCTCAACCTGTTCCTCCCTCTACCCATCTCTCATCCTCTAATCACCCCTCCCCTACTCGCCCTGCCCCTCCCCTTTTACCTCTTCCCTATCCACCCCTCCTACTCATCCCTCCCTCTAACTGCCCCTCGCACCACCATAACTTCCCCTGCCCATTACTCCTCACCTACACCCTCTGCCCACCCCTGCTTACCCACCCACTCAGGCCCAGTGCACTGTCGATCAGCCTTTGCAGACAGCCACCATCTCTCTCTTCACATGCAGGGCCAAACCAGCCGTCCCTGGGGTCCGCGCGGGTGCAAGCGCTGAAGGCCGTGGCGACCGGGAGAAGTGCGCTCGCGCTGTGGAAGGGCCGTTTGGTGCCAGTCGCGCGGGGCTCGCGCTGCCCGGGGGCCATGCGCAGCCTGCCATGCCCGTCGCGCCGACAGGAAATCACAGGCGCTCGCCCATCTGCCGCACCGCTCGACAGGTGGGAGAAGTGACTGGTTGTGCGGGGAGCCTTCCAACTGGCTTGCTGGCTGATGACATCGACAGACTTCTCGTGTTACAATGGGGAAGGATGTGCAATGAAGTGGGAGGATGGTGGGGGTGACATTACCAAAAAACAGCATCAGCTCTCGCTGCAGAGCGGGCCACCTCCAATACATTTTTGAAATGATCTTGCGGGCCAAGTATAATTATATCACGGGCCAAATTTGGCCTGCGGGCCAGAGTTTGACATGTGTGCATTAGAGGAATTTATTAACATTTATTGGAAAATCAACAGTGCTTGTGATAACCTTGCTTTAATATATTATAGTAGTGCATGAAAGTAAATAACGAGAGTCCTGCTATTGCACTATTGTAATTTTGAAAAATCATGTCAGACCATTGCAAGAAGGGGAGCACCTACCTGTATGTGGCCCTTCCTGATCAGCCATAATATTGAATTGCAGACTGGATACAAGGGATCAAGTGATTTGCTTCTACTGTTTCTAAAAGTCTAATGTTCAATGTGTGAATCATGGAATGTATTTGCATTCAAAATGGGAATATTTGGGGATGCTCGAGAGAGTTTCAAAGCAAGTTCAAGAAGGTGTTTGGAAATGAGGTTCAAAAGGCTTAACATTTTAATTCAAAAACTAATTAAATAGTTTGCCTTTAAAATAAAATCATTAACCACAATACTAATACAGCAGAGAATTATAATTTACTCCTTGTTAGCTAAAACTAAGGGAAGATGTTAAAAACACAATTGTCTGCTTATCAAAGGCATCAATGGAAGATGAGGATTCTTTGCAGTGTGGAGGAACGGAGAGAACTTGGGGTGTAAGTCCAGAGATCCCTCAAGTTGTCACACAAATTGATAAAGTGATTAGGAAGCATGAGATATGTTTGCTTTAATTGGTTGGAGGATTAAGTTCAAGGGTGGAATAAAAATACAGAATTATGAATGTGAGATGGGAAAAATTAAATTAATGTGGAGTAGGTTTTCATTGGTCGGCACAATGTTCAGAACAGAAGGGCCTGTACAGTGCTGTCATGTTTGATAGAGATTTCAGAATAAGATGGATTTGTTTAAATGATACATTAGCATGCCATGCAAGAGCTGTTGGGTAGTTGAAGACTATAAGATTGGCAATGGAAGCACAATTGTAATTTATAATAAAACATGGTAAAATTAACAATCTTAGACACTGAAAGTGACCTTGGACTGCTATTATTAAGCAAAACTAAGACTCGGGTATTAGGATCCCCTTAATTTAGTTTTTGTATTTGTCCTTCAAATTGTCATTGGATTAGTTCCCTTTGATCTGGGATAATTCTGGCAAGTAGGAGCTAGGTTACCTCAGACTTGGTGAGAGTTAGGTACATAGACAATCAAATAGAGGTGTTTGGGCATCAAATTTGAAATCCAAGGCCTGACAGGTTAGAGGTTTGTAGATCTTGGCAGGAATACCATCCTGCCCTGTTGCTTTATTTGAATTTGTCAGCAAAATTGCTTTATTGATGTTATCAGTAGAGGGTGACAGGTCTAGGTCATCCATGATTGGTAGCTGAGGGATGTGCTGTAAGATCTCAGGTTCAATTGTGGATGGCCTACGAGTAGATTGGAAAAGTATTCAGCCCAGTATTTTTTTCAGTCTTTCCTGGTCTTTGATCAGGCTTGACCCCTCTGATGACAGCAAGGGCAATCATCCTGATTTAGAAGGACCATAAACTGACTTTATGACACTGGAAAAACTCTCTGGTGGCATGCATGTCTGTATAGCGTTCCACCTGCTCAGCTTTTCTCTGCCACCACTTGTCCCTCATTTCTTACAGTTCTGCCTGTACTTTGGACTGCAGATATTTAAACTTGTCCTTCTTTGAGACAGATGACCGGACATTTTGCCAGTCTGCACAGGGCTTGTTCTTGGCCCTAAAGCTATTGAAATGGTCCTGTTTTTTCCATTAAATCAATCACTCGGGTTTTCATTCGGAGTATAGTTGTTGCAGTCTGCGTAACAACATCATTGAATTGCTTCCACTTTTCAGAACAGGTTCCCACAAGCAGTGAATTGCTGGAGAATTTTTCATTAAGTACATCTTGAAATCATTGGACTTGACCTGCATCTTGCAGCTGCCGATGTTGAATGACACTCTGACAGTGTTTGATTGTTTACAATGCAAAGGAGTTATGTACAGGTTGAGGACCCACTGAACCAGCCTGTGATTTGCCTAACACTCAGCACCTCACGTGGCCTGGGTGATGAAGGTCATCCTGGTGTACTATGACATGGTCAAGTAGGTGCCAGTGTTTGGACCTAGGATGCATTCATGTTGTTTTGTACTTGTTTGCAAATCTGAATATCGTGTTAATGATGCACAGGTGGCCTTGACGCACTTACTCAGAAGCAGCAGGCCATTACTGTTTGATTTTCCTACTTCATGTATCCCAAAGACTCTGTCCCAGTTGTCGCTATCTATCCCCACCCTAGCCTTGAAGTCCACGAAGATGATGAGTTTGTTGCTGCAGGGGTTTCCAAATAGTCTGGTCCAGATCCTCGAATAAATTTTCCTTGTCTTGGGTACAGAGACGAACGACCATTGGTCCAAAGGCTACTCACGTGCAGGTTTGTGGCAACAACTGCCAGTGGTCATCTCCACCTGTTGCTTCGCCACTCCCCCATTGCTGCAGGACTTGATGAGTTGAGTTAACGGAAATGAATTGCACAGCAGAAACCTGTACTTGATGGAGTTTTAAGTGGAACAGCTGTTGCACAGGGGCGATCCTATTCTCTCAGTCGAAGAGACTTTGATCCAGTGGCATAAGCAACCATTACTGCTGGAGACTTCTCTTGCTGCATTGGATGACCAGGATGTCTAAGTGTCTTCCCATGTTCTTAGCACGCCACAACACCTGCTGGGCCTGCCTTCCTGACTGTTGGGTCATTAATTGGTCTCTTCTGCTCAGTCGGCCAGACCACACGCTGGGATAGACAAATCTCCTACTTCACCGAGGGTCAAAGAATTGCCCCACCCTCACCTGGTTTAGCCCGTCTGCCGAGACAGTTTACCGGCATGTGGCTGCTGCGCGTGCTACAGTTACTTGGAGCCACAGGTGAGGACCAAAGGTGGACAAGCAGCCTGAAAAGAGCATCACAGCCCTCCCCAACCAAAGGTGCTACCCCTCCCTAGACAACCCATACACCCCATTACAATATAACTTATTATTATTCATTCTTTCAATGTCTGTGCAGTCAGCTTTATAGAATTTTGAAGTTTTTCTTTTCTCACAATACTGCTGAAGTTTATAAGATTCTTACTCTTCTTCACAAGGTAGATGGAGGGATGATATTTCCCTAGGGTCTAGTATCTAGAACCAGTGGCAAGTCTCAAGATGAGGGATTTGGGTCAAAGATGAGAATACTTCACCTAAATGGAATTAACTTTTGGAATTCTGTACTTAAGTGAGCTGTGAGACTTGGTCACACCCAAGAGAAAATTAAATGGATTTTTGAATTTCAGAGAATCGAGGATACTGGAATAGGGCAGGAAAATGATGCTTAAAGTAAATAAACGTTTGAATGGTGGAGCCATTGCGAAGGAATTAGATGCCCTATTTCTATATTCCTTACATTCTTGTGTTACACTCAGATGAACATTGTTAAACATAAAACAAACAAAACACATTTGGATTTAAGAATAGATTCCTTTCAGAAGAACAGGAAATTGTGATGTCAAAGATTGATCTATGATTTATTAAGACCGCAGCTGATCTGATTGTCTTCTTTGGCTTGGCTTCGCGGACGAAGATTTATGGAGGGGGTAAAAAGTCCACGTCAGCTGCAGGCTCGTTTGTGGCTGACAAGTCCGATGTGGGACAGGCAGACACGATTGCAGCGGTTGCAAGGGAAAATTGGTTGGTTGGGGTTGGGTGTTGGGTTTTTCCTCCTTTGCCTTTTGTCAGTGAGGTGGGCTCTGCGGTCTTCTTCAAAGGAGGTTGCTGCCCGCCAAACTGTGAGGCGCCAAGATGCACGGTTTGAGGCGTTATCAGCCCACTGGCGGTGGTCAATGTGGCAGGCACCAAGAGATTTCTTTAGGCAGTCCTTGTACCTTTTCTTTGGTGCACCTCTGTCACGGTGGCCAGTGGAGAGCTCGCCATATAATACGATCTTGGGAAGGCGATGGTCCTCCATTCTGGAGACGTGACCCATCCAGCGCAGCTGGATCTTCAGCAGCGTGGACTCGATGCTGTCGACCTCTGCCATCTCGAGTACTTCGACGTTAGGGGTGTAAGCGCTCCAATGGATGTTGAGGATGGAGCGGAGACAACGCTGGTGGAAGCGTTCTAGGAGCCGTAGGTGGTGCCGGTAGAGGACCCATGATTCGGAGCCGAACAGGAGTGTGGGTATGACAACGGCTCTGTATACGCTTATCTTTGTGAGGTTTTTCAGTTGGTTGTTTTTCCAGACTCTTTTGTGTAGTCTTCCAAAGGCGCTATTTGCCTTGGCGAGTCTGTTGTCTATCTCATTGTCGATCCTTGCATCTGATGAAATGGTGCAGCCGAGATAGGTAAACTGGTTGACCGTTTTGAGTTTTGTGTGCCCGATGGAGATGTGGGGGGGCTGGTAGTCATGGTGGGGAGCTGGCTGATGGAGGACCTCAGTTTTCTTCAGGCTGACTTCCAGGCCAAACATTTTGGCAGTTTCCGCAAAGCAGGACGTGAAGCGCTGAAGAGCTGGCTCTGAATGGGCAACTAAAGCGGCATCATCTGCAAAGAGTAGTTCACGGACAAGTTTCTCTTGTGTCTTGGTGTAAAGTCTGCTGATGCTGTGATTATATTAAAAACACAGAAATGCTGGAAGAACTCGGCTGGTCTTGCAGCGTCCATAGGAGGTACAGATGTATTACTGATGTTTTGGGCCTGAGCCATTCCTCGTGGCATTGTAACCAAAGCTCTAAATTTTTGGTACTGTTTCATCTCTTTCCTACCAAGAATCTAACTAGTTCTATCTTTAAAAATACTCTGTATTTTTACTTATATTTCTACTGTTCTTTGATGAAGAGAGTTCCAGATTACCTCATTGGTGAGTTCAGTAGGTGATTCCTTAGCGCCTTTCAGACTGGCATTTGAACTTGGGTTGAGCCTGGGAATTTACTTGGATTTTAATGGTTCATTTGCCAGTATGAATGTTCTGAACCTGGAATGGGGGGAGGGGGGGGTACAAATCGACCCAGGGCTGATACAACAAAGGAAGTTGTATTCGAGTTGAGCTGTTTCGACTCAGCTCCAATATGAACAGGCCACCCGCTACACTGGGTAGCATTAGTGACTTCATTGCCTGTGTGTGTGTGTCATCCTGACAGCAAACAGTCAGTTTGGTTAGACTGAAGATCAGTGTTTCAGTGTAGTTAAGGTTTGTGTTTTTAGTGTCGGTGTTAGTGCAGTATTGACATGATGACACGTGACACGACACGTGTTGTGTTGGTGTTGTTTTATTATTAGTGTAGTTCTATTTTGAAGTTTTTTAGTCTAGGTATTAGTGTGTAGTGTTAGTGTAGTTTTAGTGTTGTGATTATGATGGCCACTGGAGGGACCAGGAAGTGCAGGAGCTCCTCTCGATAAGGCTGAGGAGGAAATCTCCAAACATAAAATGGGCATTGTGCAAGATGGCCCGTTATGTGAGAGGGTCGCCTCTAGGCTCAGGGACCTAGATTTCACACTAATCTGTCGGATTGTGGTGGAGCTCGTCAGTGGGTTTGTCCTCAGTTTGAACATTCTGAAGCCCACTGCGGTAGATTTTACCACTTTCTTTAATAAATTGTGTGCATATGTCTTACTAAATTATGTGTGTATTTTTCCCACGCTTTTTTATACATTGTGCGTATGTTTTTTTCCATGCGTATTTTTGTGCATGTATGTATTGTATTCCCGCTATGATTTCACTGCTTTGCACATATGTAATACATCACTCAGGACGTCACCTCTGGAGATTGAGTCCTGCTTAGCTCCACGATACTGGGTATTTAAGGTTAGAGGGCACAAGAACCAGGAATTTCATGGTCCAGGGTGAACATCCCTCCAAGTATTTCAACACACCAATTTAGTGGGTTGCCAATGTGAAAAGGCCTAACTTAATTTTAAATAGTGATCCCTATTTCTGGAATACAATACTACATTTGCACGATGCAAATCTCTTGTGTCTGTCAATTCACTACTGTTTCTGTGCCATAGGTGCTCTGTGGTTAGTAAGCGATTACTTAAGCTGGTATGCAAGTGGAAAAAAAGTTGAGAACCTCTGGACTATCCCACCATTTTCAAGTTGAACTCCATCAGTAAATGGTTCTCTCGTAATTTTTTTCAGATTTGATCAATAATCATTTTCCAAGTTGCATTGCTTAAATCCTTGCAGTAAATGTGATACTAAAGGTAGCAACTGTAATTAGAATGCCATAATATGTTAATCATGGACAACAGTTGTGATCACTTTAATGGTTTGCCTTTCATTACCAAATTTTGATTTAATATAGGCGTTTTGATCAAAACTCAGACTCAGCTGGCTTGCGTCGAAGAAGTAATTATTTTACAGGGCCTTGAGCAGCAATATATTAATCTGCATGGCTGCAAAAAACAGCTTGTTTTCTCTGGGGAATTTCTTGATGTAAACCTGCTGCACTTTGAACAGAATACAAAATTGAACCAGATCCTTTAGTTCATTTTGTTTTATACATTGCTTCTCAAGGATTTTCAGAATTTGCAAAAAGGAGTGTAAACTACTGAAGCTTTCTGAAAGAAGCTGTGTTGAAAATATCGACTAAGGTAGTGGTTAAGAAGGGGCCACTGATTGTTATTTTATTCATGTCACATGCCAGTGAAGTGATGTGCCTGGAATGATTTATATTACTGCAATGCGTGTTGAATATTTTTTTTGTTGGGGAAAAAATGTTGAGTGGTCCTCTGTTTAGAGGATGTATTTAAATAGTTTTGTTAACAAATGTTTAATTAACTATGTAATTAATGTGGGCACTCAGTCATATGATGTGAATGGAAGGATAATTAAACTAATATGAAATGTTAGTGAATTTTTCAGAGTTCTATATTATGAGAGGCATAGATAGGGTGGACAGCCAGTACCCTTTTCCCATGACAACAGAAGCAAATAAGAGAGGACATCTGTTTAAGGTGAGGGGAGCAAAGTTTAGGGGAGACATCAGAGGTAAGTTTTTTTTAAAACACAGTGAGTGGAGGGTGCCTGAAATATTTTGCCAGGGGTGATGGTGGAGGCTGGTATGATAGGAACATTTAAAAGTCTCTGACAAGCAAATGGATGCAAGAAAAATAGGGCTATGAGTGTGAGGTAGGGAAGGTGTATATAGGTCGACCCAACATTGTGGACAGAAGGGCCTGTACTGTGCTTTAATGTTCTATGATCTTAAAGATGCTCATATTCAGGTAGATTAGCTATAATATGAAGACTTGGCTGCATTGAAGGTGTAAACAAGCTGTAGAGAGACCAGGGTAACCAACAACTGTGCAGTGTGGGAGTCATCAGGTAACTGCAGCATTTCGAGGACTGCAGATTGCCTGGAAATGGTTCAACAATGCAGCTTTTACTCGGATGCTTTTCCACATAGCTCGAGGTTTAAATGCTGATGAACCCACTTCTTGTTTTTTTTTAATAGAGAGCGGTAGCTCTGGCATCTAATCTAGATGCTGTACTCTATTATCTCTTGCTGATACTTAAGCTTTCATCTATTCATTCACATTTTGATTGTGGGGTGCAGGGGATACTTGTGCATTTGATAGTTGTTTCTGTTATTTTTAACAGTTATTTTTTCCAATGCAAATATTTTCCTATTAGGTCCTCACAGGTTTTTGAACCAAGAACACAAGGCAGAGTTGTACCTGCATAAAATGATCTGGATTACAAAAGATGAAACCAAATTGAAATTATCTTCCAGACATTCGTGCCATGTTCTGGGTGCATCAGGAAGTCAGCCATCTTGAGATCCAGCCCCATGGATCAATAGAATAGCTTCGAGGTATCCTGCTGCGACCATAGACTGATTTTAGAACAGTGTCCTTGGAGGAAAGCATTAGGGACAAGTAAATCATTTGAGTTTGAATTTCACAATACTTTGAAGGGGTTCAATTTGGTCCACCTATGCAGAGCTTAAGGCTTTTTTTTTCTGGATATGAGAGGCAAATCCAGAATGATCACAGCACTCACTGAAATAAATGAAAATCGAACAGGATGAGCTTAATAATTTAAAAAAAACGTAGCTACTCAGTAGGCCGGGCAGCATCTGTAGAGAACAAAGCAGAGTAAATGCATCAGGTCAATGACTTTTTATCAGAATTAGGAATTGAGTGATAAAGGATGATTTGATTTGATCAGTTAACTGATTCACTCGTATTTCTGCCATATTTTTATTTCAGATTTTCAGCATTTGGTTTTAGATTTTTGCTTTGTTGTGTACTCAAGACACTTTATTTTTTTTAAAAAAATGCCACCCTACAGTGGTGACTCTTCATATGCAGCTCCAATGGGAATCATCAGATATTCCTGTTCAGAACTACTATAGCTCAAACCCATAGCCACAGAAACAGTCATACATATAAATAATATTGTATTCATTACATTGGAAGACCTAACTATTGTTGGAAAAGGCAAACTCCAGTGTACCACAGGAGATTCAAACAGCTGGCAACAAGGAGACTTGACCACAAGTTTGCTGAGGGGGCTACAGTTTAAGCTCAGATGCCAAACCCTGAGGCCTCTGTTCCTAACCATCTTGGTCAAAGTACAATCTTTGGAAAATAAACTTGGAGCCAGATTACAGCAGCAGAGGGTCATCAGAGGTTTCTGTGAGATATGCTTCACAGCATGGCTAAATGAGAACATTCTGGATACAGCTTTACACCCAAAGACTCCACCCTCCTCCGCATGGACTGGATAGCGCGATCAGTTAAAGACAGAGGTGGCAATATTTATTTCATCATTAATTTCTCATGGTGCTCAAACGTGATTATTATGTCCCAGTCCTGCTCCCCTGAGCTAGCAATCAAGTATCCTTCATTCTCACTGGTGAATTGGCAGGTTCCTGTCTCCCTGTGGGCTTGTTCCGGCAGGGGCTGTTCTGGGTTTGCGTCCTGGTTCTCGATGTTGGAACCCGGCATAGACCCAGTCTTCACTTGCACACACTCCCCCTCTCAACTGCTGCCGACAATCACCAACACCTTTTCTAGGTCCCTGCTCCTGCCTGGGAGGCTGCTCTCCTTGATGATGTTGGGGCAACTGACTCTTCTGGCCACTTGTGGCTGGGAGATAGTGGCATCCAGTTTGAGAGGGAGAGATGAAAAGTCAATAGGGGTAGGTAAAGAAAAAAATGGAAAGAAAGAGGGGAGGGAGTTACCTGAAACAAGGACAATCGTCGTTATAATTTTATGTCGGGTGAATTTTTATTTTCAACCTGTGACGTCAGTTTGACTCCAAAAAATTTTCGGATAACTAAGGATTTATGATGTCCTCATTTATCCAAAATTTTTTAGAGGTGAAAAGATGTCACTTCATGATCCAAAAATCTTTTGGATAAATGAGGATTTTGGATAATCCGATATCAGATAATTGGAGTTGTACTCTACTTTTAGAAACACTTCAGGTTTATCTTCACATTATCTGCCAAAGCAACCTCATGTCTTTTTGTCTTGCTGATTTCCTTTTTGAGTATTTTTCTTGCATTTTCTTTATAAGTACCTCAATTAGTTCCTTGTTGCCTATACTTGCTATACACCTCCCACTTAACCAGATCGCCAATATCCCTTGAAAACCAGAGTTCCCTGTGCCTGTTAATTTTGCCTTTAATCCTAACAGAAACATGCAAACTGCACTCTCAAAATTTCACCTTTGAAGGCCATCCACTTACTTAACACACCTTTGCTAGAAAACAACATATCCCAATCCACTCTTTATAGATCATTTCTCATTTCCACATAATTTTCTTTCCTCCAACATGAGGTCTTATCCTTTTCCATAATTGACTTGAAGCTAATGACATTATGATCACTGGACCCAAAATGTTCACCTACACATACATCTGTCACCTGACCTGTCTTGTTCCCTAATGGAGTGCAATGTTGGCAAATACGAAGCTATCCACTTTGGAAGGAAAATTGGAAGATTAGATGATTATTTAAATGACAAGCTTGGAGTTGAGGGGTGATGTATTAGCATGGATAAAGGTTTGGTTAACCAATAGAAAGCAGAGAGTTGGGGTACAGGGTTGGTTGCATATAGAAGGACTTGGAAGTGCTTGTGCATGAATCACAAAAGGTTGGTTTGCAGATGCAGCAGGCTATCAAGAAGGAAAATGGAATTTTGGCCTTCATTGCTCGAGGGATTGGATTTAGGAGCAGGGAGGTTATGATGCATCTGTACAAAAGGTATTGGTGAGGCCGCATCTGGAGTACTGCGTGCAGTTTGGACTCCTTACTTGAGGAAGGATGTGTACTGGCTTTGGAGATGGTGCCGAGGAGGTTCACCAGGTTGATTCCAAGGAATACACTTGATCTTGTTGCTTGAATGTTTTCTGTGGATTGATCTTTTGAAAAATTGTTGTCAGTTTTGTTCATTCATTGTACATAATGTACTTCAAACAGAGACTATCAAAAACTTAAATTACAAAATGCCTGTATTTCAGTATTTATTTCATTTATGGAAGCATCACTACGGCACACTATTTAACAACTGACACACCATCCAGCCCATGCATGGTAAAAAGTTAGCCTATGAGGAGAGACTGAGTCATCTGAGACTGTACTTGGTGGAATTTAGAAGAATGAGAGGGGATCTTATAGAAACATATAAAATGATGAAAGGCATAGACAAGATTGAGGTAGATAAGTTGTTTACAATGGTGGGGGAGACGAGAATGAGGGGACATTCAGAACAGAAGATTTGGGACAGAGATGAGGAGCAACTGCGTTTCCCAAAGAGTGGTGAATCTGTGGAATTTGCTGCCCATTGAAACGGTGGAGGCGACATCAGTAAATATATTTGAGACGGTTGGATAGATTTTTACATAATAAGGGAATGAAGGGATATGGGGGAGAAAGCATGGAGGTGGAAATGATCCTATCATCAGATCAACCATGATCACATTGAATGGTGGAGTAGCCTAGATGGGCCAGATGAGCTATTCCTGCTCCTCTTGTGTTCTTGTGTACTGTGCGGAGCATTCTGACTGGCTGCATCACTGTGGTATGGAGGTGCCAATGCACAAGACAGGAAGAGGAAACAGAGAGCTGTGAACTCGGCTACCGTCATCATAGGCATTAGTCTTCACTCCATTAAGGATATCTACAAGAGATGGTGTCTCAAGAAAGCAGCCTCCATCGTCAATTACCCTCACTACCCAGGCCATGCCCTCTTCTTGCTGCAACCATCAGGAAAGAGGTAATGGATCCTGAAGATGAATATCCAACATGACAAAAACAGCTTCTTCCCCTTTGCCATCAGATTTCTGAGGGGACAATGAACCACTACCCACTTTTTCTCTTTTGTACTAATTTATGTATTTTAAAAATGTAATTTTTAGCAATTTTGCAGCTCAAAACAACAAATTTTGTGACGCATGTTCATGACAATAAATTCTGATGCTGAATGTTCATGGTACAGATGAAGGATATGGATGTTCAAGATTCAACTTAATGTTATTGTAATAAAGCAGTATCATATATCATGTAATTGCTTTTGCTTGCTGTAAGGCAGACAGATTCACCATCGACAGAAATTGCCTGAAGCGCCTCTTACAGTCAGAAAGAGAAACAAAGGAGAGGCTCTCCCCCTCCCCCAAAGTCAGATTTGCTTCCGCAGCCACACAGAGTTCATTCCAAACCATTGGCAACCACAGCTTCAGAACCGAACCTCTGACATGGTCAATAGCCCTTCACCACCTTTGGCACCCCCTCGCATCCCATTTCTGATACCTGGTTCCCCTTCATCCAATTTCGAACCACTCTGCAGCCTGGCGCGAGTCTCCCGACAGCAGTATCCAGTAAGGACAACCATCAGTTAGTGGTCACCCTGACTGCCTTTGTGAATACAGTTGTGAAGTTAGCAAGAAAATGTGGAGATGCTGGGGTTTGTTGCAGCACACAGAATTGCCAGAGCATTTACAAGTGTTGGGAGTTACTCCAGCACTTTTCATTGTGAGGTGTTTGCTTGAACTGTTCTAGTTGATGTATTGAAGTCACTTACACTATATTATTAGGTGGAAGCTTTGGGATAATGACCTATTTTGGATGGAAGAATTTAAAAAAAACCTAATATCTTACTTGCCAAGCTTTCAGACGGTGCTGTCCCCTTTGTTTGTTGACCTTCCTTCTATACTATAGAAGTGCATAGATGCGTGAGAGACGGTTCTCAAAAATGAAGTACACCAAGAACCATTTGAGAACAAATATATTACTAATGCCCATTTAGATGATGTCTTGCTCTTGGCATCAACAGCTATCTCACCCAATATCAAAATCCTTTCAAACAACAAAATCAAGTTTCCCACTGATTGAGCTGCTGTCTCTTTTGGGATTAGTTATTTTTTTTCATTGCAACTAATTTTTCTCCTTTTAGTCTCTTTTAAATTGTGTCATTTCCAGATTTGAAGATGCCTTCCCTGATCTGAAATGCATCCATCATAGTTTTTGGAAGGAGTACACTTGATCTCATTGCTTAAATGTTTTCTGTGGATTGTTTTTTTGATAAATTATCGTCAGTTATGTTCATACATTGTTTTTGTTTGAAGTACGTAATATACAATCAAAAATTTAAATTACAAAATGCCTGTATTTCAGAATTTTTTTCATTTTTGGTAGCATCAGTACGGCTCACCATTTAACTACTGATACACCATCTGGCCCACACATAGTTAAAAAGTTGTCTATCTTTGTTCTATATATAAGAGGTTGTGGGTCAAGACTTGCTGTCAGAAAAGTCTTGGTCATGGTTATCAGTTTTCCATTCATTGATGGTTGTTCTGGCAGCCAACAGTGCATTTGGTGCAATTCCAGAGTCATTTGGGTGATGATGTCACAAATAGTGAAGCATATACTTGAAACCCATGTATTTCAAAGAGATTTGGAACATGTTTTGTTTTCTTCTTCCAGCAAGGAAGACCTTTCGTATTTGATAAAGTGTTTTCTCCAAACACAACCCAGGAACAAGTTTACAATGCATGTGCCAAGCAGATTGTTAAAGGTAAGTGCTGTGCCATACTCTTTCAAGTTTCTGATACTAAGCCACGTTGTTGCATACGGGAGCACAATTTCTCGTCTTTCAATAATATTTTATGCCAGCATGTTTTTTTTTTTGCATAAATATATTGAGCATCGTCATATTTGTAGTTCCAAGTGAGGAATTGAATGTTTTTATTTCACAAAATTGTGCACAAGTCTCACTTGACTGGAGGATGATACAACCACAGGCCAGTCCACCTGATGTTGAAGGACAAAGGGGATTGGACAAAGACACATTGACTTCAGATTCCTTTTCATCTGGTGGAATGAGAATAAATGTGACTGTCACTTGTAGAAATCAATGTTTTTGAAGAAGTATTTAATCTAAATGCATAATTTGAAATGTGAAGTTTCAGTACTTTTGTGTTGATGCTCTTGAGTATTCTTAGTGATGTTATGTTGTGGGTTACACAAAATTTGAGCAGAAATTGGTCAGTATGATCAGGGATCCAATCCTCTTATGTCTTAGTTTGCCTGGCTCCGAATTCTTTGATCATGAAACATTAGCACTTTTAAATTTCAGCATCTGGGTCCCCTCCTGGGACCTGGTACTGGAAGCAAAGATGCTGTAAGCACCTTTTAAATTGCAGGGGGATGGACCCATTAAATCACCAACCTGGTGATTTAAGGGGGATCCCACCCCTGCAATGACACATCACGCATTCATTGGAAGTACTGCCGGATGTTCAGGTGCTGGCTGCCTGGTGATGCACACAAGTGCTGACGTCACCAGAATAAGTAGGTTGGCCAGT
Organism: Narcine bancroftii; assembly: GCF_036971445.1. Lineage (NCBI taxonomy): Eukaryota > Metazoa > Chordata > Chondrichthyes > Torpediniformes > Narcinidae > Narcine > Narcine bancroftii. The sequence goes on along the minus strand of NC_091472.1, from coordinate 269,044,684 downwards.
TTTCTGTTCAGATCGCCCATGGATGAGACCTAGGTAAGTTTAACTAGGTTCCCTGACTGCCTCTAAGATAGGTCATGGACCCAGTTGGGTTCTGATGGGGTTGACTGCATCAGACCCTTTCTAACTGCTGCATAACTGGGGTGCTAACTGGGCAAATTGCCCAGTTAACCACATTTTGCATGGCAGTTTGGAAGGGCCTAATATCTACCTCCTCTTCAAGTATGCTCAGTGATCTACCATGCATAGCCTTAGAGGTAGAGCATTCATCGCGATCTGTGAGAAGAAATTCCTCTGCACCTCAATTTTAAATGACCACTACCTTGTAAGTATGCCCCTTATTTGATTCTCTCTACAGTGAAAACCTCACAATATCTATCTTATAATACCCTTAGGATATTGTATGTTTCAACAAGAAAAGAATACTAGTCCAACGTTTTTAGCTGACCAAGTTGGGACGACCATTCTGTTCTTGGGAATTAGCTGATAGAATCTGTTAGGTGCTGCCTCCAATGTTGATATACTTTAAGTAAGAGGATTAAAACTATGCATAAAATTTCAGGTATGGCTTCACCAACACCCTGTACAATTATGACATATTTCCTATTGCAGAGCCCAAATATCCTCATCACAACATGGCTTCCCACCTATTTAGATGTCATTATCAAAATAAGGTACCTGACACTCTGTTCTCACTTTCACTTGATTAATGTATTCAGTAAACCATTGAGAGCCAAGGTCGGATTCTTGGGACACTGGGTAGCAATATTCAGAAGTATGTACATTCCTAATCATTGCCCTGGTACTTAGTTACATTTTTTACATTGAACCCTATCCAGCCATTTTCCTTTTAATATTATTCAAATCGTATCTGCTTGTTCTACAGTGGAACTCTTTATCTTCCCACCCCCGCCGCTTCAAAGTTAGCTGGCATCTTTCCAATTAAGATTATGATTTTTAAACTGATTCTATTCTTTGCAGAGATGGGTTAAGAGTATACTGAATTTCAAAATCAGAATTTATTGTCATGAACAAGTCATGAAATTTGGTGTTTGTGGCAGCATCAAAGTGCAAACATTCATTTTATACCATCTTACTGCATCACTGTTAAGGAAAATAAATAACTATAATGCTCAAGAATTCAGGCAGTATCTCTGGTTCATTGATTATTCAGGAATCTGATGGCAGTGGGGAAGTAGCTGTCCATGTGCCATTGAGTGCACATCTTTAGGCTCCTGTACCTTTTACCTGATGGTAGAAGAGTGAAGAGGACATACCTGATGGTAGAAGAGTGAAGAGGACATGACCTGAGTGGTGGGAGTCTGAGGATAGAGGCTGCTTTTTTAAGACACAGTCTCATGTAGATGTCCTCGATGGAGTGAAGTCTGGTGCTGATGTCGCAGGCCTAATTAACAAACCTCTGGAATTTATTCTTGTCCTGATAGTTGGTGCCTCCATACCAGGCAGTGATGTAACCAGCCAGAATGCTCGTAAAAGTTTACTCAAGTCTTTGGTGACATATCAAACTGCATCAGACACCTCATAAAGTATAGCCGCTGGTGAGCCTTCTTTGTGATTGCATCAACGTGGAGGCTCCAAGAGGAGTCACGTGATGGAGTAGTGGCCGGACGGTGAACTCCAGCCCTCTCCAGAAAAGTCGGAAAAAACAAAGGAAAACACAAAGGCACAGAAATAAAAGTTAAAGAAAAGTGAGTATAAAGGTGGAAAGAAGATGGCGACAAAAAAAGAAAAATCGAAATCAACGGTAAGAAGAGAGGAAGAGAAGACAACGGAGGAAGAAGGAGAAGGCCTTACCTGTTCGAAGAGGCCCGCGGTGGAGAGAGAAACCTGCTCCCTCAGGTCGGTAGAAATTGGACTACAAAAATGGCTCGCTGATCCCAGTAAAAGTGCGCAACCGCGCATGAAAAAAAACACACCGACGGGAGGGGTGACCAGCTGGGGAGTCGATCTCCACAGCCGGCAACGACAGCTGCAGAACACCTGCAGCAAGAAGAGAACACAGAAGACAATGGAAACAAGAAAGAAGAGAAGAAAAGGGCAACAAAGAAACAACAGATGGCCAACCCAGAGGAAGAAGAAGAGGAAGAGGAAGAGTACAGTGAAATAGAAGAAGAAGGGAAAGGCAAGATAAAGGATTTACTTTCTCTTATTAAAGAATACATGGAGTCATTTAAAGAATGGCAAACACAGGAATTTAATGATTTAAGAAGAAGAATAAACAACACAGAAGAGAAAATGAATAAAATAGATATGACCTTAACAGAAATGGGAAAGAAAATGGACAAGATGGAAAAGCGGGCAGTAGCAGCAGAAATGGAGGTAGAGGACTTAAAAAAGAAATTAGAGGAATCTAATAAAAAAGTTATAGAGACACAAGAACTGTTAGCTCAGAAAATAGATATAATGGAAAATTATAACAGAAGAAATAACATAAAGATAGTGGGCCTTAAGGAAGATGAAGAAGGCAAGAATATGAGAGAGTTTATAAAAGATTGGATCCCTAGGATCCTAGGATGTCCAGAACTACAGCAAGAAATGGAAATAGAAAGGGCACATAGAGCATTGGCCTTTAAACCACAACCACAACAAAAACCAAGATCTATTTTAGTAAAATTCCTAAGATGTACTACAAGAGAAAAGGTACTGGAGAAGACAATGGAAAAAGTAAGAGAGGGCAACAAGCCACTGGAGTATAAAGGGCAAAAAATCTTCATTTATCCAGATATAAGTTTTGAACTCCTAAAGAAGAGAAAGGAGTTCAATACAGCAAAGACGACTTTATGGAAGAAAGGGTATAAATTTATACTAAAGCATCCAGCGGTATTGAAAATATTTATTCCAGGACAACAAAACAGACTATTCTCGGATCCAGAAGAAGCACGAAAATTTGCAGAACAATTACAAAATAGACTGAGGGATGAAGACGTGTAATGAGAGTAAAAATGATCATGATTGATATGTATGTGGGTAAAGAGGTATAAGAGTGTATAGGTATAATGTGCATACATGAATGTATCTGTATTTAGAGGAAAATATAGATAGTATAGACAAGAATTAATAAGGGAAGGTAATGGAATAGAGAGAATAAGGAGGGAATTAAAAGAGTGACCTTTGTTACATATGAAAAGTGAAATCTTTTCTGGGGGGTGCTGGGTGGGGGGGAGTTGCGGTCACTGCAAAATCAGTTGACGCTTGCGAGTGAATTCGCAAACCCAAATAGAGAGGGGAGATGTGGTTGTCCGACAAGGGATAAAGGACAACTCAGGAGGGGAAGGGGAGATTGGGGCTAAAGAAGTTATAAATAGGAGAATAAGGAAAATGTTTGATGTTTTAGGAATGTTGTCTTATAAAGGGTTTAAAATAAGAAAACAGAAATGGAAAAGGAGGAAAGGTAATGATGGAAAAACGGAAAGGGAAGATAAACAAAGTATAAAATGGCTACGTTGAACTATATGACTTTAAATATTAATGGAATACATAACCAAATTAAAAGGAAGAAACTGCTAAATTTAGTGAAAAAAGAAAAAATTGATATAGCATTTGTCCAAGAAACAAGAAAATTTTTGACTGAATTGGAGCACAAGAAATTAAAGAGAGATTGGGTAGGACATGTAACAGCAGCATCGTATAATTCAAAAGCAAGAGGAGTGGCTATATTAATTAGTAAAAATGTGCCATTTAAAATAGAAGAGGAAATAATAGATCCAGCAGGGAGATATGTAATGATAAAATGTCAGATATATTTGGAGTTTTGGAATCTACTCAATGTATATTCACCTAACGAAGAAGATCAAAAGTTTATGCAAGATATCTTTTTGAAGGTAGCTAATACGCAAGGGAACATACTAATAGGAGGGGATTTGAACCTGAATTTGGATTCAAATATGGATAAAACTGGGAAAAAAATTAACAGAAAGAACAAAGTAACCAAATTTATAATTAAATCAATGCAAGAAATGCAACTTTTGGATATATGGAGGAAACAAAACCCAAAAGAAAAGGAATATTCATATTACTCGGCTAGACATAAAACATACTCAAGAATAGACCTATTTTTGTTATCAGCTAGTATGCAAGATAGAGTAAGAAAAACAGAATATAAAGCTAGAATACTATCGGACCATTCACCCTTAATATTGACAGTAAAGCTAGAGGACATCCCTCCAAGAATGTATAGATGGAGATTACACCCCATGCTACTTAAAAGGCAGGATTTTAGAGAATTTATTGAAAAACAATTAAAAATGTATTTTGAAATAAATACAGAATCAGTGGAAGATAAGTTTATACTATGGGATGCAATGAAAGCATTCATTAGAGGGCAAATAATAAGTTATGTAACCAAGATGAAGAAGGACTATAATCAGGAAACAGAGCAGTTGGAAAGGGAAATAGTAAATATAGAAAAAAAAATTAGCAATGAAGGAAGATACAACTAAAAGAAGAGAATTGGCGGATAAAAAAATAAAATATGAAACATTACAAACATATAAGGTAGAGAAGAATATAATGACAAAACAGAAATATTATGAACTGGGTGAAAAAACGCACAAAATCCTAGCATGGCAGCTTAAGACAGAACAAGCTAAGAAAATGGTATTGGCATCAAGGAAAAAAGACAAACAAATTACATATAATCCAAAATAAATTAAGGAAAACTTTAGAGAATTCTATGAACAATTATACTGAACCGAAAACGAAGGGAAAGAAGGGAAAATAGATGAATTTTTGACTAAAATTGAACTACCAAAACTACAAATAGAGGAACAAAATAAACTAACAGAACCATTTGGGACAGTAGAAATACAAGAGATAATAAAAAAATTACCAAATAATAAGACACCAGGAGAGGATGGATTTCCAATAGAATTCTACAAAACATTTAAAGACTTATTAATTCCGCCCCTCCTGGATGTAATCAACCAGATTGATGAAACACAAAGCTTACCAGATTCATGTAAAACAGCAATAATTACAGTAATACTAAAACAAGGGAAAGATCCACTCTCACCAGCGTCATATAGACCAATATCTTTACTAAACACAGATTATAAGATAATAGCTAAACTAATAGCAAACAGATTAGCAGAGCAGGTACCGAAAATGGTAAATTTAGACCAAACTGGATTTATCAAAAAAAGACGCACAACAGACAATATTTGTAAATTTATTAACTTAATTCATGCAGTAGAAGGAAATAAAGCACCTGCAGTAGCAGTTGCTTTAGACGCAGAGAAGGCCTTCGACAGAGTAGAATGGAATTATTTGTTCAAAGTATTGCAAAAATTCAGTTTACCGGAGAAGTATATTAATTGGATTAAAGCATTATATAAGGGACCGTTAGCGAAAGTGACAGTAAATGGACATGTATCAAAGCAATTTAACTTAAGCAGGTCAACGCGGCAGGGTTGCCCACTATCACCTTTATTGTTTGCGTTAGCTATAGAACCACTAGCAGAATTGATAAGAATAGATAATAATATAAAAGGAATAAAAATAAAAGACAAGGAATATAAAATCAGTCTATTTGCGGATGATGTTATAGTGTACTTAACAGAACCAGAACTATCAATAAAAGAATTATATAAGAAATTGAAGGAATATGGAGAAGTGTCGGGTTACAAGATAAACGTAAATAAAAGTGAAGCAATGCCTATGAATAATGCGGATTTCTCAAAATTTAAGAAGGAATCTCCATTTAGATGGCAAATGCAAGCAATAAGATACCTAGGTGTACAAATAAACAAAAATCTCGGCCAATTATATAAACTCAATTATTATCCACTAATGAAAAAATTACAGGACGATTTAGAGCATTGGAAAGATTTACCACTAACGCTAATATGAAGGATAAACTGTATTAAAATGAACATTTTTCCAAGGATATTATACTTATTTCAGGCATTGCCAATACAACTGACAGAAAAATTCTTCAAAGAGTTAAAGAAAATAATAAGGAAATTTTTATGGAGAGGGGGGAAACCGAGGATAGCACTAGATAAATTAACAGAATGGTATAAACAAGGAGGCTTACAATTGCCAAACTTTAAAAATTATTATAGAGCCGCACAATTAAGATACCTATCAGATTTTTATCAAACAAGGGAAAAACCAGACTGGACGAGATTAGAATTAGATAAAATAGGGGAAAAGATACCTGAACACATATTATATAAATGGGATGAAAAATTGGTACAACATAGAACTTCTCCAGTATTACATCATCTCCTCAATATTTGGAAGAAGATTCATGTAGAATGAAATAAAACAAATTATCAATTACCAAAACTAATATTGACGCAAAATAAGTTACTCCCTTTTATAATAGATAACCTTTCCTTTAGAGAATGGGAAAAAAAAGGGATTAAAAGAATAGAAAATTGTTTTTCAGGAAGTAGATTCTTATCCTTTGAACAAATGAGAGATAAGTAAAATATAACTGGAGATACAGCGCTGGCATATTACCAATTGAGATCCTACTTGAAGGATAAATTAGGAAGCAGTTTGAGTTTGCCAGAGGGAAGTAACCTTGAATATGTGATTACAGATACAATGTTAATCAAAAGATTTATAACAAATATGTATATTAAACTGCAAGAAAAGGAGAATGAGGAAACAAATGGTAAAACTAAACAAAAATGGGAACAAGATTTAAATATAAAGATAAAAAAGGAAACATGGGAGAAATTATGTTCTGGAACGATGAGAAATACAATAAATACGAGGCTACGTATGATACAATATAACTGGTTACACAGACTATACATTACACCTCAAAAGTTAAATAAATGGGACCCTACAGTATCTGATAGATGTTTTCGATGTAAAAAAGAAATGGGAACAACAATTCATGCAATCTGGACATGTGAGAAAGTAGAAAAATTTTGGGAAGATCTCAATCAGATATTAAATAAAATAACAGAAAACAATATACCAAAGAATCCAGAGATCTTTCTCCTAAGTAACATAAAAAACAAAGAATTTGGAATTGATTTGGAGGATGCACAAAAAAGATTTGTTAAGATAGCTCTAGCCGTAGCAAAAAAATGTATTATGTCAACCTGGAAATTGGAAGATAATCTGAAAATACAACAATGGTATATAGAAATGAATAAATGTATTCCATTAGAAAAAATTACATATAGTTTAAGAAATAATATTGAAATATTCGAACAAATATGGGAGCCTTACATTAAATACAATAGCGAAAACCTACCAGGGACAATCATTACCTAAGTTGATGGAAGGAGAAGGAAAGAAAAGAATGGACTCAGTAGAATTTCTGGTGTATTTTTGTTGAATGACAACATTGTCTGACTGGTTTAATGTAACCTAGATTGTATACCTAAAATGGATGGGAGGGGGGGTGGGGGGGTGGCTTGGGAGGAGGGAGGTGGGGGGGAGAAAAAGTCACTGTATATGTGTGAAAAAGAAAAAGTGTGTATCATGGCTAATGTGATTTATGGTGTGAAAAATAAAAAAATTAAAAAAAAACTTGGAGGCTCCAAGATAGATCCTCGGAGATGTTGACATCCAAGAATTTGAAGTTCTTTACCCTCTCCACTACTGAATCTTCGATGAGGACTGGGCCGTGTTCCCCTGACTTTCACATGAAGTCCACAATCATCTCCTTGGTTTTGCTGATGTTGAGTACAATTGTTGTCATTCAACGAGCTGATCTATCTCCCTCCTGCACATTTCCTCATTGCCGTTTGTGATTCTGCCAACAAATTTACTGAGTGTCTGCTCATGCCCCATTGATTTCCCATTAATTTCATTGTAGTCCCTTTGGTTTTGATCTGAGAGATGAACTTGCTGAGCAAGAATGCCCCAGATTTTGCCATTGAGGACTTTTGTGCTGATGTGTTGTACAGGTACACAATCCTTTATCCGGACATCTAAAATCCAGAAAGCTCCAAAATCTGGCAAGTAGGGACCGGCGGTTGGGGGAGGTGGCTGAGGGACCAACGGTTGGAGGAGACAGCCGGGTGGCTGAGGGACCGACGGTCAGGGGAGGCGGCTGGGGGAGGTGGCCGAGGGAGATGGCCGGGTGGCCAAGGGACCAGCGGTTGGGGGAGGTGGCCGGGGGAGACGGCTGAGGGACTGGCGGTCCAGGGAGACTGCTGATGGACTGGCGGTCGGGGGAGGCGGCCGGGGCAGATGTCCGGGCTGCCGAGGGACCAGCGTTTGGGGGAGGCAGCCAAAGGACCGCAGTTGGGGGAGGCGGATACACAGCACAATTCGGATGGGCTTTCCGAAATCCAGAAAAATCCAAAATTTGGAACACACTGTTGCCCAAGGGTTCCAGATAAAGGATCATTCACCTGTTTTAATATTTCCTTATGACATAGATGGGTGGCCTGTGGCTCATGGCCCATAGAGTGTATATGTGCTCTCAGATCATTCCTATCAGTCCCATTTTCCCCTCTCACTTCCTGCAACCCACCTGCGCACTTGGCATGTGGGATAAAACTGGAACACCCAGAGAAATCCCATGAGGTCCCAGAAAATACTTGTGAACTCTGTGCAGTTGGCAATAGATGGACTATTTTGTCATTATTTTGGAAGGTCCTGACTTTCAGAAACACTTAAACTATTTAAGCATTAAATATTTATATTTTCAAAATTAATCTTCCAGCAAAATTAAAATTAGTCGAAAAGATTTCACTGCATGATTGAATAATTTTTAAACTATTGCCTTTCATTGAAACAGCTGTAAAGTCTTCATTGAAATAAATGGGCTTGCAGATATTGTGCCCAATCTGATGGCAGAGGAGCATGGGCAAATTTGCCCAGTGTAAATGCTGCCAGTAGCCAGTGCGCTCTTCATCCAGTGGTGAACCTTACTGACAGATTTCCCTAGCTGTCAGTGAATTTTTCATTATGTGGCATTGTGTGCTGAATTTGTCAGGGTGAAAGCTGCCAGTTTGTTATAGAGCCATTAGAATTGAGACAGGATTTGGCAAATGTAGTCCAAACACATTTTGTGCAAGATGAAATGAAGAGAAGCTGGAAGGGTTGAGAACCAGAGAAAGCAAAGGAACTAAAAGGGACACTTGGGATAATTTTAAGGTAATGAATTACTAGGATTTAGAATTCACCACCTGAACAGTGAAATGCAGGTTTCAAAAGAAATTACACATAATTGGAAGTTTAGGAGCATGGGGCGAAGTTGAAAAATTACTGGATTACTTCTACAAAATATGAGCATGAACTTGACTGGCTGTATGGCAGCTTCCTGAGTTGCAAATTAAGTTTAATTCAAGTTTTTAAAATATTGGTAATAGTTTAACTTTAGTACTTGTTTACATAATTGATGTCACTAATATACTATTTATTTCAGATGTGCTTGATGGTTATAATGGAACTATTTTTGCTTATGGGCAAACATCCTCTGGCAAAACGCACACCATGGAGGTAAGTGGTTGATGTATGCCTTGTGATGTATACCTCTAAAACCAGAATTATTAATTTGTTGAAACATTTTTGACATTCACAGCCAAATGAGAAAATACAATCCAGGTCTTATGATGGTACTCTTTGTTGTTCTTTCCTTATAATCTGAGCAAGTGCATCTAGTTGCCTCTTGAATCTTCTACTTCAGGAGTGTTTTATGATGCTTGCTTACTTTCATTGAGTTAGATCTCGATTTGTATTGAATGTTTGAATTGAATATTGTGCATTGCACTGCTGTACTGCTTGATTCTTTACACAGTGACTGTTTCCGGCATGGTGTAGTCATGGGATAGAATTATGGTGAGAACTGCACTGCAGCATACTGGATTCAGTTCATTCCACCTAGTGCCTCCTTGCAGTTGATAGTGCAAATTATTCTTTAATTTTATTTTCTTAGATGCCAATTTTTCAACATTTGTCAAACCCTGAATGATTTGACTTGCTTTTTTAAAAAAAATAAACAGCTATTCCAGAATTTGCTGCAGTACCAAGATCATACTGACTCCATTTCTGACTCCTAAGCCAAGGTGTTGAACTGACAAGGGTATGACACCAACAGGGCTATGACGCCATCTGGAGTCATTAATTTCATTCTGGCCATGGAATGCCTAACGTGTTGGCCCTGAGCCAAAACCCTGGTAGATCTTCCAGAGTTGACTCCAAAATCCTAGTCCATGAAGGGAATGTGAAGATTGCATTTCTGATTTTTATACATATTCCAAAGGGGTTTACTCCCATTACTCCCTAGCCCAAAAGCAGAACTTAATTTGTAATCTTGCCCATGTAAGTCGGAATGAAAGATCTTGGCCAGTATGTTGAAAGAACAGACTTCTACATCGTAACCAAAAAAAAATGGATCAGTTGCAAATGAGCAACTTGACATTTTACTGAATTGTTTAGTTATTTCTTCCAACATACTGAACTATAATAACTGTTGAATTTTGCAGTTTGGTATTACAGGCACTGATGCTGTCATTTAAATTGTTTCTTTAGGGTTTTGTGAGTCTCTATTTCTTTTTCATGTAAAGATCATCATTTTACAGCACGAAAACAAGCCCTTCAGTCCATCTAGTCCATGCCAACCAAGAGGTCACCAAAACTGGGCTAATTTCCTTCCAACTTTCTATCGACATACCTGTCTAATGTCTGTTCAATGTTATAACTGTACTTTCTTCTACCTCTTCCTCTGCTGCTCATTCTATGTACCAATCACCCTCTGTAGTTTCATCAAATCAAGTTTAGTTTGCATTGGATAGTAAAGTGAATGTAGTTGTTCCCAATTGGTATGAAAAATATGTTTCAGGAAAATGAAAAGGAGAAAATTGAGCAGAATCTGACCTACTGCTCTTGTTCACAACTACATCGTTTCCGTAGTCACACTTAATGCCTGACTACCACATCTGTCCTGTAAGTGCAAGCTATCCCCTAGGCAGTGAATCCTGAGACTCTATAAAAAGGCCTTTCATGTGTTTCTGACAATAATACCAGTTCAAGTGGTTAAAAATAATTTAAAAGAATTAAATAAAAAATTAATTGAATAGTTTTTAAGTTACAAAAAAAAATGCTTAAAACATTCTAAAATTCTGGCTCACAGATTAGAAAATATTTTAAAAATAATTTTTGACATGGACCAAGCTGATTTTATAAAAAATTGTTATTCATATGATGACATACATTGATTGTTAAACAACTCATATTTACCTTCTACTTCTGCTACTGAAAGTGTTCTTCCCTTAGAATGCCGAGAAGGCTTTCGATTGGGTGGATTGGGACTATTTGTTTGCAATTTTAGGAACATTTAATTTTGGTTCATATTTTATTACCTACTGTTGTAATTTGTACTAATTCACAACAATCAAACTTTTCAGGTTTACCGGGGCACTCAGCAGGGTTGCCCCTTAAGTCCTTTGCTTTTTGACCTGGTACTAGAATCCCTTGCTATTGCTCTAAGAGAGAGACGAGACTTCACAGGGATAATCAGGAATGAAATTTAACATAGTTTCTTTATGTACAGATGATCTTTTGCTTTTTATTTCAAATCCTGAGGTTTCTATACCACACATATTAACTTGTACAGATTAGTTGGTTTTCTGGCTGTACGTTAGATCTGCATGAGTGAATTGTTACCTCTAAAGGGGTCTTAAGATATTCCAACATTCCTTTTAAGATAGTAAAGGACCAATTTAGATATTTAGGAATTACAATTATTAGAAGCTACAAGAACCTACTGAAAGAAATGTTTTCTTCATGACTTAATCAGGTTAAATTATTATTATGATTATTGGGATGGCCTCCCTCTAAATTGACAGACAGTCTGATAATGAGAGACAGGTTGAGAATTTGGGCACAATTTAGAAAATATTTTGGATTTCATCGTTTCTCTCTTGCCAGTCCTATTGCATCTAACCATCTGTTTCAACCTTCATTGTTGGATACAGGTTATAAGGAGTGGCATAGACTAGGTTTTTAAAGTTTTAAAGATCTTTTCATTTGAGATCATTTAGCTTCTCTGGAACAATTGATTGTAAATTTTAAATTACCCAACAGCTATTTTTTTTCAGATATTTACAAGTCAGGCATTTTGTTCAGTTCAAGCTCTGATTTTCCATTAATTCCTAAAACAAACATTCTTTTTTTTAAATTTTTCTAATTTTTCACACGAGGAACCATACTGACCAAAATACGCACAAACATTTCCCTCTTGAATATACACAGTGTCATTTTCTCCCTTTTTCCCCCTCCCTTCACCCCTCCTCCCCACCCACTCAATGTTAAACATATATGATACATTAAACCCATTAAACAATGTCATCACACAATGAAAATAAACAAGAAATTTATGTCTTCTACTTTTACATACTGGGTCAGTTCATTTCGTCTTCTTTTCCTTCTGTCATTTTAGGTGGTGGAGGTCTGCAGTAGGACTTCTCTGTTGTGTTCCATGTACGGTTCCCAAATTTGTTCGAATACTGTGATGTTATTTCTTAAATTATATGTTATTTTTTTCCAATGGAATACATTTATTCATTTCTATGTACCATTGCTGCATTCTCAGGCTATCTTCTAATTTCCAGGTTGACATAATACATTTTTTTGCTACAGCTAAGGCTATCATAATAAATCTTTTTTGTGCTCCATCCAAATCGAGTCCAAGTTCTTTACTTCTTATATTACTTAGAAGAAAGATCTCTGGATTTTTTGGTATATTGCTTTTTGTGATTTTATTTAATACCTGGTTTAGATCTTCCCAAAACTTTTCCACTTTTTCACATGCCCAAATTGCATGTACTGTTGTTCCCGTTTCCTTCTTACAGCGAAAACATCTGTCTGATACTGTTGGGTCCCATTTATTTAACTTTTGGGGCGTGGTGTATAGCCTGTGTAACCAATTATATTTTATCATGCTTAACCTCGTGTTTATTGTATTTCTCATAGTTCCGGAGCATAGCTTTTCCCATGTTTCATTCTTTATCTTGATGTATTTTTTGATCTATAGATTTCTCACAGAGGCTCAATATCAATTATTTATAACAATTTGATGGATATAAGAATTGCCTCGCTAGTTAAGATCAAGAATGATTACAAACTTGATCTGAATTTAGCACTTTCAGATGAGGATTGGGACACAACTCTTAATTTGATTCATGAATCCTCCTTCTGTGCATGGCATTGTTTGCTGCAATTCAAAGTGATCCACAGAGTACATATATCTAAAGTTAAATAGTCTTTACTTTATTCTAATATTGATCCATTATGTGATAAGTGTAAAATCTTTGAGACTTCATTGATACACATGTTTTGGGCTTGCCCTAGTTTAGAAAAATTTTGGAAAAACATTTTTCAAACTTGATCAGTGATTTTTAAGATTAAATTGGAACCATCCCCGTTAATTGGTTTATCTGGTTTTTCTCAAGAAGAGAACATATTATTGACCAACTCAGGCAAATTTTAGCTTTTACCTCCTTGATAGCTAGATGGCCAATTTTGATGAAATGGAAACACAACACTCCACTACTCGTACCCAATAGTTATGTGATATCATGTCTTAACTAAGTTTAGAAAAAAATAGATAGAATATTAAAAATGTTATGTTAGATTTTCAAAGGACTTAGGCTCATAATTTAAAAATTTAAGATGTTTGGATGTTCCAGAGATGCATTGTCTGGTTTCTGGAGGTCAATGTTCAATTCCTATGTTTATTATTTATATCCTTTAACCTTGTTTAGAGAGAGGGGGTTTAATTATATGGGTTTTTTTTTCCTTTTTTTATTTTATTTTTTTTCATTTTCAGGAAATTAAAGATGTGTTTAACTGCAGAATGTAAATCTAAATCATATTAAACATCATGAAGAATTTTTTTCTCCCCTGAGAGATATAATTACTTACTTTAAAATAAAGCTATTTTTGTCCCAAGTTTTCAATATTACCTTTCGATATGCTATGAAGAAAATGTAAATTGTTAATTCAGTTCAATTCCAGATTAAGTGTTTTAGATTAAGATTAAGTTGGGAGAAGAATTATGGATATGTTTTTGATCTGCATTCTATGTATTTTGTTTATTTTATGCATATAATATGGTTTATGTCATATATTAATTGATAATGTGCATATGTTCCCTATTAAACCCAATGAAAATAAAAAGAAAGAAAACATTTAAAACATAAAATAATGAGTTAACTACACTTAACATTTTAATCAAATGACTAATGTAAAGTTCTGAAGGCTGCAGATATACATTGTTCTGGTCTAAATTTCCTTGGAGATGATTGGCTTGGTCCCTGTTGGCAATAATTAACCCAGGCCATAATCCTCAGTAATCATATGCATAATGTGGAATTATAATTGGCATGTGAGTTCATGATACTACTAGCCCTGGAGATCCCAATATTGTGATCAATCTATTTTAATACTTTGTAAGCATCAATGGAATTGATCTCCATTTCTTATCATACTTTAACATTCTATTTACAGCTTTCTGGATGCATTTGTGAACTGTTTTCTTCACCTCAGCCATTGTCAAAGTCTATTTCATGCACAGATATGTATGTTGATTAAATATTAATTTTGTTCAAAGTTCAGATGACTTTTTGGTGAAAATGGTATGCTGCAATTAAATAAATGATATTTTTGAATTATAAACATGTTTAATACATTTTTTAGGTTAATGGCTAAAGTAATTTATTATCAGAGAAGTGAATCAAATTTGTTTTGATATGCAATGAGACAAAACTGATTTATTTATCAAGTAATAGGACTATTTGCAAAATAAGAATTCTTTGAACAATCTTTGTGTTTTGTTGATTATTTTTTAAATATATCTGCAGGGAAAGCTTCATAATCCTCAGCTGATGGGCATAATCCCAAGGATAGCTCATGACATCTTTGATCACATCTATTCTATGGATGAGAATCTAGAATTCCACATTAAGGTAAATGTACAGCAACTGTCTTGTGAAGTCTTTCTTCAGTAATTATGCCTCAGAGTCATGACAATCTGTAAACCAGTTGCTTTTTTTTTTGGTCTTTTGTCATGCTTGTATTTGAATTTGTACCTCTATTAGCATTAATTGTGTACAAAAATAACAACTTGGTGAAACCTTTTAGCAATTTGAACAATATTGGTTCTTCTGTAATAGCTGAAGATGGTTCAGATCTTTAGAGATTTTCTTTTCATTTGGTGATAGTGTTGATTTGTTCTTCTTCCTTCGATGTATCCTTGCAAGTTCCACCTTCAATGTAATTAATTTTCTGAGAAACATTTGAGTGCACCAATACATTATCCAGACAGTTGAATGAAATGAAATGGAAAAACGTGTAAAATAATGTTTACTTTTTTGTCCATTCCTGTGTCAGTCTTTCCAGTTTCTGTTGGGTACAAAAATAACAACATATTCTGATATTCTGTGACTCTTTGGCTCATATTACTGGGCAGGTCTCATAAATGGCCACTGAACGTAGCCAATGACATAGTGGTGCAGAAAAGAACAGACACTACACTCATAACTGCTTTGAAGCTTAAAATGGATGTAAATGAAGAAAGAAGATAATTAAATTCACTAAATAAAATTACTGAAGTTAATATTATCAGGATCATTGAGCAGCATGTACAAAATATCGTAGTATTTGAAGAGACTTCTAGATAGACAGGAATATAGGGATGGGTATAGATAATAGAGATTTGGCATTGTGTATGGAGCAGACATGTTATGCTGAAGTGTTTGTTCTTGTGCTGTACTGATCTCTGCTCTGTATCATAATTTCCACTTTGCAATCAAAATGTAATTGCAACATGAAATTGCATTGGACAAACTGAAGAGATAAGATCATGGGCAGTAATTGGAAAAGTATAGTGGCCTGGTGAAAACAAGATATTAGCCACAGATTGGACTTGACATATTTCTATAATTGGATGTCAAATAACTGATCTTTATAATACTGGCAAAGCACTTACATTGTAATGTTGGCATGAAACTTGCCTTGTTTTGGATGAAATTAGAATTATTTGAGTTTGACCTTATTTACAATGTCTTGTGGTTTGTGGTAGGTTTCCTATTTTGAGATATATTTGGACAAAATTCGGGACTTGTTGGATGGTAAGAACTTTTTAAAATCATTTTGAAGAGAAGCTGATGCTTTTTAAAAAAAAAACCTAATAAATACATTGTAGTTATAGAATGGCTTATCACCTACCGGAAACAATCTTGCTTACAACAGATCTACATGGTGAAGATTTTGGACTTGAGTAGGCAAGTGAGCCATCCATTCTTAAATGCTAACACCAGTGAGATAAATGAGGGAGGTAAATAATATTGGTGGAGGGAAGAATATTGCCTGGATAAAATAGCAAAATTACCAAAGTAAAGTTGGCAAACATTTATAAAGACCTAAGATTGAGTCAAGATAGTCATTAATAAATTTATAAATTTCAGCTACATCTTGGCTTTTTTTTAAAACCGAATTCCAATACTGTAGAAAATAAATTTGCTGAACATTACAATCATGAATTTTAGAAGACGTTAAATAATATGTGGCTAATAGAAAACTGTTGGAGGAACTCGGCAGATCAAGCGTCATCTATAGAGGCAGAAAAATTATCGACATTTCGAGTTAAGTGTATTCTTATTGAGTTTCTCCAGCAGTTTATTTTTGGCTCTATTACAACACCTGCAGCCTCATGTCTCTATTAACTATGCCATTGGTAATATGTGGTGAGAGACTTGACACGTGTTTAGATGGGATGAAAGGAAATGTAAATTATATAAAGAAAGATTAAGGGGTGAAGAGAGAAAATTCATTTTTATTAAAATCTGTTGCCAGAATGTGCTTGTGGTAATTATTCATCAGAGAATGGAGTGATTTTTAGGTGTTTATTACAGAAAGTGGCCAGATTTTGAAGAGGGGGAGGGTTAAGGTTAAGCAATATTTTCAATATCACTCATCTAATTAGACTGATATTTTTCTTTATTTTGCTTTCTAACTGATGTATTATACAAGAACATGCTCTTTATGTTCATTTCAAATGTTTTCATCCATCTTAAATATGTGTACTATGTAAAATTGTCCTATTACTTGCGAAAATAAGTCTTTATTTTATAAATTGCATGTATTCCAAATAGTACTCTAATAAATGATACAGAACATCTTTCCAAGAAACATTTCTATCCTATGCATAACTTTAACTGAATATCAGTGGACTGCCATCCACAATTATGAAGTGTTTTGAGAGGCTGGTGTTGAAGCACATCGGCTCCTTTCAGAGCAGTGACATGGATCAGTTCCAATTAGCCTATTTAGCCTACTGCGGCAACAGGCCTATGGCAGACTCCATCTCACTGGCTCTACACAAAACCCTGGAACACCTGCACAGCAAAGATGCATAACTTAAGCATGCTCTGTATTGACTAGAGTTTTGTGTTGAACACCATAATTCCCCTCAAAACTAATCTGTAAAATTCAGGACCTGGCGCTCAAATCCCACTGTACAATTGGATCTTCCATTTCCTCCCCTCCAGACTCCAATCAGTGTGGTTTGCTAAGAACATCTCCACAATCTCATCATTACCGGAGCACCACAGGGCTGTGTTCTAAGCCCCCTGCTCTACATTCTTAACACCTATGACTATGGCTCAGCACAAGCACATGATTTACAAATTTGCTGAGGATACCACTATAGTGGATTTTATAAAAAGAGGCGACGGGTCAACATACAGGAGGGAGATGGAAAATTAGCTAAATTATGTACTATCAACAGCTAACTTAATGTCACCAAAACCAAAGAGCTGATTGTTGATTTTAGGAAGGGAAAACCCAAGGTGTATGATCCAGTGATCATTGGGGGATTGAAGGTGGAGAAGGTGAACAAATTTAAATTCCTGGAAGTTGCTTTCTCAGAGGACCTTTCCTGGGCCCGACATACTAATGTCATCGTGAAGAAAGTACTTCAGCACCTCTACTTCCTCAGGAGTTTGCGGAGGTTTAGTATGATGTTTGAAACCTTTGCAAATGTCTACAAATGTGTAGTGGAAAGTGTGCTGACTGGCTGCATCGTGGCCTGTTATTGGGGCACCGATACCCCGGAGCAGAAAGCCCTGTAAAGGATAGCCCAGGACATCACAGGCAAATTCTCCCCACCATCATGAAAAATATCCTTGGAATGCTCCCATTGGAGGGCATCAGCAAACATCAAGGATCCACACCACTCAGGATATGCTCTGTTCTCGCTGCTGCCATAGGTGCCACTCAACTCGTACTATCATCAGACTCTTAAACAACAGTCTCAATCAGACTCATTTAAAGACTATTACATTGCATGTAATTTATCACCAAATACATTTCTTTCTTTGTTTACATTTCTCTTTTTATACAAATCTTATTTTCTTTAGTACAGTTTACAGTGACTGATAAGTAGAAATTCTGCCTGGCCTGCAGGAAAAATAATTCAGGGTTGTATGTGATATCATGTATATGACAATAAATTTGAACTTTGAAATTGTACTTTAAATTCTGACCTCAATCTATTTGTTTCAATCCACATTGCAGTTTCAAAAACAAACCTTTCAGTACATGAGGATAAGAACAGAGTACCTTTTGTTAAGGTAAGATTGTTGCAACACTAAAGATTGTAGAATATTTAGAAATCAAAGAATATGTTAGTCGATTCATTTAGTCCATTGTTGCTATTAATTTGTCATCCAACCTATATTCAATCTGTCAAAATTCGTAAGGGATTGCAGCTTTAATTTTGTTCAATGATTGAATTAAGAGTGATATATAAATATTTTTGCATATCAGATTTGTATGAGTACACATTGGAATTTAAGGGAACTTTAAATTTGCTACTTTGGAAAAGAACCTCATTTTTCCAACTCACTTTGCAAGTAAATCAGTAGATGAAGGGTGATCCAGAAATGTCTGTCCTGGTAAACATGCTAAAATTAGATCATAAGATATAGGAGGAGAAGTAGGTCATTCTGTCACAACCTCACTCCTCGTAACCTTTGATACCCAGACTATTCGGATACCTACCAATCCCTGCCTTAAATATACTTAATGACTTGGCTGACACAGCTGGCTGTGATAGAAAATTCCAGAGGTTCACCACTCACTGGCAAAAAAAAATTCCTCCACATATGTTTTAAATGGGTGCCCTTCAATCCTGAAGTTTTGCCCTCTTGTCCTTGACTCCTCCATCATGGGGAAGTAACTTTGCCACATGTACTCTGTTCAGGCCATTCAACATTCGAAAATCTTCTATGAGGTCCCCCCTCATTCTTCTGAACTCCAAGGAGTACAGTCCAAAAGCCATCAAATGTTCCTCTATGCTAATCCTTACACTCCAAGAAACACTCTTCTAAATGTTCTCTGAACCCTCTCCAATACCAGCACGTGTTTCTTTAAATAACGAGCCCAAAGCTATGCACGGTTCTCTGAGAGGTCTCACCAGTGCCTTATAAAGCCTCAGTATCACATCCCTACTCTTGCATCCTATTCCTCTAGATACAAATGCCAACACTGCATCCCCTTCTTCACCACCACCGACTTAACCTGGAGGTTAGGATATACTGCACGAGGACTCCCAAGTCCCTTTGCACCTCTGAATTTTGAATTTTCTCCTTATCCAAATGTAGTCTGCCCTTTTATTCCTTCTACCAAAGTGCATGTCCAGTCTCCAACATTGTATTTCATTTGGCACTGCTTTGCCCATTCTCCTAATCTTAAGTTTCTCTGCAGCCTCTCAGTTTCCTCCTCACCATCTCCCCCCCCCCCACCAACCTACCTGCACACTTCGACACAAGTCATTTACTCTGCCATCCAAATCATTAGCACAAAAAGTGGTCCCAACACTGACCCCTGTGGAACCCCACTGGTAACCAGAACAGGATCCTTTTATTCCCATCCTCTGTTTCCTGCCCATCAGCCAATGCTCTACCCATGCTGGTATCTTTCCTAAAATTCCATGGGCTCTTGTTTTGTGAAGCAGCCTCGTGTGCAGCACTTTGTCAAAAGCCTTTTGAAATCCACTGCCTGCTTGTGGTTTTTTAAAAAAAAATTGCACAAGGTTTGTCAGGCAAGATTTTTCCCCTAAGGAAATCATGCAGACTTTGGCCTCTCTTGTCAGGCACCTCTTGGTACTATATAAACTCATCCTTCACAATAGATTCCAACAACAGATGCTAGGCAGTCTATAATTTCCTCTTTTTTGGTTTTTAGGCATACAGCACAGTAATAGGCCATTTTGGCCCACGAGTCCATGCTTCTAATTTACACCCAATTAACCTACACCCCTGGTATATTTCAAATGGTGGGGGAAAACCTACGCAGACAAGGGAAGAATGTGCAAACTCCTCATAGACAGTGCGGGATTCGAACCCAAGTCCCGATCGCTGTCATTGCACTAACTGCTACACCAACTGTACCACCCACTACATGTCTTCTGACTTTCTGCTGACTCCCTTTTTAAATAGTGGATTGACCTTTGCAATTTTGCTGTCCTCTGGAACCATGCCAGAATCCACTGATTCTTGGAAAATTACTACCAGTGCCTCCACAATTTCTATTGCTGCTACTTTTGTAACTGGAGGATGTATTTCATCTGGTCTGAGAGACTTATCTACCCTTAGATCTTTCGGCTTCCCAAGCACCTTCTCTCTGGTGACTGCACTCGCCTCTCTTCCCTGACACCCTTGAAAGTCCTGTATACAATTGATGTCTTTTCTAGTGAAGACTGATGCAAAATACTCATTCAGTTCCTTTGCCATCTTCTTGTCTCTAATTATATTTATCTGGCGTCATTTTCTATTGGTCCTATATTTACTTGCTTCTTTTTACTCTTAATATACTTTAAAAAAAAACTTTTAGTATCCTTTTTGCTATTATTTGCTAGCCTCCTTTCAAAGTTAATCTTTTCCTTCCTAATGACCTTAGTTCCCTTTGACATGCTTTGAAAGGTTTCCCTGTCCTCTATAGAACTGTACAGCTACAGCACAGAAAACAGGCCATTCAGCCTTTCTAGTCTATGCCTGCCATCATTTCAAGAGTCCCACTGACCTGCTCCCATTCCATAACCGTCCAGGCCTCCCCCTTCTTCCCACTAATTTTTGCTTCCATTAATGCCCTTCATTTTGCCTTGACTTGAGCGTTGATTTCTCTTGTTAGTTACAGTTATTTCATTTTCACATTCAGTTAACTAACTAATTTTCCAGGCCTCAGGACACCCGAAACTCAAGGCAGATGAGGGCTGGTGATTTGAACAGATTGGTGTTTTTTTCATTTCCTAACATTCCAACCCTCTTTCATGGTGGAAGATCACCTGCCTTCCATCCCGCATCTTTTATGAGCATAACCTTTCCAATATAAAGGCCACACTCCACAATTAGATTTAATCTTTACCTTCCAACTCTTCTCCACTCTCAGACTGCCCAATTTGAGACTGATATCTCAAACTTGCTGCAGTCAGGAGACAAAATATTGTTTCAGGATTTGCTGTAAATAATACCTGCTTCCCTCCTTAACCAGTGCTTCTGTATTGGTATCATGGCTGGTGACTTGTTTATGCAAGCTATATTGCCTGGAATTAAGTTATTATTGGCCCACTGAAGATAACAATGTTCTTAAACTTTATGAGACTGTAGCACATTAAGCTAAACTGCAAGTTAAACTGTTATCAGTTCAAGCATTCTAAGAACATACACAATGCAACCTTAACCAATAGTGTTGCAAAGTCATCATCACTGAGAAAAGATGGAAGTATTTAAAATTAGGGCATGAGGTTTCAAACTTTTTCTGTTTCCAAGTGACATTCCATTTGTAATTTCATTCATCTGCAGGTCTAGAAATGGTATGACATGTATTTTCAGGGTAACATTTCATGTAAATATTATGGACCTGTGTTTCTCTGTTAATAATTTGACATGAAATTGTTGCAAATTCCATTCACTACTAAAGCAAAAATAGTGGTAGCTGATAATAAGGAGCCTTCGAATGATATTTAAAAGAGCAAAATTGAAGATTTTATCATCATTCTTGTATTGAATTAATTCTGTGTCCAGAGTGCTTATCCAGATTTGCTAAGTGAATGTAGATTTTAACAATATGTTTTATGTCATTGTCCCATATTATTCAGTTGCATAGTATAGGTTATTTAAAAGCTGCTTTTTGTAGTCTCAAATTCAAACTGTAGAAACAGAGCCTAAGGCTAGTGATTGCTTAATCTGTTATTGCTTAATCTGTGGCAACGAAGGAAAATAATTAATGGGGTTTGGATATTATGGAATGGGATTATACTGATTATAAGATGCTCTTGCTCATTTACTCAGTGGCAAACTGCTGCTTGGATTTGGTGATTTTATCACCAAACAGAATGAGTTCATCTTTGCATGATAAATCTTTCATACGAGAGACATACCAAACCAAGCATTGAAAATTAGAGGATTAATACACAGTTTCTCTTTGGCCATTTGGCTCATAGTACCTGCACTAACTCTTTGAAAGAGCTCTTTACTTCACATTCTTTTCTCAAGGCCCCATAAAATTCTTCTTTTCATGCTGTTTTTTTGTAAAATATTAGTCAAGTTGCTTTTTCCACTTTCTCAGGCAACATGTTGCAGATAAAGAAACATGTTGAATAAAATGATCTCTCCATTATTTTGCTCATTAAGATGCTGAGCAAGGTACTCAGGGAAGGAAGGTGACGAGTGAACTGGTTTGGCTAGAAAATTAACCATCTGTCAGCAAATAGTCAAATCATCGGCATGTGACCAATGAGGTCTGGTTGGATTTGTGTCCATATCCCTACATTTATAAATAATTTACACGTAGGAATAGAATTCCACATATTCAGTTTTGTCAATGATATAAAGATAGAAGATATAAATTGCTAAAATAGATTAAATAACAGTCAAAACGCTGACAGATGGGTTACAAAATTCGGGTTGTACGTGGTGGGAAGGTTCTCAGGTGCATCTATTTCAATCTAAGGATTATTGTAAGAAAACCAGATGTGCTTAGAGTGTGGATTGGCACTTGGAATTATGACATTGTGGCCATTAGTGAAACTTGGTTTTAAGAGTGGCAGCTCAATGGTCTGGGCTTCAGTTGGTTGAGATGCAATAGAACTGGGGTGGGTGGGGGGGGGGGGGGCTGGGGGGAATAAAAGGGGGAGGAGTGGTATTGCTTGTCTGGGAAAATATCACAGCTGTGCTCAGGCAGGACAGACCAGAAGGCTTGTCTACTGAGGCTATATGGGTGGAGCTGAGGAACGGGAAAGGTATGACCACACTAATTTGTTTGTATTATAGACTGCCCAATAGCCAATGAGAACTGGAGGAGCAAATCTGTAGAGATAGCAGACAGCTTCAGGAACATAAAGTTGTGATAGTAGAGGATTTTAATTTTCTACAAATTGACTGGGGCTCCCATACTGTAAAAGGACTGGATGGCTTGGAGTTTGTCAAATGTGTTCAGGAAAGTTTTTCAGCAATATTGTTGGGAAATGAACCTACATGCAAAGGTAGAGGAATTCTCTTCTGCAACTGACAGTTGATAGTGGGTACTTTTTAACTTCAGATTTGAGATTGATAGATTTATTTTTTGTTTAGCACAACAGTTAAAAGATTTGGTGAAAATGTGAACTAGTCAGTTTGGATCAATGGTCTGCCATAACTTCTGGTTGACTCAGAGCTGAGCAACCTCTTCCCCTTCCTTGTGTGACGATTATTGTGGAAATATTTGAGAAAGAATTGGTGAGTTTTTTTGGAAGTTCATAAAAGGAAGGATTTAGTTTTGCTAATGCTGTAATCTGGAGCAAAATCAAACTGCTGAAGGAATGCGATGTGTCAGGCAGCATCTGTGGAGGCAGAGGGACAGTTAACATTTCAGGGTGAGACCCTGCACAGTTGCTGCCTGACCAGCTGAGTTCTCTCATTGCTTTGTTTTTATTTGTTGTAGAACCATAAAAACATACAGCACAGAAATGTGTCAAATATTTTTCTGCCTAGTCTCATCGACTTGCATTTGGATGAGATCTTAATTAAAAAAAATATTTAAATTCAACTGCATTCATTACTTCTCCTGCCAGCTTGTTCCATTCTCTCACCAACTTCACTCAGATGTTTCCCTTAACAACTTCATCTTTCTCACATATGTCCTTAGTGGTAAAAACCTTCCATTTATCATATTGATACCCATTATATCAAATTTCCCCTGATGCTCCCAGTAATAGTCCTATTCAACCTTTCCCTATAACTTAGCTCCTCAAGTCCCAGCAACATTCTTATAAAATTCTCTGCACTCTTTCAATCTTATTGATATCTTTCCTGTATGTAGGTGACCAAAACTGCACATAGTACTCCATTTGGCCTCACCGTTGTCTTGTTCATCTTCCATTGCATCCCATCCTCTGTACTCACTACTTTGATTTATGAAAGCCAATGTGCCAAAAGCTCTCTTTTTGACCCCTATCTACCTGCAACAGAAATTTCAAAGAGTTGTGTATCTGAATTCCCAGATTCCTTTGTTCTGCCGCACTCCAGTGTTCTACTGTTATCAATCAATGTTCTACCTTGGTTTGCATTCCCAAATTCCAACACCTTACACACTTGTCTGCACTAAATTCCATCTACTTTTTTTTGTAGCTAATTTTTCCAGCTATTCCAGATCCTACTGCATGCATTGAAAGGCTTCCTTGATGTCTACCACACCTCTAATCTTAGTGTCATCTGCAAACCAGCTGATCCAATTTACCTCATTATCGTCCAGGTCATTGATATAGATAAGAAGTAACAATAGACACAGAACTGATTTCTGAGGCACACCACTAATCACAGCCCTCCATTAGGAAATCAATCCTCTGCTACCACTCTAAGGATTTTCCTGTATAGCCAATGTCTAATCCATAATGACCTCACCCTGGATGCAGCTATGTGGGACCTTTTGAAGTCCAAGTAAAGAATGTGCACTGTCTCTCCTTCAACTTTCCTCGTAATCGCTTCAAAATTCTATAAGATTGGTTACATGTGACCTACCACGCTCAAAGCCATGATGACTATCCCTAATCAGTCCCTGTCCATCCAAGTACTTGTATATTCAGACTATTTTTGAAACTCTGAACATTTTCCAATAACTTTTTTTGTTGGTTAACTTTCTAAAAGGGCTGTACAGAAAGGTTTGTTTCTAGTCCTGAAGAGGTGATGGATGTTATTGATGAAGGAAAGGCAAATCGTCACGTAGCAGTTACGAGTAAGTATTTCATTATTTTGGTAACATCTCGGCTGGTTTGGGGGCTTTGTATGATCTGTTCTAGTTGCAGAATTAAATTGTAAAATCAGAGTTTTAAAACTTTCCTATTCACTACACAAAAATTGATCATTGCCTCTTTTAGGCTACTCCATAGAAATTTATTTGCTTCAGCATGAGTAGTTGCGCTTCTGGGAAGATGAAGACCTAGTTTTAATTCTTTTAATATCATCATACAGCATGGTAGAAGACCCTTTCAGCCCATGAAAGCCATGCTACCCAATTAACCTTCCAATCCTACAAGTTTTAGAGGGTGTAAGTAAACAAGCACCTTGAGAAAACCCATGCAGGTCACAGGGAGAACATACAAACTCCTTACAGACTGCTGAATTTGAACCTTGTGTTGAGTTGTTTACTGTGACATTTTGTTTTCTTTACAGGTCAGTTTTTCTGTGAGGAGTAGAAGTTTTAAGTTATTTAACTGTATTTTAGATTTTGTGAATTGCTGCTTTAAATTTCCCTGAATGGTTTTACTTTTTCTCACTTGTAAAACAAAATGTTGGTCTGTAAAAGGTATAATATAAATTCTGACCATTTCTTAAAGGTGGATAGATCAAAAAGATTTTTGGTAATCTAAGTAAAAAATTATCTTTGGTCCAAAATGTAGGAACCAGTACAGTGGAAAGGCACAGTTAAATTGTAATTTAATTCATGCTCATCGAGTTAAGTGGTATTCCCCCCCACCCCCCCCACCCCAACCAGACACATCTTTTTCCCTTCCCCTCTCCACTTTCTGTAGCAATCTCTCTCTCAATGTCTCTCTCTCTCTCTGTCTCTCTGTAATTTACTCGTCCACTTATCTGTTCCCACTAATCCCCCCACTCAGTGCCTGCCCCTGTGACCACAAGATGTGCTCGCACCTTCTCCCTTACCACTATTCAGGGCCCCAAACAGTCTTTCCAAGTTAAACCGCAGTTTATCTGTGAACCTGCAGGTGTCATTTACTGCACCCATTGCTCCTGATGTGGCCTCCTCAACATCGGGAGACTGGATGAAATTGGGGGTTCGGTTCATTGAGCACCTTCACTCTGTCCCCTGCACAGCAAGCATCTCCATCTGCTTCATTTCTACACCCCATTGGCACATTGACAAGTCTGTCCATGGTTTTACAGGTTGAGGGCACTCGTAAATTGAAGGAATAACAACTTGTATTCTAACTATTCGGCAGTTTCTAACCAGATGTCATCAAAGTTGACTTCTCCAATTTCTGTTAACATCCTTCCACTTTCCCTCATCAGTCTGTCTCCCTCCAGCTCCCTCCCTTCCTTCTCCTATGAAAGATATCTTTCTCAACCCTCTGCCCCCTCGCCATCGTTTCTCAACTACTTTCTTTTTATAATTTATAAAATAAATTATGTTGAAGATTTTTGTTCAAAGGTGTAACTGCTTAGAATTGCGTTGTTCTCCTTTTGATTCTGGTAAAGTAAACTGGTTTGGAAAGCAAGCATGTTCAGGCTGAGATCTATAAAACAAAAGACATTGAAGCATGCTGAATGCATATTTTATCTTTGATTCAGCAATTTCTCTTGCATTTGTGGCAGAGAAAGCCTGGATGTCTGTTCAGTACTGTCCACAATTGGCCTAGATCCCCCTGTGGCACTGCTGTGAAGTCGGCCTAACCATCACCTCAGTGCTACCCAATGCTGGCCTGGGTGCTCTCTTGTTGCTGCCCCAGGTGTGAGCCTGAGCACTTGGTGGTGATCAGAGTGTTTTATGGGCAATGCCTAGGTGAAGGTTAGGGTGCGCCCTGGGCACTCCCTTAATTTTTGTCTCAGTGCTCTGTTGGAAGTGCTTGTTACTGGCAAGCATTGGTTTGTGAAGTGTTGGATAACTAAGTTTTTATTGAATTCCCATTCTTTCCCCTATCTCCCCCACACTTCCTGCTAGATAGCTGCTTAAATTTCTCCTCTTCCAGTATTAAATATATAAACAATAATTGATTGATATTTTACTTATTCAGACATGAATGAACACAGCTCTCGAAGCCACAGCATTTTTCTCATCAACATTAAGCAGGAGAACGTTGAAACTGAAAAGAAACTCTCTGGAAAGCTGTACCTTGTGGATTTAGCTGGTAGTGAGAAGGTGAGATTTTTTTTTTGCACAAAATTCCATTGTTCCATCATTTGGAAGGTTGTATTCTCCAGCTCTTAAGCAATCTTTCACAAGGCTTTTTCAGGTGCATTCTCCGCTAAGAATGTGCCTAAAGAAGCAGAAGCAACCCTTTAAATGACAGTTCAGGTGGCAGCGTTGAAAGCGCAGCACTGGCCACTTGCACCGGGATGCACATTTGAGCGCATTCTAGCTCCTGTCCCTTGGGCTGTCAATTCAGGATGGCTGGCTGTCAGCTGGGACAGGCAGCACGGGCTATCAGCGCAGGGATGTCCCCACACTGATCCCGCTGCCCCGCTTTCTCCCCACTCATGGGGTTGGAGCAGCCGGCGGGGGAGGAGGCTGGAGTGGCCAGAAGGAGAGGAAGCTGGAGCGCCCAGCAGGGGAGGAGGCTGGAGCACCGGCAGAGAAGAAGGAGGCTGGAGCGGCTGGCGGGGGAGAAGGAGTACCGGCATTGTTTTGGCCAGCTCCCTTCTCCCCCACCGGCTGCTCCAGCCCCCTTCTCCCCATTCCCGAAATCAGTCCCAACAGTGTGGGGACTGATTTCATGAGTGGGGAGAGAGTGAGGCAGCGGGATCAGTATGGGGACATTCCCGCGCTGACAGCCCGCCCCAGCTGCCCGACAGTGTGGGGACTGGGAGAGGAGCTGTCAGGCACTGGCCAGCTGACTGTCATCCGAATACAGCCACTTTTAGCATTCAGATGGCTGGGGAGGCCACTGTGCCGCAAGGATTATCCCTCTCGGAGAAGGGTTACCCAACTCGCCTTGCAAGCGCCTCCTACATATTCACGTGGCCTTTGCACAGCCGTATTTTGCCAAAATATGCGGCTTTAGAAGCGGGTCAATTGGCCACCTGAAAGTGCCTAACATTGTAGTGGAAAAGAAAACAAATTTCAAATTGGTCTATCAGCCTACACTCTTTCATAAGGGAACAAATGAGTAGTGAATAAAATTATCTCTATCTGCATGTGTCATGGTATTTCCAAACAGAATAATATAAAATGCATTTAACTGTACATCTTAAATAATCAAAACTTTTACATGTTGAAATTTTTAAACTTGCATGCTGATTCTAGATAATTAATGTTTCTGGATAATTAATGATAAAAGCTTGATGATAGATGGCATTAAGTATTGGAGCTGACTTGGCCTTCACTAATGTTGACAATTTGTACTTTTATAAATGTACAACTATGTTGTAACTTTTTAAATAATGATGACTCTTTTCATCATGCTTTATGTCCAAGACTCATCAAAATAAAAAGAAAATGTTGGGTTTTAATAGCAGAGAAGGTGGGAAAGGGAAGTGGAGAGCAATGAGAATATTGCAAATGGCAGTTCGAGGAAGTTTATTCCTCTGTAAGCTATGTGTTGCTAATAGATAATGGCCAGCAGGCCGGACGTTTTAGGACATTCCTCAAAATCATGTATTTGGCTCTGGCCAAATGACACCTTACCTAAAGTCAGCATTGGCTTTTAGTTTGGGCTCTGAAGCTCAAATTGTTCTTCAAGAGGAATGGGGAAAAAAAATCAAAAATCTTCAATCCTTTATTACAGATGGTAACTTTTGCTGAAAAAGAAGCATTGATTGAGATTTGGATCAGTTTGAATCTCTCTGTGACTAATACATTAATTAGTTAGGGCTCCGTTTGTTAATTTGTTATTCAAACTACAGTTTTCATAATAATCTCAATTGCCTTAATTTCAATTGTACATTTATGAAAAAGATAAAATGTACTGAATCAACAGAAAGTTAATAAATAGATTTTCTGGTCTGTTTTTATGCCACTCGATCCAATCATTTTGATATACACGTTCAAGCAAGATGTGCACTTCTTTTTGAATATCATTCTGATAAACTGTATCTGTTCATTGTAGGTCAGCAAAACGGGAGCTGAAGGAGCTGTACTTGATGAAGCTAAAAATATAAATAAGTCTCTTTCAGCTCTGGGGAATGTGATCTCTGCTCTTGCGGAAGGAACTGTAAGTGTTTAATAATTTATAATTTGCAGAAAATATGATTTTTATCACAAGCTGGTGTTTATTAAATTGTGTAATATTTGATTGGTACCATCTAATTTTTAAATTTTTAAAAAATTTTTCACTCTATGAACCATATTGACCAAAATACACACAAACATTTCCCTCTTGAATATATAGTGTCATTTTCTCCCCTTTCCCCCCTCCCTCCTTCCCACCCCCCTCCCCACCCACTAAACGTTTAACATATACAATACATTAAACCCATTAAACAATGTCATCACACAATGAAAATAAGCAATTGGTACCATCTAATTGATGCATTAATGACAACATAATTCCATATGCAGTCTAGGAAAAAATACTCTTTAACCATATGCATCTGAAGGGCTAAGTGTATGTTTTGTTGCTTAACTATCAATGATTCTGTAAATTGTGACTGCTAAATGGAATAATAAATTCAAACATTAAAACTGGCTTGATTATAGTGTTATATAACCATGTATGGTGGACAATATAAAGTTCAAATTTCTGTCATGAACATTGCAAAATGTGAATGTTTAGTGATAAAGCTGTGATACATTATGAAATTCTGCCTTGCATGCATTTCTTCCTGTATATTCGTCGAAGTGTGGTATTGGTTGGCAATGTAATGAATTGACACCAACCAATTTTCCCCTGCAACCGCTGCAACCGTGTCTGCCTGTCCCGCATCGGACTTGTCAGCCACAAACGAGCCTGCAGCTGACGTGGACATTTACCCCCTCCATAAATCTTCGTCCGCGAAGCCAAGCCAAAGAAAAAAAAGATGTTGGATACTTTGAAACAATTATTATAACCGTATTATGAGGTAGAGTAGATTTTTAAATGATTGCTGTGAATTGCTAAGAAATGGGTATTGGGACCCTCACACAGAGAGGTCAGCTGCAACTAACAACAAATTCAAGACAACTATCCATTATCACCTCTTCCATAAAGCCATCTCCTGGTCCTCCATGCACAATAGCGCTATTACACCTGGCATTATACATAACGAGGTTTTTCAGTTGGTTGCTTTTCCAGATTCTTTTGTGTAGTCTTCCAAAGGCGCTATTTGCCTTGGCGAGTCTGTTGTCTATCTCATTGTCGATCCTTGCATCTGATGAAATGGTGCAGCCGAGATAGGTAAACTGGTTGACCGTTTTGAGTTTTGTGTGCCCGATGGAGATGTGGGGGGGCTGGTAGTCATGGTGGGGAGCTGGCTGATGGAGGACCTCAGTTTTCTTCAGGCTGACTTCCAGGCCAAACATTTTGGCAGTTTCCGCAAAGCAGGACGTCAAGCGCTGAAGAGCTGGCTCTGAAACAAAGATAAGCGTATACAGAGCCGTTGTCATACCCACACTCCTGTTCGGCTCCGAATCATGGGTCCTCTACCGGCACCACCTACGGCTCCTAGAACGCTTCCACCAGCGTTGTCTCCGCTCCATCCTCAACATCCATTGGAGCGCTTTCATCCCTAACGTCGAAGTACTCGAGATGGCAGAGGTCGACAGCATCGAGTCCACGCTGCTGAAGATCCAGCTGCGCTGGATGGGTCACGTCTCCAGAATGGAGGACCATCGCCTTCCCAAGATCGTGTTATATGGCGAGCTCTCCACTGGCCACCGTGACAGAGGTGCACCAAAGAAAAGGTACAAGGACTGCCTAAAGAAATCTCTTGGTGCCTGCCACATTGACCACCGCCAGTGGGCTGATAACGCCTCAAACCGTGCATCTTGGCGCCTCACAGTTTGGCGGGCAGCAACTTCCTTTGAAGAAGACCGCAGAGCCCACCTCACTGACAAAAGGCAAAGGAGGAAAAACCCAACACCCAACCCCAACCAACCAATTTTCCCCTGCAACCGCTGCAACCGTGTCTGCCTGTCCCGCATCGGACTTGTCAGCCACAAACGAGCCTGCAGCTGACGTGGACTTTTTACCCCCTCCATAAATCTTTGTCCGCGAAGCCAAGCCAAAGAGAAAGATACACAACGAGCTGTCAGACTAGCCCATTCATAAACTGGTTCCCGCCCAAAAACAGCTGCTGGCACTACAATTGTTAAGCAGAATGTGGAAACATCAAAAGCCTGCAGAATGACCAATGGCACCAATGGCTTTGTTTCAGTGTCTAGAATTCAGCTAACCCTGTTAAAAATAATGAATATGTAGATTGCTGGGGAAGCAACCATTTACATGTGCCAAGAACCAGGCTAACATTGTCTTAAAGGACCCTTTTGAATTACTGGTATCATGAATCCATATCTTTTAATTATGTCCTTTGAAGAAGACCGCAGAGCCCACCTCACTGACAAAAGACAAAAGAGGAAAAACCCAACACCCAACCCCAACCAACCAATTTTCCCTTGTAACTGCTGCAACCATGTCTGCCTGTCCCGCATCGGACTTGTCAGCCACAAACGAGCCTGCACCTGACGTGGACATTACCCCTCCATAAATCTTCGTCCGCGAAGCCAAGCCAAAGAAAGAAAGAAAGAAAAGAATATATAGAAAGCCAATCAATGATAACCATTTTCCTGCCTTTAGAAATGACTGTAACACCTTAGCTTGAAACAATCTCCTCAAAGGAATGGTTACTTCAATCAATAATATGCAGCAAAAATGCCTTATTGTATCCTGTAACCTTGTACTTTGAATGAGGTTCAACAGTATTAGGGAGGTGACCTTGACTACCCAACCCTAACTACTGCTCATTCCCACTAGTGTGACTCTAATAAATTCTCTCTGTGTTGTACTCTGTAGTTTGGTTCTACTTCTTGTACCTTGACAGGGTTAAACTATTACAGAGGCAGTATCCTCAATAGCTTTGGTGCAGTAACTCCCTTTGAATTATTTCTACAATTTGAAGGCAAATCCAAGTTAGTGTGATCTCTAACAAGTTGCCGTAACCTGGACTCAGTATGCCATGATTCTCAAAAATGAAGCATTTGATACTCTGATCTGAAGTTTTAAGTGTTTCACAGTTTTATGTATGAGCCAAAAGACGTTGGAATACCCTGAAGTCAAAATCTAATTGGCATAAGCTCATAATTCCAAGAATGGGAGCTACTTGTGAATTAGATGCAAGAGATGCAACTACAAATAATTGCTTCAATTATTACCGTGACAGATCATAAATTCATGAATGTCTATACTTATCTAATTTATTTTCCACATGGGTTCAAATTGCATTAAGACCAGCATGGCTGCCATAGACTTGGTAGTATTGTGTAAATGATGTTTAGTTTGGGAACCTGTCATCTTTGCTCAATAATTAGATTTTAGTTTTTCATGTAAAAGAATTAACTCTTGGTATCTGGCACCTCTGGGGATTGGTAGATGCCAGATAAGTGTATTTTCTGGTTGCTTGAGACTCTTGCAACCCTAACTAATTCACCTGTATAAAGAATAAACAGTTTAATAGACAGAATATTACTCTGTTCTTGTACTGAACACACTTTACTCGCATGAATATATAAACCTTAAAGCATTTTACTTTATTTTCATTCACATTTCTAACAAAAAAGTTTAATCGTTACTGCGTCTGCAGGTTCCTTCCCCTCCATGGACCAGCCCGAAAGGCGAACAATAACATTATACAGTAAAGCCCATTGTATTTGGAATTCAAACAACCAGCAGCCTCAAGAGACCAGCATTAAAATAGAGGAAAATAAATTTTAAAAATTAAATAAGAATGAAATAATAGGTAAATATATGCAAGTTTAAAATTGTAAAAGTAAATGTTCTTTGATGTAATACATAAACCTTTGAAGATGGGAGCAAATATTCTGCTGGTATTGTTCGTCCTTCTTGTGGCTCTGTGGAAGGGGAGGAGCCTGCAGATGCTGTCACAGTTAAATGTTTTCAAAGAATATTACTGAAAATAAAATAAAATGCTATAAGGTTTATATATTATCATATTGCACTGTTTATTACATGACATTAAAATAATTTTGAATCACTGCCATGTAGGTCTTGGAGGAGTTAATATTTTTTTAAAAAATAAAGCCCTTTGGAATGTTTTCCAACTGTTGTGGAAAAGAGAAGTTGACTCGAATAGGTCGGGAAAGTCCCAAGCTAGATTTAAGTGTTATTTTTGAAAGGCAAAATATTTGCAGATACTCACAAATCGGGTAGCATCTGTGGAGAATTACTGTGCAGATAGCTGTCCTAAATTTAAGTGATAGTGTTGTCTTTAGAATTGATCCTCATCATATGTTGTGTGAGGAAGCAGAAGTTTGTGTAAGTGAATTGTTTATTCAGTTTACTATCATCTTGCATAGTTTATCCAGACCATGGTGCACACACAAATGCATACAATAATAATCACATATCTATATAAAGAAATAATTTAATAAATAAATATAAATATTTTTGATTTGCTCGATTACAGGGTTGTTCATAGCTGCGGGAAGCAGCTATTTCCCACCTTGGCAGTCCTGATTTTGATGTTCTTATACCTCCTCCTGGATGGTAGTAGGTCAAATATATTGTGTGCTGGATGGAAAGGTTCACAATAATTCTTTGAGCCCAATTTAAGCAATGCTCCATGTAAATTTTGTCAACAAATGAATGGGAGATCCCAGTGATCCCTTTTGTGGGAAATTCAAAGAATTGTAGAAACCTTTCAACCCACCTTGTCCATATTGACTCTGATGCCAATCTACTCCATTTCTATTGGCCTGTATTTGGGTTGTATCCCTCTATGGCATTTCTATCCCAAGTACATGTTCAAACACCTTTTAATTATTTTAATTCTATCAAGCCCTATTTCCTTTGGCAGCTAGTCAGTAGTCTTTCTGTAAAACATGCCTCTTCTTTCACCTTAAAATGGTGAGAATGGTGGTGAGATGAAAATGAGATTGGCTTCATATTAATGTCTCCAGTGGTGAGTTGCCCATTGCAACTTATTGCAATGTTCACTTAATAAATCCACAGGAGAGCATCATAGAACAATACAGCACAGTACAGGCCCTTCGCCCTTGATTTTGTGCCGATCCATATATTCCTAATGCCATAATTGGAGCAAGGAAGAACATTTGAAATATTAAATGTTGGAAAATATTGACATTAAAAAACAAGGCCTGTAAATGCATGATCAGTTAAATCTGAAAGAGAAGGTTTGAAAGATTGAAGGTTAAATGGATTCATAGAATACATTTTTTCTCTTTGCTCTATTTCCTGGAGCTGTTGTTATCCAAGAGACATCTTTGCTATTGCACATGAGTCAAAGAGCTCATTTCACTTGCTTCCAGGTATCTGGATACACAGACTTGCAAATTTATTAATACCAATCGATTTTCCATCATACTTGATGGAAATGTGATACTCACAGCCCTGCTCCCCTCTCTTTCTCTCCTCCACCCCATAAGAAAAAAATTCCAGACCTAGGTTTTCAGCAGAAAGCTGAATGAAAACTAAAAGTGAAATATTTGAAACTTTAAAATTATAGATTTATACGAGATCCTGTGGCCAACTATCAATTAATTTACTGGCATTTTGATTTATAAAATGAATTGCATTTGGAGTTTCATTGACACACAAAAGAGGGAAAGTTTCCATGCTGTGAAGAAGTTATGAAAGAGTAGAGCTAACATAATAGCTCTTTTAAAATGTGATCGACTGAAAGGTCTTTTTCCATGCTGCCTTATTTCATAATTTCTATGAGTGTGCTTTATTTACAGAAAACGCATGTTCCATACCGTGACAGTAAAATGACCCGAATTCTTCAGGATTCCCTTGGTGGAAATTGCCGAACTACCATAATTATCTGTTGCTCACCCTCCAGTTTTAATGATGCTGAATCAAAAACAACCCTGATGTTTGGTCAGAGGTAAGAATCACATGTAAACTGACATGATGCTTGCAGTAACTTTACAGGAGATGGACAATTAATTAAACATAGCCGCACGAACATGTAACTGAGGTATACATTTATTAAAGCAATATCAACTTAATTAAAGGGTTTTATGAATTTTATAATCATTTTATTTAAAAATATTTAAAATTCTGGTCGCAATATTTGTGTGGGCTTTTGGACTAGGAGTAGATTCAATTAGCACTTTGTTTGGACTTGATGTCACATTTGTTAGAAAATTAATGAAGGTTTTGGATGTAAATATTGACTCTCCAGTGTTTTCAATCGATAGTGAAGGCTTCATCAGAAAATCTAATCGAATAATAGATCCACCACATAGGCATTTGATTGCATTGAAGACATTTAGTCTAATTTTATACAGGTCAGTGTATAATTATCAGAGCTTCAAAAATACAATGTCTAGATGAGGCTTTAAGAAAATGTTTTCAGGATTATTTCAGGACTTGTAATGCGTAAGAGTTCTGTGAAGCTGTGCGTATTTTGATTTTAAAAAGTAAATTAATGTATTATTCAAGTCGAGAGCAGTGAATCGGTTGTAGACAAATTAAGTTAGGCAAATTTAATGAATTTATTTTCTTTGGAGAAATGCCTAGAAATAATGGAAAGCTTGGTGATCATTAGTTTCTCCCTGCCCTTTAACTCCTCTTAGGAAAGAATTTCCAATGTCTTGTGAGTAAATGAGAATTTCCATACACCCCCTCACCTATTCGGTAACAATATTGGTCTATTGACATTGGTGCTGACTTTCCAGCTGTATTTCACAATTCATTTTGTAGGCTGGCCCAACGCATATTTCAGAGATTTTTTTTAAGAAGCACAATGTTCCTGGTGATTGTATCAGAGGATGTATAAAATGTGGTTTAACATCAATTTCCATTAAATTAAGATCAGAGTACATAGTTGTGTGTACAGATAAACTTGATGTGTACACAATGATTGAGGGGGGTTCTGGTAGTGTGGTAAGTGCTGAGATTTGGATGGCATGAGGGAGATCAGGGTATAAGAACAGTCTGTCATGCTTTGTTGAAAACTGAGTGAATGCACTTGATTAATTAATCAGAAAGTCTGTATCATTTCCAAATTAACTCGTATGTACAAAGTCACTTCCAGATTCTCCAGCAATGGTTAGGGTGCCTTAGATGTGTCAACAGTCATGAGCTTGGTTGAGGAGCTGTTCCTAGGTGATTTGTTTAGTGATACAGGGATTGTGGATGATTTTTTGCACCTACCCAAATCGCCTAGGTTAGCCCAGGTGGGGCTGCCAATCATGGACCAGTCTGTATATTATCAGGCAGCAAATATTCTTAAATTCTTGTGCATCATTGAGGATGTATTTCAGTTTGAGTCAAAATATTTCTTCAAGCTTTTAATTTCCTTTCAGTGAAGCAAAGTGGACAGGAAAGGTAAGAGCTACAATGGAATAAATTGTACTTCATAAATCTCTGCATCTAACAGAGCCAAGACTATCAAGAACACGGCATCTGTCAATCTGGAGTTGACAGCAGAGGAATGGAAGAAGAAATATGAGAAAGAAAAAGAGAAAAACAAGTCCCTGAAGAATGCTCTTCAGCATCTGGAGATGGAACTAAATAGATGGAGAAATGGTAATTTATCAAAGCTGCGTTTAATTTTGAGGCTATTGCATTCAGTCAGAATCTTCTCTCAGTGCTTGAATTTAACTAAAATCGTGTTCATTGGAAATTCCTAAATCCACAGTAAATCCCTACAGTTGATTAGCCAATGAAAATTCCTAAAAACTACTACTATAAGACCTGTTTTAAAGCGGTTCTACAGTTTAAGGTGCTGGCAGCTGAGGACTAGGCCACCAATCAAGAGTGAATTCTGGGGTGATCAAATGAGTTGTGAAGCTAGAGATAGGAGAAAGATAGGGAGAGATTTCAAAACAATGATTCAGATAGTTGGCTCATCCCTGTCCCTGGTAACTGAGTTCATGTTGGCAGGGACAGAGATGCCTTTGATTCTTCCAAGATTTTGTTGGAGGAAGCATCTGCTCGTCCATTACTGGCTGTTATACAGACAGCTTAATGATTGCTCAGTACTAGGGAGGATGAAAATGAAATTAAATTTCAATGTAGAAAACTCTTTTTTTTAATATCGCTCTGATGTTGCAGAAAAAATAAACTTTAAGTGGTAAAGGTTGTCAGATGTGCTATCTGGAGAAGCCATTGCTGGTGATTCCTTTTTTGTTGTTGTTGACCAAACAAAAGGATGGAACCAAGTAAGTACAGTGCTATCCAACCAGGTATTGGTGTTGGAAAAGGATGGTGTGGTCAAAATGGTCACTTAATGCCAAAAGATTGGCTGGACACAGATTTTGGAAAATTCTGCCTGGTTGGAAAAGATGAGGGAGGCCTCTGTCATAACCACATGATTTGGTCACATTTTTATTTGGCTGTCTACCTCCCGCCCCCCAGATTCCAAATGGAGGGCTGAGGCCCAAAACGTTAGTTGCCTTCTACTTCCTGTGGGTGCTGAGTCACCTGCTGAGTTTCTCCAGCACTTTTATCTATTGTACTAGACCCCAGGATCTGCAGATTTTCTAGTTTAACCACATAATTTGCCATATTTTGATGCTTTTTATTTTAACAAAGCCAATTTCATTGACATAGTAAAAAGGGAAAAATGCCATATTATAGTTGAGAAAGAATGTGCAGTATTAAATGGGATAAAAGTAGTAGATAATATATTAAGGGGTTAATTGTTTTTGAAAGAGGCAAAGAGGAACTCATCTGGCTCTTAAAAAGAGCAAGAGAAGAAAGTATGAAGGCTGTGGTTATTATTTTTCAATCCTTAGTTGTGGGAGTAATGGTAGGGGATTTTAGGACACCTATACTTGCTGTTGTTAAGAAATGGATTTATGACAAGGTCAACGTGGGTGATGGGCAAATTCTTTGAATCAATTCCACAAGATGCAAGAAAGCTTTGTTTAAAAAGGTTTTTTTTGAGGTATTAATAAGGAGGATCAATGGGGGTAGAGCATTTGATGTGGCCTGCTTGGATTTTAGTAAAACTTTTGACGGTCTTGCTGGTTAAATAAAGTTAAATGGGTTCCATGGAGAGGGGCAAAATTGTAAGCTAAAAATGTTCAATGGCAGGAAACAAAAGATAACAATTTGTAACTGAATAGCTGTGATCAGTTGGGTTACACTGGACACGATATACATTTGTGATTAAACTACATGGGGCTATGATAAAGAATTGTACAGATGATGCAAACGTTAGTCCAGAGGTAAGGAGGAGATTGTAGAGTGCTGGAAAATAGTTTGATCAGTTGAGCAGAATTTTAACTCTGCAAAGTGTAAGCTAATGAAGATGTGATAAACACGAGAGCATACAATAAATGGGAGAATATTGAATAGTGTGAGGAATAGACTGATAGGTGAGTTTGTCTACAGATTTATGTCACTACTGTGTATAAAAAGGCTGGTGGAATGTTCTTTATTATGTGGGATAGAGAATGTAAAAAGCAGAGAGATTTTTCTAACATTGCATACAAATATTAACTACAGTTTGAATGGCAAGTACATTTCTGGTCACCACATTAGTGAAAAGATGTGATTATGGAAGAGAAGCTGCAGCGATGTGAAGATTTTGCCACTTCTGCAAAATTTTAGCTGAGAAGGGAACAGAAGACACTGTTGTTGACCTTTATTAAGGTTTTTAAAATCATAGACAAGGAAGATGGTCGCCCTTTTCCTGAAAGGAGGAGAATCTAAAACTAGAGAGCAGAGGTTTAAGGTGAGAGGGGAAAGTTTTCTTTCTTTTTAAAATATTTTTATTGAATTTAATAGAGAACGTATACATATAATCATCTTTTTCTTTGGCTTGGCTTCGCGGACGAAGATTTATGGAGGGGATAAATGTCCACGTCAGCTGCAGGCTCGTTGGTGGCTGACAAGTCCGATGCGGGACAGGCAGACACGGTTGCAGGGGAAAATTGGTGGGTTGGGGTTGGGTGTTGGGTTTTTCCTCCTTTGCCTTTTGTCACTGAGGTGGGCTCTGCGGTCTTCTTCAAAGGAGGTTGCTGCCCGCCAAACTGTGAGGCGCCAAGATGCACGGTTTGAGGTGATATCAGCCCACTGGCGGTGGTCAATGTGGCAGGCACCAAGAGATTTCTTTAGGCAGTCCTTGTACCTTTTCTTTGGTGCGCCTCTGTCACGGTGGCCAGTGGAGAGCTCGCCATATAACACGATCTTGGGAAGGCGATAGTCCTCCATTCTGGAGACGTGACCCACCCAGCGCAGCTGGATCTTCAGCAGCGTGGACTCGATGCTGTCGACCTCTGCCATCTTGAGTACTTCGACGTTAGGGATTAAAGCGCTCCAATGAATCTAATGAATGAAATAAACCATATCATATATATCATATATCATATACATAAAATAGATAAAATAGATCAAATGAAGATAGAAAACATATCCATAATTCTTTTCTTAACTTAATCTTATCTAAAACATTGAATCTAGGATTGAGTTGAATCAACAATTAACACTTTCTTCATAGCCTATCTAGTAATATTGAAAACTTGAGACAAAGATAACTTTCTTTTAAAGTAAGTTATAAATAAAATCCCCTTATTTAAAAAAAAAAGAATTTATACTTCTCGGGGTGGGGTGGGGGGGTGGGTTGAATTCTTAATCTTGTTTACGATGATCTATGTTTTCAATTCTCAGTTAAACGCATCTTTATATAACTTCTTGAAAAAAGAAAAGAAAACCCATGTAATCAAACCCTTCTCTCTAAACAAGATTAAATTATATAAATAATAAACATATGAATCAAATATCGACCTCTAGAAACTAGACAGCACATCTCCGGAACATCCAAACATCTTAAATCTTTAAATTGTGATGTGTAAAGTTTTTACTCATAAATTGTTGATTATATAGAAACTGTAGAGGCTGCACCATTTCATCAGATGCAAGGATCGACAATGAGATAGACAACAGACTCGCCAAGGCAAATAGCGCCTTTGGAAGACTACACAAAAGAGTCTGGAAAAACAACCAACTGAAAAACCTCACAAAGATAAGCGTATACAGAGCCGTTGTCATACCCACACTCCTGTTCGGCTCCGAATCATGGGTCCTCTACCGGCACCACCTACGGCTCCTAGAACGCTTCCACCAGCGTTGTCTCCGCTCCATCCTCAACATCCATTGGAGCGCTTGCACCCCTAACGTCGAAGTACTCGAGATGGCAGAGGTCGACAGCATCGAGTCCACGCTGCTGAAGATCCAGCTGCGCTGGATGGGTCACGACTCCAGAATGGAGGACCATCGCCTTCCCAAGATCGTGTTATATGGCGAGCTCTCCACTGGCCACCGTGACAGAGGTGCACCAAAGAAAAGGTACAAGGACTGCCTAAAGAAATCTCTTGGTGCCTGCCACATTGATCACCGCCAGTGGGCTGATAACGCCTCAAACCGTGCATCTTGGCGCCTCACAGTTTGGCGGGCAGCAACCTCCTTTGAAGAAGACCGCAGAGCCCACCTCACTGACAAAAGGCAAAGGAGGAAAAACCCAACACCCAACCCCAACCAACCAATTTTCCCCTGCAACCGCTGCAATCGTGTCTGCCTGTCCCGCATCGGACTTGTCAGCCACAAACGAGCCTGCAGCTGACGTGGACTTTTTACCCCCTCCATAAATCTTCGTCCGCGAAGCCAAGCCAAAGAAGAAAAGAGGTGGTACAATTACAACAGTCACCTGGACTGGTTCATGGTTAGGAATGGCATATAGGAATATGGGCCAAACACAGCAATTGGGATTAACTCAGGTAGGCAACTTGTTTAGCATGGATGAATTGACTGAAGGGCCTATTTCGTTGCTTTGTAATTCTGCATCACTTAATTGTGTATAAACTTGAAGAGCCTTGATGGAATAAATGGAAACCATGCAGAGGTTACAATGTAAAGTAATTGGATGAGGTTTTAGTGGAAAAATCTTGAACTCACTGACCATAAAGGTGATCAGATGGAAACTCTGATCGCAGTTAAAGGGTATTATTTGAACTCTAATCTCCAGAGTTAGTGACATCTGAGTTTACAGGAAAAATGTGTTTGCCATGGACTATGATTTGAAACCTGTTCCTGGTGCTAAGAAAGCTGCAGGCCACCAGTCTGATCTGCTTTTATTTCAGCTTTTAGCTCTGATCATTCCCTCTGTTCTGGATTGAATTCTTTCAAGTCTCAGAATAATTCCTTTGCATCATCTGGAGGTGAAGCCGGAGCTGTTTTTTTGCTAATTGATCTGGTGATCCCAAAGTAATTGTGTGTAATGTGAAGATCGATGTTCTATTTAATTTTTAGCCCCAAGCTGTGCTTTGCCCAGTGGCATCAAATGAAAATGTAAGTCATCCCCTCTAGGCTGCGAGTTGTCTTGGGTAAACTTGTACCTCTCATTTTGTTCGTTTTAGATTGTGATTTGTTTGAGCTACCAAAAGAAAATACACACCGAGAGCAGTTCAGTTTATACAAGGCTTTATTACTAAATCTAAAGCTGAATTCACACTACAATATGCAAGCCCTTCCCAATTCTACTTATCAACGCCTGGACTGGTCCCAACTGCCGAAGCGAGGCAATGACTGCACACTTGTAGTAGGTTGTCGGGGCGTCGGTAGCAGCTTCTCTACTTCCCTCAACTGGGACCTTACCTGGACTCTTGAAATTCTTCTTCTTGCTGAGAGATGTTGCCACCTCTTGGAGAGTCTCAAATTTCAGCAGTGACCATGGCTTATATTACCCAAAAGTTGTTTACTTCAGATCTTATCTCTTTGAACAAAAATGATTTAATTATCTTCAAGGTCTCCTGACAGTCTGCGACCAACAAAAGAAAACTGCATCTCTGGGCCTCATGGTGGAAGTTGGATGTCTACTGATTCATATGCATCCCTGGGCCCTGTAGTGTAAATTAGCATCCTGAGCCCCATGGTGGAATGTAGGTGTGTCTACTAAATATGCATCCTGAGCCTCATGGTGTAAATTAGATTATGTCTGCTGATTCTAAAAAAAACAAGCAGGTTCTCAGCCTTGCAGCTGCAGAAGTAAAAAACACAGTTTAAATCTTCCATTACAGAGTTAGTGAGAATTTTTTTTTTAAATTACATTTCTTTTTATCTTCCTTAGTAGCCTTTGTGCAGTTGAAAGCATATTCAAGTTTTGTTAACCAGAATAGTGAGAAAATTATGTTAAGTAGAGTGTTAAGAATAATTTGAAGAACAATCTCTTTTAAAGATTGAGTCTCATTCGTACATTTTGGGGGGTGGGGGCAATGCAGGGTTTGCTTTCCAATTATGGGGAAAGCAGAATAATTCAATTGCTGTTCATTATTAGGAGATGTCTTAAAAATTGACCTAAATTACTGAAACAACCATGACGTTTGAAGGTAGCATGAAGTTATGGGGTCAATAACATTTGTGAAATGTAGGATTTTGATGAGAATAACAAACATGAAGAAATTTGCATGGACTCTGTACCTCAGTGTTAGTTTTGCTGTTTTTGTATTCAGAGCAATTGATGAGTGAAAGAGCTGTTTGGGGTTTCCTACAGTTTTCTTCAGCAGGCCTTGCAAACTGAGGCAGTGGCTGTATTCCAGGAGCAAAAAGTGCAGAAGTTTGTAATGATGACACCAAAAATACAAGTATATCTGCATTAGGAAAGGATGGGCAATTGAGTCACTGTGGGGAAGAGAGGGCAAATGCAGCTTAGTAAAGGTCTTCAGAACTATTAAGAATTTTGGTAGCGATTGTAGCGAACTTTAACTAGAGGCCATCGGGACAAGGGTCACCAGTAAATTAAATCTGTTGTGAGAATGTGGAATCAGCTGCCACAGGAAGCACTTGAAGTGAATAGATTAGATGTGGTTAAGGAGAGGTTAGAAAGGTTTGAGGGAAGGAAACGTGATGAGGCTTTGGTGGAGCATAAATCTCAGCATGGACAGATTGGGCCTAATGGCCTAATTTTGTGCAGCTTTTCTTGTTTAATGATGAGTGGTCATGTGGAAAGGCTTGCATGAAATGATTAGATTGTGGAATTGATGCCACTTTGAGTAGCTGAGGCTATAGGTACAAGGTAAGTGAATAAGTAAATGAAGTAAGTTAGGTAAATGAATGAAATAGGAATATAATAATTTCTGGAAAATGTTGGATGAGAGAGAGCTGGTGAGGGCCATAAACTATGGTATGAACCAGATAGGTTAAATGATCTGAGAACATTGGACACATGAGTAAACTATATTGTTCTTTGAATGTGCTTCATTCAATAATGAGCTTCAAGTCTTTCTAGTCTGTTCTCCATTTTCTTGGATTGCTTTGGTATCCAACAATTGACCTGCTCCCATTCTGATTCCAAGGGAATTTTGCATAGAAAACCAGTTTAGCTGTCTGTGGTGACTGTAAATTCATTCCCCAGGATAGCAGTATTGTCTCTCCAGCTTTTGAAAGTATAATTTGATGAAGAGTAGGAATTAAAGTCTCGTGTCCTTGATGAATTCATTGTTCTTGATATCATTCTCTTTATTCTATTAACAGACTTTTTCTTCAAGTGGGAAAGCAATATATAATGCTGTTGATAATTACACTTGTATTGGTCTTGCTGACTAATTCAATATTGGATTGATTTTATCCTCATTTGTTCATCTATAAATTCTGCTGAATCTGATCTTCTCTTGTTGCAACTGAATACACCTTTACGTAAAGTCATGTTAGACGTGGGCTGCATTATTTGCAAGATAAAGATTTATTTTTGCAGTAGCTTGTATGTATAACCTTGGTTATTTTCCACTAGCTTTACATAATACACAATCATTATTGTGACCTATTTGTATTGTGGAGTAACATCCATCATGAACCAAGATAGGGGCTAAACTTTATTTCATTTCACCTGTGTTTGATTCAGTATAGAAGTTGTTCCATCCCATGTACCTTTTAACAATTTCTGTAGTTTGTTTACTAAAAACTCCACAGAGTACAAAATGTTATGAAGAAAATTAATCTAATCATTATAATGTAGAACAATATAAATATTTATTATCTTGTTAATAATAGTCCAATTCATGTTTGAGGTACAGCAGGAAAAAGTTGATTATTTGAGCATTTCAGCTGGTTCCACCCTCACAACAGTATAAACAGTACTGAGTGCAGAGTTATAGATGGAGATCAGTTAGAAACAAGTGTTGTTTTTCTGGTGTGAGCTTCGTTCGACAGTCTGATAATGATGGGAAAGAAACTATCCTCGAATCTGGTGGTACATGACCTCACACTCCTCCTTTGCAATGAGAGAAGAAAAAATGTATCTGGGCTGGGATGGTGTTTTAATATGTTGGCTACTTTTCTGGAGCATTGGGAAATGGAGATGAAGTTGAGGGAGAAGGGGGTTTGCGCGATGTTCTGAGCTGCATTCATTCTCTGTGATCTGTTACTGAAATTTGGTTCTGTTGACTTGTCAGAGTTCGAGTTTGTGGTTTGGGGGGTGTGAATTCAATGAAACTTTATTGCAAACAGATTAGTATTATTAAACTTAAGTTGAAATAACTGCAAAAAGGGATCTTGTTGGATTCCAATGTAATTGAGGTATGAAAAGGGTAATATATTCAGGCTTGAAGGCATCTCGTCCACAATCCACTGATCTGAAACCAGCTT
The DNA here is from genome assembly GCF_036971445.1 of Narcine bancroftii. Classification (NCBI taxonomy): domain Eukaryota; kingdom Metazoa; phylum Chordata; class Chondrichthyes; order Torpediniformes; family Narcinidae; genus Narcine; species Narcine bancroftii. The sequence goes on along the minus strand of NC_091472.1, from coordinate 268,999,770 downwards.
TGGTATTTATTTTCCTTTTGAGAGTGCAAGAGAGCATCAACAATACATGTGTGTTCTAGTTAATCTTCTTCTTTGGCTTGGCTTCGCGGACAAAGATTTATGGAGGGGTATGTCCACGTCTGCTGTAGGCTCGTTGGTGACTGACAAGTCCGATGCAGGACAGGCAGGTACGGTTGCAGTGGTTGCAGGGGAAAATTGGTTGGTTGGGGTTGGGTGTTGAGTTTTTCCTCCTTTGTCTTTTGTCAGTGAGGTGGGCTCTGCGGTCTTCTTCAAAGGAGGTTGCTGCCCGTCGAACTGTGAGGCGCCAAGATGCACGGTTTGAGGTGATATCAGCCCACTGGCGGTGGTCAATGTGGCAGGCACCAAGAGATTTCTTTAGGCAGTCCTTGTACCTTTTCTTTGGTGCACCTCTGTCACGGTGGCCAGTGGAGAGCTCGCCATATAACACGATCTCGGGAAGGCGATGGATCTCCATTCTGGAGACGTGACCTGCCCAGCGCAGTTGGATCTTTAGCAGTGTGGATTTGATGCTGTCGGCCTCTGCCATCTCGAGTACTTCGATGTTAGGGATGAAGTCGCTCCAATGGATGTTGAGGATGGAGCAGAGACAACGCTGATGGAAGCGTTCTAGGAGCCGTAGGTGATGCCAGTAGAGGACCCATGATTCGGAGCTGAACAGGAGTGTGGGTATGACAACGGCTTTGTATACACTAATCTTTGTGAGGTTTTTCAGTTGGTTGTTTTTCCAGATTTTTTTGTGTAGTCTTCAAAGGCGCTATTTGCTTTGGCGAGTCTGTTGTCTATCTCGTTGTCAATCCTTGCATCCGATGAAATGGTGCAGCCGAGATAGGTAAACTGGTTGACCGTTTTGAGTTTTGCGTTCCCGATGGAGATGTGGGGGGGCTGGTAATCATGGTGGGGAGCTGGCTGATGGAGGACCTCAGTTTTCTTCAGGCTGACTTCCAGGCCAAACATTTTGGCAGTTTCCGCAAAACAGGACGTCAAGCGCTGAAGAGCTGGCTCTGAATGGGCAACTAAAGCAGCATCGTCTGCAAAGAGTAGTTCATGGACAAGTTGCTCTTGTGTCTTGGTGTGAGATTGCAGGCGCCTCAGATTGAAGAGACTGCCATCCGTCCGGTACTGGATGTAAACAGCGTCTTCATTGTTGAGGTCTTTCATGGCTTGGTTCAGCATCATGCTGAAGAAGATTGAGAAGAGGGTTGGTGCGAGGACGCAGCCTTGCTTCACGCCATTGTTAATGGAGAAGGGTTCGGAGAGCTCATTGCTGTATCTGACCCGACCTTGTTGGTTTTCGTGCAGTTGAAGAACCATGTTGAAGAACTTGGTGAAAGCAAACCTGGAAAAGTGTTTGTTGTTTTAGTTTGGTAGTCTTTTGGGCTACACATATGACAACCTTGGGAAATCTGCTGATGTCCTTAAGAAAGTGGACAAATATGTTGTTTGTCAGCCAACAACAAAATTTAATCAGCAATCTTGAGAGAGCCAAACACTCTTTGTGATTTTTTTTTTCTGATCCTGAATAAAGCAGCCTGGCCATTAGTGTCATGAAAATGTAGTATCTCTTGATACCTGTCTCACCTCACTTAGCTGCTAATTTGGATGAAAGCTCCATTGGCTTTTAGTAAAGCCTCATGGTGTGTCAGAACAATCCAGTCTACCGACTGGATTCTTTGAAATAGAACTGGTGGTTTTTCTGGAAATATACCCTCTGTTGCCTCAATAAACCTGCATTAACAAATGTTGTTCTTGTTGCTTTTGTTCTTTACGTGATGTGAAGTTCCTTTTCTTGTGAAGCAGGTAGATCTTTGGCTACGTGTGACCATTGTGGTGGAAGAGCGGCTGTTCTGAAAAGATATGCACATTGTGTAATAAATTCTGCTATCATAACAGGCTGTGAATTTCTGGAGAAATTGTAATGCAATTTGGACTCCAGAGGTTGTGTCAATTGTGATAGAACACATCAAAATGTGTAATATGTTTGTGATATTTTGATGGAATGAGAGATTACATTTATAGGTGTTCAATATTATTTCTTGCTAGTGGAATAATAGGGTCCTTAATGGAGATATTATCATGGCATTCTTCTCCCATGGCTGCTAAAAGCAGTTTCTATGCACCAAAAGCACATCTTCAGGAGATGGACAGAATCTACGTCAAAAAACACTCAGCTTTATTCTTGCAGTCTGTTTCATTGGCTTCAATAACAGTTGAAATACCTGACTCCTCAAGGATCTGCTTCCAGCAAACTTGATTCATCCTTTATTTTTAGAGACAACTGCTCAGAAGGAATGCTGCTAAATGAATTTAAAATAGAAATTCATGGAATCATCTTGAATATGATCATTTTCTTTAGTTTGGTGGGGGGGCTTTCATTCATTGCTGAAGGTTACTTGAAATTAGAATTTCTGTTCTCTTTTTGTACATACACTGCAGGAGCACTGTCAGGTTGCGTTGCCAGGGAAACTATTTGTCTTGCTTCCAAACGTGTCCTTGCTCTCCTTGCAGGCGAGTCTGTGCCCGAAGATGAACAAATTGACGCAAAGGATCAGAAGAATCTGGAACCATGTGACAATCAGACCACCATTGACAATGTGGTTCCAACACCCAAAATCACAGCGGGGGAGAGGTTGAAGTTGGAGGAAGAGATCAGCAACCTGTACAAACAGCTTGACGACAAGGTTTGCATTAGAAAGCAGATGGAACTTGGGCTGTGACAGATTCTGTCTCCATGTGGAAGTAGGTCGAAATATGTGAATAAGCAACACTATGGTCACAGCATTTTAAAAATAAAAAGGGGCATTTTGTGCAGAGGAAATAATACAACTTGTAATGTTAATGGGGGGGCGGGATGGTGGGCCCCATGGGCAAGATCCCATTGCTATAAGACACAATGACAGTTACCTTCCTTTAGATTAAAAAGACCACATGCTTCATTTGTGGTTTCAGCAAACCCAAATTATTATCGTAAGACATTTCTTCTCTGGTACTCAAATCGTCTGATGGTAAAAGTCAACATGAGGTGTCAACAAAGTCAATGGAATCTTTTCCCCATGGTAGGGGAATCAAAAATGAGGGGTTAGAGTGAGAGGAAGGGGTATTAAAATGGATTTGATAGATTTTTCTTTAAGATACAGTATGGTTGATATCTGGAACACAATGCCAGAGGTGAATTGGTAAGGCAAAGAAGGACATGGATCCAATGAAGCAAATGGGATTAGTGTAAAATGTTTGTCATAGACATGATGGGCTGTAGAGCCTTTTTCTGTGCTATTTGACTCTTAGTCCACGTCCATGGTAAAAACACAGAAATTCCAGAGGAACTCAGCAGGACTTGCAGCATCCATAGGAAGTAGATATATTACTGATGATTCAGGCCTGAGCTCTTCTAGGTATGAATAAAATGGAGACAGGTTCCTGAATTAAAACAAAAGAAGGAGCAGGGGAGGAGTGCAGACCAACAAAGGGTGATAGGTTGGAGAGGATGATTGGGAGAGGAGGGGGATGGGCGCTGTGAATGCAGAACTGGAGGAAATGAGACCAGGGAAGAGGAAAGAGAGAGAGGGACAGAGCTAGAGAAAAGGAGATATATGGATAGAAGTGATGGGTGTGTGGGGCTAACAGAAACCAGACAGGTTGATGTAATGCCCTCCAATTGGAGGGTGCCCAAGTGGAATATGAGGTGTTGTTCCTTGAATTTACAGATGGTCTCAGTCTGGCAGTGCATGAGACCATGGACAAACACATTGGCATGGGAATGGGGTGGAGAATTGAAATAGTTTGTCACTAGGAAATGCCTGCCATTGCAGCAGAAAGAACCAAAGTGCTTAATGAAGAGATCTTTCAGCCTACGTTCGGCCTCTCCGATGTAGAGAGACCACAACAGGAGCACTGGATGCAGTAGATCACCCCTATAGATTCATAAGTGAAGTGTTGCTTCATTTGGATGACTGTTTTGGGCCTCAAATCGTGGCGAGGGAGGTGGTGTGGGCACTAGGGTAGCACTTCCTGCCGTCATAGGATAGGTGTCAAGGGGACAATTGATGGGCATGGAAGAGTGGACAAAGGAATCACTGTGGGATCAGTCCCTGCAGAAATCAGAGAGGGGGACTTCCAGACCATGGACCTTCCAGATTCCCTTCTTCACTTTGCATGTTAAAGCTCAGTGACATTTTCAAGGACTCTACATTGAGCATCAGCCTTTCTCAATCATTCACCCACCATTTAAAAAAAAAACTTGGCATTTTGGTTTTTTCTTCCTACCATAACAAATAAACTCACGTTTTCCCCCACATAGTCATTTAACTTCCATTGATGGAGCACTTTTAATATAGCAAAACAGCCCAAGGTGCTTGACAGGCATGTTCACAGGAGACTGGGAGCTTGGAGAAAGCATCATGTTTAAGTAGCACTTTCAAAAGAGAAAATGGAGATTCCACAAAGTCTTCAGGAGGGAAGACCATTACGATGTGCCCAGGCAAGTGTAAACAGACAGTAGATTTGAAATGAATGAGACCAGAACTGGATCATAGCAGACAGTTGCAGAGTTAAAGGAAATTTCAGAGAAGGGGTGTGTGGTGAGTCTGTGAAACAGTTCGTCAAGGTGTGAGAAAAAAGCAGGAAGGTGCTTGAATAAAAAGGTAGAGAGAGGAAAGAAGGATCAAGCAGAGGTGCAGAAGCAAATAGGTCATGGGTGGATAAAGGTGGAAGAGCAGAAGAGAAAACTAATAGCAGATGGGGATAACTCTGAATGGAGAGATTGGATCTTTTTCTTCATGAAACAAGAGGCTACAACTAAGAATATAACATTTCTTTGCTCATCTCCTTCCCCACCTTTTTAATCAGGTGCCTGTCTGGTTTGTGCTCGTACCTTGATGAAGGGCACAGACCCAAAACATTAGTTATTTTTATCCCTTTGCTTCCTACAGATGCTGTGTGAGCTGCTGAGTTTCTCCAGCTCTTTTGTGTATTCCATTACAGTAACAGTATCAACAGACTTTCCTGGTTTAGGATGTTGCCATTGTTTCCTGTTGAATTTCTTTCTCATTAACCATTTAGGATGAAGAAATAAATCAACAGAGTCAACTGACAGAGAATCTAAAGCAGCAGATGCTGGACCAAGAGGAGGTGAGTTTTTATATAGAAACGTCCGTGATCAAGATAACAAGAATGCTTAGATTGGATTATTTTGGGTTTGAATCAAATGTCATGAATGAACCAGAGGAAGATTGGTTGTTTAAACTGGGCTTGTGCTGCCATCACTGGCAGTGAATAACTGCTTTTACTACCTTTTCCTTCAAATCCCATACAATTTCTTGGATGGCTTTGTTTTGGTGGCAAAGTGTGTTGACTATTTTCAGCTGCTGGTCTCCACACGGAGGGATTATGAGAAGATCCAAGAGGAACTGAATCGCTTGCAGCTGGAAAATGAAGCTGCCAAAGATGAGGTGAAGGAAGTGCTTCAGGCCTTGGAGGAACTGGCTGTCAACTATGACCAGAAATCCCAGGAAGTAGAGGACAAATCAAAGGCCAATGAACTTCTGACTGATGAACTGGCACAAAAAACGGTAATTGTTATCATTTTTCATGCGTTCGTTTTTCTGGCTGGGGAAGTGGTAAAGAGAGCAGTTGACCAGATTTAGTTTCAATCTGGGTACATGAGCAAATCCTCTGGTAAATGTTCAAGATTTACCCAAAAAAAATCTGTTCAAAGGCATTAGAACAATCCCCTGGGAGTGCATCACGCGCAACCAATATTTAGCACAGAATATTAATGAGGACTACAACTCTACAAAGCAGAATTGTCTGGAACCTAGTACTGTGAGACAAAGGACCAGACAGTTTGCTCCCCAGTTGGTTTATGGCAGGACTTGTCTTGTTGGATGGTGCCTTGCCATCAAAGATTGGAATAGTGTAAATTGACTGCCATGTAGATTTATAGTGAGTGGGTTGGTGTGGCTGGCAGCAAGTTTTAACCTTCATTGCCAGTTAGATCGAGCAAATAATTTTTATCTACTTGGTGATCTTGTGGGGCAGCAAGTGGTGGGAAGGAGCAGGCTTTAAGTGATGAATGACAGATACTAAACGGGGCTGTTTCTGTAAGAAATACAGAGAGGTGGAATCTATCAAATGGAAATTAGGGTGAATAACCAAAACCTGAGACTATTGTTGTCGAGTAAGATAAAATTAAATTGAATGACAGATGGGGGAAAGGGCTATGTTGAGTAATGAAAGTCTTCAAGAAATGAGAAGAGAAAAGATCTTAAGAGGAGATTTGTGGCTAGAATGAAAGGGAATCCAAGTCTCCTAAAGGAAGTATTTAAACAGTTAAAGGAGGAAAAATGGAGTCAATTAACGAACCAAAGTAGTGGCAACAGAAAGTATGGCTGAGATATTTAGTCACTCAGAGTTGCTCAAAAGAAAAGCAGGCCTTTCAGCCAGAACAAAAGGATTTGGTTGCTTGGTTGCCTCTTGCACATAAGATGTATCATGGGTTGTTGAAGGATGCAAGGGTAAATCTGACAGAGTACTGGGTGTAAAATTTCCAAGAAACTCCAAGGAATGGAAGAGTGCAACTGATTATTCCTTTTCTACAAAAAAGTGAGAAGGATAAAACCTGGAAAACGCTGGCAAGTGGTAGGAAAGTCTAAAATAACTTTAAGAATTGTCTGATTTTACAGTCATTTAAAGAAGTACAGGCTGTTAAAGAAGGCTCAGCATGGATTCATTAAAGGCAAATCTATTTGTAAAATTAGAACAATGGTTAAATACTGTTTTCAGTTGGATGGGGGGTTTGCCAAAGCTTCAACATTAAGAACACACTACTTTTATATATTAATGATTCGAGCTGGAGGAAATGGGGCACAATTTTCAGATGGTTGTGAAAGTTCAAAATGAAGGAAGTTAATAGACTGAGCATGTTAAGATTGGAGAATGGACAAATGCCTGGCAAATGAACTTCAACGTAATAAAGTGCAAGTCGTTAATTTTGTGAGGAAGATTAAGATATGATGCATACCAAATGGAAAGATTTTAAGGGAATAAGAGGAGGCAAGGGCATTTGTGCATGATTTTCGGAGGTGACAGATTAGAATTAACAGAACAGTTGAAAGGGATATGGAATATAAAAATGAAGAACATAGAACAGAGCAAGTACAGGCTCCTTGGTCTACAATATCTGTGTGCACCATGAGTGCAATTTAAGATAACCTCCATCTTTCCATCTTCTTTGTTCATATGGAAATACCTCTTAAAATGTACTATTGTATCTGCTTCCACCTCCTGCCCAAGCTGTGTGCTCCATGCACCTCCCACTCTTTGTTTAAAAAAAAATGCCACACATATTTCCTTTAATCTTTTTCACTCTCACTGTAATTGTATGCCTTCTAGTATTCAACATTATCCACTGTGGGGGGGGGGGGGGGGGGGGGTGGGGTGAAGACTCAAACTATCTAGCCTATCCATGATTCTTGTAATTTTGTATACCTCTATCAAGTTGCTCCTCAGCCTCCAATGTTGCAGAGGAATAATGGAAATATTCTGCAAGAGAGGTGGCATATGTGAAAAGAGAAATGACTGATGTTTCAGGCTGATGACAGTTCATTGAATCAGGAATCATAGAACATCACAGCACAGAAACAGGCCATTCAGCTCATCTAGTCTGTGGAAAACTATTCTTCTGCATAGTCTTATTGACCTGCACCTGGACCATAGGCATAGGAGATATTGTGCTCCACTGTTTACTAGGGAAAGGGACCTTGGTGAATACGAAGTCAGTGTAGAACAGGCTAATTAATGTGCTGGATCATGTCGAGATTAAGAAAGAGGAAGAGCTGGATCATTTAAAAAATGTTCAGATACGTAAGTCTCTGGGATGGATGGGATATACCCTATGTTATTACAGGAAGTGAGGGAAGAGATTATTGAGGCATTGGGAATTATTTCTGCATCTTCCCTGACCACAGGAGAGGCACTGAAGGATTGGAGAATAGCAGATGTAATTCTTTGTTTAAGAAAGGCAAGAAGGAGAATCCTGGGAATTACAGACCGATGAATCTTACATCAGTGGTAGGCAGACTATTGGAGAAGATTCTTGGGGACAGGATTTATGAGCGTTTAGATAAATGGTCTTCTCAGGGATAGCCAGCATATTTTTGTGAGGGACTGGTCGTGCCTCACGTGTCTAATTAATGAAGGTAAGTCAGTAGATGTTGTGTATGTGAATTTTAGTAATGCAGTTAACAAGGCCTCCTCCACCCCCCAACCCCGACCCCAACCATGGTAGGCTCATTCAGAAAGCCATGAGACATCATGGCTGCTTGGATTTGGAATTGGCTTGCCTGCAGGATGGTGCCAGATGGAACATATTCTATCTGGAGATCAGTGACCAGTGGTGTTCTGTAGGGATCTGTTTTTGGATCCCTGCTTATTGTGATTTTTCAATGATTTGGATGAAGAAGTGGAGGAGGGTCACTAAATTTGCAGATGATACAAAGGTAGGAGTGTTGTGGATAGTGTAGAAGGTTCTTGTAGGTTACATCAGGATGTAGAGTTGGGCAGTGAAGTGGCAATTAGAGTTTAATCCAGATAAGTGTGGTGATTTCTTTGGAAGGTTGGAGTATGTAGTTAATGGCAGGATTTTTAACAGTGTGGAGGAACAGCGAGATCTTGGGGTCTAGGTTCATAGATCCTTCAGAGTTGCCATGCATGTTGACACAGTGGTTAAGAAGACATATGATGTGTTGGCCTTCATTAATCAGGGGATTGAGTTCAAGAGCCATGAGGTAATGTTGCACCTCTGGTTAGACCACTTTTGGAATACAGTACGTTTCCGATTATCCAAAACGCTTGGGATTGGACATATATCGGTTAACTGCATTTACCGTATATCTGAGAAATGGCTTTAAGCAGCCCTGTTTAACCAGCAGAATACTTGTTTTGGCTGACTCCTCCCCACCCCTGTTGTTGAACCTGCGTGGAAGCCTGAGGTCCCCACTCTGATCCCCACCACCATCACCGAACCTGCCTGGATATCTGAGGTCCCTGCTCTGATCCCAACACCTCCCCACTGCTGTCCCTGAACTTACCTGGGAGCCAGAGGTCCCCGCTCTGATCCCAGCCCGGTAGCATCAGCACAATACTTGAATCAACAGATACAACAACAACAAAGAAAAAGATAAAGTTTTTCAAGCATGAAATAAAGTTTAATTCTTACCAAAAAACAATGTAATATTTGCTTACAAAAATAAGATAAATGTAGCAACATTCAAAATGGATTGAAAATGATGCTGACACCATATCAGAAGTCACACTTGAGCACGGCAGGTAAAAGTTTTTACGAATAACTTGAGAATTTTGGTAAAGTTGTTTTTGGATAATAAGAAGTGAACTGTATTGTGTTTGATTCTGGTTACCTCATTACAGGAAGGAGATAGGTGCTTTGAAGAGAGTGCAAAGGAGATTTACCAGGATGTTGCCTGGATTGGAGAGCACAACTTATGAAATAAGGTTGAGTGAGTTTTAATTTGGACATGCAGCACAGTAACAGGCCCTTCCAGCATATGAGCCTATGCCACCCAATTAACCTATAACCCCCATGTGTTTTGAAGGGTGGGAGGAAACCCATGCAGGCATGAGGAGAAAGTACAATTGAGGCTTTTCTCTTTGGAATGGCGAAAGAAGATTATGAAGGGCATTAGATTGGTTGGACAGCCAGCACCTTTTTACTGGGGCAACAACAGTAAATACCGGAGGAGATCTGTTTAAGGTGATTGAAGGAAAGTTTCGGCGAGATGTCAGAGGAAAATGTTTTACTTATTTTCTAGGATGTGGGAATGGAGGCTGGTATAATAGGGACATTCAGAAGACTTGGGTGTACAAAAATAGAGGGATTCGGTGTGAGGTAGGGAAAAATTAGATTGCTATGGAGTAGGTATACATAGGTTGACACATCATGGGGTTAAGGGCCTATACAGTGCTGTTATTTCTATGTAAGTGGATGTGATGCTGGTTGAGAGTGGCAGGGGATTGTTAATAGCATCTGATGTACATGGAGTCAGTTGTTTGAAAGCTGAGGAGGAGAGAGGAAGAAATAAACACAGCTAGAATAGACATCTGGAGAAACAAAAGGAACAGCAGATGGTTGAAATGTGAAATAAAAATGAGAAAACCATGGATCAGGCAGCATTTCTGGAAAGACTACCTTCTATCAGAACTGGACAGAGAGGAGAAATTGGGGGTGTGATGGACAATTGAAGTCGCGAGCAATTGTTGACAAAATGGAGGTGTTTAGCAAAGCAGACATCCAACCCCCTGTTCTGGGTTTCTGCAGTGCAGTGGAGACTCTGTCACTTGCAATGGATTAACCTGGAAGAAGTACAAGTGCTTCATCTGGAAAGACGATTTGGGTAAGAGGGCAGAAGTTGCAATAATAAGTGAGGTCCTGAGTCTTGAGAGTCTGGAATCTACTTTAAAGTATTATCCCTCAAGGGCACAAACATGTAATTTTTATGAAGGGATTCACTTTTAGAATTCTGGGAATGAGGGATTATCAGTTTAAGGAATGATCAGAGTGGTTGCTCATAAAGTAGAGAAATCTAAGGATATATAAAGAGGGGCCAAATAAATTTAAAGAGTTTAGAGGAAATGAAGAGAAACTGGTTTGACCATAAAACAGAGGAGAGGAATTAGGCCATACAGCCCATTGGGTCTATCCCGCCAGTTCATTGTGGCTGATTTACCATCATTTTCAAACCCTGTTCTCTTTTTTTTTCTCTGTCACCCTAGAGTCCCTTCCTAATCAAGAACATATCTACCTCTGTTGTTAAATGTGGCAAATGACTTGGGCTCCACAGCTGTCTGCTGCAACCAATTCCATAGATTAGGTAAAGAAATTCCTCGTCCCTGTTCTAAAGGGCTGTTTCTGTATTCTGAGGTTGTGCCCTCTGGTCCCAGAACCCTCACCCCATCCATAGGAAACTGCCTCTCCATGTCCACTTTATCCAGGCCTTTCATTTTGAGAGCCTGACGGACTAATACTCAGAAACCATAGAATTCAGTTGTTTGGCAAAGAACCAAAGAAGATCTGAGCAAAATCTTGGTGTCTTGGTTTGCCTGTCTGACACCTAAATGAAATTGGAATAAATCAAGGATATGAGATATCAGAGATGTAGGAAAAGAAATGAAAATAATTGAACTGGATGACTGACTTGATGGGCTGAATGGCTTTCTGTTGCATCACATTGTGCGATTCTGTGAAGGAAAAGAGTTGTTCTTTACCATTTAGGTTGTGGCTGAATCTAGTCATTTTAAAATGATGAGTGTCACATCTTTCACTTTTTAACCTGCAGATTTGCATTTAAACTTTTTTCTGTAGAGTACTTTAATAGTTTTTCAGAAAGAACTCAACCAACTCCAGGAACTCAGCAACCATCAAAAGAAGAGGGCAACTGAGATCCTGAATATCTTGCTGAAGGACCTGGGAGAGATTGGTGGAATAATTGGCAACGGTGAAGTAAAACTGGTAGGTCATTTGGCAATCTTGGTCAGGTCTCTAATGAATCAATCCAATATGTGAATGTAATAAATTAATCCTCATCCATCCTCTTTTGCCATTCTATTGCAAGTGGTTCACCTAACAAGCAAACGGATGCTGGACTATATGCAATTTTAAGGTGGCCAAGTTTTTGCTGGAAATCGCCTCACGGCAAAATCACCATGGCAAGTTTGCACTGGTTGTTTGAAGATCTTGGAGGAGGTTCTGCAAATTACGCAGGACTTTTTGAGTGGGAGGATAACGAGAGACTGGATAAAGTTTCCTTTTCGACAACCAATGTGGTTAAAAATGGACTTTTATGTCATTACTGGCAGACTTAGTGAGAGCTGTGTACCTTTTACTTATTTAAAATTGGTTATGTTGAATTGCCATGATTAAAAAGGGTTCTTTTACAGTTAAGAAGTCTTTTGAACAGTACCTCTCAAACTTGCAATGCCTTACGTATTCCTTAACATATCGCAGCAATTCTTTCTTTTAATTATATTTTAAGCACTGTAGAATTTCATGCAACATCTAGAAATTGATGTATATTCAGAGGAGAGGAGAAAACACTTTTGAAAACTGGAACTTTGTTCTAAAGCTGGATAATTGAAGGAAAGTACTAGCATGAAGGCTATTTGTACTCTGAATGGTGCAGTGATAGGAGAGAGAGAGAGAGGCTAGTCAGTCATGTAAAGCAGAACCAATGGTCAATAGTCGGACAGATGTTTGGAATTGCTTCTATTGATCACTTGTTTACAATGGTTATTTGGGTTATTGAACACGTTTCTCCGTCACTGGTTTCCATTGTACTCGGGTTACATTGACAAATATTGAGTTGTCTGTTCATTCACTGAGCTCATGGACTGAAACAGGCAGCTTGTTTTACTGCACTATCCCCAACCGAGATGTGTTCAGCATGTCCGTCAGGACTTGTGGGTTGATTTTTGAAGGAACCATGAACTTTACTCAATACTTTAGCAATAGAATTTTGCTATTTGCAATTGTTGGAGCGACTTTAGGCAAAATGAAAGAAATAAGAACTCCTGATGTGTGCATCCATTGCCTGCAATGCATTTTTAATATAAAGCTTTTTTTTACAGGCAAGTGGTTCAGACCAAGGCAATTTGTGAAAGAGTTCAAACACATTAGTGAGGGTGGGGGAGAACTCTTCTGAGGTTTGAGCTACGGTCTCAGAATAGAGGCAGCATGGATACAGAGAAATGCTATCTCTGTTAATGGAGGCTTTTGTGTTGAAGAATGACTTTCCTCCTATCAATACTAAAAGAAAATACTGCAGATCCAGGAAACCCAAAGGAGATTAAAAAATGTTTTTAGTGTAAATACAGTCCACAAGGCCTGACAGCATCTGTATTTCCCACATAATTATTTTCATACTTATCATCTTGTAATTTCTCACAAACTTCTAGAGATGATAAATTTATACATAATAAAATGTTGCTGTAACTCCTTTGGCTTTGATAGATCCAGATGGATATAAATTGTTCCACCAAATAGAAATAATTTGTAATACTTGCATAAATGAAGTAGAATGGTCACTTTTCAGATTATAGGTATATTTATTTTGTTCTGGAATGTTGAATCTGTTCAGTGTTCTACTGTTTCCAGATTAAAATGGACCTGAAATCTTTTGTTACCTATAAAGTAGAGAAATCTAAGGATATTTAAAAAGGGGCCTTTTGTTACCTACAGTATCATACCCCCTCTACTGGTAGCATGTAGACTAGCCTTGTATATGAGGCTGCAGTGGGATTTTCTCTTGAATTTTAACCAGCAATATCGCACATACACAGAATTTACCTTTTTTAAATATGAAAAAAAATACAATGGGTCCTTTTAGTACAGATTTTTTCCCCCCCAGTCTGAGGAAAGTTCCTATTAGCTGTGAAGAAAATAAAGTTGTCTTTAACAGAAAAAAATAGTAATTCCCTCACATTTTGATATTTGATGGAAAAGTATAACTCTTCCCTTTGACAACTCTGAAGGGGTTATGCTTTGTGTTGCCTTTAATGCTAATTCTGTTGCAAATCCATTGGCTCTCCTTGCTGACAAACAAAATGTCTTGATTTTTTTTACCACGTGTTCAATCTTTGTAACAGCAACTCCAATTGAATAGGCATTTTGGCTATAATTCTTTTGAAACTTTCCACATTTTATTTGGTTCCATTATGAATATTTTATGAGTAATACTTGTGAACAAATTTGTACGATCTCTAAAATTGTTTTTCTTCTCTCCCATACTCCAGATGAGGCGCTTCATTTAATTATTGCAGTGCTTCAGCTCAGTGGTATGCCACAGCAGAGGGTGAAGTAAGGCATTCTCCTCCTCTTCCCTTCCCCCTCTGCTCTCTTCTATCTCTATCCCCTTTGGTCCATTCCTTTCATTCATGAGCCCTAGACTTGAGGAACCCATGGCCAAGTAGCATCCCATCGTTGCGCTGAACTGTACTTGCACATCAGGGGTCTGAGGTCATCCTCGAGATCTTCTGATCACATGAATACTAGTGACCCATTGCGCCATTAAAAAGTTGTATTGAGAAATAGCTAATGATGTATGGATTAAACAAGGATTTTTCCCCAACCAGAATTTGGAAGGGGCATGAAGGTTTCAGTTATGCTATAATAAAGATCTTGCCACCACCTTGGTCTCTCAGATGGCAGAAATGAATGGAGTACTGGAAGAAGAGTTCACGGTTGCACGGCTGTATGTTAGCAAAATGAAGTCTGAAGTAAAGACGTTGGTAAAGCGGGCCAAACAGCTGGAGAGCACCCAACTAGACTGCAATAAGAAAATGAATGAGAATGAGCGGGAATTGGCAGCATGCCAACTCCTTGTGTCACAGGTGAGGAAAGCACTTGTTTTTGGCTGTATCGAGGGTTCAGAATTAATAACATGAGGATTTGGAAAAAAACAGCTTCTTATTTGAAAAATGCCGAAAAGCCTGGACCATTCATCAGGAAACAGTAGCTTGTATTTTGCTATGGCAGCCAGTGATTTTACATTCAAACAATTGGGAATAAAGCTTTTGTGATTCTGATTATAAAACTATTCAGTTATAAAAGCTCTCATGATTTATTTGGGTCTTTCAGACAAGGAATCTGTATTCCTGCCAATTTTGGCCTAGATGCAGCAGCCGACATTGTGTGCCAGCATTGCCAGTAACATCAGCATCCTCTAAACAGTTTTTCAAAATAAACAAGATACTTTTGAAAATTCAAAAACATTACTAACCTACCTATTTATAGCTCTGTGAAGACTTTTCACAAATCTCTCAAAAATGATTTTGATAAAAATGAAATGGAGAAAATATAAATTAATGAAATTCCTGTCAGCATATTATAATAAATAAATAAAACATTCCAGGATGTTTTCTTGCTGCTTCATGTACGAGCAAGTTCAGTAAACCTTGGTAAGAATACTGGAATGATGAAGGAACTCAGCTGGTCTTCTCAGCATCTATAGGAGACAAAGATATAGTGCCAATGTTTTGGGGCTGAGCCCTTCTTCAAGGAAAAATCAGAAAAGGCAGAAGTATTATATATCAGAAAGTCTCAGAATTCAAACAATGGGGGAAGGATCCAGACCAACAAAAGGCATTAATTGGATGTGATAAGGAACGAGGTAGAATTTATCATGTCTGCAAAGGGAGACAGGGAATGGCGAGATGACGGGGCAGCAGGGGGTGGGGGTTTTTTAAAGAAAGCCAGGGAAGTTGATATTAATGCCATCCAGTTGGAGGGTGCCCAGTCAGAAGATGAAGTGTTGTTTCTCCAATTTATGGGTGGTCTCAGTCTGGCAATACAAGAGACCATAGACAGACATGTCATCAAGGGAATGGGATAGAGAATTGAAATGGGTGGCCACTGGGAGATCCAACTATTGCGGTAGACCTGTGCCCTGTTTGTGATGATGGATTTAAATGCTCTTTAGCATTTATACCAGTTAACATGAAATTTAACTGATCCCTTTCATTATTCAGATGATCTTTTTTAAAAATTTAAATATATGCAAATCATTAAAATTGCAAAATCAATTTTTCAATAAACAGTCATCAAAATTGGTAATGTCCAAAGTGTTAGATTTATTTGTGCATTACAATGGAGTGAATATCATGTAACACAAGATAAATTGGACTGAAATTTTAATTATTTCAGCTGTTTTTCAGTCTAAATGTTGAAGGCACAGCATAGATAATCATGCTTTTTTTTCCCCCCAAAATCATTTCCTGTGCTAAATATATCAATGAAGAATCCCAAATGCCAGCTGCAACTACTGGAATCAATTTTTATCCCTCTCTATTTTACTGCTGTCATCAGTTAATAGGCCCTTTTTATTCCCTTTCTCACTTGGCCCTTGCTTCCTTCCCTGTTCTCTCTGCATTAACTTGTGAAAGAACCTGCAGATATTCATAAATCTCTGTGCATGTAACCCCCCAGGAGGGTAAACAAGCATCCTATTGAAGATTGGGCTTTGGCTGATTGTTAATAGACTAATGACTATTGAGTTCAAACAAGGTTAAGTCTGGAATTTGCAGTACTATGCCTTGAGGAGGCTAGTTTTTTGTTTTCCTAGTAATTTAATATTTTGGTTGTGCCCCTTAGAAAATGTAAATGTAGATTTTTCAAAGAATTCATGGCAGTCAAGTGCTTTGTCATCCCTAGTATTCTTTGAAGCTGTTATCTTCCTCACTTCACTCCATTGCCAGGCTCGTGCATGTTGCGGTTTCCCTTGGACATCTGGGAACTTGAGATCAGGGAGTGAAAGGCCTAGAGACTAGGCAAGAATGTGGTCCAGAGAGAGGGATTTTACTGAACATTGGAGCAGCAGCAATGGGTGGTGCAATTTCCTGCCATTTCTGTCTCATGTTCCTTGTGCCAGTTTCGAGCTGTGTGGGGGAAGGGAGTAGGCAAACTGTCTCCCCATTCAGATCTGCTGTTTGGCAAAGCAGTGTTCAGTTTATTATTTGTTTGAAAAGCTGAGTTCTTTTGCGCTGGTGGGTGTGAATTACTTTGGTGGAAAGGTGACGTCTCATAATTAAAGGAGAAAAAGTAGCAAATGACAAAAAGACAATTGTGCCAGGACTACGGTAATCTGCAAACTATCAAGTTTCTGCTAAGGTGATACACCAAATTACAACAGATCTGTAGTTGTGGTTGAAGTATAAGAAATTTCATGTCTATTGTGCAGCAGGATGCCTTTTATTTGTTTGAAAAGGTGCATCATGTGGGGGGGAGGGGGGGCATTTTGATAAATGTAAGGAAGATGGGATTGGTGTAGCCTATGTTAAGACTGGATGGAATGCTAACAACGAGCTCTGTCCAAGATCCAGCTTCAAAGCAAACTGGTGGATTGTGATAATGCATGCCTTTTACACTCTCCTTTTGTTCAATTAATCTTTTGAAAGCATGAAGCCAAGATAAAATCACTGACAGATTACATGCAGAATGTGGAACAGAAGCGAAGACAACTGGAGGAGTCTCATGATGCACTGGATGAAGAGTTAGCTAAACTCCGTGCCCAAGGTAGGCCCTGGCCTACATCTGAGGCTATTTAGATATTTTAATTCACTTGATCATTGATTTCAGCATGGTACAAGTTTTATTCTTTCTGAATATGATAGCATCAAGATGCTTAGAATATGTGCCGACCTATATATTCCGACTTTAAAAATAATGAAATCTTTCCTACCTCATAACCCTCTATATTCTTCCCTTTCACACTGACAATTCCTCATGGATTAACCAGCTAATTTAGTGGGTCCATTCCCGGTCATCCAGAGGTGTGGAACGTCCCAATCTGGCGGGGTGAGTTAAATTCAACCTGGCTCTGACACTTGGTGGGGGCAAGTGTCAGATCTCAGCTGAGTTAACTCACTAATCTCCTCCTGGCGGTGTGAAAGCACAACCTGCTCTCATATTGTCACTAGCCATTTTCACACCGCAGGTGAGCGGTGACCCTACTTTGTCCCAGTGAAATACCCAGGAATTCAGGACATCCTCGGCCTTTCATGCCGCGGTCCAAATTACCGTGAATTAGCTCTTGCAATTTGGGGGATGGGGTGCCACCCCAAAGCAATGACACATTACACATTTACAGGAGTAAGAGTAGGTTCATCCCGTCCGTTGGCCACTCACCTGCCCACTCGTTAATTCTCTCCCTGTCTCCACTGGCTCACGGACCCCCCCACCTCTGTGCTTCAGCACATCGTGATGTCAGCACAATGTGTGATAAATGGCCGGCTCCGTTTCGCATAGTCCCTCACATAGCTGGAACTGCTCTGGGAAATCCAGCTGCATGAGGGATTATGGTTAATGAGGACGGTCATTTATCCTGCATTGTACTGCAATTGTGATAGGCCAAAGCAGACCGCTGTTTCAGGAAGTAGGTATGTTTTAATTTTAATCGCCTACATGATGCAGCACATAAGCACTGACATCACGAGGCTTACCCTACTTGGCCATTTGCCTTTCCACACTGCAATGAGAGGGTGGTCCAGGAACATTTCCTGGGGCCTCAGCCCTAACTATGAAGTAGAGCTGCGGACCTATTTAAAGTTCCCGGGCCGACCTTTTCACACTGCAGGTTCATAGGAGGGTCCCCAGGAAAAATGTCCCGAGAATCTTCATTTTACACCACGGTGTGAAAAGGCCTACTGCTGGAGGCAGGACCCTCCCCCCCCTCCCCCTTTAAAATGCCTGGTTGCCGATTAACCAGGTAAATCAAGGTGCACTGGGATAGGCTCCTGAGGTGCAGCATGCCCAGCAGATTTTTCTGCTTCTGAGGAGGGTTGGCAATGTGAAAGGATCTTTTCTTTCACCCATTTGCCTGCCTTGTAAATGTCCCTAATATTACAACCTCCACCACTACCCTGGCAAGGCATTCCAGGCACCCACAACTCTGTGGTTTTAAAAAAAAAACCTTGATATCTCCTGGTATAGAGAGCCTCTAGTGTTTGCTACTCCCACCTTGGGAAAAAGGTGTTGGTTGTCTACCTTTTTTATGGCTCTCAGAATCTTGTAGACTCCTATTAAGCTACCTTGTGTCAGTCATGACAATACATGATGTATGTTTTCGGAAAGCACGTTTGTTAAAGATGCTGGAGGTTTAACATTCCTCCCAACAATGGTGGAGAATCAGGGTGGGTGGAAGCCGGTTGTGTATACTTAGTTTTTATAAATTTAATGTCCTGCACGCTAACAGGCCACTTCAACCCATGAGCTGATGCTCCCCAAATACACCAGTTAACCTACAAACCCCATATGCATTTGAAAGGTCAGGGAGAAACTGGAGCACCTGAAGGAAACCCACACAGGGAGAATGTACAAACTCCTTGCAGACAGTGCTGGATTTGAAACCGGGTCACTGGTGCTGGAATAGCATTGCGCTAACTGCTTAGTTTTGAGTGAAAAAGGGAAGGTTTAAAAATTATTTAATACTTTGAAGGAAACCTTTGAAAAGGAACCATAGCATTACTATTTCTAACTTATTTTTGTGGATGAAAACTGGCTCTGATATGAAGTTCATGTTTATTATCATCTGACTGTAAATGTACAATGAGATGAAAGAGCATTTCTTTGGACCATGATGCACAGTTGTACACGGACATTACTCTTTGGCTTGGCTTCGCGGACGAAGATTTATGGAGGGGGTAAAAAGTCCACGTCAGCTGCAGGCTCGTTTGTGGCTGACAAGTCCGATGCGGGACAGGCAGACACGATTGCAGCGGTTGCAGGGGAAAATTGGTTGGTTGGGGTTGGGTGTTGGGTTTTTCCTCCTTTGCCTTTTGTCAGTGAGGTGGGCTCTGCGGTCTTCTTCAAAGGAGGTTGCTGCCCGCCAAACTGTGAGGCGCCAAGATGCACGGTTTGAGGCGTTATCAGCCCACTGGCGGTGATCAATGTGGCAGGCACCAAGAGATTTCTTTAGGCAGTCCTTGTACCTTTTCTTTGGTGCACCTCTGTCACGGTGGCCAGTGGAGAGCTCGCCATATAACACGATCTTGGGAAGGCGATGGTCCTCCATTCTGGAGACGTGACCCATCCAGCGCAGCTGGATCTTCAGCAGCGTGGACTCGATGCTGTTGACCTCTGCATCATAATCGCATATATACATAAAGGTATAATTTTAAAACAAAATATATAAATATTTTGGAGAGATTTACTCATTTACAGGATTCTGTTTATCAACCTCAGTCTAAGGAAAGAAACTTATTTCTCAGCCTGATTTTTGTTCCTGTATCTCCTTTATGATGGTACTGGGTCAAAGAATCTGATGGATGAAAAGGATTCTCAATAATTACTTGAATGCTATTGAAGCAATGCTCCCAGTGAATGTCATCATCAGTGGAAAGGGAAATCCCAGTGACCTTAGTCATTTTGATGATCCTCTGTATTGATTTTTCAATCGATGCTTTGCAACTACCATAACACACAATGATCCAGCCAGACAGGACACTTCTCAATTGTGCTTCTGTAAAATTTTGTCACAACAGGGGTTGGTAGCCTTGCCCTCCTCAATCTCCTTGGGAAATGAAGGTGCTTTTGTGCCTTCCTAACTGGTGAGGAGTTGTGGATCCAGGATAGGTCGTATATAATGAAAACAAAACCTGCTGTAAGTACACAGCAAGTCTGGTAGAATCCGAGAATGGAGAACATTTGGAACTTTGTGCTTCTATCTGCTTATTTTAAATTTGAGCAGGCAAGTGACAGGCCCTTCTGTCCAATGGGCCCATGACCCCCCTCCAAAGTTCACTCATATACAAGCTTGCTGTCCATGTGGGGATACCTTGGTCATTGTGTTAGGCAATCAAGTGAGCTCATTTGCACTGATAAACTAAGTAATCTTTGACATTGTATCATTTTTTTTCATATGGTTTGCTGGATTTAATTTTCTCAGCCAAGTAAGTCTTCCCATGTGATTTTTAAAAATTAATAATTGATAGCCAGACGTGCAAATATTGATCAAATAGAAGAATAACACTCCACCTCCACAATAGTTAAATGATATTATGTCCTATTTAAGTAGAGAAAAAAATTAGATATGCCATGAAAGATTCAAATACTAATTTCTTAAAGACATGGGGTCCTTTTATAGCCCATTACCATAATCTAAAGTTTTAAGACTGACCTGAACTTAGGTGCTGTGTTGCTGGTTTCCAAGCTGTTGTCACTTGATATCCATGTTTAGGTTTTTTCTAACTTTGTTAAATGAAAGGGGCTTTGACCAAAGGATTTTTTTTTCTTCTGTAATTGTATCTTAAAATATAATGATGTGGTTTAATTATGTATAGTTGTAAATTTCAATAAAAATATATTTTTAAAAATTATTTGACATTATAAACTTGGAAATAAATTGATATAAAATTTCCTTTGTTGCAGCCTTCAATTTATAAATATCTAGCAAACAGTTTAGAAACGATAAATACATGTTTACTGTTTATTGTCTTTTGAAATTGCTTTGTAGAAAAGATGCATGAAGTGTCTTTTCAGGACAAAGAAAAGGAACATCAGACATTACTCCAAGATGCCAATGAAATGAAGGTAAGGATGTTGATTAGGTGGAATGCTGCAGATGCATTGCGACTCCTTATTTTAAAACTTTATGCAAGCGAAGGACGACCTGATTTGTGCATGGTTTTCTGTGCTCCTCCTCAATGCGTACAGTTGTTATTGACCTCTAATATTATTTGATAAAGAAATTTGTAAGTTGGTTAAATGATTCATTCTCAGTTGCCAATTTTTAGATGAACAATCCATTTTATAGTCCATATTCATTTTTGCAAAATATATATTTTGCATCACTCCAGCAAAAAGAAATAGCTCTTGGTGTCAGTGCCGGGGAAACAAATGATATACAGGGACATTTTAGATAGATTATGGGAGGTTTTGAGATTTTAACTGCCAGGAGCAGGGATGACTATCTTGTTTTGGTGGCTGCCATCTGTTAGGTCTGCTTTGTTCATGAATGAGTGAGACAAACACCAGACTGAGTCGAAATCAGGGTTCTTTGTTCTTTATTACCGGATTGTAACACTTGCAACTAACAATGTTAGTCGGAGAATGCATTCTGCCGTTATCAGCAAAATGGTGATTTTTTATACCCTTGGATACGTGCTTAGAACATCATCATATCATTACTTGTCCAATGACTAAAACTGTTGCTATCCTTTCCCTGCTAGCTTCCTGCCTCTCAATCCATCAATGTCTCTCTTATCTTGTAAGTACAAGGATGCATTCACATCTTGTTACAGCCCTGCACAGGGTAACTCCTTACACATTCCCATCTCATGATGTTTTACCTTACACATCTCAGTTGATTTCCAAAGTCTGGACTTATTTGTATGATGACTATTTATGTTTGACGGAGAGAACTATAAACACAGAAATGCTAGAGGAACTCAGCAGGCCTCGTCGTGTCCATTGGAGGTAAAGATATATTACTGAAGCACTTGAATAAAAGCAACATTAGGGGGAAGAGTATAGAGCAACAAACAAAAGGTGATAATTGGATATGGAGAAGAGCCCAGGAGAAAGGAAAGGTGAAAATTGATGGGGGAGGGAAGGGAGGTTGGATCTGTGAATGCAGAGCTGAGGAAAAGGAGGCAGAGGGAAAAGGAGATAATGGGGAGGGAGGGGGAAGGGTGGGGGTGCTGTGACTAATGGAGAAGTCACTGTTAATGCTGTCCAGTTGGAGGGTGCCCAGACTGAAGATGAGGTGTTGTTCCTCCAGTTTGCATGTGGTCTCAGACTGGTTGTGCATGAGACCATGGACAGATATGTTACAGCATCTTCAGACTTTTGTGTTTCACTTTAGCCTAAAAATTATAAACTAGCCTTGAGTGTTGAAACATTTATGCTGCAAAACATCTTTGCATAATGTATGATGATAAGTATTGGTTACTAATTATTTTCCTTGTTAAACCTCTTGGAAAGATCTTTTTCACAAAATAAAGTTTTTCTCAGCTTTATATCTAATATATCAAGCTTCAAAACTGCTGTATTACTATCCAATATAGGATAGGAAATTCCTGCATGTAAGATTTTGGGATCAAGAAGTGAGAAATAAAATCTTCCAAAAATAATTTCCGAAAAAAGAACATTCTTTGAGATCATTACTCGTCTGTGGGGATCAGAGTCTAAACGTAAATAGGCAGCAGGCATTCAGTGGCGTCTAAATTATTTTGGTGTCTTTATCTAGAAAACTCTGGAAGAGCAAATGGAGAACCATCGAGAAGCCCACCAGAAACAACTGGCTCGCCTTAGGGATGAAATTGATGAAAAGCAAAAAATCATCGATGAACTGAGAGAGTGAGTATCAGGACTTCAGGATGCATCTTGCCAATTAAATAGTGTGATGTGAGGCTGCATATGTAATAAGCACTACCATCATTTCTCTATTGACTCACTTGAGGGAAAACAGCCCCAACTTCTCCAGTTTATGCACCAGATATCCACTGGCATCTTTGCACGTTGAAACAAGATGATTTATTTAACAAAGAAGATTATTGAATGACGGTTTGATCCACCATGCCTCATCCCTCTATGCTTCTCCTATAATATTTCTGTGCACAGAACAAAGATTTTGCAACTAATTTTACTGGATTTTTATAAATATAACAAAATAAAGATGATCTTTATATGGTCTTTTTATATTTATATTTTGAATTTAGTACATATTTATTGTTCTCTTGGAATATTTGGATTCAGAGGTTTACTGCATTGAAATTGCTCTACCTAAAAATGCTCCCTGTTAAACACTTATCTAAATATTAATTGATCTGTCTCCTTTACACGCTGCCTACCTTTTCCTAGCAATGGCATTCCCACATGAATCAAAGTTGTGGGCCTTTTCAATCAATTCAGGTTGTGAAGACAAAATCGAGGCTGACACTTGTTCAGTTATAAAACATTACAGCACAAAGACAGGCCCCTTTGGCCCTCCTCGTGTGTGCCGAAGCATTTTTTTTTGCCTAGTCCCATTGACCTGCACCCAGTCCATAGCCCTCCGTACCTCTCCGATCCATGTACCTGTCCAAATTCCTTTCACATGTTACCACTTCAGCTGGTAGCTCATTCCACACTCCCACCACTCTCTGTGTGAAGGTCCCCCTCATGTTCCTGCTAAACTTTTCCCCTTTCATTTTAACCCACGCCATTTAGTTTGTTATTCACCTACCCTTAGTGGAAAAAGCCTATTGCATTTACTCTGTCTATCTCCTTCATAATTTTAAATACCTCTATCAAATATCCGCTCGTTCTTCTACGCTCCAGGGAATAAAGTCCTAACTTGTTTAACCTTTCCCTGTAATTCAGTTCCTGAAGTCTGGGCAACATCCCAGTAAATCTTTTCTGTACTCTTTCTATCTTATTGATATCTTTTCTGTAGTTAGGTAAGCAAAAGTGAACACAATACTCCAAATTTAACCTCACCAATATCATGTAAAACTTTGCATAACATCCCAACTCCTATACTCAGTACTTTGATTTATGAAGGGCAGTATGCCAAAAGCTGTCTACAATCCTATCCACCTGTGATACCACTCTCAGGGAATTGTGTATCTGTATTCCCAGGTCCCTCTGTTCTACCACATTCCTCAGTGCACTACTATTTACTGTGCATGTCCTTTCTTGGTTTGTCCTTGAAAATGCTGCATCACACACTTGTCTGCATTAAATTCCATCTGCCATTTCTCATCCCATTTTTCAAACTGGTCCAGATCCCTCTGCAAGCTTTGAAAATGTTCTTTGCTGTCCACAACACCTCCAATCTTAGTGTCATCTGCAAACTTACTGATCCAGTCGCAGGCCTCCAGTCTGAAGAGCAGTCATCCACCACTACTCCCTGTTTTCTGCTGTCCAGGCAATGTTGAATCCAATTCACCATGACCACCTAGTATCTGAACCTTCCTGACTAACCTCCCATGTGGGACTTTGTCAAAGGTTAAACACCATGTAAACAACATTCACAACCTTTCCTTCTTCAACTTTCCTGGTAACCTTCTCAAAAATATCTATAAGATTTGGTTAAATATGACCCACCATGCACAAAGCATTTTGACTATCTCTAATCATTTTCAGACTATCCAAATGATTGTATATCCAATCCCTTAGAACACCTTCCAATAATTTACCTACCACTGATGTCAGGCTCACCGGCCTATAATTCCCAGGGTTACCTTTGGAGCCTTTTTTGAAACAATGGAACAACTTGAGTTACTGTCCAAACCTCCGGCCAACACCTGTGGCTAAGGACATTTTAAATATTTCTGCCAGAACCCCTGCAATTTCTACACTCACCCCAAGGTTTGAGAGAATATCTTGTTGGGGCCTGGGGATTTATCCACTCTTATTTGCTTTAAGGAGCAAGCACTTCCTCCTCTTTAACCTGTATAGGTTCCATGACCTCTCTGCTTGTTTTCCTTACTTTCCACGATTCTGTGCCCTTTTCCGGAGTGAATACTGATGGGGGAAAAAAATTTAGTCTCCCCTATCTCTTTGGTTCTGATCTTCAAGGGGACCAATTTGTCCCCTGCTATCCTTTTGCTCTTAATATACCTGTAGAAACCCTTGGGATTTTCCTTCGTATTGTCTGCCAAAGCAACCTCGTGTCTGTTAGCCTTCCTGATATCTTTCTTGAGGTTTTTCTTGCATTTTTTAATACTCCTCAAGTACCTCATTTTCCCCATGTTTCCTATAACTGCTATATACCTCTCTTCTTCCAAACCATAAGGGATGGTGGATATAAAAAGCTGTATCCACTATCTTCATTATCCAAGGAAAATTAGTGACGTTTTTCAGTTATAAAACCCAGAGCTTGTCCTCAATTAGAAGTAAACAAATTGTTTGGTGGTTTGTATCGGAGGCAAAATGGTTTTTTTTCCCCTTTTCCTTCTGAACCACAGCAAAGAGCTCCAATATTTCTTTCCCTAGGCCCAATCTCTTGAATATATTCCTGATTGGGCTTGTAGCCATTGACATTCGCACTCTCATCTAATCCTAGGCCTATAATCAATCAACAGGTTGCACAGACGGAATTCTTATCAGAGTGATAAATTACCTCATTAATCAACACTTCCACCTTCATATCAAATCAAAGATAATTCAGAAAGTGTCCCCACAGTGTTTGAAATTTTGAATATCCCTCCATCTGAGCAACACCATCTGCCATAAAAAGAAGTAAAAGCTAATACATGCAGAACAGATCCCGTTAAAGTTATGTCATTCTCTCCAACAACAGATCCCGTTCAAGTTATGTCATTCTCTCCAACAACAGATCCCGTTCAAGTTATGTCATTCTCTCCAACAACAGATCCCGTTCAAGTTATGTCATTCTCTCCAACAACAGATCCCGTTCAAGTTATGTCATTCTCTCCAACAACAGATCCCGTTCAAGTTGTGTCATTCTCTCCAACAACAGATCCCGTTCAAGTTGTGTCATTCTCTCCAACAACAGATCCCGTTCAAGTTATGTCATTCTCTCCAACAACAGATCCCGTTCAAGTTATGTCATTCTCTCCAACAACAGATCCCGTTCAAGTTATGTCATTCTCTCCAACAACAGATCCCGTTCAAGTTGTGTCATTCTCTCCAACAACAGATCCCGTTCAAGTTATGTCATTCTCTCCAACAACAGATCCCGTTCAAGTTGTCATTCTCTCCAACAACAGATCCCGTTCAAGTTATGTCATTCTCTCCAACAACAGATCCCGTTCAAGTTATGTCATTCTCCCCAACAACAGATCCCGTTCAAGTTGTGTCATTCTCTCCAACAATACCAAATAAGGCAGTAGGTTTAAAATTAACTTGAAAAAGTACAGAGAAAGTGTGAAAAACTGTTCAAATATTTCTCAAGACTCTGACATGTCCAGAACATATGAATTAATGAAGCATCTCCATTGTTGCATTTATCACAACGAGGAGATACATCAAACATAGATACTAATGGATTGTATTTGATATATTTAGACAAATAATTACCCAAACTAACAATCAAATACTTTGTTTTAAATGCCACAGTTTGAACCAAAAGTTGATGCTGAAGCAGGAGAAATTGAACTCCGATTTTGAAAAGTTAAGAATGGAAGAGCAGGAAAAAAGTGTGGAGCTGCAGAAACTTGTGTAAGACTTTCTTTTACATGATCTCTGTTCACACCCCACGGACTGTTATTTAACACAGCCATTCTCAACGGAGTCTTATGGTCATCCTGGGAACCACAGCACATTTAACTAAAAGACTTGCAAAACATAAATGTTTTTTATGTAGTTGGTACGAGAGAGGTACAGATGAAACCAAAATTTGACTTCTTCACAGGGAAGGAGGTCTGTAAACTTTGAGCAGAGACCTGTGGGGGCCATAGCTAAAAAAATAGGTTGAGAATGGCAGATTTAACAAATACTGCTTCTTCATGTAACCTGCAGTTTCTAATTGATACAGAGTTATCAAAATGTTGGAGCAGTAGGTGACATGAATGGTAGAATTATTTTGTCCACACTGACTGTGTTTTGCCAGCTCTCAATGGATGACCATTTTGAAGCATCTTGCAGAGGTGCAGTTTCCCAAGAGGTGTCGAAAGCAAGAGGGAGAGAATTCATACAAGGCTGTTAGCTTGGTTTGCAACATATTTCTTGGGCGAACACCTGCATTTCAGGCATTTTTGGGACATTGTGAGCATTTTGGAGATTTTTTAAATTCCTAATTTGGTCAACTCACTGTTACAATAATCCTTAACAAATTGGTCATAACTTCTGTCAAAAAAATAATTTTTGTTGTTGTCCAGGCAAAACATCCTTGTTCTGGTCTTATCTTTCCCTTTTCTGTTCCAGTCGTGATATGTAATTGTGTCTATATCTTTTGGAATAAAAATGATTTTGTCTATTGTGTACAATTTGTAATGGACTTGTTTGCTCAGAGATTGACTGGTGATGCTCTCATCAGTCTCCTTGCAGTAATAATATGTGGTTAAAGAATCTTTATTTTATTTTGCTTCTTGTTATTTGAAGACTGATGTCTTGTAATACGTGATCTGTTTACCTTTATCTTGGTAAATTGAAAGACATGGAGGCATGCAATTATTTTCTTAACAGGCTGTCAATTTCAAATGTAATCTGATTCCAAATTACTTTTATGTCCTGCTTTTAGACATCTTAATGACAAAAGAGAGCAAGCAAAACAGGACCTCAAGGGGCTGGAAGAGACAGTTGTAAGTTTCATTGTGAAACGTATTGGATTTTTAATGGACTCACTTCAGAACTAGCCCCCTCCCCAATTGTGTAGCTTAACTAAGGTTTAAGACCACGTTTCTGTAGAATAAAGACGATGCCATGTACACGTCATGTCTGTAAATCCCCATCCCAGAATTGAATCCCCGATTTGCCAACATGTACACAGAATACCGTACATTATTGTTAACATTTTTGAAATAAACCCTGCATTTCTAATTGCCTGGTGGTGTATTTCTCCACTTCAACCAATTCAACTGCAATGCAGTCTGTTGATGAATTGAAAGATCATGGACAGTTCACACCAACGAAAGTGTGGGTACATTGAAGGGAAATGTTTATTGGAGACCATCAATAATGTCTTCCCCAGAAACAGTTGACCTTCACTTACTAAATTTCCTGTGATAGCAGAAGTGGGGTAGGGTGGGGTATAAATTTTCTATATAACAGACCAAGATCCTGTTCTGCTCCGCAAATGCTGTTTGCTCCATTGTATATTATGATTGCAGCTTTTTTTTATAATAAATGGATGTTTTTCTTGGATATGGCTAGAGTCAACCCCTGATTATTTTTTTTTCACCCCCTTCCTCACTCTACCCAAACTAAATTATATATTTTTCCATTATTTAGCTGTATTTGCAACTTTTTGTTGGCATTTATGTTCTTGAATTTGTATATTTGTACATGTGCATAATTAATGATTGGAAGAACATTCAAGTTCCCTAAAACCTCTTAACACAGTCTACTTTTTTTTTTTGAAAAGGCAAAAGAGCTCCAAACACTCCACAACCTCCGAAAACTTTTTGTTCAGGACCTCACCACTAGGGTCAAGAAAGTAAGTTGATTGATATATTGCATTGCTATATTACTTTTAATAAGACACCCACTACTCTCTGTGTGGAAAATTTGCCTCTTTGGCTTACCCTTGTATTTTGTTTTAAGGTGCTTGGGAGTAAGTACAGGGGATGTAAGTAAGTTTTTCCACACAGAGTGGTGGGTGTATGGAATGTGCTGCCAGCAATGGTGTTGGAGGCAGATACAATAGGATCACTTAAGAGACTATTAGGTATTAGATTGGAACTTAGCAAAATAGAAGGTTATACTGTGGGGATATTCGAGGCAGTTAAAGTAGGTTATTAGATTGGCACAACATCGTGTTCTATATACTCTATTAGCCAATTGTAGATATATTTACAAAATTCATCTTTACTCACCTCAAATAGAATCCATTCTGGTTTTGGTGTCGTGATTTGTATAAGTAGTTGTCGTTAAAGACAGATTTATAAAGAGCTATGTTTTAAATTATCAGTCATCCAAACAAGAGTATTGAAATTGTTAGATGATAAATTTGTCTGAGTTTGCTTTTGGGCCTGTGTAGTAGTGGTGATCACACATCTGAACTAGGAAGTGTAAAATCTGATATCCATTGTATTGGTGATCACAGCAGAACTGGTGTGAACTGCAGTAATTGCTCACCTCCATTGATGCCTTTTCTCATTAAACTTGGGAGTAGGGCAGGAGTGGATGACGGGAAGGGGGAATCACATTAACGGCAATTGTTACTCCTGTTTTGTTGTGGATACATTTCAGTTCCTACAGGAATATCATTTACATATTTTTAAAGAAAGCAATTTTTAAATTTTTTTTAACAACTGAGTATTCTCATACATGGCAATTCTGACCATCTTCCTCGCTCTTCAGTTTCTAACGCCTGAGGGTTGCTCTTTTAAACATCTTATTTGACATATTCAGGCCATCTAATGCCCTTTTGGGTGTCAACTTGGGTTAGATATACAAAATATGTATTTGTGACTTCTGGAGTGGGATCAATGCTTCAGATTGTGGCAAGTCCAAACCACTGCAAAATAGGTCGGTCTCTTCCTGTCTTGTGCCCTACAAACAGTCTCTATGGACTGTTAATTATAAATAAGATTAAAACTTGCTGCTTGTATTGATGTAAAATTCTATAGTAGCATACGTCTCTTACTTTTGTTTTCTGGAACTAAGATGAGGTTCACTGTTAAAGATTTTAGACTTGTTTATTTTTGATAATATCTATAAATCTAGCCTTCATTCAGCACATCATCTTGCAGCTCATTCCACACACTCAGCACTCTCTGAGTGAAGAAGTTCCCCTCAATGTTCGCCCTAACTTTTCACCCTCAACCCAAGTTTTTCTCTCACCTAAGCTCAGTGGAAATAGCCTGCTTCAATTGAACCTGTTTACATTCTTCAGAATTTGCATTTTGTAGTATACACAAATGTTGATTTGTTTCCTTCCAGTTGTGTTCTTTGCCTCTTCTGAACATTTATAGTTTTGCTTTGCATTTCCTCAGAGCACTGAATTGGATTCAGATGATGGAGGGGGGAGTGCTGCACAAAAGCAGAAAATATCCTTTCTTGAGAACAACCTGGAGCAGCTTACAAAGGTTCACAAACAGGTACTATATGAGGATGATTTGTTCAACACTCTAAACTTGGCATCATTTATCTTTCCATATTCAACAACACTGCCAGGTTCTCAAAGAATGCTGCGGTAAATTTTGTTTCAATTATTAACCGAATTATTACTACAACTTTATAAAACAACATTCAGAGATATATTTTCAAAAAGACTTTTATTTTGTGGAAGCTGAGGATGATTTGCACTTGCTATTGAAATTGGATCATTATTATTCACCTTTTGTCTTTCGATGTTTGCCACTTCTCTCTCACTGATATTGTATGTTAAATGCTACCTGCACTTGTGGGCTAGACTTTTATAATTAGTCTTGTTTTGAAGTTGCTCCTTTGGTTTCACCTCTTCTTATCTTTCCAGCCCAAAAACCTTCTGAATCTGACTCTTGATCATAGCAGAACTTAATCCATTAGTTGTGGACAGGCTTTCAGTTGTCAGTAGCCTTCTGTGCCTCTTTCTTCCATGTTGATGCTCCTCCTCTCAGTTCAAGCATTTAGTCATCTGTGCTAATAGGCCATATTGAATTACTGATTTGCAGTGCGTATTCAACTCATTCAAAAGACTCATGCAGAGATGCAGGTGCATCTGTCCTCTTGCTCTATTCTCGGTCTTGTCATTGACTCTAGGGGGATTTTACTATATCCTGGGCTGAAGGATTAGATACATCTGGCCCTTCCACACAGCTGGTATATCCAGCACTGCACTATTCATTTGAAAGGGGTCACTGATCTTCATTCATCCAAATAAGTGGCGATGAGTGGATTGCTTCCCCAAGCAAAACAGTCTGCTGGATTAACTCACTGGGTCGAGCGGCATCAATAGGGGAAAAAGAATAATCAATATTTGCTCACGGATTGCTTTCTTACTTTATATTGATTAAAATGTACTTGGGTTAAAACATTGAGTGAATTTGTGTTGCTTTTATAAATAATTGCAATTTTTCAGATTTTTATAAAAGTCTCTGACCATCAACGTTTGTAAGCATCAGATAGTGTGAGATTTTAGAAGGCTGTCATTTGGTTGGGCCTTTCCCTCTTCTGTAGCTTGTCACACGAGAGGCCTACTGCATCTTGTGAAATGAACAAAGAAAATAGGCTGATGACAAAAAATGGGAGCTACCACAGCAACAAATATTAACAGAGGGAGCATGGCTGCTGTTGGAGTGGGGCAGAGAGAGTGTGTCGAGTCGGCCAGAGAAGTTCAATCCAGTCCAGTGTCTCCCTATGTGTATATTCTGTCCATTTCTGTGAATTGGCTTGGGGTAGTGTTCTACATTAAAGATACTGCAGAAATTGAGGTTATTGTTTTGAAATCTTTCTCATGACCCCCTGGCCTGTTTTCCTTTCTTGTTATCGAACTCTGTTCTTTGTGCATGTAAGGTTTGCCACTGAGAGATATATATAATGTACTGATAAATGATTTCACACATTGTAACTGAGAGTTAAAAACTTTATCCTCTGTTTCTGTTTCCATTGACTGGAAATGTGTTTTGCTCTAGAGATACATTTGGACGTTGATTAGTTCATGCCCCTTTGATATGATCAGTCAGAGTTGAGATTGTCAACAGTTATCCATTGTGATCCATTTCATTCCATTACGAGATGTCCTGGGTGGGGACTGCATGGTTAACTTGGCAGTTACTATATCCTGGGCTGAAGGATTAGATACATCTGGCCCTTCCACACAGCTGGTATATCCAGCACTGCACTATTCATTTGAAAGGGGTCACTGATCTTCATTCATCCAAGTAAGCGGCGATGAGTGGATTGCTTCCCCAGGCAAAACAGTCTGCTGGATTAACTCACTGGGTCGAGCGGCATCAATAGGAGAAAAAGAATAATCAATTACTCCCTGTGCCACGTGACAGTGTGAATAGAAATAGAATGAGGTGGAGGATTAACACGTGGCTGAAGGGGTGGAGTAAGGGGCAGGGTTTTAAGTTTCTGGATAACTGGGACCTTTTTTGGGGGAGATGTGACCTGTACAGTAAGGACGGGTTACACTTAAATCCCAGGGGGACCAGAATCCTGGCAGAGGTATTTGCTAGGGCTACTCAGGATCCTTTAAACTAGAATGGTTGGGGGGAGGGAACAAAATAGTACAGAGCAGTAAGGAGAAGGTTAGAATGCAAACAAAGAAAGTTTGTAGTAAGTATTTGAATATGGATGGGCAGGTGATAGAGAAGGGAAATGCTCTGGAAGAAGATGAAGGGCAATTGGCAGGAAAAGTAAATAATGTTGTTCTTAAAGATGAGGGAAAACAGGGATTAAAAATTGGGAAATCCCTGAAATTCATATATTTTAATGCCAGGAGTATTGTAAAAAAGGTGGATGAGCTGAAGGTGTGGATTGATACTTGGAAGTATGATGTGGTAGCGATTAGTGAGACATGGTTGCAGGAGGGATGTGATTGGCAACTGAATATCCCTGGGTTTCGTTGTTTTAGGTGTGATAGAGTCGGAGGGGCAAGAGGAGGTGGGGTTGCATTGCTTGTCAGGGAAAATATTACAGCGGTGCCTAGGAAGGATAGATTAGAGGGCACATCCACGGAGGCTATTTGGGTGGAACTGAGGAGTAGGAAAGGAGAGGTTACACTTGTAGGGGTGTATTATAGACCACCCGGAGGGGACTGAGACCTAGAGGAGCAAATCTGAAGGGAGATAGTAGATATTTGTGATAAGCACAGGGTTGTAATTATGGGAGATTTTAATTTTCCACATATAGATTGGGAAACACATTCTGTGAAAGGACTGGATGGGTTAGAGTTTGAGAAATGTGTGCAAGATAGTTTTTTACAACAATATGTAGAGGTGCCGACCAGAGAAGGAGCAGTGTTAGATCTACTGTTGGCAAATGGGATGGGTCAAGTGACGGAGGTTAGTGTTGGCGAGCACTTCGGGTCCAGTGATCATAATACCATCAGCTTCAATGTCATTATGGAAAGAGAGAAATCAGGGCCAAGGATTGAGGTTTTTGATTGGGGAAAAGCTAGATTTGAGGAGATGCGAAAGGACTTGCAGGGTGTGCATTGGGAAAATTTGTTTTATGGGCAGGATGTAGTAGAGAGATGGAAGTCTTTTAAAGATCAGATTTTGAGGCTGCAAAAGGTTTATGTTCCTGTTAGGTTAAAAGGAGGGGCAAAAGGTTTGAGAGAGCCGTGGTTTTCAAGGAATATTGGAAACTTGGTTCGAAGAAAAAGGGAGGCGTACATTAGATATAAGAAGCATGGAGTTAAGGAGATGTTTGAAAGATACATTGAATGTAAGAGGAATCTTAAGAGAGGAATTAGGAAAGCTAAAAGAAGGTACGAGAAAACTATGGCAAGCAGGGTGAAAACTAATCCAAAAGAGTTCTACAAATATGTTAATGGTAAGAGGAAAGCTAGAGACAAAATTGGTCCCTTAGAAAATCAGAGCAGAAAACTGTGTGTGGAGCCTAGAGAAATGGGGGAGATATTGAACAGTTTCTTTTCTTCGGTATTCACTAAGGAGAAGGATATTGGGAGATGTGAGATAAAAAAAAGCAAATTGGGTAAATATGGGGAATATAGAGATTACAAAAGGTGTAGTTTTAAGGCTTTTGAAGAATATAAAGGTGGATAAGTCTCCGGGACCAGACGGGATCTTCCCCAGGACATTGAGAGAAGTGAAGGAGGAAATAGCAGAGGCTCTGGCAGTAATTTTCCAAATGTCATTAGATATGGGGATAGTGCCGGAGGATTGGCGCATTGCGCATGTGGTTCCGTTATTTAAAAAGGGTTCAAGGAGGAAGCCTGGCAACTATCGGCCTGTAAGTTTGACGTCTGTGGTGGTAAATTAATGGAGAAAATTCTTAGAGATAGTACTTATAAACATCTGGATAGACAGGGTCTGATCAGGAGCACTCAACATGGATTTGTGGGAGGAAGGTCATGTTTGACCAATCTGATTGAATTTTTTGAAGAGGTGACTAAGAATGTGGATGAGGGTAGCGCAGTGGATGTTGTCTATATGGACTTCAGTAAGGCCTTCGATAAGGTACCACATGGAAGGTTAGTTAGAAAGGTGCAGTCTTTAGGTATAAATTTTAAGATAGTCAAATGGATTGAACATTGGCTGAAAGGGAGAGGCCAGAGAGTGGTAGTGGATAATTGTCTGTCAGGTTGGAGGCCGGTGACCAGTGGTGTGCCTCAAGGATCTGTATTGGGCCCATTGTTGTTCGTTATATACATTAATGATCTAGATGATGGGGTGGTGAATTGGATTAGTAAATATGCAGACGATACTAAGATAGGTGGAATAGTGGATAATGAAGAAGGTTTTCAAGGATTGCAGAGGGATTTGGGCTGCTTAGAAAAGTGGGCTGAAAAATGGCAGATGGAATTTAATGCTGATAAGTGTGAGGTGCTTCATTTTGGTAAGAAGAATCAGAATAGGACATACGTGGTAAATGGGAGAGCATTGAGGAATACAGAAGAGCAGAAAGATTTAGGAGTAACGGTACATCGTTCCCTGAAGGTAGAAACTCACGTGAATAGGGTGGTGAAGAAGGCTTTTAGTATGCTGGCCTTTATCAATCATTGCATGGAATATAGGAGTTGGGAGGTGATGTTGAGATTGTATAAGATGTTGGTGCGGCCTAATTTGGAGTTCTGTGTGCAGTTCTGGTCGCCTAATTACAGGAAGGATATAAACAGAGTGGAGAGAGTGCAGCGAAGGTTTACCAGAATGTTACCTGGGTTTAAGCATCTAGAGTATAGGGAGAGTTTGGACAGATTAGGTCTTTATTCTTTGGAGCGTAGAAGGTTGAGAGGGGATTTGATAGAAGTATTTAAGATTATGAAAGGGATAGACAGAGTGGATGTGGATAGACTATTTCCGTTAAGAGGAGGAAAGATTAAAACAAGAGGACATGAGTTAAGAATTAAGGGGCAGAGGTTTAGAGGTAACATGAGGGGGAACTTCTTTACTCAGAGAGTGGTAGCCGTGTGGAATGATCTTCCGGGAGAAATAGTGGCGGCGGAGTCAATTGTATTATTTAAGAAAAGGTTGGACAGGTATATGGATGAGAAGAAGATGGAGGGTTATGGGCATTGTGCAGGGAGGTGGGACTAGAAAGGGGTGTTTGGTTCGGTGCGGACTAGAAGGGCCTAATGGCCTGTTTCCGTGCTGTAATTGTTATGTTATGTTAAGTTAGTGCAACACTATTACAATGTCAGCGACCTTTGTTAAAATCTAGCATTGTAAAGAGCTTGTACTTTGTCTGTGTAAGTTTCCTCTTCCACCCATCAAAATATACAGAGACTGTAAGTTAATTGATGTATTTGGGGGACATAGCCTGGTGAGCCGTAAAGTCCTTCCTGTGGCTGCACTGTGTCTAAATTGTAACATTTCACTCTTCCAGCTGGTTCGTGACAATGCAGATCTTCGTTGTGAGCTTCCTAAGTTGGAAAAACGACTTCGGGCTACAGCTGAGAGAGTTAAGGCACTGGAGAGTGCATTGAAGGAAGCCAAGGAGAGTGCAATGAGGGAACGCAAGCGTTACCATCAAGATGTCGACCGAATCAAGGAAGCAGTACGGGCCAAAAACATGGCCAGGCGAGCACATTCAGCTCAGATTGGTGAGAGGCTGCCTTGTGGTCATGTTATCCATGATTTTCATTTGGGTCTGCAACTTTGGGTTGGGTGATTTATTAAGGTAAGGATTGCCAGGAAGGCTTTTTGGTGGGGAAAAAAGCTCAATATGTCTGATTTGTGCAATATGAATGTAATGTAAAAGCAAGCAAAACCAGCAGGAACTAGTGTTAGCTGCAGAACTTTTCATCCTCCTTGATGATTGAATGATTCACATGAATACAGTAGAAGTCCAAAAATCCAAAGGTCAGAAATCTGGACCATCTGAGAATCTGGACTTTTTGAAAATCAAACTTTTAAAATTTATCAGGCTTTTGTGTGTGTGCATGTGTAAGTGGCAACAAGTGACCACTTTATTTTTCTTTAAAACTGCTTGTTTTGATAAATGAATCGTGCTATATTTGCTAATGAATAAACCTTTAAAATGCACCTATTCATCTCTTTATTCCTCCTTAAATTTGAATTTTACAAGTATTGCCCCAGAATCAGGAAAATCCAAAAATCCAGACTGACTAAGGGACGTGATGGTGAGCTGAAATGAAGGAGAAACAGTGGAGGAGAACATTATCATGATGCTTATTTTTAGGAGGCATTTTAAACGAATTGAAGCAAGCAAGTTAGAATAGGTTTCACCAAGCAAAGCTTTGCATGTATGATAGTTGCCCACAAAGACAAAGGAGGAAAAACCCAACACCCAACCCCAACCAACCAATTTTTCCTTGCAACCGCTGCAACCGTGTCTGCCTGTCCCACATCGGACTTGTCAGCCACAAACGAGCCTGCAGCTGACGAGGACATTACCCCTCCATAAATCTTCGTCCGCGAAGCCAAGCCAAAGAAAGAATATACAGACCACATGAGAAAAATGGCTGTGCCATCTTACTCTTTGGAATGCAAGCTGCTTCACTGTAGATATTTGTTAAAAGGTATTCCAGTGGCAGAGGTCCATATAATGATGCATGGGATTTTTGCATCATTCTTCCAAATTGTAAGAAGTGCAGAACATAGAACATTGTAGCACAGGAACAGGCCCTTCAGCTACAATATCTGCACCGAATGTGATGCCTAAATTAAACTAAAACTGCTGCTAACACATGAACAATATCCTGACATTCCCTGCATATGATAATGAGTTGAATTTTTCATTTACATTGTGCAATGTAAATAAACACCAGAATTCTTGTTGCAGCTCAGAATCAAAATTTATGGTCATGAACAAATCATGAAATTCAGTGTTTAGCAGCAGCGTCATAATGTAAACATTCATATTATAAACATCTTACAATTACCAGTAAAAATAACAATAATAGTTCACAAAAAATAAGGCAGTGTCTTTGGTTCATTGATTATTCAGGAATCAGATGGCAGTGGAGAAGAAGCTGTCCTTGTGCCGCTGAGTGTTCGCCTTTATGCTCCTGTACCTTTTTCCCCAATGATAGTAGAGTGAAAAGGGCATTCCTGGATGGTAGAGGTCTTTAAAGATAGAGGCTACTTTTTTTAAGGCATTGCCTCCTATAGGAGTCCTCAATGGAGTTAACAACCCTCTGGAGTTTATTCTTGTCCCGAGAGTTGGCGTCTCCATACCAGGCAGTGAACGGGTACTTGCAAAGTGAGGAAGAAAACAAGTACAATAGTATACGCTGTTTAATTAAAGAGATAATAAATACCATTGTGCAATCTCTCAAGAAGCCTTTTTAAATGCTGCTATCGTACCTGCTTCCACCACTACCTCTGACTATTCCAGGCACCTGTTACTCTCCATGGCAGATTTTTTTCTTTAATTACTCCCCTCTTACCTTAAATACATTTTTTACCCAAGGAGAGAGATTCTGACTGTCTACCCTATCTATGCCTCTCAGAAATTTTAAAACTTCTATCAGGTCTCCCCTCAAAGAAAACAGTTTGTTCAACCTTTCTCCATAGCTCATACCATCTAATACAGGCAGTAACCTAGTAAATATTTTAAAATTAAATTTAGAAATTCAGCACAGTAACAGACCCTTTCAGCCCATGAGCCCGTGCCTCCCAGTTACACCCAAATGACCTACAACCCTAGGCATGTTTTGAACGATGGGAGTGTTAGAAACAGAAGTACCTTCACAGAAATTGCTCGAGACAAAAATTGAGAACAAAGAACATTTATTATACAACAATGCAAAGTTGGGTGCTTCCCCTTACCCTGGGAATACACACACACACTGGGGCTCACCCAACCTTTATACAGTTGATTTCAGTATAGGAATACCCTCCCCCTTACATTCTTCTGCCTCCTGGATGAGTTTGGCATTAGGCAATCCTGTCTGCCTACGTGCTGTTTCTGTGAACTTGGAGGACCAGGGGGTATCCTGTCGGTGTCCCATCATGTCACTGTCCTTATTCACACCTTCCTGACTCTCAGGGCTGACTAACTTCTTACATGCAGAACTTGCTAATTCTGTCTAAGGCTAGAAGACCCTTATCTTATTCAGACTAACTTTACTTCCTACATTCTATTATCTATCCTTATCTTATTCATACTGGTGAACTTGCTGATTCTGTCTAAAAGGCTAGAAGACCCTTATCTTATTCAGACTAACTTTACTTCCTACATTCTAATATCTATTCTTATCCTATTCATACTGGCTTTATTCATTACACATATATCTATACTAGTTTCCTCATCTTCATATTTTTATATCAGTTTTACTCATCTTTCACAATCCTCACTTTTCTTTTAGATCAGTGTTACTCATCTCTCACACTCCTCACTTTTCTTTTAGATCAGTGTTACTCATCTCTCACACTCCTCACTTTTCTTTTAGATCAGTGTTACTCATCTCTCACAGGAGGAAACTAGGGACCTCAGGGAAAACACGTGCAGAGACAGGGAGAATGTACAAATTCGTTACAGACAGTGCGGGATTAGAACCATGGCCCCGATCATTGGTACTGTAAATGTGTTGCACTAACTGCTACGCTGACCGTGCCGCCCTGTATCCTTTCCAAAGCCTCCACATCCTTTCTGTAATGGGGTGGTCGAAATTGCAAACCAGTGCAGCCTAACCAAAGTTTTGTACAGCTACAATGTGACATCCTTGCTCTTTAATCAATGAAGGCAAGCATGCCATATAGCTTTACATTTACATAGAGCTTTACATTTATATAGAGCTTTACATTTACATAGAGCTTTACATTTACATAGAGCTTTACATTTACATTTGTAAATGCAGTTGCCCTTGAAAAATATTGTAAACTTTCACCAAAGCATTAAAAAAAACCTGTTGATAATAGTTTTTCCACTGCAATTCTCATTCCAATCAAATTGATTTCATTAGAAATGGTTAAGAAAATGGGTTTAGCATATTGCTAGCCATGAAATTACTGCTGCAGAATGTTTGACTTTAAAAAAAAATATATTGGTGGGAGGATACTGGTTCACGACTGGCACCCAATTACTTTTATTCAACAGACAAGGGAAGGCCCCTCCAATATTCTGCAGGCAAAATTACATTTTTTTTAAACTGTCTTTGTATGTAATTAATTTAACACACTCTTCATTTTGTTTTAGCAAAACCTATTCGGCCTGGCCATTACCCAGCATCCTCTCCAACAGCCTTTCATGCTCTCCGTGGTGGTGGAGTATCTGTGACCTCAAACCCTAGTTACTATCAGAACAAAGACAAGTGGTAAGTATACAGCCAATTCAAAATGGACCTGAGTTTCAGTAATGCATTATGTGCTTCGAGAAACTAAACATTATCTGCTAGGGGAATTCATCAGGCTGAACAGCATCACTGGGACAAAGAATGATAGATGTTTCAAGCTGGATCTCCTCATGAAGCCATCTTGAAGGGTTTCAGTCTGAATTGTCGATCATTGTGTGCTTCCCATTGCTGCTTGACTCGGTAAGTTCCCCCAGAAGATTGCAATTTGCCTCAGACTGCAGCAGCTGCAGTCTCCTGTAAGCCTCCAGTGTGCTTCCAAAAAGATGTGAGAATTGCATGATGTTGAACGGAAACTCAAGAACTGGCGATTCTGGAATCTTGAACAAAGAAAGTGAAAATAGAGGGACTCAATAAATTGGGCAGCATCCATGGAGAGGAATGAACAGTCAGTGCTAAAGGTCAGGACTGCCAACCCTCCAGGTCTTGAAAAAAGGTCCGTTTCTCCATGGATGCCACCTGGCCTGCTGAATCCCTCCATCTTCTGGTTGTTTGCTAATGTATAATTAGAAACTGCTTCTGGCTTAATAAATCTGGATGACATTTATGTCTGTGAGTTCCTGATGTCATATCAACAAGTTTGGTGGTTGGCCTTGACTTTTGACGTTTACCAATAAATCTTTCAGTGTTTTCTGTTGCTCAGAAAGAACATGTCTATTTTGGAGAGTGTCTGTTCCGCTGCTGTGTTTAGTGACCTTCTTCATTACTTATTCAAGTGTCTCCACTCTTTGTCCTGCTATTAGCACTGATTGGTTTGATTTAAATTAGCTTAGGTTGGAACAGTGTCTCCCAATGCCGACATTTACATATCGAGCCTGGGTGTTATGAAAGGAAATGGAGAGAGTATTCAAAGTTGCCCAATGAACAAATGAAGAGAAAGATTTATGGCTGGCTGGCCTGTCTGTGATGAGTGGGGAATCTAATAACAAGAAATGTTTCTTGGAGATGAAATGTTTTTATGGATTGGATTGTGGCTGCTTTTGTATATCTCAGTCTGGAACTTATTCATTATTTCAAAGATTATAGTTAGAACAGTTCCTGCTAATTGTCCAATGATTTCTGAAATGGTATCATCATCCTTTGGATATATACTGTATGTAACTGGCTTGGGAAAGAATCCTAAATCTGTGACATTCCTTGTACAGTGCATTGTTAAAGAATATGTCTAAACAAACCATCATCTTATACTCTCAGCAAAACTTTTAACCAGTGTCAAATACAAAATGAAACTTCACCTTGTTTTCCAATGTACTTTAAGGACAAAATGTACCTTAACAAATTTGTGCAAATTTATTTGATCAATAAAATGATCTGATACATTAGATTATTTTTGTTCATTTGGCAGCAGTGAATTGTCCGAATTACACAAGCAACTTGATGCAGTAAACAATGATCCTGACTTAATAAGATAATCAAAGGCCATTGTCTTTGTCCATGTGCACAGTTGATGTTCTTTGGACAATCTACCGAGTCTGTATTGTGGTAATTTATCTCTTGAATATAAAATTGTTGTCTGTGTGGAGTAAGGCTTGTTTTGATAGACATTCCGCAATGTGATGGCATTGGATTGGCAAACATTACTTGTGAAATGCGATGGCTTCTCTTGAAGCAAAAGATGTATTTATTCCATTACAGCCTTAATTAGCTTTTTAGCAAGCAGCGTGAATATAAAATGTTAAAAGAGTGAAACACAAAATTCTGCAGACACTGTGATTGTAGTAAAAACACAACAAAATGCTGGAGGAACTAAGCCAGTCTTTCCACTGTCCATAGGAGGCAATATATCTTTGTCTCCTATGGACACTGAAAAGACCAACCAAGTTCCTCCAGCATTTCAGTGCTATTCTGATGATGCTGCTTCATCTATTTTTAAAGATGAAATGAAATTCACTGTACCAGCATATCTCATGAAAAGGTGAAAGTCTTTTGTGTGAAATGGAGAATACTGATGATACACAGCTATCCTAGGGCAGAGACACTTGTGTTTCAACTTGCACTAAATAATATGTTTGGATATAAAATATCAATCTATGTTCTCTCTTCAGCTTTCTTGTCAATTCTTATCTCACTTCAAACATGACCTGTTTGGGCCTTAATCCCCAGAGACTGCAGTGGACAGTGCATGCTGAAACAGTATTAAGAGAGTCCTCAGCTATGCTTTGGTAAAGAGAGGGAGCAATGGGTCCTTGGTGGTTACTTCACAGGTGGTTGTGTAATCTAAAAATTGGACTAAAGACCCATCAGAATGAGTTAAGTTCCTAATGTGGCTGTTAAATTTCGATAAATAAAGAAAGCTGAGTCGTATTTGGAAGTTGTAGAAAGCAGTGGTAGAAATCAGTGTAAGATTGTACCTCCAGGAATATGGATGCAGTACTGTTGCTTAATCTGACTAGTGAGCGAGTTCAATCATTAAATTATATTTTCAAAAATTCCTCCCTCAGTCCTTGAAAACTCTCACCAACTATCTTACCATCAATATCAAACCATTATCATTTTGTTCACTCACTACACC
Organism: Narcine bancroftii; assembly: GCF_036971445.1. Lineage (NCBI taxonomy): Eukaryota > Metazoa > Chordata > Chondrichthyes > Torpediniformes > Narcinidae > Narcine > Narcine bancroftii. The sequence goes on along the minus strand of NC_091472.1, from coordinate 268,957,701 downwards.
CACACAATCTCAGCATCAGATCGAGCATCTCATGACAAAGATTTAACTCTCTCAAACCACAACCTATTCCATTTTCATCATTCATATTTTCCAGACACCTTTCAAACTCACTGCTGTCTGTAAGTGTGCTCCGGTTTCCTCCTATGTTCCAAAGACGTATGGAGTTGGTAGGTTAATTGGTCACATGGGTATTTGGGCAGCGCGGGTTCGTAAGCTGGAAAGGCCTGTAACTGTGCTGTATCTCTATTTAAAAATTAAATGACAATTAAATACTTGGGCGAGAAAGTGACATCCTCCATTGGTTTAGCCTTTCTCAATGCGGAACCTACAAACCTCTCTTCCCCCCCCCCCCCCCCCCACCTCCAAAGGTCCGGGGGGCGGGAGGGAGGGGGGTGGAGGCATAGCACATTTAAGTAAAAATCTTGTTTTCTTTTTACCTCACGTAACATAAATATTTTTTATATAATTGTTAGGAAAGAAGTACAGAAGAAACCAAATCAATTGCTTCACAGGCCAGGGGGCTTATGAAAAGGTTGAATCTGGTTTGTTTGGATAGTTGCTATTACTATTAACAAACAATTTAAGAGCCAGACCTAAAGTTGTGGTTGGAAAGATTGGTGTGGTTCGTATCCATAGACCTAACCCATCTCCTCTCATCCCACAATCTTCTCTGTCAGTTATAGGTGCATGTATCTCATTTTCTCCATTTTATCATGTTAAATACCAACGAAATGGAGTCCTCAAGTCAGTTCTCAAAGAAGAAAATGGCAGTGAAGATATTGCATCAATGTAACCAGCTAAAGTAGCAAGCTTTGTGCTTTACATATTTAAAGGACTAAGGCACTGGGCACATTTTTCCCTATCAAGATAGCCACTCCCCTGGTTCTCGAATTGAAGGAGGACATTGACACCTGGCCCACCCATCCCCTTTAACTTTAAATGCTCTTGCTTTGTAAGGTGGGTCTCCTGTAAAGACACTATATCTGCCTGCACCTTTTTTAGGTGTGCCAAGACTCTATTTCTCTTAATTGTTCCATTTATACCGTTTATATAAAAACTCACGAATTTGATTGACATCCATTATCCCTGCACCACTCCATTCTATCCTTCCCCTTCCTTCTCATTCTCTGATATTTAACCTCCGTTCTGGTTCTCCTCAGTAGATCCTTGGCACAGGCGATCATGTTCCGCACAGGAACTAAACAAATTAACAAAACTAACACTCATAATTCAGAATAAAAGGAAAAATACCCCAGAAACCTTCCCTTCTCAGTTTACCTCCCACCCCCCACCCCCACTGGCACCAATAACAAAGCTATTGGTGCCAATCCCCCCTCCATTTTGAGACACTTATCTATCACTTGTTCCTCCCTCCCTTTCTTTGAGTTCCTGGTATTCATTCTTACTTCTAATCTACATTCATCTTTAAACATGAACATTTTGAAAAAACCTATTTCCCCTCATATTCATCACAATTACAATATTTTCAGTTCATCTTTCCCCTCATTCCCTCTTTCAACCTTATTTAATCCTGAAGGGATGGCAGGGTTCTTATAATGTCTATTGCTTCCCTTGGATCCTTTAAAAAAAACTTTATTTCCGCTCCTGTCCTTCCCATCTTCAACCTTGCTGGGTGAAGGAGGGTAAACTCTATTCCTTTTTGTTTAAGGCTCTTTTTAACCAGGTCACATTCCCTCCTGCGTTTCAATAGTGCCATGCTTATGTCCAGGTAAAGCCTTCCCTCCCTTGTATTCCACCAGGACCCCCTTTCTCCCCCCCCCCCCCCATGCCTTTGCATTCACCGCTGCCACCCATATATATTTTTTTAAAATTCTCTCTATCCTGGTAGTGAAGGAGCCTTACCAGGATAGAGTGTTGCTGTTGGTTTGGCCCTGGGCAGGGTTGAGGGAGAGAACCATTCTATTTCCAGGTTATTTCAAATTTGTTCCCTACCCAGTATATCTGGCATCCTCTTTTTCAGGAATTCTCTTGTGTCTCTCCCCTCTGTACCCTCCTTCACCCTCACAATTCCTCCTGCTGATTTTTTTTTTTCCTAAGGTATCGATCTTATTCCCATATCCTTACCCTATCCCTTTCCCAGCCTCCATTTTGTTCTACCTCTTATCCAATCTTTCCTCCACTCTCTCAATTCTCTATTCCTTTCTGTCAAGTTATCCAACCTTTCTTTGATTACCCTCTGCCCTGCCACTAATGTCTTCCAGGTTTTTTTCAAATCTGGCCAGTGGCCTCCAGTATTTCTCTGGCAAAAGGCATTTGCTCCTCTGCCCCCTTTATCTGTCTTTCACTTCCCTGTAATGTCCTTCTTTTACTCTCTCGTTATTCCTCTTCTTCCTCCTCTTCCTCCTCCTCCTTGCCTTCTGACTCCAGGCTGCCCTGCCACGTTACTTTCCCGCTGAGTCCCCTCTGGCCACGCTGCTCCTGGAGTCCTCTAGGCTCGACGCCTCGGACCCGACCTCTTCGCGCCCGCCGGTTGGAGCGGCCTTGCAAGGTAAGTCTTTATTTTCTCTTTTACTTTTTCTTCCACCCCGCGGGGTCCTCTCCACTGCCATCAACATCACTGCCCATTCCGTCTTGACTTGCCTCCACTCACACCTGACAGCGCTCTCATCACCGCCTACGATGCTGTCAACTCCATCTCTGCTTAGCTCCCCCAACCTCAGGCCCCTGATTCTTCTGCACCTGACACCACTCACGCCACCTTGGTCGATGGCCGTCCTGTCTCTCCCTCCTGGGTGAGTCGTCTTCTTGAGGGAAGTTCTGGGGGTTCGCTGCCACCGAGATCTTATTAGGCCCTGGGTCGGCCCCTCCATCTCCACCACATGGTGAGTCTTTTCCTCCATCCTGGTCTTCCTTCTTTTTGTCATCTTTTTTCTTTTCTTTCTCACTGTCTATTAGTATTTCTGGTTGTCTTCCTTTTTTGGGTCTTTTTATTTTAGGGGATCTTCTTGTATCTATATTCTATTTTCCTCATGTAGCTCTTGGATCACCTTACAAGCCCCTCGCTACCATCTTGGATCTCCAAGGTTAGCAAAATTCACTGGATCCTTGCTGAGGTTGAGGAGGGTTTTCCCCTCCTTTCCTGTGACATCCCATTTGTGTTTCTTGCCTTCTTTCAATCATGTGACCTGCCTTCAATCTCCTCTGCATTCAATAACCAGAGGAAGTTATGCCAAGGTACCCATATCTGGAAGCAAAATGGGTCAGAACAGGATTTTGAAAAGCACAAGATGACCAGCAGGTTATTCCCCATTGCTTATTAAAATATTGGCCTAATTTAGACAGCTCAAATCATGAACAACTGCACTCAGAGCCGAAAATCTGTGGTCGGTGTTCAAAATCCAGCTGGGTCATCTGATGGTTTACAGCATTCAAAGATGGCTGTTGGAGGTTTGGACTTGATATACACCCCAAAGTGTTGCTAGCAGGTGTGAGGCTGAGATGGCTTTCTGTACACATCTTTGCAAAATTGCATCGTACCCCCATTTTTTAGCTTGGCAGCTGGAAATATAGACACAAAGCACAATAAAATAATTTCACCACCTTCTCCCTTTCCTCTGTACAGTTTATATAAGGTATGTTCATTTGCCTCTAAAAATAAACAGTTTTGACTGCCTTGCTTATTTTAAAAGTGGCTATAATTACTTTTGGTCTTTACTTTCATTGTTTATAATAACTGAATAGCTTCCTTTTAAGAAACCACCACAGTACATTCCCTGAGGCCTGTGAAAGATATATTTGATGACGAATGGTCTGTTTTGTCTGGGAGTTTGTTGTTAAAATCCTATCAACTAATAGTTGATCACCCATTTATCTCTAACTGCTGTATTAGCTTCCTATGTTATTCACAACAAACTGACATTGGCTTTGTAACATTTAATCTTTTGACACAATTCAGAAAAACATAAAACATTGAAGTAGGATTTGGCCTTGTGGACCCTTGACCTTGCACCACTATTTAGCTTCACTTTCTTCTTTGTTTGCCACAAATGCTTGATGGTCCTACAGATAAACAGGTTTGCATTCCTCCTGAAGGTATGAAATGCTTCCTAATCTCCGAAATAAGACCTGAGCAGAAACATGTTATTCAGCTCATCGAGTCTGCCCTGCTATTTAATTATGAGCTGATCCATTTCCCCACTCAGCCCCATTGCCATCTTGGAATAACCTTTGATGCCCTGGCTGATCAAGAACCAATCTCTTAAATGCACCCAATGACCTGGCCTCCACAGCTGCCTGTTGCAACTAATTCTGGCTGAAGACAATGATATGCATCTCTATTCTAAGCAGATGGCCTTCAATCCTGAAGCTGCACCCTCTTGTCCTCGACTTTCCCATCATGGAAATGCTAACAGTTCCTTTTCCCCCTCCCCTACTTATGCTGCTCAACCTGCTGAGTTCCTCCTGCAGATTGTTTATTGCTCTTGATTCCAACATCTGAGTCTCTAGTCACCTCCTAATCTCATTAAAATTAGCAACTCACCATCTGTTCCCTCTGTCAATTGGGGATAAGGCTACACTACTGCTAGAACTGTCAGAACTGTCGAGATGTTTTTGGCAATATTTTTTGGCAGAGACTGAGGACACTTATGGATCACAATAAAACACTTGTCCAAGGAAGTCTGCAAAATTGTTCCTTTCAATCACAAAATCCACTGTAAAATCAATCCAACTCTGCTGTCAAGATTTCTACTAAATCTGCTCTGCAGCCTCCATTTCACAGTGAATTTTGGATTGACAGTAGTTGCGGGGGCCATTCAAAGTCCAAAGAAATAGGTGATCAGTAAATTCATTAGAGAGGTTGCAACATAGTGGAATCCTAAAGTCAATGCTGAGGAGCTAGTCAAGGCATGGGGTGTAGGAAATAATGTTCTAATTTAAAGAGTTCATCAACTTTTAACAGAACTTGCAGCATAACTCCTTTGGAAGATCCTGCCTCTCTCTCAGTGACTGCAAATTGTTGAAGGGCACACAAAATAATGCTCATCATGACCACCAGGTGGCATTTAGTACACACGTGGAAAAGAATGTGTTCAAAATGGGTTGCCTAGAGTTATTTAACCAAGTAATCTAAATTTTTGATTGAATACAAAACATAGCATCAGTCTTCTTCTCCTATTTGTCAGGTCTTCCTGCAGATTTTTCAACAATGTCAATTCATTCACCATTAATAGACTTGGGGATGTGACTGCTCTATTATTTGGTGAAATATTAGGTGACTTTATAAACTTTCAACATTGCCTCTTAGCTATGTTGTAAACCTTAGAAGAGCAATTTGTGGGTTCATAAATCTGTTATTACCTGGCTTTATGGAATTAATTTTGAATGGTTTCTTATGAAGTTAATGAGATTTGTACCTGTTCTACTTGGTCAATATGGCAATGTGACAGAATCCATTTAAAAAAAAATGTTCACTGTCAAATGTCCAAAATGTGTATAATGGGCTCCATTTTAATTCCTGTTTTGGGTGCTATACTTGCAAACTCTGACTAATTTCATGAATAGTTGAAAAGATGAGTTCCTCTTGTTGCCTCGGCGAAGATGAAACAAAAAAAATCCATTTCCTGGATAACCCAATACAACGATAATCCTCCGTTCCGTGCCCACCCCATTATAACTTGGCAATTTATAGATACGTTCATCTGTAGGTTTGCAGATGACACCACTGCTCTTGGCCAGATCTCACACAATGACGAGACTAAAAAAAGATGGAATGTCTAATGGCATGTTCTCATTGATCACAACTTCTCTTTCAATGTCAGCAAAATGAAGGAGCCAGTCACTTATTTCAGTAAAATGAGAAAACCACATCTCCCTGTGTATATATGGGTACTAAGGTGGAAATGGTGGAGTATTTCAAGTATTTCTAAGTACACACATCACTAAAAACTTGTCCAGGTCTAATCACCTTGAAGGAAATTCTTCTTGCCCCTGAGTTTTCTCACCAATTTTTACAAATGCATCATGCAAAGTATCTGGTCCAGATGTAACACAGCTTGGTTTGGGAACTGTTGAACCACAGGAAACTGCAGTGAGTGGTAAATGTAGTTCAGCCCTTCATGTCTGTTTGTGGGTTCATGTACTGTTAAACCAAGACTACCCATAAATTGGAGGAGCAACATCATATTTTCTGTCTTGGCACTCTCCAGCTGGGTGATATTAAAATTGATTTCTCCAGTTTCTGATAGTCTACTCACCATTCTCCCTCTCTTCCTTTTCCCTCTGACTTCTTTCCTCCAACTCTCCACCTCCTTCCCTTTCCATTCACAGAGCCATCGCCCCCACCCCGGTTTGCTGATATGCCCTTTGTGATGATGTAATGGGGGGGCATATTATACTGGCTGCTTGCTATTGGCTATGGCTGTAGAGTTACTCCATCTTACTGGTATAACAGATGGACATGCTTTCCCATTGGCCAGTTTAGTGGTGGTTATAGTCTGTTAATAAAAGTCCAGTATTGATATAACACTTATCTGGTCCATGTCTATGGCATATCAATTTTATTAACAGACTCTCAATCATGATGCTTCTCTGAAACCTGAAAGACTTGAGATAGATCAAGATGCCACCTGAGCTGGAGAAAATTTTCACCACTGGCTCCAGTGTTTTGAAGCATTCATGCAAGTGAACAATGTTGTGCAAGATGCAGCAAAAATGAACCATCTTGTGGCTCTCCTCGGAGAGGTACCTTACTCCATGGTTAGGGAGACAGCTGTCTACCAGAATCCATTGAATCTCCTCAGAACCTATTATGATATGCCACAAAACACTTTGTTTGCAAGACATCAGCTTCACACTCGAAGACAACAAGCCGGAGGGAGCAAAGATGCTTTTGTGCTCACATTAAAAGGGCTGACCAGAGCCTGTGCTTGCACTGCTGTCATGTCCAAAGCCCACTGAGAATCTTTGATGCTGGACGCATTTATAAGCAGATTGAAATCGGGTTACATCAGGCAATGTTTACTGGAGACCCTGGACCTAACCTTTAATGCTGCTCTTCAACAACCGAAGACCTTTAGGACTGCCCTACAAAGTGCTAAAGCCCTCGAGAAAGAAAGAGGTGCTGAAGCGACACCCCCAAGGTCCGCCCACAGCGATGATCCACTTGTGAGCGCCACTAAACCGCAGCATAAAAGCCGCTACGGAAGATGCTACTTCTGCGGTTTGGCGCTACACGTGCGCTCTCAGTGCCCCGCGTGGCAAGCCAATTGTGCCAACTGTGGAAAGCAAGGGCACTGAGCTAGCTGGGAAGAATCCTAAGAAAAATTGGAGATGTTCTTTACTATGTACAAGTTGGACCAGACAGATGGACCAGTCATGCCAACCAGTTGCAACCAACAGAATGCAACCTTGCAGTAACAACTCCTGTGCAACTCAGGCTGGATGCCTTGTTGGACACATTTGAACTTCAGAAACCATTGAACTACCATCACACAGAAACAAACCTATACACTCTACATCACTGGAACCTGTAAGGAAGTATCAAAGAGTTCAGAGACCATGAAGCTCTTCCAAGTGGATCCTAGACTCCACCTATATAAGTAACCAGCTCAAGGGGGAGGTGCTAGGATGCCCTAAACAGAGTAATCGCTACTGTCACCAGATGTGGGTGTTGCTGAATCCCGGGACTTGAGCCATCAATCAACTAATACAGTTACATATGTGAGATGGCTCACGAGACTTCCCTCAGGACCAAGGGCATTGTAAATACTTTAAATAATTCTTTAATTGTAACTAAAAGGATTAGTTCTTTTGATTTGAGGAAACACTTGTCTGTCATTTCACTCCGGGTCTAATGAGGTGGAAGCTTGAATTCCTTACAATGCATGCACAGCACAAATAGAGTCAGATGATGGAGAAGGAGGGGATGGGGGAGATAATAAAAGCTGGAGAAGTCAATATTAATGCCATCCAGTTGGAGGGTGCTCAGTCAGAAGATGAGGTGTTCCACCAATGACTGGTGTTCTCATTCTGGCAGTACATGAGACCATGGACAGACTGTTGGCAAAGGAATGGAATGGAGAATTGAAATGGATAGCCACTGGGATATCCACGCTATTGAGGTGGACAGAGCTGAAGTGCTCAACAAAGTGATCTCACAGTCTGCATCTAGTGTCTCTGATGTAGAGGAAACCACAGTGGGAGCACCGGATGCAGTAGATGACCCCTGCAGATACACAAGTGAAATGTTGCTGCACTTGGAAGGACTGTTTGGAGCACCAAAAGATGGTGAGGGAGGAGGTGTGGGCACAAACCGAGCATCTCTGCAGTCACAGGGGTAGGTCCCATGGGGACGATTAGTGGGGAGAGAAGAGTGGATAAGGGAGTCATGGAGGGAGCAATCTCTTCAGAAGGGGAGAGGGGAATATGTGTCTAGTGGTGGGATCACTTAGTAGGTGGCGGAAATAGCAGAGGAGGATGTGTTCGAAGCAGAGGCTAGTGGGGTGGTAGGTGAGGACAAGAGGAATCCAGACTTTGTTATGCATGGGGGCAGAGTGGACCAGGCCTGGTGTGTGGCTAAAGAAGCATATGTGGGTTAGAGCCGAGTTAATGGTGGTAGAGGGAAAGCCACGTTGTTTGAAGAAGGAGGACATCGCTGATGATCTAGCATGGATGTCCTCAGCATGGGTGTAGATGCGATGGAATTGGATAAATTGAGAGAATGGAATGGAATCCTTAAAGGGAATAGGGTGGGAAGGCGTGTAGTCAAGGTAACTGTGGGAGTTGGTGGGTTTGTAGAAAATGTCTATTGAAAATTTATCTCCTGAGATGGAGACAGAGCGATCAAGGAAAGGGAGAGGGTTGCTAGAGATCAACCAAGTGAATTTGACGTTGGGGTGGAAGTAGCTGTGAATGCTTAACATGTGACAGCACTCAATTTAACTTTGACTTGTATTTCTGTTAATTTCTTGTGTCTAAAGCCCTTTTTACACTGGCATCCCAGTTAATTGGTTATGCAGTCTCCTGGGATAGGAATCCATTTGTGCTGTTTCCACTGGACCACCTTTAACTGGGACACTGACTGCTTTTCCACTGAACACAACTCATTCCTCAGGATTGGAGAGTCTACCTTTGAATGGAATTGATGGAAGTTGTCTTTTAAACCCTGGTTTAATCATCATGTCAGCATCAGCTGACACGGGATATGAGTAGGGGTAGAGGCTGTCAATCCCCGACGTGATTTGATGCTGGTGTGCTGATTGTTTTCCTCTTCCACTGGACCCTTAACCGGTTAATTCCCGGGACAAGGTGTCAGTGGAAGAGGGGCTCTAATTTCTCTGTAAACCAAAGAAAGCCGTGCTATTTTTTATAAAGCATTTTTTCAGGAATAAAAAGTATTAAGACAATTTGGCAATTGTGTAAAATTGGTCAACTGTCTAACAAATCAGTATTTTTTATATTCTGCAAAAAAGTACAAATAGATACTTAAATTCTGGAGTATTTCAATGACCAGGTCACAGAGAAACTTTTCTACATGTGGGTGTCAAACCAGAGGGTGTAAATATACCATGGATACAGGCAGATCAATTGAAGAATTTGGTTCTCTTTCTTTTCATGGAGAGAGGCCCAACATTAAGTGAGAGGAATTATAGAATTGTATGCCATTGATTCATGTCAATAAAGGGTTAGTTCAGGAGAATTAGAGGGAGCACGATGGAGGTATTTAACAGTAGGAAGCATGGCTGGACATTTTTATTTAAAAATGCATTGAGCAGTTTGGCCATTTGTGTTTCTATTTTGTGTAATTCTATGTAATCTCTCTTGATGGACACAGAGGTGACCTCTTCACACTGTACAATAGGTTATTTTGCTTTCACCTGGGGAGGGAGATGGAGCCTTTGTTTAATATTTTGTGCAAAGGAAAATATCTTTTTTTCATTACTGCCTGAAACTCCTACATTACCTGGTTAAGACCTGGGAGTGACAAATGGACCTTAATCTATGTAAACAAGAGAGTTACCATCTGAATTCAGCTTAACATGAAGAATCAATATTAATCTTCCTTTAAAAGCATGCATGTTTCATGCAAAAGCAAGACTGAGAATCTAAAGTTGGATTTTGATGATGTAGACGATTTAAAAAAAAATTCCTTTCCAGTTACACAAGTCATGGTAGCAGCTTAAGATGTTGCATGAACTAACAACAAATTCTTTGTTTTCTAGATTGGGGCTTCAGTCAAAAGCATGCATTAATGGCCCAAGACCAACTCATAAAACCCTTCAGAAGAAACTTGCATCTAATCATATACTTTCTTCGGAACTGTAGTCATAGTACATCGGCTTTACATGGGTCAAGATAAGTATGTACGGAACTGCATTCATTCTACATCAACTAGCCTCACAGATCATGTGTGTTCGTGAAAATTAATTCCCAGCCTTTTCCAGGACTCGCTAAGCTAAAATTATTCATTGTATTGCAGTGTCTTCGGAAGAATATTACCTTGTATTGTGAATTTGATTTTCCGTATGATCAAATGTTTTATTTTGTATTTTGGGTTGTGGGTGGGCAAAAATTGCTGCTAAATTATAAATTTTAAAGGAGTGATAAGGTTAAATTTGTGCTTGTAGAATTTTCTAAAAAAAAACTCATTGTGGCAGCGTTGGTCAACCTGGTCAGTGTAGGTCGCCAAAGTGAACAACTTGGACAGGAGTGACCTAGGACTAGAATGCCTATTGGTACAAACAGTACAAGCCTTTAACAATGCTACACTTGTTTGATTTTTACACTTCACTTGAATCACTGAGAATGTCGGCACAGAAAGCTGAAGGTTTCAAAGAAGGATGTAAACAATGCAAATTGGCCTTATTTTGGGTCCAAAGAAAATGTGGTCGCCTTTGGCACTCAAAAGAAGAGAACAGTTTATATTCTTGTGCAAGCAACACTGGAAGCAGATGTAACTTGTCCAACCACCTTCAAGCAGAATTTTGGTCTGTCAGCTGCCATTAACCTTACTGAAGAAATAAGAAAGACTCATTCTGAATATGATGAGCAGAACTGTGTTCACTCCTGGGTACTTCTGTTGATGTCTACATCAAAACTCAATTGCTGGTTTCATGCCATTTGAACAGAGGCAGCTCCATTGTAGAGACTGTGCTGGTGTCCGAAGAACATTTGATCTTGCAGACAATGTGCTCTCTTGAGGCAATAGCATATCTTTAATAATGATTTCATTTTAAAAAAAAATGCCTTTAATGTATTGTGATCAAAATGTTCCTAGGTATCATTTGAAGAGTCCACATCGTCTAACGTTTGTACCACATTAGCTTAGTACCTTTTGTATTTTTATAATTTGCATACGCCTAATTATGTCTGCTTGAATTATCTTTCTTGATGCCCGGAACACTAAGTTATTAACAAAACATTACTATTACAGTGACCGTCTGTCATTTGATTTTGGATCTTTCTGGTCTAGATGCTGATCAGCCAGTCAGTTCACCTAGAGCCAGACCTGTAAAGTTTCCAAACTTTAAAGCAGATTGTCACTGTGAAAGTTGGCCTTATTAACAAATGTGTCCCTTCTCAAACTTTTTTTTTGCCTTAATGCCACTGGGGATGGTTCCATGGATCCACTCCTATAATTGAAGAACATTAATTAAACTTGACATATACACAAGATTTCTTGGGGGATAGCGGAGGGGTTAAAAAAAATAATCTGATACAAGCAAGAATATTAGACAGTAGTTATACTCACTCCAGCACATTTGGTTGCACAGAAGTTGAGCAGATTTGTGGGGTTGTTAAATCAGCAGGCCAATATGAGAATTTTACCAAAGACTGATTTCCACCCTTATTCACCTCTCTATAATCCCCACCCTCCTCCCACCAGATGTTAAGGATAGATCATTAATTTTACTCACTTGCATTTATTATATTAAATTTTAAGTTGGGCTGCCTGGTATCCTTGGACCTTTCAAAAAGGATGGGAGCAGAGCACCATAGTGGCTGCATCATTCCAATGACCTGCGGATAGATTGTTTCTTAAAGGTAAATTGACAAAGCTGATTAAATTTGGATTTGTTAACATGCTTGAGGAATGTTAAAAGCCTAAAGACAGCAATTCCAAAAGGTTGGTGCATCTGAAAATTTCCAGCTCCTTCATGTGAGAAGACTATATTGCATAGAGAAGGAGCCTGCTAATTTAACAATGTCAATGCCAGGGGTAATGCAAGTTATTTTGTTAATTAACCTAATTAAAATTTTCTCAGTGACAGGCTTGGTGTTAGCTTTTGCCTTCTAGATTCTGATCAGCGAATCAGTCAATCTAGATTTCAGTATGTACCTAATACTTTTGCTGCAGGAGATTTTAACCAGGCCATGCAAGAATTTAGAATACAGTTGTGTCTAATTTTTATTTGTTAGTTCACTTTTAAGACAATTCACTCTAAAAGACTGCCTTGCCTTTTATTCTGTTTCTTTTCCTGCTCATATGTTTGAAACCACTGGACACTGGTAACCTGACGGGGTTAATTTCGATTGTATGTTTACCCTGTGTATTTATGGAATTATAAATCCATACACCATATGAATGCTGTGTGCCTGTCAAATAGCTGACCAGAGTTGGGGGAGAAAAAATATCTTCATATTGTTTAATGTCCATTGTCTGTCTCTGGGATGTATTGAGGTATCTAATGACCTGATAGATGTTGGGATGTGAGGCTCTCTGTAGTTTGTGTCTACTTTGTAAGATGTGTATGTGTATTGCAGAAGTGTTTCCCTTATCTGGCTGTGTGTACAGTAGTCTTTAAATAGGTTCATTTTAGGGCAACGTATATTTATTAAAACAAACCTATACAATTATTTTGTTCAAATGGTATAAAATGAATATTCATGATCAGCATATGAATACTGTGAGGTATTTAAATAAAACATAAGATCAAGTCTCAAGTCTGAGGGCAGTATTTAAAATTGAACTGAAATTCCTGTCCTGTAAGGTATAAAATCTGCTATGAAATGACTTGCATGATGTATAATTCATTTGAAATGGTTAATGAAAGTGCTGGAAATAAAGTTGATTTAAACCCCCACAGATTCAACTTTCCTTCTTTTGAAATGATAATAAAATCAGAATATCTCAGAAGACGCAGCATTTGGTTATGACCTAACATTCAGAACAAGGTAGTTCTAGCCAATCTGATCTATTATAGTCTTATCCAATAAAAGTTTTGATGACTCTTAGTAGCAGCTGAGAAACTAGTAAAGTTCAATATTAGAAAGATTTGATGAACTGCTAAAATGTTCATCAAGCAGAATACATAAACTGTTAGGCAACTGGGAGAGGCAATACAAAGCAACATTTAATCTTGGTCCGTACTTTTAATATAAAAACAAGGACATGGCAGGTTAATGAAAGATTAGGCAAGTACAAAATTAATTTTAGAACTTGAAAGGAATTACCGTAGTGAAACAATTCTGTACCTTGATACTTGGGAAGATCAATAAAATTATGGTTATTAAAAAGATTTTATGAAGAAAGCAGATGACTTGGAGTTTGGTAATGAAATGAGTAAAAAGTTGCTGGCATCTGTAGTGTGATTTTCATTCTGTGCTTATGATCTGAAATTTTTAAAAAGTGGAAATTCACAATCAGTATTTAAAGGAAGAGAAACTGTTTCAGGTTGAAAGACCCTTTGTCAGATAACAGGCAACCTATATGTTGTAAAGTTGTGCATACCTTCTGCCTCTTATCACTGTGCTCTCAAAGTTAGGCCTCGAGGTTCATAATGCCATCCAGAACCTTGGGTCAACAGTCCCCAGGAGTTGGTGGGGATGTTTTACTTCTTTAAGAAACCTTTTGACATCCTGGTAAATCTTTTTCACCATCCAGTCGGTCAATTCATCCATCATAGAGCTGAATGTCAGTTTTGTGAGACTGGTTGGGCACACCAATAAATGTAGACAACAGAGAGTAACTCTCGACTTGATGTTGACCTAGCAGAGGCTGCAAACGTTAGCTCTTAGCCTTTCAGTAAATACAGAGAACTTTACAGAGAAAGCATTTCTGGCATATTTTCCAATGCCTTCAGTTGCCTGCTGTTGGTAAGCAGATCATATAAGCAGATGGAAGGCCAAGGATCACTCCTGCCTGATCAATCATGGGTCAGAACCTTGGGTCAATAGTCCCCAGGAGTCAGTGGGGATGTTGCACTTCTTAATGAAATCTTTGACCAACTTTTTGACTGTCCAGTTGGTCACAGTTATGCCACATACCATTCAATTAATAAGAGGCTGAGCTTGGTGCATTGAAGGAGGTAGTAGTTTTAATCAGCAATCTGTCTTTACCAACAGCTGGCTCTCGAGATCTGAGAAGTGGTCCACATTTCCGAGAGCCTCATTGTCAATGCTTAAATGTTGGAGAGCAACCATGGTGCAGCAAGGGTAAGTTGGTCAAGGGCCTTAGTCTTGCCGAGTGCAAGATCCATCCTTGTTGCTTCAGTGAATGATGTACTCTGAGTGTGTGCAAATGAGAGCATTGTTGGCTTGCTGCAGCTTAACCAAAAAGGTTTGTGTGACCTAGGTTTGGAAAGTAATCACCGTAGATGGAACATATTAATTCTGAAGATTAGCTCCACACTTATGGAAAGTTCATGAGGAAGATTAATATGGCAATTACATAGCTTTTTTAAAATCAGTCTTTGCTGACAGTCAAGGAAGATCATCTATGGTCGCTTGCAATGATCAACACATTCAATTTTCGGAGACGATTCAAGCAAGGTCAAATGTTGAGCTCCAGTAGTTGCATTAATACCCAGCATCTCTACATTATGTGCTATTACATCCTCAGCAGATCACAGATACTGATCTGACTTTTTTTAAATCTTGCAACCATGGGGTCTGTGCCCAAGATGGAAGAGTCTGTGCTGGGCAGCATACCCATGAGGGTTTGCAGATACTGGGACAGTGGACCAGCGCATGGCACTAGGAATGGAGAGAACATACCCTGTTGAGACTCCACAGACAAGTGACCAGGGCAGTAGACCATTGAAGGTCTTAGTGGCTGAAGGACCCACACAGGCTGTGGCCTATCAGTGACTTGCAGTTGAAGGATTGTTTGCGGGGCTAGGCAATGCTCATGGCGACTCTGTCTTGCGGCAGACAAAAGTTGAAGTATATCATGTATTTTACATTTTTTAATGTATTATTAAAATAAAAGGAACCTTTGAAATGCCAATATGTTTTCATTATAAAACCCTTTGTAAATTTGAATTCTGGTGGATTGACATCAGAGTTTACAATAGCCTGGCATCAATGTTAGGGAAAATTACAATATTATTAAGTGATAATAGAGCACTGGTAAAGTAATAATAGGATTGGCAGAGGCAATGAAGATTTATGTAAGGGAAATCATGTTTAATAGATCTGCTGGATTATTTTGAAGCTGTAATTAACAGAGTAAGTGGAAACCAATGTTACAAGGTGTTTGGACTTCTAGAAATCCACAGATAAAGGTGAAAATGAGATTGTTTAAAAAAAGAGCACAACAGCTATCAACCAGAAATTTTGAAAATGACTAACAATAAGCATGGTGAGTAATTAGAAAGTATCTGGTGATATTGCTGTTAACTATCCTGTTTATTTTCCACGGAAATAAGAGGTATCATAATTGAGGATTGAGCATTGGAGGTAACATGCTTTATTGAGGTTTAGTTAATGGATAGAAAGTCGAGTTGGAATAAAGAGGTAATTTTTTGAATGGCATGCTGCAAATAGTGGGGTGCTACAGGGATCTCTGCTGCTGTCCTAGCTGCTCAATCTATATATAATCAGTGACTTGCTAATGCTTGGTGGTAGAATGGATTCTGAAGAAGATATAGAATGGCACTGAGAATTGTCAGGGAGATGGCCAATGGAACATAATGTGGAAAAATATGCCTTGATCCACTTTGGTTGGGGGGGGGAAAGGCAGTATTTTAAATGGGAGATTGAAACATATCGATTTTTGGAGGATATCCTTGTAGACGATTAATTTTACAGGTTCCACAAACGATTAAGAAGGTTTTATTGCAAATGGATTAAGTACAAGAGGCACAATATTTTATTGCAATTGATTTGGAAACTTGAATGCTCAGAAATGCAGAAAGTGGCAAACCTCGCCAAGTCCATCAAAGGCACTGACTTCTCATCCATTGCAGATGCTACCTCAAGAAGGCAGCCAACATCTCAAAGGATCCTCATTCCCCTGGTCACAACCTCTTCTTATTGCTCCCTCAGGAATGAAGTCCAGTACCTCTTGCTTCAAGAACAGGTATCCCCCTCACAGCTATCAAGCTCTTCTACCTCTTCTCCTGCCCTGTCATATGTGGGAATTTAGATTATTGTAGTTGGTGCATCTTGTATACCTGTGTGGCTGCAGCAAGGAAGAATTTTGATGCATCTGTACATCGTACTCATTTATGTCAAACCCTCACTATTATCAATTGTATTGAACTCTGGTGAAATGTGATATGAATCACATTTTTTAGATATTATGAAAATCAAATGATACAAGATCAGTATAGGAAAATGTCACTGAAATATTCAAAAAAATCAGCTATGATCTTACTGAATGGTGAAGCAGACACAAGGCTGAATGGGCTTCCTTTTTCTGTGTAGCAAGTTTCCTTCCACAGCCCAAAGATACTAAGGTTGGTATGTTATCTGGCCACTTCAAATTGCCCCAGATGTATAAGTGAGTGGTGGAATCTGGAAGGCATTCAAGAATATGGGAAGAATTAAATGGAATTGGTGCAAATGGATGCAGACTCGGTAGGAAATGCCTGTTTCATTGCCAAATGACTCAAGAAATTCCTATTTCAAAGATTTGTTACACCAATGCTCTCCTTGGTTAAGCAAAATTTTTTTAAATTTTAAAAACAAATTTAGATATACAGCACTGAAACAGGCCAATTTGACCTACGAGTCCATGCCACCCATTTTGCATGTCATTAACCTAAACCCTGGTACATTTCTGAAGGGTGGGAGGAAACTAGAGCTCTTGGAAAAAACCTACACAGACCTGGGGAGAATGTACAAACTCCTTACAGACAGCGAAGCATTCAAACCCAAGTCCAGTGTGCCCTAGCCCAATCGCTGGTGCTGTAAAGGCATTGCTTTAACTGCTATGCCAATCATGCTGCCCAACAGTCTCTCCCTAGTGTAAAATATATCTTCAAAGTGAGACATTAAATTGTTTTATGTAAAGCCTTGTTTCTCCATAGTTTTTTCTTCTGTTTTGTATGAAGAATTTCTAATCCATCCTTTTGACTTGAAAATGAACTTCCCTTCTCTGTACCATCAACCTCATTTACTTAATGGAATTCAAAATGAACTTGAGCCTGAACTATTTACTATTGCAGACATTTTCGCTACTGCACTCCCTCAACTCATCTACTGTTTTTATTTCAGCTTCTGGATTGAGACTTCAAAACTCTTAACGTGTGCAAGATTAGGTGGGTGCAAAATGTTTTCAATGACACCAACTCTTGTTAACCAATCCTTCCTATCTCCTAACATAATTTTTCTTGATCCAGAGATGAAGATGGCTGATCTGAAATTAATTCTGCATCACTCTTCTCAGAGATTATAAAAGTCGTTCCAATACTTGGATTTTTTTTAGATTTCCTGCAACTGTCATATCATGCTTACCATTCTAGTCTTGATTCTGTAGGACAGGGAATAAACCATCGATCTCCTGCCTCATGGCAGTTTACCACTTACAGTGAAGTCAGAATCTTCTGAGACAAAAAATCCTTTAGAAGCCTTGTGTAAAAGAGCTTTTTGTGTTCTGAACATGATGCATTTGCAGTATGTATACAAATATTCATACTGACATGCTTTTAAAGCAAATTTAAATTTCTTACACTGGAACCATTTTATTATGGTGCAACCTGCAAAATGTACCCTATCTTTCTCACCTCTTATCCTTGTTTCTTTATTTGATTTTCAGCATTTATGTTTGTTTAAATTCGAGATAAATGCAACTATTTTAATAATTACCCTGAAGCCTGCTTTGCAGATTAACTTAACCTCATTCATGGCACCAGCTAATTAATCACAGAACAGTTTCATGCAAGGTCAGCAAAATTCAAAAAATGTAAAGAATGCAAATACACAGAAGTAGTTAAAATTTCATTCCTTTTATAGAAAAAGCTGTTTCGTCACTTTGTAGAGCTGGGAGAAAGTAATGTTCCCTGACCAGAATTTTAGAGTTAGCTGAAGTATGATTATTTTTGAACACGTGTGATAAAGACAAAACTTACATTTTGTTAAGTCCTATTCATAATCCCAGGTCTATCAAAAGAGCTTTGCAACCAATGAATTATCCCTGTTTAATGTAAATCGTGGTGTGTGCCAAAGAAATAGTGTTTTGGAGTGTCCTAAATTATAGAGCCACATTTCCATAATTACATATTAAATACATTTTAGACGAATATTGTGTTTGGAAGGATGGAGTGCCTGACCCAAATCTTTGAATGGCAGATAGTTACAATTATTCCAAAGAAAATTAGTAAATGAAAGTTGTCTCAAGTAACATTTCCTGTTGGTTTCATTTGAACAATTTTAATAATGAACAAAGACATTAACTAAAGGCACTTTATTCAATAATTGCTTCCCTTTAATGTGGCATTGAAAAACTTCAATTATGAAAGCACTACACTATTTAGGACATAATTTTGCTTCAAATTTTTTATTTCTGTTCAACCTTAAATTTACAAACTCAAAACAGAATCATTTTTAAAATAGGAAAAAGATTATGCCAATGAAACTGGTATTTTGAATTTATTTACCATAATTTAAGAAGTGTTCTTGCTTGAAGAAAAATAAATCTGTACTAAAACTGTAAAAGTAATGGTTGCTTATCCAGGGAATTCATTTACTCTCAATTAAAATAACTAACAGATAAAAAAGTACATTTTGATTATTTTTAAGTTTTCTTATTCAATTATTATTATTTCAATACCTTGTACATATTGTTGAATATCAGAAATAATTACAAATTCCTCAACAAAAGCTTTGACAGTGCTTCTCTGGTGAGTTTAGCAAGACTCAACAAAACTTCTCAGTACTAATTTCTGATCTGTAGAGAGTGCACTAAGAAAATGCATCTTCTGTAACATGAGTTGCAATTGGATTTTTTCCCCCATAACCCACCCCCTCAAATAATTTTAAATCTTTTGTCACCAGTTGATGCCAAAACATCCAAGACTGTTATTGGATTCATGAACAATTCTCCTTTTAGAAAAAGATGATGTCTTGCACTGATTAACTGTACTTTTTAACATTTCAGCTGAACCTTTGCTTTATGTGATGCATTACCCTACACTTTTTATTGTAAAACTATCCCAGAACCTGTTTTGTTTTTTGCATGATGTTGTGTTTAATTTCCCAGGATAACATATCAAACAAAGTTTTTGACTGGATCTTGGTACCAGTGATAATTAACAATTCAATTACCACTGGGGAAAAAAAATACATACTGTCATTGAGATCATCATTTAGGCAGGTTACCATGCTGTTCTTGGGCACCAGAACAATTGAAGCTTATTTGAAACAGGTGGGTACCACATACTATCAAAGTGAGAGATTGAAGATATCGTTGAATATGCTAGCCCAATGCTTTTAACCTTCCTCATTCCACTCATGTACCACTTTAAGTAATCCCTATGCCATCAGTGCTCTGTGATTAGTAAGGGATTACTTAAAGTGGTAGGTGATGGGGGGAAAAAAAGGTTGAGACCCAATTGTTACTGCAAAATTTTGCGTGAGAAAAGTTGTCATTGGCCTGTTTCCTTTGCAGTTATGAAACGGTGCACATAAGGAGTCAATTAGGTATGTTTTTTTTTTAATGGGTTATCAAACCTTTTCATTCCACTCATATACTACTTTAAGTAATCCCTGACGAATCACAGAACATATGGCCTCTGTCATGTGGCTGCTTGGCAATTCATAAAATGACACTGGGATTTTCCATGGACTCATCACAAGGCCAATGTCAACGGAACAAGTTGCAGAAGGGGTCAACGAGGTCAAGGGTAAATTGGATCCTCCAGTTGATCACCTCGCGGCAGAGCTGGCCAACCCAATAGGATCCGTGGCATCATTTCATTTGGTGTCGACCAAGGCGATAGAGTGTATAGACCAGAGAGAGGGGTGGGAGAGAGGGGGAAGAGCGGTCCCGTGGCATTGCCGGTGTTGTGGTGGCGTGACTGTGAACATGATGTAATCCCAGGGGGTGGGGGTTTCTGGCAGATGGAAACCGGTTAAAGTAAAACTGCCCGTGCATTCCGATCCTCCCGGCTGCTCAATTGCTTTCAGGTGAACCACGTAAGGTTAAAACAGGCCTAATCCCAGAAACCAACCTGAAATGAAGCATGAGCGACAGCAGGACTGTGCGAGCCTTTCCAATCTGCAAATGGGGCGGGGCAGGGACACGCTCACCTGTCAATGTCCTTCTGAGCCCAGGTTTCAAGCGCAACAAAAGCGAAGCACGTTGTCATTCTGCGTTCCTCTGCCACGTTAACGGGGTTCCTTGACGGACACGTTGGTTTGGCTTCTTTTGCATTACAAAGGGATGAATGGAGGACCAGGTGAGCGGTTTTCAAATTCGCTATCGTTCATGTGAATGTTGCTCAACTGTTTTCAGAACTGACCAGTTAACATTCAGTGTATAAAATGCCCCAGTGTGGCTGAGTTAGAAGTAAACCGTGTTCGAAGCATAAATAAGAATGGTTTTCAGTTTATCTGTGCACGGAAGAGACGGTGACATGGCAATGGATATCTGCTTCGGACTTGGCAGTTGGAAGTAAGGGGAGGGGGACCACTTATTGTAACATCTGTCGGACCCAAACCCTTGTCAATTTCGACTTATTTTGGGGGGAGGGGGGTTAAAAGAGGAAAGACAAGGAAAAGAAAAGCCTAGTCCCCCTCCCTGAGGACTAAACCCGCTTCTCGCTTTGTCTTTTCGGGTGAAGCGGGTCTTTGTTGCTGTTTTGAGTTGCACGGGTCTTCGGTCTGGGGCTGGGAGCTCACTTTGCAACTGCGAACTCCCGCTTCGGCCGTTGGGGGTGGGGGGGGGCGGGGAGAGATTGCCCAGACCCAGCAATGGCCCAGAGCGGCTGGGATCGCAAGACAGACCTGTCTGCCTCTTTATTTGCCTTGCAGCCTTCAGCTCCCACCTTCTGAAAGTTCATTCTTTTATTTGACGATCCTTGCTCTTGGTATTTCTCTATGAAATGTCTATTCGCAAATGCTTGTGTTTTATTTTTGTTTAGAGATCAAGTTGCCAAATCTTTTATTTGGTTCTGTCATCCGATTTGAGGGCGGAGTGGATAGTTTTATAAATGTCTGGGATGGAGGATTGGGGATAAACGGGTTACGGTCTAGCGCAAACGTGAACTTTCAAGATTATTTTATTGTCCTGTCAACAGGCAAATACACGGAATGTATTTCCGTGTATTTGAATGGCAGATAGTTACAATGACACGGAATTTCCTTTAATCTACCGTAAGATTCGCTGTGAGCAAAGATTGTGCAGCGCCCCGGACAACCCGAGAAAGAGAGGTGTCTCCCCCCCCCCCCCCCCCCAGGTCTCATGGCTTCTCTTCATGACAGAAAGGACGGCAGGCAAAGGTGGACGGACTGTTCAACGTGGGAAGGGGCGGGTAGATGCTTAGAGTTTTGATTTAACGTAATAATCGATCATGGAAATGGATCGGAATGTTTCTGGAACCTGAGTGCATGCAACTTGATCTGGGAATACCACCGTGCACAAAAGCTGTACTGGGATTGGGACCTCTGATAGAAACCAGCAGGGAGTGGAGGCTGCGCCGGGAATATTGGATCCGCATTTGATTCCAGTGGGCTGCTATTTCTGAAAAATCACCAATTCTTTTTAAAATCATGAAGCTTTTTAATATTTGGATCGTTCATTTGCAAGGGATTAAATTACATTTCAATGGTCTGGATATGAGTTTCACTAGAGCACAGTACAGGCCCTTGACGATTCATAAGTTCCCTTTTTTTAAAAAAAAGTAGGAAACCCTCCCTATCCCATAACGATCTACGTTTATTCTAACCCTGTACCTGTCTAAGAGTGTCTTAAATACCCTTAATGTTTCAGCCTCCACCATCACCCTTGGCAAAGCATTCCACGCACCCACAACACTGTTGTCTTTTTTAAAAAAAACACTTACCCCCTGATGTCTCCCCTAAACTTCCCTCCCTTCTCTTTGTACATGTCTTCTCTGGTGTTTGCTATTCCTGCCCTGGGAAACAGGTGCTGGCTGTCCACCCTATCTATGCCTCTCATAATCTTGTGGACCTCTAAAGTTTTCTCTGCATCCTTCCAGGCTCCAAAGGGAAAAGTCCCAACTCTGCTAACCTAGTCTCATACGATTTGTTTCTCAATCCAGGTGACATCCTAATAAATCTCCTCTGCAAACCTCTCCTTAGGTTCCACATCTTTCCTGTAATGAGGTGACCAGAACTGAACACACCAGACAGAGATTTGTAGCATTGCAATATGACCTCTCGATTCATTCCCCCATTAATGAAGCCTAGCTTCCCATAGGCCTTCTTAATTCTTCTGTCAACCTGTGTGGCGACCTTGAAGGTGGTATGGATTTGGAGCCTAAGGTCCCTCTGTTTATCTGCACACTTAAGTAAATGGCCATTAACGCTGTACTCAGCCTTCTGGTTTGTCCTTCCAAAATGCATCACCTCACATCTATCCAGACTGTACTCCATCTGGTATGTTTCTGCCCAACTCTGCATCCTGTCTATATCCTTTGTAACCTTCAACAACCATTAGCTCCATCCACAACTCCTTCAACCTTTGTATCATCTGGGGGAGTCACATGATGGAGTAGTGACCAGTCGGGAAAACCAGCCCTCTCCAGGAAAATAGGAAAAAAAAGTTAAGAAAAAGCAAAGCATAACAAAAATAAAATATAAGAAATAGAAGATAAAGATACAGAGAAGGAGAAAATAATAGCAACTGGAAAAAAAGTAGAAAAGTTTCCGGAGAAGATGAAAGAAGCCCTTACCTGCATGAAGGAACAGGACGCTGTGGTGGCAAGGAGCACCTGACCCTCGAGGTCAATGACTGCCCTGCGTAGTTGCGACCCACCAGCCGGTGCACTACAAAAATGGCTCTTGGAGCCAAACAAAAGTGTGCAATCAAAGGAGAAAGAGGACACCGATGGGAGGGGAGCTCAACAGAGGAGCGGGCTGTCACAGAGTGAACAGCTGAGGGACACCCAACCCCAGGGCCCTCAGCTGGAGGATGAGGAAGCGATGAAACAGGTGAGGGAGATAGACAGAGGGATAACCAACAAGAAGACCAATGTCAAGAAACACACCAGACGAGCAGCCCAGGAGGGAAGAACCAATAACAAGAGGCCCAGCAAGAAGGGGCCCGACAAATAGATACAAGTAGCTCATCAGGAAAAGCAGAAGAGACACAGACACAAAGAAGACACAAACACAAATACAGACACAGAAGAAGAGGAAGAAGAAGACCAAGATCTTCACAGAGAAATAGAAGGTAAAACTGATGAACAAAGAGAAATAAAAGGTAAAACCAATGAACTGAATATAGATAAAGTCTTTTTTGAAGAACAAATGAGATCATTAAAAGAATGGTTATCATTAGAATTTAGTGCAATTAAAAGGAAAATGAAAAGAACAGAAGATAAAATGCAAAGGTTAGAACTGATAATAACAGAAATAAGGAAAAGAGTAGAGAATGTGGAAGAGTGGGAAACTGCTGTAGAAATGGAAGTGAATGACGAGAGAAAAATTGGAAGAAAGTGACAAAAAATTAAAGAGACACAAGAGTTGTTATCTCAGAAAATTGATGTGTTGGAAAATTATAGTAGGCGAAACAACATTAAAAAAAATAGTGGGCCTGAAGGAGGGTGAAGAAGGCACAGATATGAAGGAATTTAAAAAGGATGGATCCCAAAGGTCCTGGGAATGACAGAAATGCAGGAAGAAATGGAAATAGAAAGGGCACACAGAGCATTAGCTCAGAAACCACAGACACATCAAAAACCAAGATCCATCTTAATAAAATTTTTGAGATACAAGGGAAAATATATTGGAATGGGCAAGGAATAAAGTTAGAGAAGATAATAAACCATTGGAATACAAGGGTCAAAAATATTTTTTTACCCAGACATAAGTTTTGAACTCTTAAATAAGAGGAAGGAGTTTAATAGAGCAAAATCGATCCTATGGAAAAAAAAGTTATAAATTTATGTTAAGACATCCAGCTGTGCTTAAAATATTTATCCCTGGGGAGCAAAACAGACTGTTCTCTGAACGGAGGAAGCATGAGAATTTGCAGAATGCCTGAAGGACAGAAGAAGAAATGAAGAGTTGTAACAAGAATGAAGAACGGCAATAAAATATATAGAAAAATGTAAAAACAATTATATGTAAAGAACTAAAGAAGGGAAAGAGAAGGGAAGAAAGGAAGTAAGGGGAAAAAAGGAGAACTTTGTTATATGTGTGTTTTTTAAAAAAGTGTTTTTTTGGGGGGAGAGAATAACGGTCACTGCGAAATTAGTTGACGCTTGCGAGCAGGTTCGCAATTCAAATGTAAAGGGAAGTTGTGGTTGCCCAACAAGGGATAAGGGGAAACTCAGTGGGGGATATTTAGAGTTAAGGGAATATTGGATGTGGGAGTTGTTGGATTATTTTATGTTTTAAATGTGTTGTCATACATTGAGTTTAAAAAGGGAAAACTGAGAGATGAAAAGGGATGGTGGTGAGGAAGCAGAAATGAGGTGTAAACAGGATATGAGATGGCCACGTTGAACTATATGACTATAAACATTAATGGAATACATAACCAAATTAAAAGGAAGAGGCTATTAAATTTACTGAAAAAAGAAAAAATAGAAATAGCATTTGTGCGGGAAATGCATCTAACTGAAGTGGAACATAACAAATTTAAGAGAGACTGGGTAGGGCACGTAGCGGCAGCATCATATAATTCAAAAGCTAGAGGTGTAGCTATATTAATTAATAAAAATGTACCAATCAAAATAGAGGAGGAAATAATAGATCCAGCAGGGAGATATGTAATAATAAAGTGTCAGATATATTCAGAATTTTGGAATTTGTTCAATATATATGCACCTAATGAAGAGGATCAAAAGTTTATGCAAGATTTTTTTTGAAGATTGTAGATACACAAGGAAATATATTGATAGGAGGGGATTTTAACCTTAATTTGGATCTAATGTTGGATAAAACTGGACAAAAGACTAGCAAAAAGAATAAAGTGGCCAAATTTATGGTTAAATCAATGCAGGAAATGAAACTTATGGATATATGGAGGAGGCAGCACCCAAGAGAGAAGGAATACTCATGTTATTCAAGAAGGCATAAAACGTAATCAAGGATTGATGTTTTTGTTGTCGGCCCATATTCAAGGGAGAGTTTGGAAAACTGAATATAAAGCTAGATTACTATCTGATCATTCACCCCTGTTATTAGCAATAGAACTGGAGGACATCCCACCAAGAAAATATAGATGGAGATTAAACTCCATGCTACTTAAAAGGCAGGAATTTAAAGAGTTTTTTGAACGCCAAATTAAAACATTTTGAAATAAATACGGAATCAGTGAAAGACAAATTTGTATTATGGGATGCAATGAAAGCCTTCATTAGAGGGCAGATAATAAGTTGTGTAACTAAAATGAAAAAGGACTACAATCAGGAAATAGAGCAGTTGGAAAGGGAGATAATAAGTACAGAAAAGGAACTAGTAAAAAGGGATGATGTAACAAAAAGGAGAGAATTGGCGGACAAAAAAATAAAATGCGAAATATTACAAACTTGTAAGGTGGAGAAGAACATAACTACGAACTAGGAGAAAAAACACATAAAATATTAGCCTGGCAACTTAAAACAGAACAAGCTAAAAGAACTGTATTGGCATCAAGGAAAAAGGACAAACAAATTACATATAATCCAATAGAGATTAATGAGAACTTTAAGGAATTTTATGAAAAATTATACCAAACTGAGAATGAGGGGAAAGATGATAAAGTAGAAGAATTTTTAGCTAAAATTGAACTGCTGAAATTGCAAGAAGAGGAACAAAACAAACTGATAAAACCATTTAAAATAGCGGAAGTACAGGATATATTAAAAATGCTGCTGAACAATAAAACACCTGGAGAGGATGGATTTCCAATAGAATTCTATAAAACATTTAAAGAGTTATTAATTCCTCCTCTCCTGGAAGTAATGAACCAGATAAAAGAAACACAAAACTTGCCAAATTCATGTAAGACAGCCATAATTACAGGAATAGCAAAGACGGGGAAGGATCCACTAACACCAGCATCATATAGACCAATATCTCTATACTTAATTCAGATTATAAGATGAAAGCGAAATTATTAGCAAACAGATTGGCCGATTGTGTACCAAAAATAGTAAAAACAAGATCAAACTGGATTTATTAAGAAAAGATGAACAATGTCTGTAAATGTATTAATCTAATTCATACAGTTCAAGGAAATAAGAAGCCAACAGTGGCTGTTGCTCTAGATGCAGAAGAAGCATTTGACAGAGTAGAGTGGAATTACTTATTTAAAGTATTACAGAAGTTCAATCAACCAGAAAAATATATAAATTGGATTAAAGCATTATATAATGGACCATTGGTGAAGGTAACAGTAAATGGATATGTATCAAGTCACTTTAAATTAAGTAGGTCAACTAAACAGTGATGTCCACTATCCCCCTCACTGTTCGCCTTAGCAATAGAACCTTTGGCAGAACTGATAAGAATCGAAAATAAAATAAAAGGGATAAAAATAAAGGAGGAGTATAAAATCAGCTTATTTGCAGATGACATCATAACATACCTTACAGAACCAGAGGTATCAGTAAAAAAATTACATAAGAAATTGAAGGAATATGGAGAAATATCGAGGTACAAGATCAACGCAAATAAAAGTGAAGTGATGCCAATGAGTAATGCAGACTATACAGAGTTTAAAAAAGAATCATCATTTAAATGGCAAGCATAGCAATCCGATATCTAGGGATAAGGTTAGATAATAACTTAAGCCACTTATACAAACGAAATTATCAGCCACTAATAAAGAAATTGCAGGAAGACTTAGAACATTGGAATTACCGCTAATGTTGATAGGGAGGGTAAACTGCATTAAAATGAATGTGTTTCCCAAGGATATAATACTTATTTCAAACATTACCAATTTCCTTGGCAGATAAATTCTTTAAGGAACTAAAGAAAATAATAAGGAAATTCTTGTGGAAAGGGAGGAATCCAAGATTAGCATTAGATCAATTAGCAGAGAGGTATAATCAAGGTGGTTTACAGTTACCAAATTTTAGAAATTGAGATATTTATGACATTTTCAGCAGACAAGGGAAAAACCAGACTGGACTAAGATAGAACTAGATAAAATAGGGGAAAAGGTACCAGAACATATACTTTATTAGTGGGATGAAAAGCTGGTGCCATATTAAAACTCACCAGTACTGCATCATTTACTTAATACATGAAAGAAGAACCACTTAGAAAGGAAAAAAAATGAATTATCAAATACCAAAATTACTATTGATGCAAAATCTGCTAATCCCTTTTACAATAGATAACCTTTCCTTTAGAGCATGGGAGAGAAAAGGAATCAAAAGAATAGAAAACTATTTTTTGGGAAATAATTTATTAATATTTGAACAGTTCGAGAACAAATATGGAATAACTCATGTACAATGTTTGCATATCATCAATTTAAAGCTTATTTAAAGGATAAATTGGGAAACAGCTTGAGATTACCTGATGGAAGCAGCTTTGAATACGTGATTACAGACACAATGATAATCAAAAGATTTATAACCAACATGTACATAAATGAAATAAACTATAAACCCAAGCATAAGTGGGAAAAGGATCTAAAATTAAAGATGCAAAAATGAAAGTATGGGAAATGTTATATTCTGGAACTATGAAGAATACAATAAACACAAGGTTATCTATGATACAATATAAATGGTTACACAGGGCATATATTACTCCTTAAAAATTAAAAAAATGGGATTCAACATTATCAGATAGATTTTTTCGCTGTAAGAGGGAAATGGGAACAACATTACATGGAACTTGGGCATGTACGAAAGTAAATGTTTTGGGAAGAATTAAATCAGATACTAAATAACATACCAAAAAAGCAGAGATATTTTTAAGCAACATAAGTAGTAGAGAATTAGGCCTCGAATTGGATAAAGTGCAAAAAAAATTCATTATGATAGCCTTAGCGAGAGCAAAAAAAAATGTATAATGTCAACTTGGAAAATGGAAGAGCATGAATATACAGCAATGGTACATGGAAATGAATAAATGTATTCCATTGGAAAAAATAACATTTAATTTAAAAAATAAAGTCACAATGTTTGAACAAATTTGGGAACCATACATGGAATATATCAGAGAGAGCTTGCCTACGGCCTCCAACCCCTAAAATGAGAATGAAAATTATAAGAAAATAAAATGACTAGATTCAGTGTGTAATGAATAGATGGCGGAATTTTCTTGTTTATTTTCCTTTGTGTGAAAATATTGTTTTATGGTTTTATTGTATTGTACATGTTGAATATGGGTTTGGGAGGGGGTGGGGGGAGGGAGGGAAAAGGAGGGGAAAAAAGGGGAGAAAAGACCACTGTAAATTTGATGAGAAAAGTTTGTACATATTTTGGTTGATATGGTTCATAATGTGAATTTTTTATTTTTTTTAAACCTTTTTCATCTGCAAACTTACTGAACCACTCTTCCACCTCTTCATCCAGGTAATTTATAAAAAGCAGGGGTCCCAGAAAAGATCCTTGCAGGATCCCACTAGTCACTGACCTTCAGGCAGAATACTTTCCTTTCACTACTACTCTCTGATTTCCACCTGCAAGCCAACTTTTTATCCACACGGCTAAGGTTCTATGGATCCTGTGCCTCATAACTTTCTGAACGAGTCCCTCATGGAGACCTTGTCAAATCCCTTCTCTGCTGCAGAATGCACTCTAGAAGTGGAATTTGTTCTGATCAAGTGCACCCATACAGTCTAAAAACGGACACAATTCAACAACTTCACAGAGATCAGGCCAGAAGTAGTTTTGCTTCTGTGGTTTAGATATAACGTTTGAATGAAACTCTCAAGGTGTTTATGTTGACTTGGAACAATAGTTCTACAGAAGTAAGGCTGTGCACCAGAAATTCCCCTCCCATTATAACCACACGCACTGAAATGTATTCCAAATTTTGAGAGGTAACAATGAATCTGAACAGTGAGATTCTAATGAGAAATTGTATAATATTTGACAAGAGGTCCCACTTACTACAGATACTAGAAATTTTACCCTGAATCAAACACTGACTCAATGGGCAAATGCTGGAATTACAAATGTTTTATGTGAAACTCGTTTAAGTTTTGTCAAGTTGTCTGTTGAAAATCATCAGCCTGAAATATTAGCTGTTTCACTCTCCAGAGATTCTGGCTGACCTGCTGAGTATTTCCAGCAATTTATTTTGTTCAAATTCACAGCTGCTGCTATTTAGTTGTTGGATTATCAATAGTTTTTGATGTGTATTTTGCTTGCATACAGTCCCATCAGGAATAGATGATTTTCTTGTAAATGGTTAACAAAACAGAATGCCAAAACTGCATCTCAACCAGGGGTAGCATACAAAAGTGGTGGAGAAACTCAGCAGGTCACACAGCATCGATAGGATGCAAAGGGTAACCAATGCTTCAGACCTGAGGCTATCGTCAAGGTATAAGCAAAGAGCAGGCAGACGCCTGAATAAAAAGGTGAGAGGAGAAGGCAGCAGGAGGAGCATAGACCAACAGGTGGATGTGGGATTGAGGCCTGTAATTTTTTTAAATTTAGTGATGATAAACCTTCTATTTGTTCTCTGGGTTATTCACTTATAGGTGAGAAATCAGATTCAGCAACTTATTCAAAGAGCCATAATAAACTCAAAAGGCTGCCGATTATGAAATCTGTAAATCAGATTGTCAGCATTCATGAGAAGAAATGATCAGTGAATGGTTTGGGATGCTTTATTGAGACTTGAGTAAAAGGGGAATGATATGTATATGAAGGGAGAAAATGCCCTTTATAGTCCCCCTTTTATTCATTGGGTAATGTTGCTTACACCATATAGCAGTTCTTTGGCTTGGCTTCGCGGACGAAGATTTATGGAGGGGGTAAAAAGTCCACGTCAGCTGCAGGCTCGTTTGTGGCTGACAAGTCCGATGCGGGACAGGCAGACACGGTTGCAGGGGAAAATTGGTTGGTTGGGGTTGGGTGTTGGGTTTTTCCTCCTTTGCCTTTTGTCAGTGAGGTGGGCTCTGCGGTCTTCTTCAAAGGAGGTTGCTGCCCGCCAAACTGTGAGGCGCCAAGATGCACGGTTTGAGGCGTTATCAGCCCACTGGCGGTGGTCAATGTGGCAGGCACCAAGAGATTTCTTTAGGCAGTCCTTGTACCTTTTCTTTGGTGCACCTCTGTCACGGTGGCCAGTGGAGAGCTCGCCATATAACACGATCTTGGGAAGGCGATGGTCCTCCATTTTGGAGACGTGACCCATCCAGCGCAGCTGGATCTTCAGCAGCGTGGACTCGATGCTGTCGACCTCTGCCATCTCGAGTACTTCGACATTAGGGGTGTAAGCGCTCCAATGGATGTTGAGGATGGAGCGGAGACAACGCTGGTGGAAGCGTTCTAGGAGCCGTAGGTGGTGCCGGTAGAGGACCCATGATTCGGAGCCGAACAGGAGTGTGGGTATGACAACGGCTCTGTATACGCTTATCTTTGTGAGGTTTTTCAGTTGGTTGTTTTTCCAGACTCTTTTGTGTAGTCTTCCAAAGGCGCTATTTGCCTTGGCGAGTCTGTTGTCTATCTCATTGTCGATCCTTGCATCTGATGAAATGGTGCAGCCGAGATAGGTAAACTGGTTGACCGTTTTGAGTTTTGTGTGCCCGATGGAGATGTGGGGGGGCTGGTAGTCATGGTGGGGAGCTGGCTGATGGAGGACCTCAGTTTTCTTCAGGCTGACTTCCAGGCCAAACATTTTTGCAGTTTCCGCAAAGCAGGACGTCAAGCGCTGAAGAGCTGGCTCTGAATGGGCATCGAAAGCGGCATCGTCTGCAAAGAGTAGTTCACGGACAAGTTTCTCTTTTGTCTTGGTGTGAGCTTGCAGGCGCCTCAGATTGAAGAGACTGCCATCCGTGCGGTACCGGATGTAAACAGCGTCTTCATTGTTGGGGTCTTTCATGGCTTGGTTCAGCATCATGCTGAAGAAGATTGAAAAGAGGGTTGGTGCGAGAACACAGCCTTGCTTCACGCCATATAGCAGTAACACCCCAATATAATCTTCTGGTATCTTCCTGCAGAACATTGAATTTTGTAGGAAGTTGGGTGGTTGGGATGCGTGGAGGAGTGATTGGAACCTTGTCCATCATCCTGTTAGATCAGGGATGATGTTATACATTTTGAAAATGTTTCTGTTCCTTATTGATACATTGTATCTCTGCAGACTACATGAATGAACTTTTGATTCTGTGGTGGACACAGGGAGCATATGTTTGGTGATTCATTTCACTCTGGCCACTTGTCTAATTTTGTCCCAGTATGATGGCAGCACTTTAAGTATTGAATTGTTTATCATCTCATGCACCAAGTTGTAATGAAAAGCTTTGTTTTGCTTGCCATCAGGCAAGTCAACCTCTACTTGTATATAGCAGGTGGTTCAATAATAAAATAAAAGTGCAGGGCATAATGTAACAGTAGATCAAAAAGTGCAGGGTATCATGTTACCAGGACACAGTACAGGATACACAGAAAAGTCCAAATTAGTGCAAGGACATCGCCTTTTACCAAGGAGAAGTCACATGACTCCTTCTGATCTCTAGATGGACTGGAATTTAGAAGAATGAGGGGGGATTTCGTTGAGACATAAAATTCTGACAGGTTGAATGTAGTAAGAATATTCCTGTTGTTAGGGAAGTTAACAGGGGTCACAGTCAAAAAAAAGTAAGCCATCTCGGACTGAGATGAGAAGAAACCTGTTCATTCAGAGTTGTGAACTTGTGCCACACTCTACCACAGGAAATTGTTAGTCATTCATCAGATATATGAAAAGGAAGTTGGTTATGGCTAAAAGGCTCATTATGAAAGGAATAGGGGACTGAAGTTGTATGATCAGCCACAATAGTATTAGACGATGGAGCAGGCTTGAATGGCCTTTCATTCCTTTTTACTATGTTTTGGAATTTCTTTCCCTCTTTCACCCCTTCATTTCCTCCTGATTTTCTACGTGTTGGCTGCTCATTGTGACCCAGAGTGAGGCTGTTCCCAGACTGCTTCCTCTCCCAATCTTTGGGACCGAGACCATCTTACTCCACCCCAGGTTTTGGTAGCCATGCCTCCTGAAGCCTGCAACCCAGCCCAGAAGCCCATGCCTTGAATCTTTCCCAGAGCTGTTTGATGTCAAGTGATGGCAACACTTCATCCTCCTTTTGAATGGGTTGATGGGTTTCAGCACATGTTACCTTGGCAGAAGGAGGCTGATTCATCTTATGGGAGAAGGAGCAGCTCATCAGGCTGTTGGCACCTCTCAGCACACTTAACTACCTCTTGATACCTCTGGAGAATTGATTTGAAAATTCGTGGACCTCTGTTGATGTTATGTGCTGGCCCAAGCTTTTTATTTTAAAGTCATGGCCTCTGTTCCCATGAGGTGATGTTGTAACTTCATTTGAGGTCTTGAATCTTTCAGCTTTCATGTGAGATCACTGCAAAGTCACAATAGCTTAATTATCTGTGCATTCTTAATTTTTTTATTTTTCACACTATGAACCATACTAACCAAAATACACACAAACATTTCCCTCTGTTCTTGAACCTGATGGAGTAAGTCTTGTGGCACCTTTACCTCTTTCCTGATGGCTGAGAACAGTGTGCTGGGTAATGCAGATCTCTGATGGCATAGTTCCCAATTGTGGGAAGGGTTTTGCCTGTGATGTCCTCGGCTGTGTCCACTACCATTTTGCAGGGCTTTATGCTCAGGTATTGGCATCCTCAGACCAGACCCTGATGTAGCCGGTCAGCACGCTTTCCTCCACATATCTGTAGGCATTTATCAGGGTTTCTGATGTCATACCAAACCTCCGCAAGCTCTTGACGAAGTAGAGGCACAGACGTGCTTTCTTCATCATCTATTAGTCTATTGGGTCCTGAAAAGATCTTTTGAGATAATGACTCCCATGAACTTAAACTTATTCCTCTGATTTCTGCCAATGATCAATGGGTCGTACATCTCTGGTCTTCTCTTCCTGAAGTCAACAATCAGCTCCTTGGTTTTAGTGACACAGTGTGGGATTGTTGTTGGTGCACCATTTGGCCAAGTTTTCAATCTCCCTCCTGTATGTTGACTCATCACCTTTCTTTGCACAATCCACTACGTGGTATCCTGGTTGGAAAATTTGTAGATGGTGTTATTGTCGTACTGAACCCCACAATCGTAGGTGTAGAGGAGGGGGCTAAGAACGCAGCCCTGTGTTGTGTTAATAAAAGCTCTCATGACTGGAAGGAGAACATACACTTTTATTAGCTTATAACTGAGGGTAGGGACTTTCAGTGGTCTTCAAAAGGGCTCAGAGTTGAGGCGGGAAACCAGGGTTATATATGGGTAGATGGGGGAAGAGCTGGGAGGTGGAGCCAGCCATCAGTATAACACACCACCAGTGAATCTCAGTTCACTGCATTCACCCCTTCCTGCAGAATTTAAGGTCTGTAGATGAAGACAGAGAACATTAATTCAGAAAAAAAAATAGAAAAATATACAGTTATTTACAAATTTAAGCAATCTGGGGGGTCTGGAGATCCTGGTGGGGCACCTAAGCATGGGAGGGTCTTGGGCCTCCTGGTCTTCTTATGAAGG
Source organism: Narcine bancroftii (assembly GCF_036971445.1). Taxonomy (NCBI): domain Eukaryota; kingdom Metazoa; phylum Chordata; class Chondrichthyes; order Torpediniformes; family Narcinidae; genus Narcine; species Narcine bancroftii. The sequence continues at coordinate 268,923,723 of NC_091472.1, read as the reverse complement.
AGAAGAGGCAGGCTGGGTCTCTGGCTCTATGGTAGAGAGGGATACACTTTCTTCCTGAACCAGATTCCATGAGGCCCTGACTGGCGGGTGGTGAGAATGAACTCCATGGCTTGTTTGGTACTTGAGGCAACAGACCCTCTGTTCCAGTGGGTGTCAGGTCCCTGATGGAGACTGTGCCCTCCTTGCCATCCGGGTACTCTGCATAGATGTATGTGAGATTGGCATGGAGCAGCTTCACCCTTTCCACCAGGGGGTTGGTCTTGCTTCTCCTAGCATGCTTTCTGAGAAGGACCAGACCAGGAATGATGACCCAGGTTGAGAGTGTATTTCCTGATGGCGATCTTCTCTCGGAATTGAATGGAAGCTCATGAGGAGTAGCGTTGGTCATGGAACATAGTAGCAACTGGATGGAATGGAATGCCATGGGAAAAACTTCCTGCCAGCGTCGGTCTTGAGGGCCAGTTTGACAGCCTTCCAGACCGTGGAGTTTTCCTTTTCAACCTGTCTGTTTCTCTGAGAGTTGTAGCTAGTAGTCCTGATGGATGCAATGCCCCTCATTAGCAGGTACTGATATAGCTCTTTGCTCATAAAAGATGAGCTCTGGTCACTATGTACATAGCCAAACAGGGTGAAAATGGAATCTAGGGCCTTTATGAGTGATGAAGTGGACATGTCTGGTCATGGGAGGGTGAATGGGAAGTGGGAGTACTCATCAGTGATAGAGAGGAAGAAGGTGTTCCCATTTGTGGAGGGGAGAGGTCCCTTAAAGTTGACACTGAGCCATTCTAAGGGCATGGATGACTTAATCAGGTGCGCCTTTGCGGACCGGTAGAAGTGCGGCTTGCACTCCATGCAGACCTGGCAAGACCTGGTCATTTCCTTGACATCTTCCATGGTGTAGGGCAGATGGTGCACCTTGAGAAAATGAGCCATGCGGGTAGCTCCTGGATGGGAGAGCTCTTTATACAGAGACCACAGTTGGCCGGTGTGTACAAAGGCACAGCTTCCTCTGGATAAGGCCTCTGAAAGGTCATTAAGAGCTCCTGGCCGATAGGCAATGTCATGATTGTAGGTGGAGAGCTCGATCCTCCATCTAGCAATTTTGTCATTTTTGATTTTTTTTTCCCCCTCTTGACATTATTAAACATGAATGTGACCCAGTGCTGGTCAGTGAGGATGTAAATTTCCTACCAGTCATGTAGGGCCTCATGGCTTCTACAATGGCTTGAGCCTCCTTTTCCACAGATGGGTTTCAGAGCTCGTGGTCTTGTAATGTCTGGGGGGGGGGTGGGGGAATGCAATTGGCCTGCCACCTGATGCAGGGTAGCGGCCAGGGCTATGTATGAAGTGTCGCTTTCCACTTGGATAGGTACATTCTCATCCACCGTGTGCATATGGCGGCTATCACAATGTGGTTTCGGAGGTAGTTAAAAGCCATTTGGGCTTTTAAGAGAGGTCAAACCTTATCAGTGTATTGAGGGATCCACTAGGCATAATATGTGAAAATCCCCAGGCATCTCCTCAAAGCTTTTGTGGTCCAGGGATTGGAACCTGAAATCTGATTGTGGTCTGGAGGTGAGGAAGTCTAGGATTTAATTACACAGTGGGCTGTTGCCATTGCGGCGAACAGATTGAGGGTGTCAGTGAAGCGACCTCCCAGCCTGTGCCCAGCCCTTCTGACACAGAGGAGTTCACAACAGGAGCACTGGATGCAGTAAATGGCCCCTGCAGACCAACCAGCTAAGTGTTGCTTCACCCGGAAGGACTGTTTCAGGTCTCTGAGATAGCAGAATGCTGAAGCAGGGTTGAGGCAGAAGAATGGGGAAAGTATCAAATAGATTCTCCATATTAAAAGTACATTATTTACCAAATGAAACAATACTACTTTTTATGTCTTATTTATTAAATTTGTAAATATGTTTTGCATCTTCATTCTGGACAAGGGTCTGCTGTTATTTTAAGATGAGGGCCCTGATTGATTTTTCTGCTGCCTTACAGCTGGATAGGTGCAGAAGATAGCAGTTGGTAAATTGCTATAATGCTTAGTAACAAACCTACAGGTTCTAATGACTTTAGTTACTCATTATTGCTGAACACAGCTGTGATAATATGCTTCATGTTTGTCCAGTGGTGTTTAAAGTGCTTTTATTGTGAGCCCTACTTGAAATTGAGGGTTTTGATTGAAATATATAGCACAGTACCATGACCTTTTGCAATGTTTAACTTCCATGTTAATGTGAATCTAAGCTTTTCTTTTTTCCAAATGAGATATGTCTGAGCATTCCAATGCTGGTTTTGTACGTCATTGCTTGTGTATATATACATTGCCTGTATCATTCTTGAATATATGTATGTGCAAGTCTGTCTTTTTGTGGATATTTCAATCTAAATTACAATTCCAGAGAGGAGTTGTGCTGACAATTTACATTTGACATAAAATTAATCTTCTGGAGATGGTTTCTGTTCCCTTGCCCCATTATGTAGTGCTATTCCCCTAAACTTTGTGCATCCAGTTTGCTAGCGCTGTTGGGGAAGGTTTAAACTAATGTGGCAGGGGGATGGGAACCAGTCTAGAGAGTCAGAGGGGTGTAAAATGAAGATAGAAGCAAAAGATATCAAGGTGTAAGGCAATAGTGACAGGCAGGTAAGACCGGGGCGAAAATTGAAAAGAGATACTTATTTACATAATGGTAAAAGGGATAAGAGTGTGGCTTAAATAAGTCTGAAGGTCTTGTCTCAATGCAAGGAGCATTCATAATAAAGTGGATGAATTGAATGTGGAGATAGCTGTTAATGACTATGATATAGTTGGGATCACAGAGTCATGGCTTCAGGGGAACCATGACTGGGAGCTCAACATTCAGGGTTACTTGACATTCAGGAGGGATAGACGGAATGGAAAAGGAGGTGGAGTAATATTGTAGGTTAGGGAAGAGGTGAATGCGATAGAAAGGAAGGACATTAGCTTGGAGGATGTGGAATCAATGTGGGTAGAGCTGCGAAACACGAAGGGGCAGAAGATGCTAGTGGGAGTTGTGTACAGGCCACCAAACAGTAGCAGTGAGGTTAGGGATGACATTAGGAAGGAAATTGGTAATGCGTGTAACTGCAGTTATAATGGGTGACTTTAATCTACATGTAGATTGGGTGAACCAAATTGGTAAGGAGGAAGAGGATTTCTTTGAATGTACGCAGGATTGTTTTCTAAATCAGCATGTCGAGGAACTGACGAGTGAACAAGCCATTCTACTGAGTAATGGAGAAGGGTTAATTAACAATCTTGTTGTGAGGAACCCCTAGAGAAAGAGTGACCACAATATGGTGGAATTCTTCATTAGAATGGAACGTGACAGAGTTGATTCAGATACAAAGGTTCTGAACTTGAAGAGGGTAACTTTGATGGAATGAGATGTGAGTTGGCTAAAATAGATTGGCAAATGGTACTTAAAGGACTAATGGCAATCATTTAAGGATAGCTTGGAGCAAGTACAACAAATGTTCATCCCAGTTTGTAAAAAGAATAAATCAAGGAGGGTAGCACATCCGTGGCTAACAAGGGAAATAAGAGAGAGTATCAAATCCAAAGAAGCAGCATATAAATTAGTTAAAAAAAAAAATAAATTCCTGATTGGGAGAAGTTCAGAGTTCTGCAGAGGAGGACAAAAGGATTAATTAGGAAAGATAAAAGGGATTATGAGAGGAAGCTGAGAGGGAACATAAAAAATGACTAAAAGCTTTTATAGATACGTTAAGTGAAAGAGGTTAGTTAAGACAAATGTGGGTCTGTTGTGGACAGAAACGGGCGAGTTAATCATGGGGAACGAGGGTATGGCAGACTGTTTGAATGACTACTTTGGGAGGACTCGTCTCCGTTTAAAATGCTGAATATATTGAAAAAAGGTAAATAAATTGGATATTGTTGCAATTTCTGGGAACAATGGTATGGTGCAGACATCGTTTGGTTTAAGGTTGCACACATACTCACAGAATGTGATATTTCCTTATCTAAGTGATGCAATTGTAATTCATGTTGTGTTGAAAATGTGATGTGACCCATATATTTAATACCTCAGTAATGCTGTCAGCCACAGAAACTGGTTTATGTATCTGTATAAACAAGAACAGATTAGCATTCATTTGCTTTGATATGGTTCCTGGCTGTTTTAGCAGGTAAAGATAACTTATCTTGTTTGTAGTTTTTTAAAAAAAGACAAATGTTCTGAAATGCTTTAATGCTCAGATTGATTTCCTTTTGCTTGTGCTGCAGAATCACCTTTCTCAAGGGTTCATAACAAAAGAAAGCTAAACCAAGAATGCATAAGGATGTCATTTGTTTGTGCTTTTCAATGATTAGCCAGTGTGTTTCCAACAGTTACTGTTAAACACCAGATATCACAATAGTGTGAAGGATACATTGGTATGACAGAGGACCGTTTGAATGATTTGATAATAAAAACTATGGAAAAGACAAACTATAGCATAAGTGCTATATCTGTATATGGTCTCCTTCATATCAGTGAGACAGAACGCAGAGTGGCAAATTGTTTAATTGAGCACCTTTGCTCTGACTGCTGCCACAGCAAGGACCTTCCAGTAGCCAACCATTTTAATTCCACACACTATTCCCACAGAAACATGTCAATCCATGACCTCTGACACTGCCGAACTGAGGCTACCTGCACAATGGAGGAACAACACCTTGTATTCCTTCTGGGCACTCTTCAAACAAATGGCATTAACATCAATCTCCAATGCCTGTTAAACCACTCTCTTGAGTGCCTCTCCTTTCCTCCATCCCTCCACCCTTTCCCTTCTCTCTTCTATCAAAGAGTTACCCTCACGCCCTATCACTTCTCAACTTTTTTTTCTACCCTCCTGTGGTGCACTGAGGTAGCAGCAAGCAAGCAAAGAAAAAACTCAAAAGACTGCACAACAGATTTTATTCCAGTAAAAGTCTGAACACCAGTTCATGCCTTGGTGGCTCAGGAGGGGCTGGCTCAGGTCTATATTCAGGTCCAAAAGATTGACAGCCAGCCAGGTGGAGTCAGCCCCTTGGGTGGTCTGTCTTCCTACAGGTACCAAGATCGCCCCCTGCAGTAGGTTGGTGGTCATATCACCACACCTCCCATCTGTATCCATCTATGATCTCTTGTCTGTTTGCCTGCGCTCCTCGCTCCTCTTCACCCCGTTTCCCCACATTTTTATTAGGCACCTGCCTAATTTTGCTCTTGATGAAGGTTTCAGGCCTGAAATATTGGAAAGCCTTTATTTCCTTTGGGTTACCATGAGGAGCATTTCACAACTCTTGGCCTGTATTCGTTGGAATTTGGGAGAATGAGTGAGGGGGGAATGTGATTGAAACATTTTGAAAGTTGAAGGGTATGAACAGAGTAGATGTAGAAAGGTTGTTTACCATTGTGGGTGAGTTAACATTCTAGATTGAAGGGTGTCCCTGTCGAACTGAGATGCAGAGGAATTTCTACAGCCAGATGGTGGTAAATCTGGAATTTGTTGCCACAGACAGTAGTGGAGGCCAGGTCATTGCGTGTATTTAAGGCAGAGATTGACAAGTTTTTGATTAGCCAGGACATCAAAGGTTGTGAAGACCTGACCGGGCTGAGGGGCTCATGATTCAATGCAGGCAGACACAATGGGCTGAATAGCCTATTTATGCTCCTATATCTTGTGGCCTTGTACTGCCGCATATTCTCCAACACATTTGTTGATTGCATAGCATCAGTGCGATTGCCTTGGCTTTGATTTGCAGGTGAAAATCCATCATGAGTTGAAGTCCAGATTGGGGCCTGAATCCAATTATGTGAGAAAAAAGAAAGTTCAGTAAAAGTAGCTACAATGCTTCAAAAAAATTGTTATAGTTCAAAAAGAATTCAGAAATGTGAGGGGGAAAAATATCAAATACAGTTAGAGAATTGCACTGGCAGTAGCCAGGAGATGTATCGCTGTTGCATGGAAGTTTGACTCCCCCCTCCCTACTTATTACGTGCTAGAATATAGAAATGCAAAGTTGTGCCCCCCTGGAAAAGTTAGTTTATAATCTTAGAAAGAAATATGACATGTTAAAATATGGCAACTTTATTTTAATCTTACTGGCTTAAGGATATAGTTAACTTCCCTGAAAATGTTGAAATAATATAGTTGGGTTAATCGTGTTGAATTCCTGAAGATGAATATATGGACTAATTAATGAAGGTGTGCTCACACACCCCTTCTTCTTGGACATTTTTTTTAAATGTTAGCCATCGGGAAGGGGGGAGGGGTTGAGATTTGGGCAATCATATGAGATTGTAATGTTAAAATACTATTTATATGACGTATGTAATAATGTTCTATATGAGTCTTAGAAAAAATTAAAATATTCAAAAAAGGAAAAGAAAATGTGAGGAGCTGCTGACAAAAGTAATGTTTAGAAATGATGACTCGGGCTGCTGTCCATCTTTGCTGGTGTGCTTAAATAAGGATTGCTTGTAGCTAACTGTGATCCTTCCTCATGCCAGTTGTAATGATGGTGATCATTGTGCAATGCAAATAGCAATGTCTTAAGGATAATAGTTCCTGTTTGATTATACTTGGCCGACACAGAAGGTGAGACTACTGTATGGGAGATCTATAATGGAGGTTTGCAGCCTCATGGAATGCCTCATGGTGCTGTTTACATCAACTTTAAAGAACCTTTTCCTTCATCCATGTGTTGTCTAAGAACTCTCAAAAGATTAAACAACAGCAACAACAACAAAAATCCTCACAATCTTTCAACTTCCATGTTGGAAGTTCTCCCATTAGATGTCAGTCCAAAAGGATCTCTGGCATCCAGGCAGTTCTGATGTCTGGTAGTGGTTATTATTTTAATTTCCTGCTCATTAAAGTTTGGAGCATCTATTTAAACTTAATATACAAATTTCCGGGTATTGTGGAGCATGGCGAGTTTGGAAAGCAAAAGCTTAAACTTCTGTGCTGAGGTTGCAGTGGAGAAGGCAGCGAACAATGCAGCCTGTGAGGCTCAGATTTTTGCTTTGAGCTCTACAGGTGCGATAATCCAAAAGAGGCTCTGAGTTTCACAGAATAATGATGGTCAACACCAGACATTTTTCCATTGATTTCCAGCACAGAATGGGCAATATTTTGTCTAAGTGAAACAATGCAGTTGACTTGGGGATCCATTTTTGTTTGGAGGTATGTGATATGCAGTTAGAGGCTTTTGCCTAATGTTTCTCAGAATGGGTTTGTGTCGATCATAATGCAAACACATCTTAGAATGTTTGACTTGCTCCTTGTTGCACTGAGTAATGACTAGAGGATTTCAACCTAGGTTTTCAAACTGTGCAATGATGCAATGATTAAATTATATTGATTGGTGTTTATTATCACACTGGTGGAAATGAGATTGAGGCAGAAAAGCACATTTCTCTGAACTGGGCACAACCAAAAACATTTAATAGTCTCTGTTGAAGAGGCCAATAATTGTTGAAATAGAACCACAAGGAATCTTGGGTCTCTGATTCCCAATCTCTTCCCATCCCCCACCCCCTTCCATGCTAAATCTCTTTTCATGTTCTGACTACTTTTGTGTGAATAATCAACATTTTGCAGTTTAGTGTGGAAGCAGTGACTCCTATTTTCATGATGGGAGAATGGGATTGTGCCAAGTGGCAGCAAAATCCGAGAGGAGTCACTAATGCAGGAGAGAGGTCAACAGTGGAGAATGGAGTTGGGAGAAAAATGTTATCTTATGGAGAGAAGGAGATGGGTATCTCTGATATTGATATCCAGCTGGTTCAAGGGCTTCTGAACAACATTTGATATCTGGCTCCATTTTACTGGCTGTGTTTCATTCTGTCAAACACGGAAAAATGCCTATCTCGACCGCATATGCTTGTAATTGTTGGGTTTTTGGGACCAATTTTGGGGGTAAAATTTGGGGGGTTGACTTTTACCCTGGTCATAATTTTGACTGCATTAAGTACATGAGTTGTTCAAAGCATCAGGAGCTCGGATGAGCGGGCGGCTGTTGCTTTGGTGAGAGTCTGTAACTGTGATGTTGGGAGCTCTGGTAGGTGGGTGGCTGGGGGGTGGTTCTATGGTTGGGGCACTGGGAGCTCGGGTGGGCAGGTGGTTGTGGCACTGGGAGCTCGGGTGGGCAGGTGGTTGTGGCATCAGGAGCTTGGATTGACTTTTACATGTATCATACAGAAAACACAATTTTTGGATTTAAAAAAAGTGGGGGGGGGCATGGTTAACTATTACATGTGATCAAATATTACATGAATATATATGGTACATTCCTTCTCAATACCATCAACAGCTGATGGCCCCATAGAACTGAAGTCCAATGAAAGGCAAATTTCTTATTACCTGGAGCACTTAGTTGTTTTGGCTGCAGAGGTAACATCTCTTACAATATCTGTCTTTTACCCTTCTAAAAGGTGTGAATGTGGAACCTTATCAGATACTTATTGAAATTAATGTTGAGTAGCTTCTGACTAATTGCATGGAAATATGGAAAATTAAGGAAACATCCCCTAATGCATAGGTGCCAGGGAACGCAAAAAGTTCCCCTATTGGCTCTGCAGCAACAGTGTTAGGATCACTAGTTTACAGTTCCACAATTTGTATAATTTCACAAGTGGAACTGCGCAGCTCTCCTCACTTCTGGTGCCTCTAGAGGTTTTGAGAATGTTCTCAATTCCTGGTGCTTTGCAAAAATTCTGTGTTTTGAATTTCTTCATCTGTACACTGGCTGTTCTGGATTCCTGAAGAAGTTTGAATATAACTGTTTCTGCATTCAGTCTTAAGTCTTGAAAAACAAATGTAAACCCATTAATTTTCTAAATTACCTATTTCTTAATTTTCCCTCATTTCTACTCCATTTATATCCTTTTGCCAGTTCTGAGTTCATCTCCCAAATATTTGCAAGGTTTTACTGGAAGGGTGTTCCTTAGACACAGGTTATAACAGCTTGTTGTTTATAAAGGTTGGGTTTTACATTTTCACCTTGTGAGTTTTGTAGTTGACCTGCCCACAAAGCAATCACGATTGCCCCTGAATCATTTCCAGCGTGAGCTGTATTCAGGAAATGGGCAATAAAAGTGCATCTTTCCTAATTGCTTGCTTCCTTTAGAATTGAAAGTTAACATCCTGCCTCTTTGTATTTTGTTCAGTGCTTGTCTTCTTCCCCCTTTTTCTACTGAAGTAAAATCACAGTTTAATCTGTAATAAAACTCTTGTAAAAGTGACACCAATCTATGGGAACAGTAAAATGTAGCAGCAGGTTAATTGAACAGTGAGCAACAATGCACTGTTGATTTGAAAGCTAAGTTGAATTGGTATACAGAATGGAAGATTCAGAATTTTGATTTACAAAAAGACTTTAATCAAATCCTATCTGGTTTTGTTTTGATTTTGCTGTGAACTGGAACCTTGTCAAAGTGATCTGCAACACTGAAGCCATGAGATTAAAGGTGAGGTACAAAATTTTAAGATTTTAAAAACAATGTCATATTACAGCCTTTAGTCTGTTGTAAGACTGACAGATTCGCCATCATCAGAAATAGGGTGCCTCTTGCAGTAAGAAAGAAAAGCAAAAGAGCCCCCCCCACCCATGGATTTGCCTCCAGCATTCCTGCTGCCTCCAGCGTTCCTGCAGCCTCCACAACCACATAGGCTCCAGATCCAAACCATCAGCAACCTGAGCTCCAGATCCAAACCATCAGCAACCTGAGCTCCTGTTCCAAACCATCAGCAACCTGAGCTCCTGTTCCAAACCATCAGCAACCTGAGCTCCTGTTCCAAACCATCAGCAACCTGAGCTCCTGTTCCAAACCATCAGCAACCTGAGCTCCTGTTCCAAACCATCAGCAACCTGAGCTCCTGTTCCAAACCATCAGCAACCTGAGCTCCAGATCCAAACCATCAGCAACCTGAGCTCCAGATCCAAACCATCAGCAACCTGAGCTCCAGATCCAAACCATCAGCAACCTGAGCTCCAGATCCAAACCATCAGCAACCTGAGCTCCAGATCCAAACCATCAGCAACCTGAGCTCCAGATCCAAACCATCAGCAACCTGAGCTCCAGATCCAAACCATCAGCAACCTGAGCTCCAGATCCAAACCATCAGCAACCTGAGCTCCAGATCCAAACCATCAGCAACCTGAGCTCCAGATCCAAACCATCAGCAACCTGAGCTCCAGATCCAAACCATCAGCAACCTGAGCTCCAGATCCAAACCATCAGCAACCTGAGCTCCAGATCCAAACCATCAGCAACCTGAGCTCCAGATCCAAACCATCAGCAACCTGAGCTCCAGATCCAAACCATCAGCAACCTGAGCTCCAGATCCAAACCTCCAACACAATTAGGAATTCTTCAGTGGCCTTGGCACCTTCTCGCATGCCAGTTCTGATACCTGGCACCTCTTTAGCCAATCTCCAGCAGTCCGCAGCCTGGTGTGAATCACTTGACGACAGTGTCCATTAGCCCACAGCGCTTCCTCGCCTCGAGTTGTCAACAGCTTTCCTCCCTGTTCTTCAGCCAGAGCCCTTCTCTGGTCTTCCACCATGGTCACCATCCTGTGTCATCTCCTCTGGTTCTCCTTCTCAAATTGGTGGGATGGGGGGGGGGGGGGGGTTAGTGGTCTCCTCATTTTCTGGTGACCTGTCCAGTCCTCTGCTTTCCCCGAACTCTGCAGCCCCTCGTGGCTGCTGCCGATCATAGGCACCGTCATCTTGGGTCCTGACCCTGCGGTCGCAGGATTATTAAATAGAACCATAGTTGTCTCCTTTAACAGGTTGTTCAAAGCCTGTGCAGAGCTGATGGCAGTCAGACTGCACGGTTAGACCCCATGGGGGAGAGCTGTGTCTCCAGTCCCTGCTCTCCATGGGTCTGCACCAGCGGCGGCATTGCCGTTATAGCAGCTCTGGCAGCACCGCCATTTTTTAGATAGTTTGCAATGTCCGATATTAATTTAGTCTATTCATTCCTGACTGTTTCTCTCTGTGACTATGCTATCCTCTATCTTTTTTCCACTTGTGGAGATGACCAAAACCCAGAGCCATAATAAGTTTGAGACGCAGTTCACATGGACTTTGGTGAGGATTTTGACAAGGTCCTGCATCACAGGCTGGCCCATAAGTTAAAGTGATCTGAAGCACGTTGGCAAACTGAAGCCAAAATTGGCTTAGTAATAAGAGACATGGGTTTATGGGTGGGTGGTTGTTTATCTCAGTGGAAGTCTGGAACAAGTTGTGTACTGTAGGGATCAGTGGTGGGACCTCTGTTGTTTGTAATATTTATAAATTGAATGAAAATGCAGAGGGTATGATTAATAACTTGGCACAGGACACAAAAATTAAGAAAACTTTGTTTGTTATCATCCAATTGCACAAGTACAACCTGACAAAACAATGTTCTCTGGTCCTCGGTGCAAAAACATGCAAACACACATCTTGTCATAGTACACCTACAGACAAGTGATATGCATCAGACATCTGCATTGCATATATACATGTATAAAAATACATTGTTTAATAAATAATAGTCTCGGAGGGTTTAAGCAGTTCATTCCATTGTTCGGCATTCTCACGACCTCTTGGGAAGAAGTTGTTCCTCAGCCTGTTGTGTTCTGGCTCTGACGCTCAATATCACTTTTCCGACAGAAGTAGCTGGAAGATGCTGTGTGGTAAGGGTCCTCATTGATTTTGCAAGCCCATCAGCTGCACTGTCAGGATAACTGTCAGCGTTTGAGTTTTTACCTTCTCCTGGTAACTGTGTGGATTTTTTTCTGGCTTTCTGAGATCCTCCTTTACTTCAAAGATGTGGGGGTTAGTTAAGTACTCAAAATTGCCTATGGACTCCCAGATCCCTTTGTACTTTTGTGCTGTTGAGGGTCCTGTGCGCAGGTAATTGTTAGAATTTGGGGAGTGTACCATCCTAGGAATCAGCCTGGTGAGCATCGTTTCCAAGAACACCCTTCCTTGGTCAAGGAGACCAAAACTACACATAATACTGAAACTTGATCTCCCAGGCTTTGAAGTAGAATATAAAGCAGTATAGTGCAAGAACAGGCCCTTCAGCCCACAATATCAGTGGCAAACAAGTTGCTGAATTGAAATCAATCTATTCTGCCTACACATGATTGAAATTCCTCCATTCTCTGCATAATCATGTGAGCCATTTGCCGCCTTTACCACCCTATCCGTTTGTGTGCTACCTTTCAGGGAGCTATGAACCCTCAGAGCCCTCGGTAAATCTTGCTTTTAAGAGTTCTTCCATTCCCTGTGCTCATTCCTCTTGTATTTGATCTCACAAAGTGTAACATCTCAGATTTGCTCATTTTGCAGAAAGGTATCCCTGCTTCTATATTTGAATCTTCTCAGAATCTGGTTTATTGCCATGAACATGTCATGAAATGCCTTGCTTGGCAACAGGAGTATTACATTTATAATTTTTGGCATATAGTTCAGTGACAGGCTATTTCGGCCCATGAGTCCATGCCGCCCAATTAACCTACACCTCTGGTACGTCTTGAATGGTGGGAGGAAACTGTCTGGAGCCCCAGAGGAAAACCCACACAGACACAGGGAGATCATACCAACTCCTTACAGACAGTGCTGGATTCAAACCCTGGTCCCAATCACTGGCGCGATAAAGGCAGAACAAGGGGGAAAATTCCATAAATAAAAGATTTTAAAATATAATTAGTACAAAAAGAAAAAAAGTAAGTCTTCAGAAGTTCATTGTTCATTCAGAAAATTGATGACATAGGGGGAAAAAAAATTCTGTTTTTGTAACATTGCATGTGTGTCTTCAAGCTCCTTACCTCCTTGCTGATGGAAACAGTGAGTTCTTTTTCTTTCCTTTTGCACTATTTTTCTTTATACGGTGGTTCATAAAAATGTTTGCACTGTGATGCTGGAAAACAACACATTCCATAATGTGTTCATGACAATAAATTCTGATTCTGAAAAGGGCATGGCCGAGGTGGTGAGGGTCCTTGATGATGGAAATTGCTTTCTTGAGGCACCACCTCTTTAAAAAGACGTTAATGGAGTGAAAACGAATGCCCATAATGGTGCTGGCTATGTGTACAACCCTCTGTAGCCTACTCCTGTCCTGTGCATTGGCACCTACATACCAGAATGCTCTCCATGGTACACCTGTAGAAATTTGCAAAAGTCTTTGGTGACATGTCAAATCTTCACAAACTCTTAACGAAATACAGCCTCTGGCATGCCTTCTTCATGGTTGCATTGATATGTTGGCCTCAGGATAGGTCTTCAGAGATGTTGATGGTCAGGAATTTGAAGTTGATTGCCATTGCTGACACCTCCCTGAGGACTGGCTCGCATTCGGGCCTCCCTTCGAATATCAGCATACAAATTACCTTCTTATTCACCTGTCAGTCGTGCGTCTAGGTTTACTTCAATGACAGGCGTGCAAAGACACCCGAGTCTCATTGTGATTCTCTTTTTGGGTCAATATATTTAATTGTAGTGCACCCAGGTAGAAATGGATGGAATTTAAATTAAAAATGGAACATAAAGCATGATTATTTTGGAAAGGGCAAGAGGAAGAAGATCACCAAAGATCTTGTTGAAAGGGGTGAAGTTGCCTTCTGGCTCCTTTTTCATATTTCCTTGATTTTCAAAATCAGAATTTATTGCCATGACGTGTCATGAAATTCATTGTCGGCATTTACAAGAGTAAAAATTGCTATAATATACATTTTTTTAAAAAAGTACAAAGAAGAGAAATGGTGAGTTAGGGTCTGTGGTTAATTGCCCATTAACAAATCTGATGGTAGAAGGGAAGAAGCTGCTTTTGTACCATTTGTCGTCAGGCTCCTGTACCACCACCTTGTTGGTAGCAGTGAGAAGAGGGGATGGCCAAGTGGTGAGCGTCCTTGAGATTAGACGCTGCTTTCTTAAGGCAGTACTTCTTGCAGATGTCCCCAGTGGAGAGAAGTCTGATGCCCAGATGGCTGAGTTCACAACTCCTTGTAGTCTTTTCCAGTCCTCTGCATTGGTACCTCCATACCCGACAATGATGCAGCCAGTCAGTGATGCTCTGTTTGAAAGATGCACCTATAGAAATTTGCAAGAGCTTTGGTGACAGACCCAAACTCCTAATGAAGTATAGCCACTGGCAAGCCACCTTCATGATTGCATCGAGATGAATGTGTAGCACTATCAGTCAACCACATTAGACCTAGAGTTGTGATTAATAGGCTTTAATCACCTTAAGACATCAACACATCTCACATGTTGCTGGCCCGGTACTAAGGCCGAGACTGAGGGTGGAGTTTGAGTGTAACATCCTTTATTGGGATTTTTGGGAGGGAGGAGTCACAGGTGCAGGGGTCGGGGCAGCTCATACAGTACATATGTAGGCATACAGTAGTTGCACCACATTCACCCCTTTTTGAAACAAAATCTGGTAAAATGAGTCAATGTTTGTTACAGGTTCAGCCTGTCCGATGGTCTTGTCAGTTGTTGCGACTATTGTAAGGTTTCCTGTGGTTCAGCTGCTGGTTCCTGGGTAGTGTCTTGCACAACAGGCTGTGTGGAGGGGTGGTGGTTAATAGGACCGTGGGGTTGCTTGGTCTGGGGCTGGGGCACCAGGTGCAATTAGTGGGGCTGGCTGGGGTTACTATGAGGGGATGTTGATTGGTTGGTCGAGGGATCCTCTACATGCACTAGGTCTCAGATGGAAATTGTGTCCTGCTGCCCATCCTTGTACTCAACGTAAGCATATTGGGGGTTGGCATGGAGGAGGTGGACCCTCTTGACCAGAGGTCAGGCTTGTGGCTTCTGATTATGCCTTCGGAACAGGACTGGCCCAGGGGCCGTCAGCCAAGACAGCAGTGTGGTTCCTGACACCGACTTTCTAGGGAAGGAAAAGAGCCTTTCATGTGGTGTCACAGTACAGAGGATAGACCTGGTGGCGTGGAGTGCCTCAGAGAGAATGTGTTGCCACCACGAGATGGGTAGACCTTTTGACTTGGGGCTAGGAGGACGGTGGCATGCTCCCTTGCTTTCTGGCCATTCCCCTGTGTGTTACAACCAGTGATCCTGCTCATGGCTATGCCCTTGGCCAGCAGGTACTGGCGCAGCTCCTCACTCATAAATGAGGATCCCTGGTTGCTATGGATATAGCAAAGATGTCCAAACAGTGAATATGCTTTGACTGTGGCCAAGATCATGTCTGGGCAGGGGATGGCGAAGTGAAAGCGGGAGTATTGGTTGCTGATATTTAGGAAGTATACATTCCTGTTGGTTGAAGAGAGAGGGTCCTTGAAGTCTAATTTCAGATGTTCGAAAGGGTAGGTGGGTTTTGTCTGGCCGAATGAATGGGGAGTTTATTCTCTGGACAGACTGGTCAGCTCCCTAATATCCTCAAATGAGCAAGAGAGATTGTGGGCTCTAACGGGATGGCAGAGGTTGTTGTGGAGGATTGGAGGTGGTCTAACTGCATATTAGCGTATGTTCCCCAGGACAGGGAATCATCAGGAGGTTGTTTGAGTTTCCCAGGCTGGGACAGGATCTTGTAGGTGGTTGGCTCAATTCTCCACCTTAAGATCTTGTAGTTCTTAATTTTTCACGCTGTTTGTTATTGAACATAAAGGTGACTGCACATTTGTCGATTAGCAGGGTGAATGGTTTGTTGGCCAGGTAGTGCCTCCAGTGGCACATGGCTTCCACTATGGTCTGAGCCTCCTTCTCAATGACTGAATGCCAGAGTTTGGGGCCCTGGAGGGTTCAGGAAAAGAAATCCACAGACCTGTCCATCTGGTTTACTGTAGCAGCCAGGGAAAAGTTGGATGCATCACTCTCCACCTGGAAGGGGGTCGATTCATCCACAGCGTACATCACTGCCTTGGTGATGTCGCCCATGATGTGTGTGAATCCTACTTGGGCTTCTGCCGACCGAGGAAAGGCGGTTGATTTCACTAGGGAGCAAGCTTTGTCCGCGTAATTCGGGACCCACTTGGCATAATAAGAAAAGAAGCCCAAGCACCTTTTCATGGCCTTGAGGGTGCAATGGGAGCTCCAACAGGGGGTGCATGCAGTCAGGGTCAGGCCCAATGACACCATTTTCCACCACGCAACCGAGGATGGCCAGCTGTGAAGTGTTGAACATGCACATCTTTTGGTTGTACTTTGAGTTGAAGCTTTTGGCTGTCTGGAGAAATTTCTGTAGGTTTGCGTCATAATCCTGTTGGTCATGGCTGCAGATGGTTACATCGTCCAGGTAGGGAAATGTGGCCTTTAGACTGTTTTGTCATCCACTATCAGGTCCATCTACCTCTGGAAGACAGTCCATTGATGACCCGGAAGAAGTGATAGAGGCGGCTGTGTACCTTAAAGGCAGTGTACAGGCTGTCTGCTGGGCAGATTGGGAGTTGGTGGTAGGCCAACTTGAGGTCAATGGTTGAGAAGACCTGGAACTGGGCAATCTTGCTCATCATGACTGCCCCAATGACGCAACCAGAAGTGATGGCAGAAGTTGTGCCATCCAGGTTTGCTGCCCCCATGGTCCCACGGAGCAGTTTCCCACGACCAGAGGTGAAGCTGGAATTGGTGCCGTCTGAGTTGGCATTAGCAGCAGGCGGAACCCGTCACTTCTGGAAAGGGTTTGATGTCCCCATAGCTCTTTTGAGGATGCTTCGCGTCGCCACAGAAGTAGCACTTCAGGTGCTCTATGGCAGTGGCGGTGACCTGGGACTCTGCGTCCCAAGATGGCAGCACCCATGCTCCACAGGTGGCAACCGCGTTTCTTGAGGAGAAGGCCTCCGCATTCAGCTGCGCTGTCTCGAGCGCTTAAGTCGGGTCGACTACTTCTTGCAAACATTGCTCACCCTTTTTCAAGAGTCTCTGTCTGATGTGATCAAACTTGAATCTAGCCACACATGCATTGTGTATCAGTTATTCTAAGTGGATAGCAGCAGAAACACTTCTACATCTGTAGGTTCACGCTAGCTCCCACAGGACCCGCATGTACTCATCCACCAACTCACCAGGCGCTTGTCTACAACTGCCCGGAATGGCATAGATCCCATTCGTTGGGGTCAGATACTATTTCCGCAGGAGCTCCATTGTTGACCCCTCAGTGAGGGCAGGATTTGTTCTCCTGAGGTCCTCAATCAGTTTTCTAGTTTTGCTAACATTAAGTGTAAGGCTATTGTTGTGGCACAACTCAACTAGGTGATCAATCTCACTCCTGTATGCTTTCCTCATTACAGTCTGTGATTCAGCTGATAACCGTGGTGTCAGCAGCAAATTTGTAGGTGGCATTTGAATTGTGCCTGGCCACACAGCTACAGGTGTAGAGAGAGTAGAACAGTGGGCTAAGCACAGGGGTGCAGTGCTGCCGGTGCTCACCAGTGCACTGCTCCAGCAGCCTGTGGGGTTGCTCTGCCCCCACCCCCCCAAAAAAAACCACTGAGTGCTATTCTGGACACACAAGGAACCTGTTTTTTCCACCACCTATACACTCATCCTCCTTCCTCATCCTACCATTTGCTCTCAATAACACGACGTGGCCAGGTCTTGTCACCATTTTTGGTGAACTCCAGCACCTTTTTAAAAGTCAGTGAAGAGGAGATATTGTTACTGATTTGCACTGACTGTGGTCTTCCAATGAGAATGTCAAGGATCCAGTTCCAGAAGGAAGTGCAGAGGCCTAGATTTTGTTGCTGGCTGACCAGCACTGAGGGAATAATGGTGCTGGAAGCTGAGCTGTAATTGATGAAAAGCAGCCTGATGTACCTGATACTGTTTAGGTGATCCAACACCGTGTGAAGAGCCAATGAGATTACATCTGGTGTGGATGGTTGATGCCCTTTTAAAGCAGATGGGAACCTCTGACTGCACAATGAGAGATTGAAAATGTCCAGTTACACTCCAGCTAGTTGGTGCAGATTCTCAGTACTCTGCCAGATATGCCATCAGGGCCTAATGCCTTGTGAGGGTTCATCCCCTTGAAAGTTGTTCTGACATTGGTTTCAGTCAGATATCAGTGTTGCCAGCTTCTGCAGCAATTCTCATTGGTACTGTTGAATTTCCCCTTTGCAAAGCAAACATAAAAAGTGTTCAGTTCATCGGGGAGTGAAGCATCAAAGCCATTTATGATGTTGGGCTTCACCTTGTGGAATAGAATAGCCTGCGAGCTCTGCCATAGCTGGCAACTATCTAACTCCGTTTCTAGCTTCCCTCAGAATTTCCTCTTTGCTGAGATAGCCTTCTGAAGATCAAACCTGGCCTTCCTGTAGAGATCTGGATCACTGATCTTAAACACCATCAACCACACCCTCAGCAGGTTGCGAATCCTTTCATTCATCCATGGCTTCTTGTTGGGGAACATGCAGTATGTGTGGGTAGCCACATGCTCATCCACGTACGCAGGTCATAATGAAGTCAGTGTCAGCTGTGGCATATTCATTCAAGTTTATGATCCAGTCCATTGATTCAAAGCAGACCTGAAGGTGCTCCTCCACCTCCTTCGACCATACATTCACCATCTTCACCACTGGTGCTGTAGTCTTCAATCCCTGCTTTTACGCCAGGAGTAGAAGTACAGCCAGGTGATCAGACTTGCCGGTGAGGGAGTGGGATGATTTAGTAAGCGTTTTTGATGGGGATGTCGCAGTGGTCAAGTATGTTGGCACCTCTGGTTGTGCAGGTAATGGTAATAGTTTATCAGACTTCTTCAGGTTTGCCTGGTTGAAGTCCCCCACAGTGATCGGGAAGGCAGCAGGATGTGCTGTCTCCTGGTTGCTGATAACCGTGCTCAGCCCCTCCAGTGCCAGCCTGATGTTAGCCTGGGGCAGAATGTACACAGTGACCAGGATAATAACAGAGAACTCCCTTGGCAGATAGAATAGTTTACACTTGATTTCCAGATTTTCCAGGTCAGAGCAGCAGGACTAGGACATAACTGTCACATTGTGCAGCACGATGAATCGATGAAACAAATGTTACCACGCCTGCCTTTACCCGAAGCTGGTGTCTAGTCTGCGCAGTGGAAAGTGAACTACTCAGACTGTGACATTGTGCTTGGAATGCCCTCATTCAGCCATGTGTCAGTGAAGCGCATCACACAGCAATCCCTGATGACCCTCTGTTGCTGTCATCTGGCCTGGAGTTCATCCAGTTTATTTTCTAAAGATTGTACATTGGCCAGGAAGATGGTGGTGAGCAGAGGCCTCTGGGCCCGGCATCTTAGTTTAACTTGTAGCCCCCCCCCTGCATCTGCATAATTGAGAATTTCAAGGGCCTGTGCGCTGGCTTGCACCACCTGCAGTCCACCAGAGTTTGCTATTCCCAATAATTGCTAGATATTCCAATGTACTTCATACAATAAAGTATGATCGGTATAACGGTTCCTATGGCTATGGGTTTGAGCTGTAGTAGTTCTGAATGGGAATATCTGATTATTCCCCTCAGAGCTTCATGCAAAGAGTTGCCGCTGTAAGGCTCTATCATTTTTTAAAAAATCATCAGTTGGTTTTCCTTTAATGGAAACAAAGAGTGGATGTTTGTATATAACAGACGAACTGCAACACCACTTTTTTTTGAAAATTTCTCATCTGCCAATATTTCAAGGAATTAAAATTCCATTTTAATAGCACTTAAATAATATTCATATTATGCCTGATAGTCATTTAAATATCAGAAATTGACAGACCAAATGTACAATTTTTTTTCTCCAATAATTCTAAGTGAAAACTGAAAGTTAACAGTGGATCCTTTAAAGTACCAATCTGCATTTATGCAAATCAATGAATGATGAATGACCCACCAGACTGACGAAAGGGCTGTATTGTTTTCAGCAGTAGCTTCTGCTTACATTTAAGTCCAAATATTTGACAGGTGGCGAGATTGGTGGCTAATGGATAAAGTTTTAAAAATCTAAAGAAACAGATTCAAAGGACTGTGTAAGTGAGCTTTTATGATGAATTGGTTGGAGAATCAAAACTTTTTTATTGCAGAGGAAAAAAAAATGTTTTTGAGAAACAAAAACCAAAGCAAAGCACAAAGAGCTTTCCATTTCAATATTTGGAGGAGAATTTTAGAACACGCCAAAGGATCAAATGGCAAATTTTCCAACTGGTCTAAGAGAATTCCTGCCTAGATCCCATCGGTCATTGTTCATAATTGCCATTTTTCCATTCTGTTGGCTTGTCTTGCTTATCAAAGGTAATCTATGCTACCAACATTACATTAATCTTAGAGTCTATGAATGCCTGTTGATTTCCTAAATCACCATGCCAAATGTTTGCCTGCTTCCTTAACTGGTGGAACAGGAAAATTCAGAGTTTGTTTTAATTGTATTTTTTTCCTTGCTGCACGCTTCTCATGATATTGCTCAGAATGTGTAATGTTCCAGTGACATTGCTGTCTCCAAGTAATAAGATTACTATGCTGTAGAATACACCAAGACTTAACAATGAAGTGAATCTTTGGTGTGTTTTTTTGTTTCAAATGTATATTTTATTCATAAAAATACATACCAGAAATCCATTGCAAACATATACATACATCTTTGTATTCATTGTGGCATCAGACCAGTGCATGGCCTTACAAAACACCAATGTTACTTGTGATTTCCCATTTTATTTTAAACAATACAGATCTCAACTTGTTTGAGAGGCTGTTGCATAGGACCCAGGCGCTCCATCCAATGGCAGCAGGACCACAGACGACTTTTCCACAAGTACTTTGCAATGGTTGTCCTGTGTTCTTCAGCATGCGGTGACCTTGCAGCCTGAAATGTGTTAGGCACCATCATTCCCAAAGGGATATGTCGTCCCTTTGAAAGACCAGCAAGTTTCGGATGGAGCAAAGGGCACCTTTCACTCAGCCAATGGTCTTCCAGCAACAGCTGATGATAATCTCAGTACGGGTTCCTGGGAACAGCCCACAGATCAGTCCTCTTTCTCCATCTCAAAAATTAACTTCATTCTAAAAATATATGCAAGAAATCCTATGACAGCAAGTTGATAGATTCAGAGGGACAACAGGTTAATACATTCCATTTACAAAACATTAAAGGCCCTCGAGAGCCCTCTTTGAACAATACACCCATCAGATGTTTAAGAGGCTGTTCAACAGGCACCCAGACTCTAAGTATCCAATTATGGCAGGGCCTTGGATTGTTGTTTCTTCCAACAACAACTTTGTGTTGGCTGCATCAAGCCCCTTGGCACATGCTCCTGCAGCCTGGAGTGTCACAGTCAGCTCATTGCATTGGGGATCAAAGAGATTTGGGCAGATCAAAGTGATTTTTTTCATAGGAATGTTGACTTCCCAGTAGCAGTTGATGTTTGTCTAGGTTTGCATTCCCAGGAACAGCCCATATAGAGCAGTGTAGTACAACTGCTTGGGGCAAATGCTTGCATTCTTTTATAGATCTTCTTACAAAGAGATGGGTAATAATTTTTCCTCATTGCAACCATTATGAGGGTCGTGTGCTTTGGGATTGAGACTCCAACTGTTTAAGAAGGATCTGACAGTGAGCTCCTCACTCACTGGCAGACAAGTGGGTTCTTGGTGTTTGGGGTGCTGGCAATAAGGCATTCTGTCAAATGACTTTAACAGTCTATTCAGGGAGCCATCCCACAGAATTCATTGTGACCTTCTTCCACAGGGCTTGCAGGATGTTCTGTGCTGACCATTGCTCGATGGTCTTGTGGTTGAGGATATTTTTCCCCAAAATAACTTTCTAAGGACGAGTGGTGCAGCAGGGTTCAACAGAATGGAACGTTGTGTGGCAAAAGTCAGTAAACCTTGCCTAGTGAACACTGACATGAAAATCAGGAAAAGAAGAACTGTTTTATAAGGTTCAGCCATATAAAGAAAAGGGATGAGAAAGTGGGAAAAGCACTGGAAATAACTTAGAGTGTTTTAGGTGGAAGAGTGGGTCTGAATGGATTTAAACTGAGGTGGAGAATTTTGCAGGGACTTGGGATTGGGAGCAAGATAGCAAAGAGATGTGCAAGCAGGATTTGGTGTGGAAATGAAGTGTGAATTGGCTGAATCTTCTGGCCAGTGAGGCACTCGAGGTCACTGGTCATGTTCCCTTGGAGGCTACTATTTCTTCTGTGTTCTCCCAGATGAACGATGGACCCTGTGTAGTTCTCAGACTCTCTGAGTGCAACTATATTTCTACCCCAAGAACAGCTTTGGCAGCCATCTATTTTTTTAAAAAAAACTTCCATTTCCAAAAATGTAATTATTTCAAATGAGAAAAAAAAATACTTGCATACTCTTAATAGTAAGTAATTATACTTGCTATTCGGGGAGAGACCAATGGCAGGAAGAGAGACGACCAGAGCCAGGACAGTCATGGGGCTGAGATGCAGTCGTGCCAGATTCCCATCAGGGAACCACTATTATTTTTAAATTTAAAGTTTGTTTAATTTGCCTATTAAATTCTGCCATTGTTATGATTGATCTTTTCACTTTGTGAACTTTTTTTTTGTGTGGATCCAAACTGGTGATGGAGCATCACAATTTTTTTCATGAGCTGCCTGTGCAGCTTTTTATTGGATTTGTGCACATTTTGATGAAAAACCGAGAAGGCCAATGAAGAAATTATACAACACAGAAATAGATTTTTGGTTCATCACATCCATGAAAATCTTAATGTCCATTGGCCCTAACCCTATATTTTTCTAAGACTAGCTTATTTCAGTGCCTGTCTAAATATCTTACAAATTTAAAAAGGATAGCACAGACCAATTGACAGTGGTCCCTGCAGATATCTTCCACTGCAGCAGTCCATCATCCCTGTGAGTTTCAAGACCGCCACAATCATCCTGGTACCAAAGTTGATGACATTAAATAGACCTCAATGACTACTGCCCTATGGCAATGACTTCCACCATCATGAAATGCTTCAAGTGTCTAGTGACACAATGCATCAAAGTGCATCTCCCAGAGACACTAACACCAATCACTGAGGATTGGTCACGTACCTCCAGTCATAATAATACCCTTCCACTTCTACACTCTGTCTTTTTTGGCCAGACAATTTCATACCCAAGCTATCAACTCACCATGAAAACCATGCATCTGCATCTTCTGGATCAGTATACCATGAGAGACCTCGTCATATACTTTACTAAAGCCCATGAAGATGGTATCCTAAGTGCTACCCTTATCAATCACATTGTCACCTCCTCAAAAAATCTCAATCTAAGACGTGACCTATCCCTTACAAAGCCACATTGACTGTCCCTAATCTGATCATGACTTTCTAACTGCACACTTTTTAACCTTGAGTATCATTTCCAATCATTTCCCTACCTCTAAGAGGCTACTGGCCTATAACACTAGGCAACATTTTATTTCTAAAATATTTGCTTCCTGAAAGAAAATTGGGGATAATGATAGACAACTTCAGGCTGACCACAAAGATAATTTCAGCTTTGCTGTATCATATAAAATGTTGAAGAAATATTAAATTAACTTTTATTGAATTTAGCATGTTTAGTAACATAATGATGCTGACACATTGAGTTAGGTCAACTGACCAAAACCTGTTTTGCCGCTGATTTTTGTTTGTACACAGCATCTGATGCCTCTCATGTCAAAGTCCAACAATAGTTAGCCAGCACTGATGGATTCCAGTTGCCCTGACACTGCTTTACCTTGGTCGCAAAGTCCTGGTAAAACCATTCACCATGTTTGTCATTGACTGCACCAAAATCGGCAGGGAAGAAGTCGAGGTGTGAATGCAGAAAATGAATTTTTAATGGAATTTTGCACTTTATAGGTTTGTATGCTTGAAGTATGTTTAAAAAAAATGACAGGTGATAAGGAATGGGTCAATATAATCATGATAAAAATATATCTTAAAATGGTATAGATTGTGGGGGTTTTGTTTAGGTCACACTTCACAAACAGACATCTCAGTTACATTTCACAAACAGACATCTCATTTGGAATGCAAATACCTGTGTAGGTGGAGCCTTCATGACTGCTATTGACTTTACAGAAACCAAGGAAGAGTGCCTGTGAAGACTTCACAAGTAGGTGTTAATTGGACTAATGTTGTAGAATTGAAATGGACTATATTGTCTTTAAAGGAACAGCATGTTTGAACAGATGTCCAGGGTCAGAAACTGATTAATCTTTTATTGCTGAACTGGTGTCAGAGATTGAAGTTTCTGGTTGAAGTCTGCTGTTCTAAGAGAGATCATGTGGTTTTGCAAACAGGGAAAAAAACATGGTATTCTTGGGGGGAGAGAGTGTGTTTACTGCAGCAGTTAGTGTTGAAGACTGCAAGTTTTGCAGACCTGCTGCAAGACCCAATTTCAAGACAGGTTTTGAGTTCTGAGTTCAGCCTATTCTAACCCCTTGTAGTCAATTACAAGAGATTTTGGCAGGTTATTGTGTTTCTTTTGAAAAGGGGGAAAAGAACTCCTCTCTGTGTAACCTGGAAGAAGAGGTTATCTTTTGGAAAAACCCATGAGGGGGGCAAGTTTCTTCGACAAGAAATTGAAGTGGCTGATTGAGGTGATCAGTTTGTGTGTGTGTCCAATGAACAACTAATCTCTCCCTCTCCCTCCCTCCCCCCCCCTCCCGCCCCAGTGAAACAAAGAACTTTCCTCAATTCTAAGCACACATTACATGCATGTGTACTTAGAATTAGAAGGGGGTTAATTTGATAATAATAAGTTTAAATATTGATCTTATTATGTATGAAGAAAATTAAAAACATTTTTGTTTAACCATTGCCTTGGTGAATTTTTGTTGCTGGTTTTTGCAGTCCTCTGGGAAATCTCAAAAATAGGTTATATTTAAAAAAAAATCAGTGTGATGAGGAGAATTTTAAGGTGATTTTTGTGATCAGTAGCTCATAATCCATAAAATACACCCAAAAGTATTTGAGAAGCAAAATCTTCATTGTCCAGTGTAATTTGTTGGATAATCCTTATTTCTTTGAAAATTTTATTTTCCACTTGCATCAAATACCAACACATTTCTTCATCTTGAATAATACATTATAATAAGTGATGCAAAATGATACCCAATTTTGTTTTATCCCCTCCCCAAAGAAAGAAAGCACACCTGAATATATCATTCACTATTTATATTTTCTAACATATTAATTCTATTAATTGGGAGGAGTGGGTGTAACGGATGATAAAGTTAGACTTTTATCAATGAAATCCATATATGGTTTCCAGATCACATAAAATTTTTCTGGTAATTCCCAAATATTGCTTCCTTTTGCCATTTAAACCGCGTTACCTGCTTGCTTTGAATATAGTCCCCACTATTCATCGGCGTGACTTCACTCTTCATTAACTTTGTAGTCTGATATTAAACCATATTCTACCAATTGTACATTTATTTTCTTCAATGATATTTCTGTTTTTGTAAGATATGTAGCATCATCTGTAAACAAACTAATTTTATGTTCTTTATCTTCTACCTTAAAACCCTTGATCTCATTATCACTTCTTATTTTCCTTCTTGACCAAAGGAACAACATTAGGTACCCTCCAGTGTTCTAAGACTTCTTGCTAATGAGGATGCAGGGATCTTTTATCAAGGCCCCAGCAATCTCTTAATTTGCTTCTTTCAATAACCTGGGATATTGTCCCATTAGGGCTTGGGGAAATGTCCACTTTAATTCTCCTCAAACAACCCAACATCAATTTGAAGCATGGCGTTTTATATTCTGTAGTTGCCAAGAACATTCTCAACAGCCTCTTCAAATGCCTTCTGAGCATGCCCAATGTAATGGTATGGATTGTGTAGGCTAATTGGCTCGGGCTGGCCTGCCCCCTGATAACACTCTTACCTGGTCTCCTCCCCTGGGACCCAGGTCATAAAGGTCAGGCCACCTTTCCCTTCCCTGCACTTCCCTAGTTTGGATCCAGGCCAGCTCAAGTCTTCTGTGCAATAACGTCTTTGTCATTGCAATTATTGGGCAACTGATAGTGCCCAACACCCAGGCCTAAGACAACATTTGCATAGCAGCTGCACTGAATTCATGCCCAGGCATGCTTGGACAGACCAAAACAACTTCCTTTGTGGACATTATGCTAATAGACTTAAAATATGACAGGAAATCACAAAAATGTTATATCTAAGAAACAGTTGATGATAGAGAAAATTTTATGATCTTTTGTGATCAGCTGCCCAAAATCCAAGTGCTCAGGAAGAAAAATCTTTGCTGTCCCATATATTGGGATTGCTATCACACAGCTGGTTCCTCGGTGCCCTTTCAGAGTATATTCTTCCCATTTACACAATGAAAACCAGCATTTAATAAACCACTGGGGTGAGGTGGGGGGGGAGGGGGAGGATGATAGAAAATGAACCCTTGAATTTTTTAATATGCATCAGATTCCAGATAGTCTAAGAATAATAATAGATATTTCTGAAAGTGACATCGTTGAGGCCTTCCACTATAATGAATAATTTTTGGATAGGCAAGTTGTTTTATGGGACTCGCTTCCCCTACATCCACATCATGTCAAATCACTGACTTTCTTTTTGACACATCAGGAAACAAATTTGCGTATTTCAAAAGCAACTGTTTCAACTGCTTTTGTTGTGGTTTAAGATAGCCTAACCTTTTTTCCAGATTTTTCAAAGTTGTTGAGTTAGATAGACGCAGGGGAACTGTTTTTTTTTTAAGGTTACCCTCACAAGATTCTGCTTCCATGATCTTATGATCCATAACTTCATCAATCCTCTGATACAGACTGTTCTCCACTACCATTTTTTTTTCCATAGTAAGGTTTCAACATGTTGATATGACAAACCTGGGTTTTTATTCCTATGATCTGAAGTATTTTATCACATAGTTAACATTATTCAAATTTGATTTTACTTCGTATGGACCAGAAAATTTTGCTTTAAAATGATTGTAATGTGTTGGGAACAAAACTAACACTTTATTTCCTGGCTTAAAATTCCTCACTTGAGTCTTCCTGTTAAATTATCGCATCATTTTATCTTGAGCCATTTTTTAAATTCTCTTGAGCCAAAGTCCACATTTTTTGTAATCAATCTTTAAATTTAGAAACATAATCTAGTAAATCCAACTGTACATCCTCATTAACCCACTTTTTTTTTAACAACATTAAAAGTTCTTTAACACAATTTCAAAAGGGTTGAAACCTAATGAATCCTACAGTCTTATTGCTAATAAAAGTAAATGAATACCTTCATCCCAATTCTTTCTATAGTCCAAACAATAAATCCTCATCATATTTTTAAAAGCAGAATGAAATCTTTCCAAAGCTCGCTAAGTTTCAGGATGGTATGCAGATGAAGTGATCTGTTTAAGGAAGTAATAACATTTTAGCAGTTGAATTAATCAATCTGGATCTCTTTAAGTTAAATGGTTATATGGTTAACCCAAAAACTGAAAAAAAATTGCAAAGCCTTTACCACTGCTTGACCTGAGTTTCATCAGGCACTTTCAGGTGGCCAATTGCCCCACATGTAAAGCCGCATGTTTAGGCAATATGCGGCTGTTTTGAGGCCACCTGATTGTGCAGGAGGCGCTCTTGAGGCGAACTTTGTAACCCTCCTCTGAGAGGGATAATCACCTCAGCTCAGTGGCTCCTCCAGCCACCTGATTGGAGCTGGCTGAAAGCGAATGTTAAAGGGTCAGGCTGCCGATCACAGCTGACACTGGGCAGGAGCCGAGTGTGCTCAGAGCCACATCCTGAGCAGGTGTGTCCTTCAGGTGGCCAGCATTGCACTTTACATGCTGCCACCTGAACAGCAATTTAAAGGGCCGCTTTTGCTTCTTCAGGCGCATTCGTAGTGTAGAATGCACCTGAAAAAGCCTTCTGGCTCTTCTGTGTTTTGCACAACAATCACAGCATCTGCAGACTTTCCTGTCTCCCTTTAATTAGCCATGAACTGGGTGAAGTATCTTGTAAACCAGATGGCAGTTAAAAGTGAATCACAGTGGTGTATCTGAAGTCGTAGATTGATGCTTTCCTTTTTATTTTAATCCAGTATTTTCATGGTTGCTGTCACAGATGCAGTATATTTAATTGCTTGAATTTAAATTCCTTAGCTGTGATGACATTTAAACTCGTGCCTCTGCATTAATAGTCCAGGACCTTGGATGCTTGCGTAGAGATTTAATTACAAAATCTCAATCCACTTGTGACTATCTTTGTTCATTTCATGGCTAATTACCTTCTGAAGAAGCTTGGTAAGTTGCTTGAGCATGTCAAGCCACTGTTTTCTCAGTGTAACAGGAGTGGACAATAAATTCTGATGGCTGCTTACCTACAAAAATGCTATGTTTAACAATATCAATCAGACATGCCAATTTCCATTTATACTGAGAAGCGCAGTTAAGCAGCAGCATGTTTTGAACAGTTAATTGCATAGACAGAAGCCTCTGGCATAAATATTGAAGAAGTAACCAGGTGAGGCAAAATTATGCTTGTGTTATGCCTGGTGAAGGCCCACTTACTTCATACCTGTCTGTGACTGTAGGGAAGAAGCATTATCATTTATTTTGTGATTTTTTTTTTTCCTGTATCATTAAACTGCAATACAGTATTGGTTGTATGGTTAGCATAGCGATAACACTGTTACAGCGCCAGCGGCCCTGGGTATGAATCTGTTGCTGTCTGTAAGGAGTTCATAAATTTTCCCCTTGCCTGCGTGGGTTTCCTCCGGGTGCTCTGGTTTCCTTTCATCCTTCAAAAACGTTGTGGGGGGGGGGGGGGGGGGTTGTAAGTTAATTGGATGGCATGGGCTCATGGGCTAGAAAGGCCTTTTACTGTGCTGTATGTTGAAGTTTAAAAAAAACATTTTAAAAAGTCAACGTGCTGGAGAAAATCAGCAAGTCAAGTAATATCCAGGGGAAGTAAAAGGTTACAGGCCTAAGCCCTTTGTCAGATTTATGGACCTGATTAAATAAAATGAAAGATCCAGACCCAAAAAGTTGGTTACCATTTGCTTCCTATGGATTCTGTGCACTTGCTGAAATTCTCCAGCACATTTGTAAACTGCAATTGACTCCCAACATTTCCAGACTTCCTTGTTTAACTCCAGATCAAACTACAGTTTTGTCCAAATGCTCACAATTCCAGTTAAGTGGTTCATTTGTTTTCTCATTTAACATTGATGCTGATTTAGTTTTCAAAATGCTTTGGGTATTTAGCTGATTTACACATGACATAATTATCCTTGTAATGTTTTTTAGATTCAAAGGTTTGCTTGAGAGTAAAGTATTTTTTGCTTAAAGCTACTATAATTTTTTTGCTCTAATAATTGAAGCATTGTAAGTTTCCAAAGATCAAAGCCAAGGATTTGTGTAATGAGTCATAGGCCTAGAATTTGTGACAGCAAAACGATTTCTATTAACAGTTAATACCCCATTTTTAAAAAATATAATTACTTCTTGACTGAATATTAAAGGTGGATATTGAGAAATTCTTCTTTCTTCTTTGGCTTGGCATCGCGGACGAAGATTTATGGAGGGGTAAATGTCCATGTCAGCTGCAGGCTTGTTTGTGGCTGACAAGTCCGATGCGGGACAGGCAGACACTGTTGCAGGGAAAAATTGGTTGGCTGGGGTTGGGTGTTGGGTTTTTCCTCCTTTGTCTTGTCAGTGAGGTGGGCTCTGCGGTCTTCTTCAAAGGAGGTTGCTGCCCGCCGAACTGTGAGGTGCCAAGATGCACGGTTTGAGGCGATATCAGCCCATTGAGAAATTACAGTTATAAAAATGTACTAACATATGACTTGGGAGCAGAAGTGAGGACACTCTTCCCTTTGAGACTGTTCCACCACTAAAAGACCTCAACCAATTTGATTATAGCTTCAACTCTGCAAAGTGATTTCCTGCTCCTCTGAAGGTTGCAGAGGCCAGGGAGAAGGAGTCGTTGTGTTTAGATCGTTACCATAGATCATTAAACTACATGGGGAAGTACAGGAAATAAGCAATTGGAGGAATGGTTCAGTCCTTTATAATTTACTTTTTTGATGATCCTGTATTTGAGGCAAATAAGCAGAATCTGCAAATTGCTGAGAACTTTTAACTTTGTTCGGCATTACTTGCCATAAAAATACTGTGGCCTGTTCATGAATAATGAGAGTACTATTTAATATAATTAAGTGCTCAACCATCCTATCTTGAAATTGATTTCTGGGATATAAGTGTTTCTGGCAAGGTCTTCAATTGCTCTTCAGAAGACGGTGTGAAATATTGCCTTGAACTGCTCCAGTACTTCTGGGATGTTACTTCCACAAGGCTGGTGAGGGAGAGAGCTTCATGATTTAGACACAACAAGAATGTTTTTGCGGCCTCCGTCGATCGTGATCAACCATGGGTACTGGGCCTCCGGTAGCTGGAGTGTCCTCTCCAGGGTGCAAGCAGGACAGAGTTGATACGGAGATCCAACTGTTGCCCATGCATTTGGACCCTCCCCCTCTCCATGCTAATGACAGGTCCAAAGGAACAATGAAAATCTATACAGTTTAGTGCCTGCAGTGTCGCAGGAATTTCCATGCTGAGTTCAGTATTCAGCCGCCTTCAGAATCCTGACTCTGTATTTTCCCTTGGGGTTTACTTCTAAAGCCTTTCCCCTAAGCGGTTATAGCCACGAGGCAGCGGAGGTTTGAAATTGGACTTTCCCTCTCCTAGATGAGTTACCATCTATAGTTAATGAGCCCCATCTGAGCAGAGAAACTGGTTTCAAGGCGTCAGTGGCCCGCCTTTGCCCTTCTCCTGTCAGTGAGAACCGATCCACTAGGCATAAGAACTATGACACATGTGAAGGTCAGGAGCTGAATTTGGTCGTCGGAGGCTGTTTGAGTTGCACGCCATGAAGAGCATTTGTGTAGCCATGGGAGCTCATCCCCACTACCACCCTTTAGTCGTAACAACCTTTAGAGCTACCCAGCAACAATGAAGGAATGGTAATGTCCTACCAAGATAAGATGGAGCACAACTTGCAACCAAAAGCTTTGAGGTCGCTGTTCCCATTTGCTAACTGCCTTTGTTTTTCATATGATAGAAAATTAGATTCAGAAAGTATTCCATTATACTCCTGAGTAGAAGATAGTAGGAAAAATTGGAGAATCGAGGTGGGTGACACACTGCAGGAAACACAACCTCGGAACTGCTCAATGATGCAACAGCTGTTTGTTACCTCAAAAAAAACCTATTGATGAAATAGCATGAGGGATCTAATGGCATTTTATTTTGTTAGTGGTCCACACAGCAGCCACAGTGCTCCTGTGGTGAAAGGAATGAATATTTATCGGGGTGGATGAGGTGCAGTTGGGCTACTCTGACCTGAATGGTTGTTGGAGTTGCATTAATTCAGACCACTGAAAAGTATTCCATCATGCTCCTGAGTGGCAGACAATGGAAAAGCATTGGAGAATTGGGAAGTGGGCAATGTGCTGCAGGAAACCCAATCTCTGAGCTCCTCAATCACAGTATAGCTGTGTGTGATGGCACACCACCAGTCTTTTGCAGGGGGCAACCTCTACCTGCAAAAGAGCATGGGGACAAGGCAACACCTGGCCGGCTGTCCTGAATGGACCAAGCCTGACCCGGTCAGCTGTCAATCACCCTCCGGGATATAAGCCAGATCCAGCCCTTCGAAGACGGTCTCAGAGCTTGCAACAGCACTCTTCACAGCTCGCTCTGTGGAAGTTTGTCGAATAAAACCTGTAGAATAGACTTTTGTTTTGTGTGTTTGCTTCTGTTCAAGAGTGCACCACACTGTGTGTTACCAGAAATCCTGCTGATCTCAGCATTTCAAAAGGAGATCCATGTTACAAAGTTTGCTAGATATTTATTGACTCCTCGATTTTTGGGACTGGAGAGCACCTTTGCATTATCTCGATGGAATGTTCCACTTCAATGTTTGACTCTCCTACTTTTGTGCAGATGGTGTGAAAATGGAACCAGCACCTTTTTAACATTTAGAACATTGACCTTCTCAGTCGCATGTTTGTGTTTCTTTTAAAGTTGCAATAAGATTGATTTTGGAGCTATTTTCAAACTACTACAGCAACTAAACAAAAAAAAATACTCAAAATTCTGGCATATCATCTCAAATAAATTCTGCTTTAATTGGAGTGTTTCTGTGCATCCATTAATGCACTGCCAGGTCTTGTCTGGATCAGTGGCCCATGATGTTTCAAAGCCTTTTTTTTCTCCCTTGACTTGTGCCTTGCCTGTTCAGTTTGTTCCTCTGCGTAAAACATCCAGATCTATGCTATTAATATTTGGTTTCAGGCAAATATTTTTCACCATTCCTTACCAAACAACAACTATTGAGCCCCCAGGGAATGCATAATACTTGAAGAGGATGATCAGTGAATTTTGTCTGTACTACTGAATGTGTAAGAAGTCCAGACTCAAGCCCCTAATGAATTGTACCAAAATTAGCTTGGAATATCGTAGAATAACTTTACAGAAAGGAATGAGAGTAATGTTAGGAGATGGTATATATGAGTATAACATTTTACTGGAGCTCAACGTGATTCAATATCTTTCGAATGTATATTCAAATATATAGTGGTTATTTGGAAGTCAATATTATCAGCTATGAACAAATTTAGACTAGAAACCTGCTGCAAATTGAATGTTTCAGACTGAGTGCAGCTGTTACATTTTATAAGAAGTGGAATGGTTGATGTGGTTGTTGGTGATATTTGCTCCGATGTACTTGAAGCTCACCACCTTTTAATTAGGGATCGATGCTGCTCTCTGTTTCCTGAAGAAAACAGCCAGCTCCTTTGTTTGCTGGCATTCAGGGAGTTCTTTTTATTGCTGACTCCATGCTACCACACTCTCCATCTTCTTCCTGTCCTCTGTCTCATTGTTGTTTGAGAACCATTGACTACATTGTAGAACAGATGAGATGATCAATGCAGCAGTCATCTGTCCACGTCATAGCACGAATGGTGCAGATACATCTTTGCTTAGCCAATGCTTCGCCAAAAGGTTTTGTTTGTTCCTCTAATAAAACGAACCATTGATGATATTAATGCATAGTTGAGGTCACACCAGGAGTACACTGCACAGTTTGCTCCTTGTGTAGGA
The DNA here is from genome assembly GCF_036971445.1 of Narcine bancroftii. NCBI lineage: Eukaryota > Metazoa > Chordata > Chondrichthyes > Torpediniformes > Narcinidae > Narcine > Narcine bancroftii. The sequence continues at coordinate 268,890,649 of NC_091472.1, read as the reverse complement.
AAGGATACACTAGTGTTGAAGACCATCCAAAAGAATTGCCAAAATAATTCCTGGGATAAAAAAGGATTGTCCTATCATGAGCGACTAAATAAATTAGATCTAGATTTCTTGGAGTTTAAAAAAACTGAAGTATGATCTGAATGAAATAATAAAATCCTGACAGGGTAGATGTCATGATGTTTTTACCAGTACAAAAGTGATTAATGGGAGATGTAGTTGCAAGATTAGGATTTCGTCTTTTTAAAAACCAAGGTGCAGAGGAAGCTCTCACTGAGGGCAATAAATCTCTGCCTTGGGCATTGTGAAGGGTAGAAGATTTTGGCTACTTGAATTAGAATACATACAATTCTGAAAGATTGGGGAATTGAAGGTTTTGGAGAACTGTTGCAGAAGAGGAGACGAGACCTGAACTGATCAACCATAGTCATATCGAAAGGTAGGGAGCAGGACTAAAGGATTAAATGGCACCTGCTCGAGGTACTCAAACCTCAGTAGTCATGCTAGTAAAAACATTAAAATGCTGGAACAACTCAGCAGATCTCGCAGTCTCCATAGGAGGTAAAGGTAGAGATCCAATGATTCAGGCCTGAGCCCTTCAAGGTATGAGCAAAAAGCAGGCAGGCTCTGAAATAAAAAGGGTGTGGGAGGAGGGGGAAAAAGGGCACAGGAGGAGCAGGCCAACAGAGAAAAGGCAATAATTGGACTGACATGAGGGTAGGAGAGGAAAGGTGCGAATTGATCAGGGAAGGGGGATTTTTTAAAAAAAAACTTGGACATACAGCATGGTAACAGGCCATTTCAGCCAACGTCTGTGCCACCAAATTTACACCCCTGGTACTTTTTGAATGGTGGGAGGAAACTGGAGCCGCTGGGGAAAGCCCATGTAGACATGGAGAGAATGTACAAACTCCTAGACATTGTGGGATTTGAACCCTGGTCCTGATTGCTGAAAAGGTGTTGCGGTAATCGCTACGCCAAGCATGCCGTCCTGGCACAGGCGAAAAGATGGAGAAAAAGTGAGATAACTATAAGAAGATATGGAGATAGCGGAAGGGGAGAGGAGGGGGAGAGGCTATCAGAAACAAAAAGTCCAGACAGAATATGAGGTTGTGTTTATTTCTCAAATTGTATGTAATTTTCTCTCAAGGAATACTGCTTTGAATTTCAGCCTCTCATCTTCCCTTGCCGAGATGCAAGTCTTATTTCCAAGTCATTACAATACACTTCCTTGCTACTGCTAAAGCTATTTTAACAAATTTCAATTGATATATTGATAATTTCAACTTGTGACTTGTTCTTTCTGTATTTCCTGATAGGAGTAAGTCTGGATTTTGTACCTTGTTCTAATTTGTTCCCTAGATTCACCCAAAAAGAATTTACCTTGGAGCATGACCAAGTTGAATGGAAGAAAGTGTGCCACACCTAAAACATTGATCTGATATGTCTGATTTAATTCTATTCAATTTTTGTGGTGTTAAATATAACTGATGCAAAAATTATACTAAACTAATCTTACATTAATAGTATTTGTTATACATACTTGACAGAGATCTAACCATCTTTGCTCATCAATTGTAATACTGAATGCCAGCTCCCATTTCTGTCTAGATTTATGCCCTCCTTGTTTAATCGTTCTCTTTGCAATAAAAGATGTATTGCAGAAATGAATTTTCTAGTATTATCTCTCCTAATAAGAGTTTCCACTTCACTACAAATAGGTAACCGCATCTCTAAACTCAACCTTTCCCTTAAATATGTTCTCAGCTGGAAATAACAACAAATTATTGTTAGGTATTCCATATTTAATCCTCAATTGTTCAAAGAACATCAATTGGCCTTTTTCATAATAATCTTCAATATTTTTAACACCCTTCCTAAACCAAATGATTAAAAATCAATTGGATTTTGATGAAGGTACAAGTTTGTTTTGAATTGAAGGCATATTAGGTGATGTACTTCCTTTTATTCCAATTTCATCTTTTATATTTTTCCAAACTGTAATCAAATGTTTCAGAGAGAAAGAGAGATAAGAAATATAATTTGAGCTGCTTGGTAATAATTCTTAAAGTTAAGAAGCTGTAAGCCTCCTAATTCATATTTCCACATTAATCTTTCCATGGAGACGCTTGACCTTTCCAAAGAAATTTCTTTACACGTTTGTTTAATTTTTGGAAAAAACATTTATGGCAATAATAGACGCAAGGTTTGAAAGAGATACTGAATTCTTGGGAATATAGCCCTTCCTATTAATGTTATAGGTAAAGTCATCTATTTTAAAAAAAAATCTTCAACATTTTTGAGTAATGGCAAATAATTCAATTTGTATAATTTTTAAAAATTATTGTCTACGTAGATCCCTAATTCCAACTTTTGGCCATTTAAATTGAGTACTTCTTTGAAAATAACTATAATCTCTTTCTGTCAGAGGCATAATTTCTTTTTTGTCCCAATTTATTTTCTAACCAGGGATTTTGCCACATTCTTCTAAGTTAAAGTGTCCTTAAAGAAGTCTCAGGTTTTGTCAAATATATTAAAATGTCATCTGTAAATAATCTAATCTTACTCTTCTTGACTAACCTTAATTAGAATTTATTGTCACGAACAAGCCATGAAATTCAATGTTTTGTGGCAGATCATAATTCATATGAATCATCTGATGACATTACTATAAAAATAAAATAATAACAATAATTGTGCATGAAAACAAAGGCAAGGCCTTTGGTTCATTGATTATTCAGGAATCTGATGGCAGCGGGAAGAAGTTGTCCTTGTGCTGCTGGTGCTCGTCTTCAGACTCTTGTACCTTTTCCTCGATGGTAGCAGAATGAAGAGGGAGTGGCTTGGGTGGTGGGCACCTTTGAGGATAGAGGCTGCTTTTTTTTTGAGACACCGTCTCATGTATATGTCCTCAATTGAGCGAAGTCTGGTGCCTGTGATGTCGCAGGCTGAGTTAACAACTCTCTGGAGTTTCTTGTCCTGAGAGTTGGTGCCTCTGTACCAGGCAGTGATGCAACCAACCAGAATGCTCTCCACAGTACACCTATAGAAGTTTACGAGCTGCTGGTAAGCCTTCTTTGTCTTTGTATCAACATGGAGGCTCCAGGAATCCCTTAATTTCCAGGTCACTTCTAATTACTTCTGATAATGACTCTATAGCTAGTATAAACAAACCTGGAGATAAAGGACATCCTTGTCTACTTAATCTTGTCAATTGAAATGGGGTAGAATATGAGGTGTTGTTCATCCAATTTGCAGGTGGTCTCAGTCTGGCAGTGCATGGAAGTACATTTCGACATGGAATACACAGGGAATTGAAATGTTGCCAGTGGGAGATCCCCATTATTGCAGTGAACAGAGCAAAAGTGCTGAATGGGAGCACTGGATGCAGTAGATGATCCTTGCAGATTCACATGTGAAAAGTTGCTTCACATGGAAGGACTGTTTTGGAGCCCCAAATGGTGGTGAAGGAGGAGGAAGTTTAGTGCAAGTGTAGCATTTCTTGCAGTTACAGGGGAAGGTGCTTAGTAGTCATGCTGTCTTTTTCTTCTGCAACAGACTCTATTTTCTGGGTAAGAGATTACCAGGCAGACAGGATTTGTTCAAAACCTTTTTAAGAATCACTGCATTCCCATTCAGAGTAGAGAAGGAACATTTGGAATGGTATTTGGAACCTCACCCATACACTGGATGCTCAAGGAAGTGTGCAGAAGGTGTGGAGAGAACACATCACCTCACAAACCACGCAGACGCCCACCTCACTCTATACTTTGTGCCCCAACTTGAGAAGAACCTGCAGCGCTTACATTGGCCTCATGAATTCCCTGAGAATGGTGTGATCCTCAATCCCAAAGGACTGCCTGGCATGAAGAAGGGATGTTTGTGAAGACTAGTTGCAGCACTTCCTGAATTACAAGGGTGTGACAATTCTTTAATCCCTTATTGAGGAACAGTGGGCAGCATGCTTCGAGAAGTGGTAAGAGCAAAGCTGTTACAGCGCCAGTGATTGGGACCAAGATTTGTATCCTGTGCTGCCTGAAAGATGTTTGTACCCTCTCCCCATGTCTGAGAGGTTTTTTGCCCCCAGGGGCTCCGGTTTCCTGCATTGAAGGATGTAGGTCAATTGAGCGTAATTGAGTGACGCAGGCTCATAGGCTGAAATTTAAAAATTTATTGGTGTAAATTATTTTGGGGGGGATGACTCAACCTGTGTTTATGTAAAAGCAAAACACCTATTTAAAAGGAAATGAATGGATTAAGAGCTATTTTGACAGGTATAGGCATGTTGACCTGAATGACTTCCTCTGTGATACTGTAAAAGTAAATAGAACAGTCTTGTATTGCACAACAGACCTCCTCTATTGCATTTTGTTGCCACCTAGAAGTTTTCCAATTTGCCTTACTTTTTTTCTTCCCTCTGGCTTCAGTACCTGTCCTGACTCTGTTTTCTAATCATTCCTCATGAGCTGTATCCACTGCAGTCCTTGCTCATTAGCAAGGTCCTCTGAGGCATGTGCTTTTCTCAATTTGGATAGTGCAGTTGGCTCAAGCACAACCCAGGTTCAATCATGACCTCTGGTACTGTCTATGTGGAATTTGCATCATCTGGACTGCCTGGGTTTCCTCTGGTTTTCTCCCACATTTCCCCTATAAAAGTTATACTAGCCGGTTAAAAGCCATGTAAATTACACTGGACAACAAAGATTTTTCTTCCAGAACACTTTCGGATGCACTTTAAGGATATGGGCTGCTGATCACAAAAATCACCTTAAAATTTTCCTTATCACCTACTTTTTTTTAGATACAAGCTATATTGTGATTTTCTGTCATGCTTTAAGACAACTTCAAGCATACAAAACAGTGGACTTGGAGAAGTCGAAGCTTAAATGGTAAAATGATTTAACTTTTATTTTTCCGGAAGATTACTGGGCAGATATGTGTTATGATAATGTAAGAAAATTGCCGAATGTATGATATGGAATGGTTAATTATTTTTTTACATCAGTTATATTTAACTCCAGAGAAATTGAAAAAATATGGTTTTAGTAATTCGGATTCTTGTTTCAGATGTTGTTTATGTACTGGAATTTTTTAAAATTTTTTTTACATGCTATTTGCTCCTGTGTTAAAGTACAACCATTTTGGGAAGAAATTAGGTTAGTTTTGGGAAAAAATTATATAGTAAGTTACCATTAGACCCATCTATTTTTCTAATGGGCTAGAAAAACCTCTGACGCTATTTCGCTATTTCCCCATGGCTGCCCCGCCACGTGGCAATACAAGCAGGGCTGGTTCGCCACGAGGATGTGCGCCACCACACCTTCTCCTTTAAGAAAAAAAAATACGCTGTGTCCCTGCTCTGACTGGTGATGTATATACAGAGCCCTGAAAGCTCACAGAATCTCTTGAGGAAGAAGAACCCCTCCCTTTAGCACCATTTTTTTTTGTTACTCCTTTCGAAACATAATTTTACCCCTTAGACCCTACTACTACTTTTTCCTGATTTTCCTTTTACTGAGCACTCCATGAGCATTTCTATACACTCTACTTTTAAACAATAAATACAAGATAGTTTAACAAAAATTAAAAAAATACAACTTTTACTATTTAGTTCCATTATAAATATTTTCACAATCTTCTCCCTTGACAATCGTTTTTTTTTTGTTTTTTTTTTTTACGAACTTCACAGAAATTATTCCACCTTGTTCTTGGTCCTTTCTGTTACTTTGACCCCCCAAAGTCACAGGATATATCCTTGAGTATTTCAAGTTTTTAGCATAGAGTTGTTTTTTCACATCTTCAAGTTCTTTTCTTTGTTTAATCAAGGTCGGGCTAAAGTCTTGAAAAGATAGTACCTTTTCATGATCAACCTCGGGCCATTATTCTGCTGAGAGTAATTATGCTCCCAGAATTATCTCCCTTTCTCAGTAGTTTAAAAGTCTCACCAGAACTGGCCTTGATCTCTGATCGCCGACTCTTCAGGGTCCAGGTGTTCCGTGAGCTCTCTTGATGTGCAGTTTTTCTCCAAATTTGTCTCCAACACTTGTGGGATTCATTTTTGAAAAAAGTTTACCAGGTCTCTTCCCTTGATTCCTTCCTTCATTCCAATAATTCTGACATTATTCCATCAACCAATATCTCCATTTGGCCAATTTTGTCCAGCAATCCTTTTTTTAATCTGACTCCCATTTTTTTTTCCCCCAAAGCCTCAATTTTTTTGTCAGTTCAATCTCTGCTCGACCCATTCTCTCCAACAGGTCTTCAACATTCTCTTTTATTTTGGTTATTTTCTCCATTATTTCAACACTCATTAATCGGTTGCTCAAATTTTCAATTTTTTTCCTGGATGATGCTTAATTCTTGACACGACTCCCAAGTTTTACCTGGTTCTTCCGGTCCCCTCACCATTTTTGCACTGCTCCCTTTTGGACTTTCACCCGATATTCCCAGTTGATTAGGAACTTCTTCACTCTTTGTTTTTGGCTGCCTTGGCTTTTTTGTGCCAGCTTTATCCATTTTGGAAGAAAATCTTGATTTTTTTTTTTCTCCAAGTTTTGACCATCTATTTAGTACTCTACACGGAGAGCTCAACCAAAATACATCTGTCCAAGTCCTTCACATGGCCACGCCCCTGAAAATTCATTTTCTGCATTCACACTTGGACTTCTTCCCTGCAGTCAGTGATGAATGAGGGCAACAGAAATCCGTCAATGTTGGCCGACTATTTGAAACCGTCACGGGGCATCACATGCTGACTACAAACATAAATTAGCGGCAAAACATTTTTAGGTCAGTTGAACTCATGCAATGTGTCAGCATCATTATGCGATTAAACATGTTAAATTCGATGAAAATTAATTTAATGTTTTTCTAACTGCCTACGAGATGCACCAAATCTAAAATGATCTTTGTGTTCAGCTTGAAGTTGTCTATCATAATCCCCCAATTATTTTAAGGAAGCAAACTTTGGGGAAAAAAAATGTTGTCCAGTGTTGTCCATAGTGCCAGTAGGGGAATTAGGGAGGAGTTGATAGCATATGAGAAAGTGTAGGTTACAGGAAAATAAGTGGATTGATTAGATTGCTTGCAGAGCTATTATAAAGTTGATGGGCTTCCTTCTGTGTTGAACTGAAATATGAATTTGAGATTGCTGTTGATGGAAGTTGTTTGAAATTCAAAACAAATTATTTTAATTTTGATTGTTGGCCAGGTCCCTCTTCATCTGAGGTGCTTTCTCAAATACTGGTTTGAATTTTCCAGGTGGAAGCTTTAAGAAGTTGACTCTGATAATATGACTGACTGTAAGGAGTTAGTGCAGCAGTGTAAAATTAGAGGGTTCACAATGGAAATGCCTTTCATTGTTACCCTCTCTGCAGCTGACCAGAGGTGTTTCAGAACTGACTATAGGCTGGGAAACTTGGACAGTCAATCAGTGATTGGTGCTAATAGTCATAATGGGAATCTCCACAATTTGATTACTAATTAATACTGATTTGTCTGCCAGGAGTTTCACAGAGAAAAGATTCACCTGAAGCATTGTCAAATGTTCCATCGTCACTGATATTTTAATCCCCTTTTTCAGTGAATAAAACTTTTTGGTTCTTTGACTATCTTCTTACTGTAGGCTCTTGCCTGAAATATGTCAGAAAAGATGTTCAGCTCTCTTGATGTTCATTTTCCATTTTCTATTTTCCATAAAAGGGGCCATGTCTAAAGATCTGATGCTGAGTTTGTTGTCATACATACAGTACAATGTACGTATACACTCAAATTCTTACTTGTTGCATCCGAACAGGCACTTGTGAAGAAAAAAACTAATAATAGTAAACAAAATGAATTAAATTTATAAAAGAGATGATGAATACATAAGATAGATGATAAAAATTCACAATAATCTTTGTCACAATTTGAAGAATTATATTTTTGTGCAGTGAAATTACTGCTTTTGTTTTAACGAGCATGAGATTTTCCCTGAAGCAGATCTCTGATTTAGCGGCACAGGGATTGACGCTCAATATGTAAAATTTCATGGATTATAATGGGATTCTTCTTGATAGCTTGAGGGGTATGAGACAGACATTAATTGATTTGATGTTGGCCCATTACTACTTCACAAATACTTTTTTTGGCATCAGACCCTGAAAGGCTGTCAAAAATAGACATTTTCCAAAAATGTTGAAAAATAAAATTGCTATTTTTGTAATTTCCTATCTTTTAATAACCTGGGAATTAAAACTGCATGCAGAAATGTAACTTCCTACAGATGTACCTCAGATGTGGTAATGTATTTACATCACTTGTATTCAAAAAAAGCTAAGATTTTGAGCGCAATTTTGAATGGTGCTTTATAGTGTTCTGTGAACATACCTGCTGACCAAAATTGTTCTATTCCATCAGTTCTTGCTTGATTTCTGGAAATCAGTTCTTGCTTGATTTCTGGAGATCAGTTCTTGCTTGATTTCTGGAGATCAGTTCTTGCTTGATTTCTGGAGATCAGTTCTTGCTTGATTTCTGGAGATCAGTTCTTGCTTGATTTCTGGAGATCAGTTCTTGCTTGATTTCTGGAGATCAGTTCTTGCTTGATTTCTGGAGATCAGTTCTTGCTTGATTTCTGGAGATCAGTTCTTGCTTGATTTCTGGAGATCAGTTCTTGCTTGATTTCTGGAGATCAGTTCTTGCTTGATTTCTGGAGATCAGTTCTTGCTTGATTTCTGGAGATCAGTTCTTGCTTGATTTCTGGAGATCAGTTCTTGCTTGATTTCTGGAGATCAGTTCTTGCTTGATTTCTGGAGATCAGTTCTTGCTTGATTTCTGGAGATCAGTTCTTGCTTGATTTCTGGAGATCAGTTCTTGCTTGATTTCTGGAGATCAGTTCTTGCTTGATTTCTGGAGATCAGTTCTTGCTTGATTTCTGGAGATCAGTTCTTGCTTGATTTCTGGAGATCAGTTCTTGCTTGATTTCTGGAGATCAGTTCTTGCTTGATTTCTGGAGATCAGTTCTTGCTTGATTTCTGGAGATCAGTTCTTGCTTGATTTCTGGAGATCAGTTCTTGCTTGATTTCTGGAGATCAGTTCTTGCTTGATTTCTGGAGATCAGTTCTTGCTTGATTTCTGGAGATCAGTTCTTGCTTGATTTCTGGAGATCAGTTCTTGCTTGATTTCTGGAGATCAGTTCTTGCTTGATTTCTGGAGATCAGTTCTTGCAATTAAGCTACAGATTTTTGGCATTAGCAAGTGTTTTTGTTCATTTCTTAAAATGGTGTTGGCGGTTGATAATGATTTCCATATCTCTTGCTATATGAGATATCATTTGTGCAGATTGCAATTTTTTTGGAACCACACCTCTCACCACCACAGATACACAAGAAGTAGGTAATAATAAGAACAAAGCAAGAATGAGCAGTGAAGAAAGGGTGTACTGCATGCAGCTCAGGGTCCAGGCAAATGACGTGTCTCTGACAATCAGACACTTGCAAAAGCTAGATCTTGGAATGTAAGGAATCCCTTTGGGAATACTTCTTAATTCATCACCTGGACAAGAAGAGCAAGTTCACAGGGCCTTCATGTTGGCAGGTAGCCAGAGAGGAGGTTGAGAGTATTATTACCAGTCACCCAGTATACAATTGAATATATCTTGTTAACCACAACAATGATGGCAGTACTTCACTGATGTCAGAAGGAAGAGTTTGGGGAAAGACAATATTCCTGCCACTAACTATTGTCTACAATTAAATAGAAGAAGGCTATTTAGCCCATCAGATCCAAGTTGGCTTCTCAGGAAGCAATCCCACCAGTCTCATTCCTCTTCTCTTCATTTCTTTGTGCTCTTGAAATTCATTCTTACTTGATTTCATTTTTTTTAGATTAACCTGCAGTAAGTGGCAATCTGCAATTCCAAATTAATCTACTCATCTATGTTTTGGGGAGGAAATTGGAACATTCAGAAATGGAGAGAACTGACCAGTTCCATACAGAATGCACCTGCTGTAATATTTTGAACTTGTGCTTCTGGAGCTATGAGGTAAAACGGAGAGAATGTGCAAACTCCACACAGCACCTGAAGTCAGGATCAAGCCTGGCTCCCTCAGGCTGTAAGATGGCAGAAATAACTGCTATGCCACTATGCTCTTGGTTGGTTGAGAAATAAATGTTGGGCACTAAATATTGGAGGTAACTTTTCCTGCTCTTTGAAATAGTGCCCCAAATTCCTTTGAGACCATTTGAAAGAGAAGGGTTCTTGATTTAATGATTCATTCCCAATAGTTCAACATTTCTGCAGTACCATGCTAGATTTTTGTGTTCTTGTCTTATAAAAGAGATTTGGACTCCTAACTTATTCACTTAGAGCTGAATTCAGGGAAGGCCTGCAAATAGTTAAGTTGCCTTTCCAAAAATCATATTCGAGGGAACAGTCATTGTAAGATTGGCCTGAGTCAGCGTGGAAAGGCTTTGACTCAACAGGCTTCAGAGAAAACGGGTAAGAGGCAAGTTACAGTCGGAGTTGAAGTCCCTATTCAAGGGACAAAAAGGATTCAGCAGGTAGGCACAGTTAAGGGCAGGTTATTAGTTACCATATTTTGTTCATCTAGTTATGGACAGTGGAAATGGCATCTAAGGCAGGGGAATGCTCTTCTTGGAAAATGTGGGTTGTCAGGGAAGCCAGGAGTATCCCTGATGACTTCATCTCCAAGAAGCGCATCCAGCTGCAGCTCCTGACAAGTCAAGTTAAGGAACGGGATCTGGATGAACTCAGAATCATTTCGGAGGAAGTTTCAGGGTCACTATCACACCGAGGAGGTAGGAGGAGGGTAGATGAATAAGAGAGTAAGAAAAGGAAAAGGCAAGCAGTGCAGGGCACTCCTGTGGCCGCCCCCCTCGATAACGTATACCATTTGGGATACTGTTGGGGGGGGGGGGGGTGGCCTATCAGAGAGAAGCCACAGAAATCAGATCCCTGGCATGGAGTCTGATCCTGTGGCTAAGAAGGGAAGGGAGTTAAAGAGGTGAGTTCTTGTGATAGGTTATTTCCATAGTTAGGGAGGCAGATGAGAGGTTCTGTGGAAGCGACGAGTATCCTGGATGGTATATTGCCTCCCTGGTGCCAGAGTCCAAGATATCTCCGATTGAGTTCATGGCCTTCTCAGGAAGGAGGGTGAGAAGGCAGATATTATGGTACATATAGAGACTAACGACGTGGGTAGGAAGAGTGAGGAGGTCCTGCGAAGAGAGTTTAGTGAGTTAGGCACTAGGTTGAAGGCCAGGACCTCCAGGGTAGTGATCTCAAGATAACTACCCATGCCATGAGCTAGTGAGGATAGAAATAGGAGAATAATGCAGCTTAATATGTGGCTAACAAAATGGTGCAGGAGGGAGGACTTCAGGTTTCTAGATCATTGGGCTCTCTTTCAGAGAAGGTGGGACCTGTTCCAACAGAACGGTTTTAATCTGAACTGGAGGGGATTAATATCCTCGTAGGCAGGTTTGCTCATGCTGCTCCAATGGATTTAAACAGGATTTGCGGGGGGGGTGGGGGGGGGGGAGAGGAACCAGAATGCCGGAGGAGTGGAGGAAGGAAAGGATGATGTTAAAATTGCCCACACTATTAAAGTCACCAGGTTGAACGTGGTAGAAATGTTCTCAGGTGCATACATTCCAATGCAAGGAGTATCATAGGAAAAGTAGACTAGATTAGAGTATGGAATTATTGCATCGTGGCCATTAGTGAAACTTGGTTGCAGAAGGGACACGAGCGGCAGTTCAATGATCTGGGCTTCCATTGCTTCAGACATGATAGAGCAGGATGGATGAAAGGGGGAGGAGTGACATTGCTCATCAGTGAAAAGATCACAGCGGGGCTTAGACAGGACAGGCCAGGCCAGAGGGCTTGTCTACTGAGGCTATATGAGGGGAGCTGAGGAACAGGAAAGGTATGACAACACTCATGGGGTTATATTATAGGTTGCCCAATAGTCAGTTATAATTTGAAGAGCAAATATGAAGAGAGATAGCAGACAGCTGCAGGAAACACAAGGTTATGATAGTAGGAGATTTTAATTTTCCACCTATTGACTGGTTCTCCCATACTGTAAAAGGGCTGAATGCCTTGGAGTTTGCCAAATGTGTTCAGGAAAGTTTTCTAAATCAATATATAGAGGTATCAATTAGAGAGAGCCCAATACTGGATCTCCTATAAGGGAATGAGGCAGGACAGGTAACAGAAGAATGTGTAGGGGAACATTTTGGGCCCTGTGATCATAATGCCATTAGTTTCAAGTGAATATGGAGAAGGATCGGTCTGGGTTGAGATTCTAATTTGTAGTAAGGCCAATTTTGAGGAAATGAGAAAGGATCTCGATTACATCGATTGGGATAAGTTGTTTTTGGGGAAGGATGTGTGAGGTAAGTGGAGGACGTTTAAACTTTGAGAGTACAGAGTTTGTATGTTACAGTCAGAATCAAAGGCAAGGTTAGAATGTATAGAGAACTTTGTTTTTCGAGGGATATTGGAGATCTGGTTCGGAAGAAGAAGAGAGGTGTATAACCAGTATAGGCAACATGGAGCAAATGAGGTACTTGAGAAGTATAAAAAATGCAAGAAAAACCTCAAGAAAGAAATCAGGAAGGATAAAAGACGTGAGGTTGCTTTGGCAGACAATGTGAAGGAAAATTCCAAAGGTTTCTATAGGTATGTAAAGAGCAAAAGGTTAGGAAGGGACAAAATTGGTCCCCTTGAATATTAAGAGTGGTCAGCTTTGAATGGAGCCAAAAGAGATGGGGAAACGAGTCGAGGGAAGTAAGGAAAACAAGCAGAGAGATCATGGAACCTCTACAGTTTAAAGAGAAGGAAGTGCCTGCTGTCTTAAAGCAAATCAGGGTGGATAAATTCCCAGGGCCTGGCAAGTTATTTAAATTGTCCTCAGCCACAGTTATAGTGGCAGAGAATTGGAGGATAGCTCATGTTGTTCTGTTGTATAAAAAAGGCTCTAAGAATAATCCTGGAAATTATAGGCCGGACAGTCTGATGTCAGTAATATGTAAATTGTTGGAAGGTGTTCTAAGAGATCAGATATACAATTATTTGGATAGCCATGGACTGAATAGGGACATGGCTTTGTGCATGGTGGGTCATGTTTAATCAATCTTGTAGAGTTTTTTGAGGATGTTATCAGGAAAGTTGATGAAGGAAAGGCTACGGATTTTGTTTTCATGGACTTTAGTAAGGCCTTTGACAAGATCCCTCTTGTGAGGTTAGTCAGGAAGGTTCAGATGCTTGGTATTCATGGTGAAATAGTGAACTGGATTCAACAATGGTTGGATGGGAGAAGCCGGAGAGTAATGGTGGATGACTGCTTCTCAGATTGGAGGCCTGCAATTAGTGGTATGTCTCAGGGATCGGTGCTGGGACCATTGTATTTTGTCATCTATATCATAATGTGATAAATTGGATCAGCATGTTTGCAGCTGACACTAAGATTGGAGGTGTTATGAACAGCAAAGAAGTTTTCAAAACTTGCAGATGGATCTGGACCAGCTATAAAATAAAAAAGGCTGAAAAATGGCTGATGGAATTTAAAGCAGACAAGTATGAGATGTTTTATTTGTTTTTTTTTAGAAGGGCAAGCCAAGAAAGGACATGGTAAATGGAAGAGCACTGAGGAGTGTGTTAGACCTGGGAATACAGATACATAATTCCCTGAAAGTGGCTTCACTGGTGGATGGTGTTGTAAAGAGAGCTTTTGTCATATTGGCCTTCATTAATCAAAGTATTGGGATATTATGTTAAAGCTGTATCAAGCCTTGGTGAAGCCTAATTTGGAGTATTTCATCCAGTTTTGGTCACCAAACAACTGTAAAATTATCACTGAGAGAAAGTGTTCAGAGAAGATTTACTGGGATGTTGTCCAGACTTCAGAAACTGAGTGACAGGGAAAGGTTTTTCCAAATTTTATTTAAAAGATTTTTTTTAAAAACAAAATACAATCAAATTACAGCAAGAAATATTTAGATACATAAAGAAAAACCCTCCCAGCCCTTCAGCTAGCTCCCTTAAGGGGAGCCAAATACAAAAAGAAAACAAAATATATAGAATATTTCAAAGTATTTTCAAATTCATATATTCCAAATAAGAAGACCACATATTAACAAAGAAGGAATAATTATCATGCAAATTACAGGTAAATTTTTCCAATGGAATACGTTCTTAATTCATTATGCCAACATACTATATTAATCTCCACATTATCTTTCCAAGTACTAGTTACACATTTTCGTGCTACAGATAACACTAAATGTTCAAATGCAATTTGAAATTTATCCAACCCCAATCCCTTCAAAGAAACCATATATCCCAACAAAAAAAATCGATGGGTTTAATCTTAAATAATTTTTCCAAGACCGATCTAATTCCTTCCCAAAATGATTGTATTTTAACACAAGACCAAACAGCATGTAAAAAAAAAAAGTTCCAGTACATAGTCCACATCAAAAACAAGAGTCTGAATTGCTAAACCTATATTTTTTCAATTTCACTGGAGTCAAATGTAACTGATGTAAAAAGAATTATAATTAACCATTCCATAATCTTACATTTGTCAATTTAGTGATAGGGAAAGGTTACACAGGTTAGGACATTATTCCCTGGAGTGTAGAAGAATGAGGTGAGATTTGATGGAGGTATTTAAAATTATGAAGGAGATGGACATTTAATGTGGATGGGCTTTTTCTACTGAGGGCAGGTGAGATACAAACCAGAGGACATGGGTTAAGAGTGAAAGGGGAAAAGTTTAGGGGGAACATGAAGGGGAACTTCTTCACACAGAGACTGGTGGAAGTGTGGGATGAGCTTCCAACTGAAGTGGTGAATGTGGTCTCAATTTTAACATTTAAGAGGAATTTGGACAAGTACATGGATGGGTGAATTATGGAAGGTTATGGACTGGGTGTAGGTCAGTGGGACGAGGTAAACTGAAAAAAATGGTTTGGCACGGACTAGAAGGGGCAAAGAGGTCCATTTCTGTGCTGTAATATTAGATGGTAAAACTTACCTTGGATAATTATGATCTTTTCTCAAGCTGTAAAGTACAACAAATGAGCTCCTTGAATTTGACAGTTGGATTAAATATGATACATTTTTGCTTCTGGTGTAAACATGAGTGTTGTTGAATTAAGTTAATATTTGTAAGTAAAGTTTTTGTTAATGCACAACTTGATTGTTGCATCAGGTGTGTAGTAGCTTTAATGATCTTGTTCTCAGAGCTAAATGCTTTATCCATCAGTCCTATTCACTAAAGGGGTATAATTTTTGCTCAAATCTATTGTATTGATCCTCATTCATGACTTTATTTCCCTACAACCATGAAGGCCAACTGTGTATTGCTTTTTAAGATCACGTGGAAAGGTACGATGTTGGGCAAAGCTTAACTAACTGACCTCTGTTCAGATGTGCACATTCAGTGGAATATCATGTGGCACAGAGATTATTTTGGTGGGTTATTTTGTGCATGGTTCATAGATTATGGCAGTGTTCATATTTATACATTGGTGTGTGTTCAATAGTTTGATAGTTGGTTCTCCCTGCCTGGAAAAATGCCACCTCAGGCTATAAAGCTTCTTTCTGGCATTGGTATTTCACTGGTGATACCTGAACCTTTTGTTTGCTTCAGCCGTAGTAGAATTGAGCAAGCTACATTTTTTTTGTCAGGTTTACACAAAGCACTTTGTTGAAAGAAAACCCCACATTCCACAGCACCAAAAATTGATCTGATATGAAGACCTCCAGAAGGGGCCAAAGTGCATGCAACCTTGGATTCTAAACACTCACCCTTCGTTCTTTGCCTCTTGTTAATGATGTTACTGAATGCATCTGACCCAGACTCCGATGACTTAATGCTTAATTATTGGGAGCTTTAATAGCGGGTTGCATTATTTGTGTGCAGTGAACTGCCTCAGAGATTAGATCGAACTTCCATCACATCAGATAACCAGTCTTGTTAATATTCCTGGTTGGAATTGTACTCCATTCGCAGTGTGAATTGGTGAATGACTGCATGCACCTGCTTGAGATATAGAAATGTGGAATTGTATACCTTTTCCTTGAACCACTTCTTTGCCTCGTGTAGGGTTGGAAGGAGAACTGGAATATGTTAAAGTTGCAAAATAAAGCCTCAAAATGTTACTTTATTTTATGGAGCTGTAGTACCCCAAGCTTGCCATGTTATCGAGGTGTTTGGCATTTTAAAAATTTTCTTGTAACGCAAATTCTTGGAGAATTGTCTTTTTCCAAGGGTAGGGGGATCTAAAACTAGAGGGCATAAATTTAAAGTGAGAGGGGAAAGATTTTAAAAAGGACTTTTTCCACACAGGTGGATTTATGGAAAGAGCTGAATGAGAAACTGATAGAGGTGGGTTCAATTGTAATGCTTTAAAGAGTTTTGGGTACATGAATAAAGGTTTCGAGGGATATGGGCCGAATTCTGGTAAATGAGGCTCATTTGGGTTCACAACTTGGTGGGCGAGGACAGGTGGAGCTGAACAGCCTGTTTCTGTGCTGTAAAACTCCATGAGCTTTAAAATGGACATGATGGAGCAGATTCTGTTGGTTATGTGGTCACCACATAGAGGTCTGGCAGTGGACCTGTAGTGTCCCAGATTTCAAGTGCCAACAGGATTTCAAACAGCAGTGGAAAAACACAACCCCAAAACTTCCCAGGAAACCTCTGACTTCTGGTCATGAAGTGTTGGAGTTTTTAAATGTTTTTGATAAACTATAAAAAATGTAAAAGAAATTTTTAAACTTTTACATAATTAAAACATAAAATACAACTCAAGTATTTAAAAAATAGGTATTCTTTCCTTCACAACCCTACAACCTTTTTTGGTATCAATGGGGTGAGTCACAGTCATTTGGCCATCCATCTTGTGGCCAGCTGTCAAGGACCTACCAATGCATTTCATCCCATTTATCAGCACATGGGTTCCAGCTTTTTATGTCTTGGTAATTTTTAAAGTTAGACATACAGCACAGTAACAGGCCATTTCAGCCCATGAGCCCAGGACGTCCAATTACACCCAATTAACTTACAACCTCTGGTATACTTCAAATGGTGGGAGGAAACCAAAGCCTCCAGGGAAAACCCATGCAGACACGGAGAACATACCAACTCCTTGCAGACAGCATGGGTTTCGAACACTGGTCCCGATGGGTAGTGCAGTAATGGCATTGTGCTAACTGCTACGCTAACCGTTCCACACCAAGTTGTTGAGGTCTTTTCATTAGATATATTTAAAAGTAAGTTTAATGTGGTCTTATTGGCTAAAGGAATCAAGGGGTTTGTGGAGAAAGCAGGAATAAGGAACCAGAGTTCTATGGTCAGCTGTGATCATATTGAATGGTGGATCAAACTCAAAGGGCTGAATGGTCTACTCTATTTTCTATTTCTCTTTATTTCCATAAAAGGCCTGTAAAATAGGCACTAGGCTCCTGTTATTTTTGTAAAGGAGTCTGACACGTGAGTTAGATGGTCAATTGGACAGCATAAAAGAACATTTCTGCTGCTAAAGTCACCATTTGTACCCTGTGGTTAAGCCTGAATAACTGACAAATAATACCAAATTCTCCTACTCATTCTGTTCTCTTTCAATCACGATCAGTCAATAAACACTTGACCTCCTCTGGAGGGACAAAAGAGTTTTTTTTTAAAACCAATTTAGACATAAAGCACATGAGCCCATTTCGCCCTATTAGATCCAGTTAACTTACAACCCATGGTGAGTTTTGAATGGTGGAAGAAAACCCACGCAGACACGGGGAGAATGTACAAACGCCTTACAGACTGAGCTGGATTTGAACCTCAAACAGCTGGCACTGTTGCAGTGTTCCACTAATTGCTACACTAACTGGGCTGAGTGAAGTCACAGAAAATTATACATTTCAATTCTATTAAATCTATTAAAATATTGAATGTTGCTTATTCTTGGCTTGAAATGTTGAGGTTTAAATAAAATCTTTCTTCTGATTTTTAAAAAATCATTTAGAAATATTCTCCCTGAATCTAGGTATGTTCAAAATTGTTGCTTTCTGTAATTCTAATCAATGATTTTTACAACAAAGTTAATTCAAACACTCTTTGTTGGTCTTCCAGCAACTGATTAACAGAGCAACAAGATTTCTCGGGTGGTATTTCTCGGGTGGTATTGAAGGAAATTTCTCGGGTGGTATTTCTCGGGTGGTATTGCAGGAAATTTCTCGGGTGGTATTGGAGGAAATTTCTCGGGTGGTATTGGAGGAAATTTCTCGGGTGGTATTGCAGGAAATTTCTCGGGTGGTATTGCAGGAAATTTCTCGGGTGGTATTGCAGGAAATTTCTCGGGTGGTATTGCAGGAAATTTCTCGGGTGGTATTGCAGGAAATTTCTCGGGTGGTATTGCAGGAAATTTCTCGGGTGGTATTGCAGGAAATTTCTCGGGTGGTATTGCAGGAAACTTCTCGGGTGGTACTTCTCGGGTGGTACTTCTCGGGTGGTACTTCTCGGGTGGTACTTCTCGGGTGGTACTTCTCGGGTGGTACTTCTCGGGTGGTACTTCTCGGGTGGTACTTCTCGGGTGGTACTTCTCGGGTGGTACTTCTCGGGTGGTACTTCTCGGGTGGTACTTCTCGGGTGGTACTTCTCGGGTGGTACTTCTCGGGTGGTACTTCTCGGGTGGTACTTCTCGGGTGGTACTTCTCGGGTGGTACTTCTCGGGTGGTACTTCTCGGGTGGTACTTCTCGGGTGGTACTTCTCGGGTGGTACTTCTCGGGTGGTACTTCTCGGGTGGTACTTCTCGGGTGGTACTTCTCGGGTGGTACTTCTCGGGTGGTACTTCTCGGGTGGTACTTCTCGGGTGGTACTTCTCGGGTGGTACTTCTCGGGTGGTACTTCTCGGGTGGTACTTCTCGGGTGGTACTTCTCGGGTGGTACTTCTCGGGTGGTACTTCTCGGGTGGTACTTCTCGGGTGGTACTTCTCGGGTGGTACTTCTCGGGTGGTACTTCTCGGGTGGTACTTCTCGGGTGGTACTTCTCGGGTGGTACTTCTCGGGTGGTACTTCTCGGGTGGTACTTCTCGGGTGGTACTTCTCGGGTGGTACTTCTCGGGTGGTACTTCTCGGGTGGTACTTCTCGGGTGGTACTTCTCGGGTGGTACTTCTCGGGTGGTACTTCTCGGGTGGTACTTCTCGGGTGGTACTTCTCGGGTGGTACTTCTCGGGTGGTACTTCTCGGGTGGTACTTCTCGGGTGGTACTTCTCGGGTGGTACTTCTCGGGTGGTACTTCTCGGGTGGTACTGCAGGAAATTTCTCGGGTGGTACTGCAGGAAATTTCTCGGGTGGTACTGCAGGAAATTTCTCGGGTGGTACTGCAGGAAATTTCTCGGGTGGTACTGCAGGAAATTTCTCGGGTGGTACTGCAGGAAATTTCTCGGGTGGTACTGCAGGAAATTTCTCGGGTGGTACTGCAGGAAATTTCTCGGGTGGTACTGCAGGAAATTTCTCGGGTGGTACTTCTCGGGTGGTACTTCTCGGGTGGTATTGCAGGAAATTTCTCGGGTGGTACTTCTCGGGTGGTATTGCAGGAAATTTCTCGGGTGGTACTTCTCGGGTGGTATTGCAGGAAATTTCTCGGGTGGTACTTCTCGGGTGGTATTGCAGGAAATTTCTCGGGTGGTACTTCTCGGGTGGTATTGCAGGAAATTTCTCGGGTGGTACTTCTCGGGTGGTATTGCAGGAAATTTCTCGGGTGGTACTTCTCGGGTGGTATTGCAGGAAATTTCTCGGGTGGTACTTCTCGGGTGGTATGAATGTGTTATTTTGCTTCAGATGTGCAGGAAAAGATGAAGCAATGAGGTAGGCTCTTCCTCCACTTGGACCTATTTTCCCATTGAATTAGATTGTAAAATCTTAGCCCCCATCCACTAGTTCTAGTGCCATAGTTCGTGACTAGAGCTTGACAAAAATCGATTTCATTTTGGGGTGAAAGGTGCTCTGATTCCTACTCTGATGAAGGGCCTTTGTCCTGACTCCTGAAATCTCAGGTTGCATCAAGAATTCTGATGCTTCCTTATCTGAGGAAATGATTGATCTCTATCTACTCTTTTCTGAAAATTTGAATTAGATTGGCCTCTTAATCTTCAATAGTCAAGGGAATATTAACCTGGTCTTTGTGGGGATTGAAGAGTTAAATTTTGATATCTATTTGCAATGTCTGACCTGTCCAAGGCTGACAAACCATTCTGCAACCTCTGAACTGAACTTGTGCCTCCAAAAGGGATCTCTGGTGCATACCTCTACTCCTTTGTACACATCTTTGTACTCCAGCACTTCTCGATAAAGGACATTATCATTACAATTTTAACTTGTTAGATTTTAGATATCTTTTTAAATCCCAAGTTTTCAACCGCTTGCTATTAAGTAAATACACACAGGGATCTTGCCAGGGTGATGGGGATAACTTCACCTTTTTGTCCATTGAACACTATTGACCACATTTTAAGTTTCTCTACCTTTCATTCATTGCTGATGCAATGTTTCCTGCCAGGTGCCAAGGTTAGGGATGTCTCTGATCGAGTTCATAGCATTCTGGAGGGGGAGGGTGAGCAGCCAGATATCATGGTCCAGATGGGGGCCCGTGACATAGATAGGAGTAGCGATGAGGTCCAGAGGAGGGACTATAGGGAGTTGAGAAAGAAATTAAAAAGCAGGACCTCCAGGGTGGTAATCTCAGGATTGCTGCTGTGCCCATGTGCCAGAGAGAGTAGGAACAGGAAGTTGTGGCTGAAGAGTTGGTGCAGGGGTCAGGGGTTCATATTTCTGGATCATTGGGATCTCTTCTGGGGAATGTCTCACCTGTACAAAAAGGACAGGCTGAATCTAAACTGGAAAGGGGCCAATATCCTGGTTTGCTCGAGCAGTTGGGAGGGTTTAAAATAGTTTGGCAGTGGGGGTGGGAATCAGAATATGAGTGCAGAGAATAGGGTAGAAAGTCAAAAGCATGATGCTACATGCTCTGAGTTGGTGAGGAAGGACAGGCAGGGGAAAAAATATAAAGGAAGCCAGTTAGAGAGTTTGAAGTGTGTGCATTTCAATGCTAGGAGTATTAGGAATAAAGGGGATGAACTTAGAACATGGATGTTGTGGCCATTACTGAAACTTGGCTGGAGGAAGAGCAAGACTGGCTGATGCCAGTACTGGGGTTTACGTTTTAAAAAGAATAGGGTGGGAGGTAGGAAAGGGGGGAGGAATAGTATTACTGGTCGTAGATAGCTCATGGCTAAAGAAAGGGAGGATGCTGCAGAGGGAGTGTTCACTGAGTTGGTATAGGTGGAAGTCAGAAATAGGAAGGGAGCTATCACAGTGCTTGGGAATAATCTATATGCCACCAAATAGCCTACAGGCAGAATTTGAAATGATGTGGGAAATGCAGGGTTGTACTTAATGGGTGATTTCAACTTCCCTAATATTGACTGACAAGGGAGAATAGATGGGACTGAATTTGTCAGGTGTGCACAAGAAGGATTCCTGACAGTATGTGGACCAGCTGACTAGAGGAGAGGCCATTTTGGATCTAGTTCTGGGGAATGAAGCTGGTCAGGTGGAGGACCTCTTGGTGGGGGAGGATTTTGGTAAGAGTGATCACAATTCCCTTAGCTTCAACATACCTATGGAAAAGGATAGAAACAAAATGGGAAACTGCTAAACTGGGGAAGAGCTAATTATAAAGAGATGAGATAGGAACTAGTGAGAATAAATTGGAAACCGAAGTTTAAGGGTGAAAACACAGAAGTAACGTGGAGGAAATTTATGGACCAACTATGCAGGGTTCAACAAGGAAAAGATGGTAGGAAAAGAAAACTATGATCAACAAAACAGGTCAGGCAACTGGTCTAGAGGAAGAAGGAAACTTAGATTAGATATAAGAAGTAGGAAGGGCTCATGAGAAGTATATGGTAGCCAGGAAGCTGTTAAGAAAGGACTTAGGAAACTCAAAGGGGGCATAAGAAGGCCTTGGCACGTAGAATTAAGGAGAACCCCAAAATAGTACGGGTACCCCATAGTAAACAGCCTTCTTTGACTAACAGTTTATGACGGCGTGTGTGGTAAGGTTTTAGATCTTATGGGATGACTTCAGATTTGGGTTGCCCATTGAGGGTGAAGTATAGGATCTTGCTTAATGTTGCCTCTTTTTGGGTTTCCTTTGTGATCATCTGGGCTGTAATGGGCAGTTGTTGAAGTTGTTCTTTGTTGATGGCAGCTTCCTCTGCTCTCCATTTAATAATTTTTTCTCGTTGTTCTGTCTCGGGTTACGGCATGCGTGATAAGGTACCTGCATGGCTGCTGAGTGTTCCTGGTTTATGTTTTATATCATAGTTATACGCCGTTAGTAGCAATGGCCCATCTTTGAATTCTGGCCATATTCTTTGTGTGGCCCTGGGATTAAACTAAAAGGCTTATTGTCTGTGATCAGGGTGAATTTTTTTTCCATAAAGATATTAGTGGATTTTTTTTCACCAAAAATTATTGCCAATCCTTTTTCTAATTGGATATAATTGCGTTCACTTGTGGTTAATGTTTGCGAAGCATACGCTACTAATTGTTCACCTTTTTCTGTGATTTGGGATAGTACCACTCCTAGTCCCACTGGTAAAGCATCCACAGCTAGTGTAACTTCTTTACTAGGGTCGTAGTGGATCAGCACCTTATTTGTTGATGTCAGTATTTCCTTTAGTTGATCGACTGTTTTTAGTTTCTGTGTTCCAATACCATGTTTGATCTTTCTTGAGTAATTGGTTCAGTGGGCTGCATAGTGTAGACATATTAGGGATATGTTTTCGGAAGTGATTAACTTCCTAGGAAGGACTATAATTCCGATTTGTTGGTTGGGTATGGGGCCTTGTTAACGGCTTCTGTTCCTGCTGGATTCATTCGCACCCCCTTGCTGTTGATTGTAAACCTAAGGTATGTTACTGAGGGGCGCATGAAGACACATTTGTCCTGTTGTAGTCATGGTTTTGTAAGTGTTCACTGTCATTTTGGCCTGTGATGTTGATTTCATGTTGGTAACACCCAACTGAGAGTTCATGTAGTAATTTGTCTGTTGTTGCTTGAAAAATCGCAGGTGCTGTTGAAATTCTGTAAGGCAGGTATGTATAGGTGAATAGTCCCAGATGGGTATTGATTGTCACATATTCCCTTGATTTTTTTTTTGTCAAATTCTCTCTGTTGATATGCTTGTGACAAATCAAGTTTTGTGTATTTTTGCCCTCCGTATAATGCTTGGAACAATTCTTTGGGGATGGGGCTGTTTGGGTATTTTGAGTGATCGATTGATGGTGATTTTGTAATCGCCGCAAATACAAATTTCACAGTTTGCTTTTCGTACAGTTACGATGGGCGCTGCCCAATCACTGTATTGTTTTGGTTCTAATATGCCGGCATGTTTTAGTCTGTTTAATTTAGCCTCAATTTTTCCTTTCATAGCAAATGGGACTGTTCTGGCTTTGAAGAATTTTGATTCAGTATTATCTTTTAATTACAGTTTGGCTTGGACATCTTTGATATTTTTCCCCAATTCTTGTTGGAAAACCACTGTGTGGTTTTTGAGGATTTGGTTGAGTTCTGGCTGGGAGGTGTCCATGTGGTTTACATTTAGTATTAAACTGATTTCCAGCCAATCTCGGGGAATGTGACGTGGTCAGTTTCTTCCGAAGATGCTGATCCCTGGGTGTCTACGATATAGAGAGAGTGTTTTTGGTTGCTGTTGTTTGTATTGTACTTGGACCGTACATTTTCCAAACACTTTGATTCTGACTCCTGTAACAGATCTTAGAGTTATTTCAGTTATTTTTACCGGGAGGCATGATAGCAAGCATTCCTTTACATGTAACGGCATTAGGGACACCTCTACCCCTGTGTCTAACTCCATCTTTAGGGGGTGCCCATTTATTTTTAAGCTGCATAAAGATTGCTGTATAAATATTCCTCGGATGTGTAATATCTCTGGAGCTGAAATTTCAGGAGCTTGAAGGTCAGCCATTGGGCTGCTATCATCATCGTTGCTAGGTTGCCTCTCTCTCTGCAATTGTTTTGACTTTAGCTGCCTGTTTATTTGCAGGTCACCTGCGCTTTAGAAGCGGATATTTTGCTTCGATATGTCCTTCTGCTTTGCAATGGTTGCATTTAGAATTTTTGAAGAAACAGTTTTCTGGTCGGTGGTTGTATTTCCCACAACGGATGCATTATTGGTGCGAAGACCTCCTGACCAGTAGGTCTGGTTGACCCACATCCAAGTTTTTATCAGTCATTTCAGAGCTGCAGGAAACCCTGTATGCAATCTAGAACATAATGTCTTGATCCATTCCTAATAATTTTTGACTTGCTTGGTGATTTGCCAGCCCCTTTATTAATCTGTCTTGCAGTGCCTGATTTAGAAACTGCTCAAAATGACAGTGGTCTGCCAGTTTGTGCAACGACGCCAGGTATTCACTTACTGTTTCTCCTGGTCCTTGTCTCCTTTCATAGAATCGTTGTTTTTCTGCCATAACTGGTGGTTTTGGGCTTAAATGGTTCCTTAGAGTTGTGCATAATTCGTTGTATATCTCCGTCCCTGGATCCTCTGGGGTCAGCAAGGTCTTGAGGTCAAATGTTTTGCTGCCCATTATACTGAGGAAGAAGGCACATTTGCGGTTTACTGGATCTTCCACAATATTATGGGCTATGCGATAGTAGTTAAAACCATTCTATGTATTTCCCTCTGCCATCTTGGCATACCTTCTCCTTTATTTTTGACAGAAACTTGTTGAGCTTGTTAGGTAGCTGTTTTCTACCTTTTTTTTTACTTCTCATAGTTGGGGCATGGAATATGTGTAAAGTTTGTTTCATTACTCATCGCCACTGTTGTGTATGGACTCACACAATTAAGACTTGGATGCTTTCTCATCCTTTACTACTTATTAGACTAACATGGCTACTGACACATAGGGTTATATATATGGAAGGGTGACATCATGACATGGCCGTCATGATGTCCAACAGAGGGTGGGCTTATACCCACAGGGGTTGGTGACAGTCACATCTGACTGGGTACCATTGGGTTTGCAGCTGAGAAACGTTGAGTTTGGCAGGACCCCACTTAAAGGCAGAACAGGCTCGAGGTTATGATTAGTCTACTCCTGTTTGTACTAGTTTTGGTATTGTGGAAGTGTCCGTCTAGTTTAGACTTTTGCTGGGACAGTTGTAGATGGCCAAGGGTGGGGTGCGGGAGTGCAAGATGCATGGTGTCCGGCAACATCAGCCTATCTGATTAAAATACTACTTGCTCTGATTTCTCCAAAATCTTGTGGCTTACAAGAATAAGGGCAACCAAAATTGTAAAAATGCCTGAGGGGAGGTGGCCATGTCTCTGTAAATGATCTACAACAGTGCAACATGTTGCTGGACATTGCATAGCTTAATGTTGATGAGATGATGTTTGCTGCATAGGATGAGACTGTTTTGTGATTGTTTGATGTCAGATAGCATTGGAGCATATAAACCCATGTATATGTATGTCCAGGGAACGCCTCTAACCTCTTCAGGATGGGTTCCACAAGTTTATGTTTCAAATAAAGGGAAATGGTTCAGATAGTGTGGGAAAAAAAACTGTGCGCAATGTGCACATGTAAACAAATAAAGAACGATGAACAGATAATGAATGCAAGCAAACCGCAATACAGAGAGAATAAAAAATTTGGATTCATGTCAATGGAAAATAATTAAAAATAAGTAGTTTCCAAAATATGTTTTCTATCATTTTCTTTGGTTTATGATTTAAATAAATATAAATATTAGGGAAAGCAATCTTGCTGGGAACATAGGTGTGCAAAGAGTAGTAGAATGGATGTCACATTTAAAGATTTGAAGCATTTCATAAAATTTTCAAGAGTATGAGTGATTACTGTTGAGAAACTATTTTGCTGCTATGCCACAATATGAACAGTTGTCTTTATGCTTGAAACCTTCCTGCCTCATGAAGGCACTGCTGCACTTGAAGCCAAGCTGTAAAATAATTCAGCCGTAATTATCACCTACAGCTCTGTTGCCATTACTAAAAATTACTTGTGGAGTTGCTGCAAATTCACCTTTTGTTGTTAATACTGTATGGTCTAATTTCTCAGTGTTACAAACGATTGAATGAAACTTGTATTTCTTTTGTATTAGGATCAGTGAATTCTGTGCTTCCATCATTTCTGATCATGTTTTGCTTTCCGATCTAATATGAATGCATGCATTTCTTTTATCACACCATGCTTTGCATTGGTATGTATTTAAACATTTGTAGTGAGCCACTGCAAAAGGGAGTTAGATTCATCTACGTTCTTTACTCAGTAATGAAACTGGAAAGCTAGAAAAAAAAAGTGAGTCAGATTTTAATTGTTCATAACTGTGCCTGAGGATACTTAAGCTCCTTAAATTTAAAGAGTTGTAACAGATTTGTTTCCAAGAAAAGATAGCTTTTTATCATTATTTGAGAATGGCACACTTATACTTCAGATGTTGACTCTGTTCCATCACCAACCACATGAGACCCTTGAAGGGGGAAAAAAATGTCTTGTTTAATTAATACACAGAAGTGCTGGAGAAATTCAGCAGGTCATGCAGCTTTCTTAATAGCAAAGATACATAACCAAAGTTTCGGCCCCAAGCCTTTTGTCAAGGCATGAGCAAAAAGCAGGCAGTTGTTTGAATAAAAATGTGTGTGTGTGGGGGGGGAGGGGGGGGGTGGTGGTTGGTTGGTCAGGGGGAGGAGCATAGGTTCCTATGGGTAGGAGGGCAAGAAAAGATAAAAAGCTGGGAAGTGTTGGGGGATGGGATAGCTCTATGAATGGAGACGGAAGGGATTGGATAGCTGGAGCAAAGGACTGAAAAATAGGGAAGACAGACAGGAGGGACCTAATGGAAACTGTAGAGGTTTATGTTAATGTCATCTGGTTGGATAGTTCCCAGACGAAATATTAGGTGTTGTTCCTCCAATTTGCGGGTGGCCTTGGTTTGGCAGTGCATGAGGCCATGGACAGACATGTCAGTGTGGGAATGGGCACAGGTTTGAAATAGTTGGCCACTGGGAGGTAATACTTGCCATTTACTCTCTGTCCTTCCATTTTTTCTGTCAAAAGCTGGTCATTGTACTTGGAGTAGAGAACCTGTAAAAGGTGAAGGATTGGAACCCCATGAAGAAATGACAAAATGGAAATTTTGAATTGGAGTATCTAAGACATTGACATAAATCAGCAAGGATGGGTAGATGGGCCTCTAAAGATACTAACAGATTTCACGGTTGTGTTGCAGATCGAGATATTTAGCAGAGGTAGAAGTTTGCACAAGCAAACCGATGGAAGTTTCCAAGGTTGCTATCATGAAACTGTTGAAAGTCATTGGAATACATAACACGCAAGTTGGTTTCTATTCAGAGAAATAGTGTTTTGCTGTTTTGGACATATGGCTCTCATCATATCGGATGGCAATGTATAATGGTTTTGTTACTTTCTCAATTATATCTGGGTAGCAGACTTGAGTCATTATTGCTATCAGTTCACGAAAGCGGCACAAAATTCCATCTCCAATCATCCATCAAGAACCGTGGCCAAAACATAAAGACCAGCAAACCAATTTCCAATAAATGAAATGATAAGAATGAGAATTGTATTTTATTTATTAATTTTGAAATCCTGTTAATCTGTATAATTAGAATCATTGCATACATCCTCATGCTGTTGGAAGTATTGTAATTAACATAGATTACACTAACAGTAGCAATCTTGCTCTTAATTACTATTTGGGGTGCAAACCCTTTTGACTAGTTTTGGCATGTTAAAGTTCAAGTTTATTTGTCATATTGTAGCTGGTATAGTGAGAAGTATTCTTCAGCGAGCAAGTCAACTCTAACATTCATAAAGTTGCAGAGCAAGAGCCCAGTTCTAGGTGCATAGTTTCAATGAAAAGATCAATTAGTAGACCATAAAACATGGGAGCAGAATTGGCCCATTAGGTCTGCTTTGCCATTCAAAGCATGGCTGATATTTTATTTTGTCTCAATCCCAATCTCTGGCCACCTCCTCCTTTACATCTTTAGTATTTGAGACCCTATCAGTCCCCACTTTAAATATATCCCAACAACTTGGCTTCTGCATCTGCCTGTAGCAACATTCTACGGATCCTCTGGCTGAAGAAGTTTTGCTTCAACTCTGTTTTGAAGGGATTTCATTTTATTCTGATGTCCTCGGCTCATCCACTACTGGAAACATTTCCAAGTCCATTCTATCTAGTCCTTTCATTGTGATATTTTACAATGAGATTCCCTCTCATATTTCTAAACTCTAGTGAGTACAGCCCCAGAGGCATTAAATGCTACTCAACCGTTAACCCTGTCAACCCCAGATCATTCTCGCAAACCTCCTAGACCTTCTCCAATGCTTGTATTTTTTCTTTGATATGAGGCTCAAAACTGTCCCCAGTACCTTAAACGTGGTCTGCCCAATACCTAGTAAAGCATCAACATGACATCTTTGCCTTTACATTCTAGACCACTTGAAATGAATGCTAACATTGCAATGGGCTTCCTTATGATGGACTCAACCTGTAAGTTGTCCTTTAAGGAATCCTGCACTAGGACTTCCAAATTCCTTTGGATCTCCAATTCCTGAATTCTCCCCATTTAGAAAATAGTCTATGTCTCCTGGAAATGCTACACCTCCTCCCTCACCACTATTTAGAGCCCCAAACTGTCCTTCCAAGTGGAGCAACATTTAATTTATGAATCTTAAGAGTCACTTACTGCATTCAGTAGACCTGATGTGGCTTCCTCCACACTGGTGAGACTAGATACAGACTGGGAGATTGTTTTATTGAACACCTTCAATCTGTCCACTGCAATAGTGGAAACCACAGTGACCAACCATTTTAATTCCACATTCCATTCTCACACCAACCTTTCTATCCTTGGCCTCCTGCTCTGCCAAACCCAGGATATCCACAAATTGGAGGAACAACACCTTGTATTTCATCTAGGCTCTCTCCAACCAGACAGTATTAACATTGACTTCTCCAATTTCCATTAAACCCTCCAGAGTCTCTCTCTTTCCCTATCCTCCGTTTCTTTTCCTCCAACTCTCCACCCCTTTCCCTTCCTTCTGATCAGAGAGATGCTCTCTCCCCATTATCATTTCCCAAATTTTTTTCTCTTCTACCCTGCCATCTGTATCCACATTTGTCCTCTTGCATGTTAGTTTGTGCCCCTGCCCCTTCCTTCCTTCCTTCTTCCTCTTCTCTCCTCCTCACCCTCTCCTCCCATCATTTTATTCAGGCACCAGCCTAGTTTTGCTCATATCTTGATGAGGAGCCCCAAGCCCCGAAACATTGGCTTGCCTTTACTTCCTATTAATGCTGCGTGACCTGCTGAGTTTCCCTACCATGTTTGTGACTTGTTATTACAACTTGCATTAGTCCATCTCTTTAATTGCACGCAATGCCCTGAGGTCTCAACTTTATGAGAGAACAGACTGAGTAGCAGTAGATTAATGGACAACCAGTGAGATGTTTTGAGCCTCGTAAAGGCAAAGGAAAAGCGCCGGTGTTCTGGTAAATGGAACCAAACAATTGAATACTCCAGGAGCAAGTGAGGAATATCAGAAGGGCAGGATGCATGGAAGATTAGAGATGATGTAAAGTATTGTCAATTTAGAAGGAAGAATTTTGAATGATCACATTAGAGGCATTGGAGCAGTGCGGTCTGGGCAATTTGAAGCCAGACACAATTCCAATACTATCAGCAAGTTTGCCGATGACTCCACAGTTGTCGGCAGAATCACAAACAGCACTGAGGAAATGGACAGGAGGGGGATAGATCAACTCGTTGAGTGGGTGCAAGCTTTTTGATGTGACACCAATGTTAGCAAAACCAAGGAGATGATTGTGGACTTCAAGAGGGAGTCAGAGGAACACAACCCAGTCCTCATCGAGGGCTTAGTAGTGGTGAGGGTCAAGAACTTCAATTGCCTGGTTATCAACATCTCTGAGGATCTGTCCTGGAGCTTCCATGTCCAGCGGCTATACTTTGAGGTAACTGAGGTGGTTCGGTATGTCACTGAAGACTCATGTAAATTTCTACACATGTACTGTGGAGAACATTCTGGCTGTTGGCATCACTGCCTTTTTTGGAGGTGCCAAATCTCAGGCCAAGAAAAAACTCCACAGGGTTCTTAACTTGGTCTTTGTCATCACAGGCACCAGACTTCACTTCATCGAGGTCATCAACATGAGGCGGTGTCTTAAAAAAGCAGCCTCTATCCTCAAAGGCCCCCACCACCCAAGCCATGCCTTCCTCACTCTGCTGTCTGGAGCCTAAAGACAGCACTCAGCCACACAGGGACAACTTCTTATTCGCTGCCATCAGATTCCTGAATGATCAATGAACCAAAGACACTGCCTTGCTTTTTGTGCAGTTACTATTTTGATTTTTTAACATATTATTGTTGTAAGATGGTTCATAATATTAAAGTTTGTACTGTGATGCTGCCACAAAACACCAAATTTTGTGACTTGTTCATGACAATAAATTGAGTTTTTTGAGACAAGATGGAGCCTGCAATGCTTTGGACAAATTGCATGCCATGGTTTGTTCGGTAAGGAGCAGAGGTCTGATTCAGATGGGAATGAAGGCAGGAAGCATTGCCTGGTGTTCAGCTCTATGAACTACTAAATATAGACCTTGAAACTTAAATATTTACTGTTCACTTTGCAAATCCCCACAAGATGTCAATGTGCGACATGAATCATAGGAAGATATTTAACATTAGCAAGTGCTGAAACAAGCAAAAGCTTGGAAAATGCTTTTTAAGATCACTGTTTTCTCGTGACCAGTCGTTGAACTTTAGATACCAGAGACCCATTGTTGCATGAATTGGGGATGATAAAGTCGTTCTTCATACTGTTATTGTAAAAAGTAGTTTCCTTTGATTCTTGGAGTGGATAACATCCCACCCATTTAGAGCTTTTTCTGAAAATAAAATGATTATAACAGACTAAGCTCTATTCAGGCAATGTTTGTTCAAGGTGCAGTTTCAAGATATCACTTTGGATAATTCTGAAATCCTGAGTCCAGCTGACAGCTTTAACCAAATTCTGATTAGTGATAAGTAATGGCAGGATATGGAAATGTACCCAATGTGTTCTTTTTTATTCATCCACATTGAATCATGTGAATCAAAATAATATGACACCAACAGCACAGTTTAGTATCATTGAATTAAACCATCAAATCCCATGACTCTGTCAATTCTCCTGGATGTTTGCCATATGCCCCTTTAGGTGGATTGATTGTCTAATCTTGTTGAGCTCGTTTCCTCTGTTAGTTAAGAGGAACCAAATCAGTCTTAACAGGCCCTTCCGGCTCACGAGTCTGTGCTGCCCAAATACCTCAATTATAGCATTGTGCTAACCGTTAGTTAAACCTCACAATCAAAGGGCTCTTCCTCTGACACTGCAGTATTCTTCAATACTCCACTGTGACGGAGTCCAGAGGACCCCAAAACCAGCAGCAAGAGATATGCACCACAACACAGGGTTACTTCAACAAAAGTTGTTTTTAATTATATTTGAACAAGAAAACAGAATTAAACTTTAACTTATCACTTAACTACTTAATCACTAACTTATCACTAACTACTTAATCCCTCTCCCCCCCCCCCCCACCCATACAAAGCGCAGCTGTGTTATGTACATTTAAGATTAGAAAAGTTCTTTGGATCACAGTCCAATCTCACTGGTTGCAGGCAATTCTTGTACTGTGCACAGAAGTTAGCATTAACAAAGTTCACTAGTCTTTGGTGCTTAACAGGCAAATGGTTACCATTCAGGAGGGTTCTTACTGGTTTTCAGAGAGGGATTCCTTCTCAATCAGTCTTGCTGATGAAACACTCCCTTCAGGGTTCTCCAGATGATCCTCTTTCAGATCGCCAGTCTTCTCCTTTGACCTGGCAGCCTTCCAAAGTTTGCTAGCTTTTCCTTCTGGAACTGATTTCTGTGACTCCCCTCTCTGCCCTCTCTGAGGGCAAAACTGTTCTGCTTCTGCCTGCAAAAATCACATGCAAGCTGCATGTTGATACTTTGTTGCCTCTTGCAAAAAGCACTCTGCAAAAGACCTACAAATATTCTGTGTTTTAACATACATATTATTGGAGAAGATGGAAACACAACGCTGACTTTATTTGAGGTCAATACTGAACCAGGCAGCATCTCTGCTGGGTGCACTGAGCTTTGCAATTCCTGAAACACTGCCATTGCAAGATGAATGAAAACTGGGGCTTGTCCTTAATCCAACATTAATTCAGAGTTTGTACACCTAATTACTCTTTTGTGTAATGAAGCAGTTGTCAGCAAATGGTTGCAAATTATATCAGGCTTAACTGATTAAAGGTGGGATCTTGAGTGTCACTCAAGAGGTTTCCCTCAGCATGCAAGAGCTAATTAGCAATTGGAATGAGCTGGATTTTGTCTTTGCAGCAGGTTCAGATACAATCTTCATGTAGGTTTGAAGGCAGGATTGAACAAATGCTTAACCCTTATTGTAGGTAGTTTTGAGAACAGAACAAGTGTATTAGAACTAAAACTAGATCAGGTTAGGTCTCACAATCAACATTAGACAGGAAATTACAATTTGTTGTTAGTCATTCATATTCCAACTGAGAACAAAAAGGGAATTTCATTAATTTAATAGCTTGTATGATGCTTTAAGGCCACCAAAAATAAAATCGATCCTGACTTGTGAGCTGAGTGTAATTTGCTTTCTCCTCCGGCCACACATCTACAGTTCAGCAGGGGTCCTGGCCACTGACTTCAGTGGCTTAAAGCAAAATCACAATGAAGGTTGTTGTAAAAATGAGGGAGAAATTCAGCAAGTCGTGCAGAGTTCTTTCAGGCAAAGTTTGTGTATCTTTATCTTGGCTGTATATAGAACACTACCTGACTTGCTGAGAATCACCACATCTGCAGATTTCATTAACTCATTCTCGTCATTCATGAATCATTCTAGCAAAGGCAGAAGATAAAAGTGGTTCCTTCACAAATATATATATATAGAGATAGATATATATATATATATATATCTATATATACATTACATTACATTGGCTTGGCTTCGCGGACGAAGATTTATGGAGGGGGTAAATGTCCACGTCAGCTGCAGGCTCGTTTGTGGCTGACAAGTCCGATGCGGGACAGGCAGACACGGTTGCAGCGGAAAATTGGTGGGTTGGGTGTTGGGTTTTTCCTCCTTTGCCTTTTGTCAGTGAGGTGGGCTCTGCGGTCTTCTTCAAAGGAGGTTGCTGCCCGCCGAACTGTGAGGCGCCAAGATGCACGGTTTGAGGCGATATCAGCCCACTGGCGGTGGTCAATGTGGCAGGCACCAAGAGATTTCTTTAGACAGTCCTTGTACCTTTTCTTTGGTGCACCTCTGTCACGGTGGCCCAGTGGAGAGCTCGCCATATAACACGATCTTGGGAAGGCGATGGTCCTCCATTCTGGAGACGTGACCCACCCAGCGCAGCTGGATCTTCAGCAGCGTGGACTCGATGCTGTCGACCTCTGCCATCTCGAGTACTTTGACGTTAGGGATGAAAGCGCTCCAATGAATGTTGAGGATGGAGCGGAGACAACGCTGGTGGAAGCGTTCTAGGAGCTGTAGGTTTTATATATATATATACACACACACACACACACACACACACACACACACACACACACACACACACACACACACACACACACACACACACACACACACACACATATATATATATTAATAGCAATTTTTCCCCTTTAATGCAGAACACTGCTGGTGCAAAACACCAAATTTTGTGACACATGATCAAGATAATCAACCTGATTCTGAATCTAGTTGTACTGATAACATAACAGTGGGCTATTTATTCCATGAATCACTGAAGAAACTCTTGAGAACTTGGATGGGAACTTGAGACTTGGTATGTCCATTCAACACAATGAGTAGTGTCCAATCTTACTTGGGTAATGGTAATTGGAGTGAATATAGAAAGCATTACCAAATAGAAATGGGCCATTTAGCCCAAGTAATCCTTGACAGCAATAATGCTCCACTTGAGTCTCCTTCCACCTACCTCATCTAGCTGTTTTTCTATTGCCTCTTTAGCATTATCAAATTTTCTCTTAATATCTATTATTGATCTCAGTCACCCTCTGTAGCTCAAGACCCATTTTCAAGAATTCCCTCCTTCAGCTTTCTCATTGAATCTTTTGAATTCCCCATTTGATATATTCGTGACTGTCTTATTTTGATAACCTCAGTGTTAATTATTTATGATACATAAACTAGTTAGTTTGACTTTGGTCATGTGAGCTCCATGGAATACTTTAAATTGTAGGAGAGAGTGGCGGGCACACAAAGAAGAGGTATTAACCAATTTGAAAATTACATTCCAAGTTTCTTTGGAAATTAGAAAATTTTGAGAAAACATTTTGGTTTAATGAGATTTTCTCTCTTTCTAGTCCTATTTTTTTCTAATTATTTCTTTAAACCTTCCATGATTAATGTAACTTTTAAAGAATGGTATAGATTGGCCATTAAATGTTTTAAAGATTTATTTGATGAGGGGAGTCTAGTTTCCTTTGAAAAACATTGTTAAACACTGTCTATCAAACACTCATTTCTTCATTATCTACAGATTAGATTTTATTTTTACAATCTCAATTACATATATTCCTATATAAAGACTGATGTAATTTTTAATGTACAGCCTTCCTATAATGGTTCAATATCTAACATTGTTGGGAACAAGAGAGACTCCCTCAGATAAAATTTAAAAAGCCTGGGAACAGCTTTTAATTCCCAAAGAAACTTGGAATGTAATTTTCAAATTGGTTTAATACCTCTTTGTGTGCCCACCACTCTCTCCTACAATTTAAAGTATTTCATAGGGCTCACATCTCCAAAGTCAAACTAACTAGTTTTTATGTGGCTGTTTCTTCTCAATGTGGTAAATGTAACAATGGAGATGCTTTATTAATTCATATGTTCGGGACACGTCAGTCTTGAGAAATATTGGAACAAAGTTTTTCAAACTTTCTCTGCACTTTTTGAAGTTAATTTTAAGCCTAATCCCCTAACTTCTTAATTTTGTATTGTTGGAGAGAGTGACATAACGTTAATGGCATCTGAGCTACATGTATTAGCGCTTTTATTTCTCCTGCTAGGCAGGCAGTGTTGCTCAGATGGAGGGATATTACTCCGCCTAATCATGCTCAATGGCTATGTGGCTAGAGAAGATTAGATGCTCAATTTCTGATTTGAATGTAAATTTTCAAACACTGTGGGGACCCTTTTGGAATTAGTTTTATTCAACTAATTTGCTTCAAAGGAAGAAATATTGACCAATGAGGTAATTTATCATTCTGATAAAAATTCTGTCTTCTTTGGTTTAACAGCTTCTTTCCTGCTAATGGGTTTAGTTTTTTTTTATATATATATAAAAAAAATACATCAATACAGTATTATCTGTTTGATTAAAATGTAGAGTATCTTGGATGATATGATTTAAGTTTAATGCATCCTTTTGAATTTTAACATGAATCCATATGTACTTTGTATTTTTGGATGTGAAATTTCAATGTTAATAAAAATAATTTGTTAATTATTTATATAGACATACAACACATTAACAGATCATTTCAGCCCATGGGCCAGTGGTGCCCTATTACACTTAATTGATTTATAACCTTGGTACATTTTGAAGGGTAGGAGGAAACCAGAGCACCAGAGGAAACCCATGCAGACATGAGGAGAATGTACAAACTCCTTACAGACAGTGCTAGAATTGAACCCAGGGTACTAGAGCTGTAACAGCATTGCACTAACCGCTATGCTAACCTTGCCGCCCACTTGTTCTCAAAAGTGGAAACAAATACTCCCTCAGTGTCCATCCCGTCCTGTGGCATCTGATTCAATTTGCAGCAGATGACGGGTCAGTAGAAATTGCTGACTGAGAAATGGCCTAATGGAGGGTTTAACTGAAATGACCGGGAACACCCAGACCATTGACACTAGATGATTGGAGGGATGAGTCACCTGGACATTGCTGCCTGAACCTGAAAACCGATAAATCATAGCCAACAATATAAAGTAAATGGGGTATAAGCAGAACCAACTGGACGTAATAAGTTT
This sequence comes from Narcine bancroftii, assembly GCF_036971445.1. Taxonomy (NCBI): domain Eukaryota; kingdom Metazoa; phylum Chordata; class Chondrichthyes; order Torpediniformes; family Narcinidae; genus Narcine; species Narcine bancroftii. The sequence goes on along the minus strand of NC_091472.1, from coordinate 268,854,395 downwards.
AAAGAAAAGTTAAATGAGTAAGTTTACAGATGTTGGGGTCAAGTGTGATAACACAAATGTGCTGGAGAGACTCAGCAGGTCATGTATCATCCATGGGCAGTAACAAGTTCATCAGACAAATGTTCAACGTTTTAAATTTCAAATTATTTTTAAAAAATTTAGATATGCAGCACAGTAACAGGCCATTTTGGACCACAAACCCATGCCACCCAATTAACCTTGGTACTTTTCGAACAATGGGAGGAAACCCATGCAGATATGTGGAGAACATACAAACTCCTTACAGACAGCGTGGGATTCGAACACATCCTGATTGCTGGTGATGCGCTAACCACTATGCCATTTTACTTTGAATCCACCCATGTCCTCTTGCACTCTATAATCCCAAGTACTGAGAACTTGGTTACTCTCTGTCAGCTATGTTAGGAAGTCCATGTCATTCACGTGGAGTCTTAAAAATGGAAATTCTGTTCCCAGCATTGTCATGGCAAGAGATTGTCAGGTAGATGCAAGAAAAAAATTCAAGGATGTATTCAAATCTACCATGAAAATGCAGCTTCCACACTGACTCCTGGAAATCTCTGGTGCATGAGTAGATAAACAGCATCTGGGTCAGCACAACATTGTGAGCTGAAGGGCCTGTAGTGTTCTACGTTCTATGGTATTGTGAAGCAAGAGTACACATGAGCCCAGTAAAGGGGAAGCACAGAACCTCAAAGAACTAGTCACCCAGCCAACTACTCTACCAACAACATCCTGAGAAAGAATCCGTGATTCTCACGCTGTCCTCGTAGCCACCTCAGAATGCAAGTAACTGTATCGAAAAAGAAGATACTCTTGTTCCTGAGGGACTGCTTTAATAAAAGATGTTGGAGAAGCAGATTTCTATCTTTTCAAAATAGAATTCAATTTGCACCAAAATGTTGCATCGTGCTCCATTTCACTATAATTGATTTTGTGGACATGATAGGCTGCCCTCCCTCCCCCTGCTGCTAAATGACTAATGAGGAGGTATTGTGTCCAGAATAGCTCATCCTTACGTGCACACTGAGGAACTCTGTGCTCTCCACTCTATCCACGACTAAACTGTTGAGGTGCAGTGGAGAATGGTTGACCTTTGTCCTCCTAAAGTCTGCAATTGTTTCCTTTGTCTTGTCCACATTGGGACTTGGGTTGTTGTTTTCATACCATTTTACAAGCCTTCCATCCTCCTCTCTGTAAGCTGACTCATCATTGTTGCTGATGAGACCAACTACTGTTGCAAATTTAGCAATGCAGTTATGAGTCAGCACTATGAATAGGAGTGGGCTGAGCACACAACCCTGAGCTGCACCAGTGCTCAGTGTGATGGGATTTGAGGTTTTGCTGCCAACCCAGACTATGGTCTTTCAGTTAAGAAGTCTAGAGTCCAATTGCAGAGAGGTGTGTTGAGTCCCAGCAAGGACAGTTTGTCCAGCAGCCTCTGAGGTATGGTCGTGTTGAATGACGAGCTGAAGTCAATGAACAACAGTATGAGGCATCGTTCTTGAGGTGGGGCAGGACAGAGTGGAGAGTCAAGGCCCTTGCATCATCTGTGGACCAGTTTGAATGGTAGGCAAACTGGAACGAGTTCAATGTCACTGGAAGGTGTGAATTGATAACTTCCGTCAATCCCACTCATCTTTGTGGCTTCTGTGGACTTGCTAATCATATCTTCAACATTCCTTATCGAGATCATTATTGTCCATAAAAAACTCAAGAGTACTCTTGTGATCATAGACTTCCTATCACCCTTGGGCTGCTATCATCATTTTGAATCCAATTTACAAAATTGCCCTGGATCCCCTGGGCTCTTTCCTTTTGGACTCATCTCCCACATGGAACCTACAAGGCATCACTGAAGCTCATGTAGACTTCAATACCAGTACTACCCTTGTTGATATACTTAGTCATTTACTTGGAAAATTCAATCAAATTAATAATCCAGGACCTCTCATTAATAAAACCATGCTGATTAATCTGGAATGGTGAAAACCAGGATTGACCAGGGATAAGCGTATTCCTCAGAATGTTTTCTAATGGATTTTGTAATGGTTGCTTGTTCTAGAATTCCACCATGTCTTTCACTGAATTCTGCAACTACAACATCCTCCTCCATAGTAGAAATAGATACTGACTTTTTCAACATCTTGTCTTCATTCTTCCACTCTCCACACAGATTGTCCCTTTGGTCCTTAATAGGTCTTGCTCTTTCCCTGATTATCCTTTTGCCTTCAATGTACTTGCAAAACATTTTGGGACAAACCGAATATTAGATGAGGAAATCTGAAGTGGATGTTTCTGTGCTATAGTGTGATTTTTTTTTTTCCCTTGCCCACAGTGTCATTTTACACACATGACATTGCATGCTACCATGATATTCTTTTTTCTAATATTGGTAATGCAAAAAACTGTACAGGCAGTCCCTGAGTAAAGAGTTCCATTATCAAATTTGTATGCAAGTCGGAACAGGTACATTTGGTCCTTATTTAGCGTCAGTAAGTCAAATGTTTATCTTAGTATATATAATATATATTTTACCTTTATATGCATATAAAACACTTCCTAATACACTAAAACATCTTAAATGTAATAATGTAGTACATAATAATACAGTGTGTGTTCAGTGGTCATAAGATCATGATTAAAAGTTAACACTCACAGGAGAAGATGATGGAGAGATGGCGACTTCTTCATGATGTTGGGCAATAGAAGTGACCCCAACCCTACGGCCATCCTGCATCTTCACTCCTTCCAATCCACACCCAGCCCCTTCATTTGCACCTGCCTCTCTTCCCTCCCCCCCCTTTAGAATGTTCCCATGAAATGCTACTTTCTCACAATACTGGGTAATGGCAGCATCGCGTGAGAGACAACATCAGCACACTTAATCCAGAAGTTTATGGCATTCTTCTTCTGGTCAGCTTCTCAGTGCGCAAGTATGAGTTGTTTGTAAATCGGGCATTTGCAACCCATACAAAACAAAAACTAGTGAAATAAGTGCAATATAAAAAATATTCAATAATAAATAACGTGCAAAGTAAAAGTTCTTAATTGATTCTTTGTTGTGAGGAGTCTAATGGTAGTGGGTTAACAACTGTTCCTGAACCTGGCAGTATGAGTCTTGTGGCAGCTACACTTCTTTCCTGATGGTAGCAGTGAGAACAGAGCATATCCTGGGTGGTATTGATCCTGAATAATTGCTGCTGCTTTCCAATGGCAACGTTCTGTGTAGTCTTTCTCGATGGTGGGGAGAGTTTTGCTTGTGATGTACATGGCAGTGTCCACTATCTTTTTCAGAGCTTTCCACCAAGAGGAATAGTTGGCCTCGTAATAGGCCATGATGCAGCTAGTCAGTAAAATTCCAGCACACATCTGTAGAAGTTTTCCAAGGTTTTCAATGTCATACCAAGCCTCCGCCATCTCTTTAGAAAAGGAGAGGTGCCAACGTGCTTTCTTCACAGTGGCACTTGTGTGTTGGGTTCAGGAAAGGTCCTCTAAGATAATGACTCCCAGGAATTTAAATTTTCTGTCCCTCTCTGCCTCTAATTCCCCCTCCCCCCCCCCCCCCACAAATGATCTCTGGACTGTGCACCTCTGAATTTCCCCTTCAAAAGTCTACAATCAGCTTCTTGGTTTTAGTGACGTTGAGTGTGAGGTTGTTGTTAGCGCACCATTTTGCCAGGTTTCCAATCTCCCTCTTGTATGCTCACTCATTGCCCCTTTTTATACTACCCACTACAGTGGTATCGTTAGCACATTTGTAGTTGATGTTATTGTTGTACTGAGCCACACTGTCTGAGATGTAAAGAAAGTAGAGCAGAGGGCTAAGTATGCAGTCCTTTGGTGCTCCGAAACTGATGGAGATTGTGGAGGAGATAGTCTTAGCCTCCCCACTGATTGTGGTCTATTGTAATTTCAAATCTGCTTTTTTTTTAAAGATAAAAAAAAAGTATCAAGGCTCTCTCCCTACAGCTGTGTGCATGAGCAAAACATCTACCTCTCGAATGTTAGACTTTTTGGTGAACAATGTTCTTCAAACATATCGATAACCTTGCTGAACTTGCCCTAGTCAGCTGCCTTGGCAAAAACAAATGTGCTAAAACCTCTAGTGCTTGAGGTCCTGCCAGTGCAATCTTCCATGCATCAGGTTTGCTATCAGGTCCAATAGCTAGCAGGTACAGCATAAATCATTGTTTAAACAACCTTCATTTGTGGTCGACATTTCCAATCCAATTTACAGTGCCAGGAGTCTTTACACTCTCCATGTTTTCTGTTGCTATCAAACTGATTCTCATTCTGTACACTCCTGGTGTTTCTTCCACTCCTGGCACCAAGCATACTCATGGTACCATGTGATGTTTCTTTTATTGTAATAAAGAAATGGGTACTTTAACTACTTTATTAGCTACAGTACTCACTCATGACCTTGCAGAGGCATCCATTTTGAATCTACTCCTAGCTGCTACAACTCATCTCTGACTCCCTCTAGTGGTCATGGTTATCATTAGCACACTATCATCACAAATGTGATCAAAATATTGATTGAAATTGGCACCATAAGGATAGTTGTTTAAGCTATCTGCTTCTGGGATTCAAATCAACCTTCTTGTATGTGATTCTAGTCTCTGCAATGGCCAAGTGGATTTTTAGGGATGGACAATAAATGCCAGCTTTGTTGGGAACATTCAAAACACACTGCTGGTAATCTCTGAGAAACATGTGGCTGATTCTGCCACTTGTTAACATTGAGTTTTGTTAACATGATTAATCAGATGCCAAATTGATATTTTCTGCTGGTGGCCCGGTCCCTTTTATAATGCCATCCTATTATGATTGCAGATGTTTAAGATAAACACAGCTGTATACTTTGGCTTGTAATGATGGGGAAAACTATTACAAACTAACTATTTTATGCCCATTGATTTTGCTAAATGAATGTTCAAAATAAGGCAGACAAGAAGAAATTCAAATTGTCTGGATCAATTTACACTGCTATTTTGTCTTGCATGGCCTGTGAAATTTTATATTAAGGCAGAGCAGATTTCCAGTTGAAAATGAATCACTTGCCTTCTCTGTCGTGCTTGCTGCAAGCTGAAGACCTGTCGGATAGGAAGCCTGATTTAAATGACCTGCACAGCAGAGATACAATGGATTGTTTCCAAAATAAATCATTTCGAGGGAGTGTGGCTCCTGTCTGTCTGCAGTCCACTGACCTTGAGAGAAAGTTTTAATAATGGAAACAAATACTTTTTTTAAAAAATGCAAATGCATTTTCCTGATATCACTGATTTTGAAAGCCATTCTCTAGTTTTATATTTTGCACAGTATTAGGAAAGGCGAGATGTGCAGATTAGAGGGAAAATAGAAAGAAATCAAGCAAAGAAAGTAGAAATGTTCATGCCAAGATTTCTGTGAGTTGGTGTCTGAACTCATCAGTTCATAGGTGACATTGCTGGAACTCAAGCACCCTGCAGAACGCAATAGCCTCAATACACCTGGGATTGTCTGATCTCGGAAGCTAAGCAGATACAGGATTGGTCGGTACTTGGAGGGGAGACCACCCAGGAACACCAGATGCTGTAGGATTTTGTGAGAGGCACTGGACAAAGTGGCAACTCTCTGTCTGAAGAGTTAAAGGGATTTCATGTATGTTGCATTCTAAATGTATTACATGACGATAATGGAACCTTTACCTCTACTTTCTACATTGAGATGCATTGAGAGCATCCTGTGCAACTGCATCACCACCTGGTTTAGAAACTGTATCAATTCGGACCACAAGACCCTTCAGAGGATAGTGAAGTCAGTGGAAAAGATCATTGGGGACTCCCTTCCTTCCATGAATGAAGGATATCTACAACACTCGATGCAGGTGAAAGGCAATAAACATTGTGAAGGACCCCTCATGTTAACTGTTTTCCTGCCATTGGTAGGAAGTACTGTAGCACTCAAGTCATTATGTCCAGATTGGGCAACAGTTTTTTCCCTCAAGCCATCTGGCTCCTGAATTCCCAGGACATATTTGGATTGTGTACCATGGACCTTAACTGTATATGTCTTAATATTTTTAATATTTCAATGCACTTAACTTCTGATCTAACCTATATTTATGGAAATATGTTCTGTGGTCCTGGAGACGCTATCTCGTCTTTACCGTGCAAGCATGGTAATGGGCAATAAATAAAGGTGACGACATGACTTGAGAAGAACCAGTGGCTGGAAATAGGAGGTCAAAATTAATTTGGCTGGATGACTGAATGGGTGGGATGCCTGTGAGCAGTGCAACCGAATGCCACAGGAGGCAGAACTGCTCCTGGTCCGTGCCTTCATTGGCATCATGTTGATCCATTTCAGGCTGCACCAGCCTCTGAGCAAGAAATGATGGGGCTGGTTGTAATGGTCCTCGCAAAGCATCAAAGCGGCCTGGTATGCAATGGGTTTTATTACAGCATCAAAGAACTCCCAGTTACCAAACTGAGCTCTTTACACTGGAACATTGGCATGGTCTCCCATTTATCTCCCTACTCTCTCTGGACTACAATGAGAAAATGTGATGCTTCCCAATAAAATGCTTTTAAAATTTTCTCTTTGCTCTTGTTTGATTATTCTGTATTTCTTTATTCATTCGTGCTTTCCTATCTTTGTATGATGTCACTTTATGTTAACATATTTGAGCAGTCAAATAACTGCTGAATGATTGTATCCTGTACCATCACTGCAAACTGTTGCCGAATAATTGACATGTATATGCAGGCATTTTGCCACCAGGTGCGAAATCCTTGAATGTTTTAGAAAAACCTCAGGGTCCTTTTTAATTGTAGGGATTGAGTACAAGCATTTGAAGATAACCCCAGTAACAATTGGCACTATTTCTTCTGTATCATTGAAGTTGCATTCTTCCTTTTGAAGGGAAGATTGGCAGCTGTTCACTCTCCATTCTGTCTTGTTGATAATAGTCTATTAAATATTTTCTTTTGCCTGTTATTTTCCTGCCTTTCCTTGGTTCTCAAACAGTAATTCATTAAAATTATATCCCTATCTACTTGTTCTGACTACCCTTCCAGTGAATTTAATTGCTCAACTACTCTTTGAACTAACGTAACTAAACACTACCCATCCTAAGCCAAATCCTCCATTGTAGCAGTGACCACAATTCAAAGCTTCTTGGGACTATTTTGAGATATTGTGAAGTGGTAAGAAGAGCTTAATAATTTTTTTTTGTGATCTTATCCTCCTTTTAAAGCAAATGGCTTGATATGCAGTAACTAATCTTTATTTGCCCACCTCCCTGCTTAATTTACCCACCCTAATTTTGTCCTGAAAAATTTACGACAGTGCTTCTGTGTTTCAGGTGACTTAGAGACTTCATGTGTTCAGATGTGGAAAGTGGATTGCAAAATAAGCTTAGTTCACAGTCTCCTTTAAGTGCCTTGGTCAACTAATCTTTTGGTTAATGGTAACTACCCCTCTCCCTATGCACCCACCCCTCACCAGGGTGTTTCTGTAGTCATAATGTTGAATGTTGAAGGGAAAGGGCTAGGTTTTTGAATGATATGGATGGCCTGTATCTCGCACTAACGTGGTGGTTCGTAACTTGGGGCCCTATTCGTAGAAATATGCTGCTTGATAAAGTTTCAGGGCAAATTCTTTTCCAGATCTAATAAAATACTAGTTTTAGACAGACTTCCATAGATTCCACAGGAATAGGTTATTTGGCTAAATTAGTTTATGGTAATAGTTAAACTCTAATTACCTCTTCTGCACCCTGATCCACATCTCTCTGTCATGTGGAGATCAAAGTCTCTCTTTAATTGTGGCAAAAATGCTGCAAACAATCCATGATGAAGAAATTTCATCGTTTCTGTATTTGATCTGTTGATGACTTCCACATGAATACTTCCCTTATTCTGGGCAATTGGATGCATTTTGTTGCCATTTTAAAGTACCTCAGTCCAGTCTCATCTTTCTTTTTACTTAAGCAGTCTTTCTCTCGTAAAACCTTCTTGGCACTTTCATCATGTGCTTCAGCACCACTTTGAAGGGATAGGGCTTAGCAGTTCAGGTGAAAGCTTTCACTTAAAACGCATTGTTTATTTTGACAAGTGTGAATTCAGCTGTTGAGGTAAAGGCTCATTGGGTTATTCAATACAGAAACAAGACTATCCATCCTTTCATGTATTCAATTTATCTAACATTTTATATTACAATAGAATCCCTATATGCCGGATATGCACATTTTTCAGTAGACTGAAACACACTCTTGTAATGCCTGACTAATAGACCTGCATTAAGAATAAATAGTTTATTCCATTGGAAAAAAAATAACATATAATTTAAGAAATAACGTCACAGTATTTGAACAAATTTGGGAACTGTACATGGAACACAACAGAGACCTCCACCCCCTAAAAGGACAGAATGAGAAGAAGACGAAATGAACTGACCCAGTGTGTAACAGTAGATGACACAAATTTCTTGTTTATTTTCATTGTGTGATGACATTTTTTAATGGGTTTATTGTATATGTTGAACGTTTAGTGGGTAGGGAGGGAGGTGGGAGGGAGGGAGGGGGAAAAGGGGAGAAAATGACACTATATTCAAGAGGGAAATGTTCGTGTGTATTTTGGTTATTATGGTTCATAGTGTGAAAAATAAACAGTTTAAAAGATATCAATTCATTTTTGAAACCCACAATCAATGTAAAAAAATTGAAATAAATCAGAATTGTTGTCCTTAATTATGTAAGTTCACGTTAATCAGGTAAATCCCATAACATACAAAATTTAAATTTGAACCCCAGTCACTGGCGCTGTAAGTGTTGTGCTAACGGCTGTGCTAACTGGGCTGCCCCCCTCCCCCAAGCTTACAGATAAAGCCTTACTGTTATACATAAAACTAATAAAGACTTTTACTAGACAGGAATAGGGAGACACTTTGGGAGAGTCACCCTTGCGGTGAGTGGCATCAGCCAGCTCTTCATCCTGGGCACCTCTATTTTATTCAAACACAACTTTATTCAAACATCTGCTGTGGCTGGGGCACAACTGGGACACTCTGCTGGCTGAACATTTGCTCCCATCTTCACCAAGGGGCCACGTGTTGTCTCGGAGAATATATACTTTTACAATTTTAAACTTTTATTTGCATTTTTATTTATTCTTATTAATCTTGTCTTGTTGCTGCTTACATGGGTTGACAGTTGCTTGAACTTCTGATACCAGGGATTTTACTGTCTTGGCATATTTTGCTCATGTAACCTATATTCTTGTAGTTGGTGTGTTTTGCATACCTGTGTGGCTGCAGCAAGCAAGAATTTTGTTTTATTTTTTAAAAATTAAAGTTTCAGCATGGTAACAGGACCTTCTGGCCCACAAGCCTGTGCCACCCAGATACACTAATTAACCTACAAACATCACATGTTTTGGAGGGTGGGAGGAAACCGGAGAAACACAAGCTGTTCAAGAGGCAGTGGCTGATTCAAACCCAGGTTGCTGGTGCCGTAATAGCATGCACTCTGTTGGGTATAAGCCCGCCCTCTGCTGGACATGATGCCCACGTCATGATGTCTCCCTTCCAAGTATATATAACCCTGTGTGTCTGTAGCCACGTTAGTCTAATACAGTGGTTCCCAACCTTTTTCTTTCAACTCACATACCACTTTAAGTATTCTTTATGTCATTGGTGCTCTGTGATTAGTAAGGGATTGCTTAAGGTGGTATGTGAGTGGGAAGGGAAGGTTGAGAACCACTGCTCTAGACCCAATTGTTACCAAAATATTTTGCTTGAGAAAAATTGTCATTGGCCCATTTCCTTTGGAGTTATGAAACCATGCACATAACAAGTCAATTAGGCACGATTAAAACGGTGGTTTTCAAATTTATTTCTTTCCACCCACATCCCACCTTAAGCAATTTCTTACTAATCACAAAGCACCTATGGCATAGGGAATACTTAAAGCTGACGTGGACATTTACCCCCTCCATAAATCTTCGTCTGCGAAGCCAAGCCAAAGAAAGAAGAAAATGTGAGTTGGAAGAAAAAGGTTGGGAACCACTGGTCTAATAGAAGGATGAGAAAGCATCATGCCTCCAAGTCTTAATTGTGTGAGTTTATACACAACACACTCACCGTGCTGTTGTACTTTTGGACATGTCAATAAACTTGCATTACTCAATAATTAGTCTATCTGCTAATTCTGGCCATCAAGTACCTATCTATACTAATCCCCTTTGCTGGCTGTTGTTCTGTAGTTTTCTCTATTAATTTCAGATTTACTGTCAGACTACATACATGACATCACATACAACCTAGAGATTCTTCTTTTCCTGCCGAGCACAGTAAAATGACACTTAATGGTAGTGCAAATAAAAACCGTCACACAATGTATACAGGTAAACAGATAAAGAAATATAAACAAACTGTGCAATGCCGAGAGGGGAAAAAAATCAATAAATTGCAAATGAAAGAGTCCTTCACCGAGTCCCTAATTGAATTACTTGTTGAGGAGTCTGATGGGGAGGGGTAGCTGCTGTTCCTGAACCTGGTGGTGCGAGTCTTGTGGCACCTCGACCTCTTTCCTGATGGTAGCAGCAAAAACAGGGTGTGTGCTGGGTGGTGTGGATCCTTAATGATTGCTGCTGCTCTCCCATGACAGTGTTCCCAGTAGATGTTTTCGATGGTGGGGGGGGGGGGGGGGTTTGCCAATGATGTCCTGGGCTGTGTCCATTATCTTTTGCAGGGCTTTACTCTCAGAATTATTGGTGACTCCATTACCAGACTGATGCAGCCAATCAGCACACTTTCCACCACACGTTTGTAGAAATTTGCCAGAGTTTCTGATATCATACAAAACCTCTGCAAACTTCTGATCCTCCAAGACAATGACTCCCAAGAACTTAAATTTGCTCACCCTCTCCACATCAAATCTCCAATAATCACTGGATCTTACAGCTCTGGTTTTCCCTTCCTGAAGTCAACAATCAGGTCCTTATTTTGGTGATGTTGAGTGTGACGTTGTTATTAGTGCACCATTCAGCCAAGTTGTCAATCCCCATCCTGTATGCTAATGCAGTTCCCTTGTGGGCTGATATCGCCTCCAACCGTGCATCTTGGCGCCTCAAGTTCGGCGGACAGCAACCTCCTTTGAAGAAGACCACAGAGCCCACCTCACTGACAAAAGACAAAGGAGGAAAAACCCAACACCCAACCCCAACCAACCAATTTTCTCTTGCAACCGCTGCAACCGTGCCTGCCTGTCCTGCATCGGACTTGTCAGTCACCAGCGAGCCTGCAGCAGACGTGGACATACCCCTCCATAAACCTTCGTCCGCGAAGCCAAGCCAAAGAAGAACCCACTACCTGGCATCATCAGCAAATTTGTAGATGGTGTTGTTGTCTTACTGAGTCACACAGTCCTAGATGTAAAGTGAGTAGAGCAGGGGGCTAAGAACGTAGCCCTATGGTGCTCCTGTACTGATAGAGATTGTGGAGGAGAAGTTCTTAACTGTTCTCATAGATTGTGGTCTGGAGGTGAAAAAATACAGGATACGACTGTACAGTGGGGTGTTGAGTCCTAGGAGTTTGCCGCTCAGACTTGCGGCAATGATGGTATTAAATGCTGAACTGTAGTTGATAAAGAGCATCCTGATATATGCATCTTTGCTCTCCAGGTGTTCCAGGGCTTTGTGTAGAGCCAGGAAGATGGCATCCACCATCGATCTGTTGCTATCATAGGTGAATTGGAAAGGATCCATGTTGCCACTCAGACAGGAGCTGATATGCTTCAACACTAGGCTTTCAAAACACTTTGTCACTGTTAATGTGAATGCCACTGGTTGGTCATCATTTCGACAGGTTACTACACTCTTCTTGGGCATCAGTATGATTGACGCTTGTTTGAAACAGGTAGGCACCACTCCCTGCCGGAGTGATATGTTGAATACACTGGTAATTTGGACAGCACAGATTTTTGATACTCAGCTGGGTACTCTTCTGTCCAGACCGGATGCTTTCCTCAGATTCACTCTCCTAAAGGCTATAATTGGTGAAATATAGAGAATTTTGAGTATCTTGATATCTTGTCTGAATACAACTTCAATGTTGTGAGGGTATCTGACTCCTCATCACCTCAGGTAGAGCATTCCAGATCCCAGCCATCCTCTGATGGCCTCTTACCCCTAAGAACTTACCCCGAATATCTTTAGCACTTGTATCTTTAAGGTTCAGTACCTACAAATATGTTTTACTGTTTACTTTTTAAATGTAGCCAACAAATTGCATAAAATTTGGCACTTATTAACAGTCTGCAGCTGTTGAGGACACTTCTGACATTGCAACTTGGTGTCATGTCACAGCAGGCTGTACATTGCAAGAGTGCTCCCTCAGTCATTTGTGTGAAGGAGCTTCTGTTGTTACAAATCGGAATCTAATTCAGTTCAGAACATCAGAGAAAAAAAGCTGTGAAAAAATGTAGCAAAAACCTGAGGAAGTCTGTGTTCCTCTCATTAAACATTTGTTTCTTCTCGTTCATAACTGGATTATAGAATTGTAAGTGGATGGGCTGCTTCTGCAGAGTCTGCAATTTTTAATTCAAAGAACCACTGCAGGGAGTCATCCATGCCAGATGCATTCAAGGCCAAAATATTAACTTTTTCTACCTTTGGATGCTATTTTAAACATTTCAGGACCATATAGGGCCTTTGGCCCTCAATGTTGTGCAGACCTATGTACTTCTATTAAAAAAATACGAACCTCTTCCTACATCATAACCCTCTTTTTTTCTTTTTGTTCATGTGCCTGGCTCTTAAATTCCCCTAACGTTTGAGCCTCCTCCACCACCCCTGGCAAAACATTCCTGGTACCCACAGCTCTCTGTGTGTAAAAGAAAACTTACTCCTGATGTCTCCCCTAAACTTTCCTCCCTTCACTTTATACAGCTGTCCTCGAGTGTTTGCTATTCCTGCCCTGGATTTGTTATTATCTGCTTAGTTCCTCCAGCATCTGCAGCTTTTGGTTTTCTTGGACATTTTTAATTGTTATGTCTTGTCTAAGCCACTATGGATGAAACTGGCCAGTTCAGTTTCTAGGTTTCATTTTAACTGAACCTGCCAGCTATTAGTCTTGTGAGTGACAGCATGTCCTAAACCTCCATATACGTGTATTGAAGCAGTGGACACAGCCCAGGACTTCACAGACCAAGCCCTCCCCACCATTGAGAACATCTACAGGAAACCATGCCATCAGAGAGCAGCAGAAATCATCAAAGATCCACGTCACCTGGCACATGCTCTGTTCTCACTGCTGCCACAAGATTTGCACCATCAGGTTCAGGATGGTGTCACTCCACCATCAAACTTGGCACCAATCAGGACTGGAGTTCCAATCCCCCACTGTCTGTAAGGAGTTGGTACATTCTCCCTGTGTCTGCCTGGGTTTTCCCCTGAGAGCTCTGGTTTCTTCTCACCATTCAAAATGTACTGGGGCTGTAGGTTAATTGGATGTAAATTGGGCGGCACCGACCTTTGCACCAAAATGTCCTGTTACCATGCAGTATGTCTTTTTTTAAAAAAGTCCTCAACAATAAACTCAATAATTTTAAGGACTTTTACTTTTGTACTTTATTGATTTTTTCACTTTGTATTACACAGTCAGTTTGTTTACATTTCTTTATTTGTTTACATGTATGTATATGTATCTTCTTGAGTACAGTTTTTTTTTACACTACCAGTAAGTAGTAATTTTTCCTCATACGAAGGTAAAAGAACCTCAGGGTTGTTATGTAATGTCACATATGTACTCTGACAATAAATCTGGATGTTGAACTTTGAGAGGTAGAAGTCTAGCATGGGCTGAGGGGGTCTGGTGTGGGTGCATCCCATTGCTCACTGCCACACAGGACTCTTAGTAGTGGAGCAGTGATATATCAATGAGAGGAATTAGATTTGCAGTGGAGCTGCAATACACAGATGAGGATTGTGTTTCTGCTGGTTCAGAGACCAGGCACCAAGCCATCATTAACTTTTTCACTGAGTAGACCAAATACTTAATATGAGCAGGACAAAGGTCTTCTGATAAGCTCCCTCATGCAGAGAAATGCTCTCTGATGAAAATGATCAATGGAGAGGCTCTGGAAAAAGTAGGTAATTTCTCTAATTTTGGGACAAATCTCAGGGAGAAAACAGATAATGATGTTAAAATTCTACGCCTTCCAAAAACCTACATTACAGTACTAAGGTTCTTCTCAACAGGCCCAGACCATTTGTTAGAGGCATCCTGAAGGCCTGCAAGCAAGGGTAATTAGATAGCGTGATTGACTTACCTGGGGAAGTGTGGCTTTAACTGTCAGCAAGACTTGGTCAAGCCCTGTGTCTCTAAAACATGGCAATGGAATCAACTGTGGTGAATACAGCTTACATTTAAAGGTCCAAAAACTGTTGAGCTACTTACATTGACATCAAAGAAATGGTGCAGGCCTAAATCTTAAACTCTTTTTAGCCAACTTCATCTGTAGATATTTGGCTGAAGAAAGGATAAAGAATAAATCTATTGAACTCGTCCACTTTGGCACAGTGTCATAACAATGAAGATCAATGTTTTAACACAGAGGTTAACTACAAGCTGAGAGACATTGTTTATTATTCATGTGTCACTAAAATCACATCACACAATGGACATCCAAAATGAACAGGAAATCACATGTCTTTTAAAATTATGTAATAGAAACATGGCAATAAACAGGTCTGAACAATTGTAGTCTGACATAATTTTGGAACCAATGATACATAAAGTAAAAAGGTATCCATTGTGAATTTTGTATTCCTTTCTTGACATTGTATATGCTTTGAAAATAATTATGCACTTTTGATGTATAGTCAGTGGTATAATGTGAAAAATTATAACAAATTTATGTACTGCAAAATCACACGAACAGCATTTTGTGGGATATCATTTATAATCTATTTTTTAATTTTTGACTAATATTAAGGGAGGAATAATATTTGACATGATGTCATGGATAATTTGAGTGTTCTTTTATGAAACAGTGCAGTGAGATCTTTTCCATCTAGCTGAGAGAACTGATGGGCCGTAATTTTTAAGTCTGTTGTTGAGTATTGCATTGGAGAATTCACCATATTCATCTGTAACATTCATGAAATGGTTAGAATTTGGAAAAACCTGGATATTCTCTCTCTCTTGAAATAGCTGTGCCTTTCTGTTTCAAGTTGTTTCATGTTTTTGTTTACTGCCTAAACTGTATTTAAGCAATTTCTGCCATGATAATTTTGCTTCACTGATACTCCTACCCTTTCCAACTTCCCCTTTTCTCCAATGTAACTCGATTCCAGTTCGATTGACGGGATCTTGTCCTGATTCTACTTTTCTCCCCAATAAAGATTCTGCTTTACCTGCTGAGTACTTCAAAGGTCACTGAGTGAACAAGCCGGTGGTCAGTGTGGCATTCCGCACTGGTGTGGAGCACATCTCGTTTGTCTCTTCCTCGCACCAGAACGTAGTCCAGGAGGTGCCAGTGTTTGGGTCAGGGATGCATCCAGGTAGTCTTCAGGCTGTCTCTCTGCTGGAAAAGGGTGTTAGTAATGACAAGCCGCTGTTCTGCGCAGAGCTTCAACAGGAGGTGCCTGTTGTCATTGCATTTGCCGACACCATGCTTGCCCAGGATTCCTGGCCAGGTTTCTCAGTCTTTGCCAACGCGAGCGTTGAAGTCGCCAAGGATGACAACCTTGTCGGCTGTAGAGGTGCATTGGATGAGGTTGCGCAGATCAGTGTAGAACTTGTCCTTTTCTGCTGGTTCCGCCTGAAGGGTTGGAGCATAGACACTGATGAGAGTGATGCGACGTTTGTTTTGAAGGGGGAGTCGCATGGACATGATCCGGTCAGAGTGGCCTGTCGGGAGGTTTTCGAGTTTGGAGGCAATGGAATTCTTGACCATGAAGCCAACACCAGTTAGGCGTCGTTCAGCCTGAGGCTTGCCAGACCAGTAGAGTGTGTAGCCCGCGCCGTGTTCTTGGAGGCTGCCTACATCTGCAAGGTGGACTTCGCTGAGAGCGGCTATGTCGATTGTCGAGTCTGAGGAGTTCATGTGTGATGAGTGCAGACTGACGTTCAGGTCGGTGGCTGTCAGCCTTGTCTAGCTTGTTTCTGATGTTCCAGCAAGCTAGCTTGAGTTTGTGAGCATCTTTTGAGGTGGAGGACGTGGACATGTCCTCAGGCCTGCGCAAAGGAGCTTTTAGGTGGAATGCAGTGTGCACAGTACTGGCCCCACCTTTTACACTCATGGTTCGTATGCCGTGGCCAAGCAAGCTGGGACGTGGCAGCGAGGTCCTTGGGTCGTAGGTTTTATATCGGAGTGTCCTTCTCCTATGCAGGTTGCTTAACCGGGCTGAAGAGGCCTGCCTCCCCTTTTAGGTCGAACCATATCTGGAGATCTACGACCGCTGTCCACAGTTATGGAGTGGTGCGCCCTGGAATTGGCCTGCGTGTGTGTACTCCTGCCGCGGCCGAGTGCTGATGGTGCAGGCGAGCTTTCTTCTGCCCCTCCTGCTCGACCCTGGAGCCCTCGGACAGGCGGCTCGATTACTTCCACGCCTGGCTGTACCACGCAGGGTTGAGTGGGCAGGAACACACAGGACCACAACCTTTCCCACGCCTTGCAAAACACCCCAGAGGTTCCCCAGGCAAGGCCGCTCTGGTGGGGCGCAGACTTGGGGCTCACCTCTGGCCCAGCCTGTCCGTGTTTGGTGCAGGCCCGCTGACCAGCTGGGGCTCCGGGTGCAGGGTGCAAGAGCCGCAGGCAGCTCACTTCTTTGCCAGCAGCTCCTGGATTTCCTGGTTGTTTTCATCAAACCAGACCTTGTTTTTCCTGGAGGAGAAGCCCAGTACCTCTTCAGTGGATTGCAGTATGACCGAGCGCCAAGTCGTCAGTGACAAGATCTCCATCCTCAATCGATGGTCAGAACACTTCCAATCTCTTTTCAGTGCCAACTGCTCAGTCCAAGAATCAGCCCTGCTCCAGCTTCCTCAACAGCCCTTGAGTCTAGAGCTGGATGAGGTCCTTACCCGGGAAGAGACATATAAGGCAATTGAACAACTGAAAAGTGGCAAAGCAGCAGGTATGGATGAAATCCCCCCCAGAGGTCTGGAAGGCTGGCGGCAAAACTCTGCATACCAAACTGCATGAATTTTTCATGCTCTGCTGGGACCAAGGAAATTTGCCTCAGGACCTTCGTGATGCCATCATCCTGTACAAAAACAAAGGGGAGAAATCAGACTGCTCAAACTACAGGGGAATCACACTGCTCTCCATTGCAGGTAAAATCTTTGCTAGGATTCTCCATAATAGACTAATACCTAGTGTCGCCGAAAATGTCTTCCCAGAATCACAGTGTGGCCTTCGCGCAAACAGAGGAACTACTGACATGGTCTTTGCCCTCAGACAGCTCCAAGAAAAGTGCAGAGAACAAAACAAAGGACTCTACATCACCTTTGTTGACCTCACCAAAGCCTTTGACACCGTGAGCAGGAAAGGACTTTGGCAAATACTAGAGTGCCTCGGATGCCCCACATGGTTATCCAACTGCACGAAAACCAACCAGGTCGGGTCAGATACAGCAATGAGATCTCCGAACCCTTCTCCATTGACAATGGCGTGAAGCAAGGCTGCGTCCTTGCACCAACCCTCTTTACTATCTTCTTCAGCATGATGCTGAAACAAGCCATGAAAGACCTCAACAATGAAGACACTGTTTACATCCAATACCGCCGCATGGATGGCAGTCTCTTCAATCTGAGGTGCCTGCAAGCTCACACCAAGACACAAGAGCAACTTGTCCGTTAACTACTCTTTGCAGACGATGCCGCTTTAGTTGCCCATTCAGAGCCAGCTCTCCAGCGCATGACGTCCTGTTTTGCGGAAACTGCCAAAATGTTTGGCCTGGAAGTCAGCCTGAAGAAAACTGAGGTCCTCCATTAGCCTGCTCACCACCATGACTATCAGTCCTCCCAATCTCCATCGGGCACACAGAACTCAAAACGGTCAACCAGTTTACCAACCTCGGCTGCACCATTTCATCTGATGCAAGGATCGACAACGAGATAGACAACAGACTCGCCAAGGCAAATAGCACCTTTGGAAGACTACACAAAAGAGTCTGGAAAAACAACCACCTGAAGAAACACACAAATATCAGCGTGTACAGAGCCATTGTCATACCCATGCTACTGTTCGGCTCCGAATCATGGGTCCTCGTATCACCTATGGCTCCTAGAACGCTTCCATCAATGCTGTCTCCGCTCCATCCTCAACATTCATTGGAGTGACTTCATCACCAACATCGAAATACTTGAGCTGGCAGAGTCCGCAAGCATCGAATCCACGCTGCTGAAGACCCAACTGCGCTGGGTGGGTCACGTCTCCAGAATGGAGGACCATCGCCTTCCCAAGATCGTGTTATATGGCGAGCTCTCCACTGGCCACCAAGACAGAGGTGCACTAAAGAAGAGGTACAAGGACTGCTTAAAGAAATCTCTTGGTGCCTGCCACATTGACCACCGCCAGTGGGCTGATATCGCCTCCAACTGTGCATCTTGGTGCCTCACAGTTCGGCGGGCAGCAACCTCCTTTGAAGAAGACCGCAGAGCCCACCTCACTGACAAAAGACAAAGGAGGAAAAACCCAACCCCAACCAACCAATTTTCCCTTGGTACCACTGCAACCGTGCCTGCCTGTCCTGCATCAGACTTGTCAGTCACCAACGAGCCTGCAGCAGACGTGGACATACCCCTCCATAAATCTTCATCTGCGAAGCCAAGCCAAAGAAGACAAGAAAACTTCAATAACTTTTTGAATCACCAGCCTTTTCTCAAAAGACAACTCAACCATTGGAGATAAATGGGACAAAGTTTAAACTCCTTTCGGATCTTCACTGCACAATAGCTCCAGGATAAATGAAGCAGGCAACATAAACCAACCTTGAATAGCCGCATGACTCTCTGAATCAAACATGGCAAACCTACGTTTGTTGATGACATTAAACTGAGTGGAAAAGCAAATTGTGTAGAGGATATGGAGAGTCTGCAGAGAGATATTGTGGTGCGCTGTTAGTCAGAATCAGACACATACAAGGTAAAGACTGTACAACAGGTTTTAATCCACAAAGACTTCCACAGAGCCAGGCTGGCTGTGGCTGCCCCAACTCTGAGTGAGGCCTCGGGAGGTCGGCGCAGGCTTATATTCCGAAGGGTGATTGACACCCGACTGGGTGGGGCTTGATCCATTCAGGCCGACTGACTGACAGCGGCCAGGTGTTGTCCTGTCCCCTTACACTCCTGCAGGTACAGAGATTGCCCCCTGCAGTAGGCCGGCGGTACATTACTGCAGGTACAGAGGTTGCCCCCTGCAGTAGGCCGGTGGTGTACCACCACAGATATAGATATGCTAAGTGATTGAGCACAGGTCTGGCAGATGGAGTTCAATGTTCAATGAGGTTATCCACTTTGGAAGGGAAAATGGAAGATCAAATTAAACGGCAAATGTTTGCAACATGCTCTGGTGCAGAAGGGCTTGGGAGTGTTTGTGATTGAATCGCAAAAGGTTGGTTTGCAGGTGCAGCAGGCTATCAAGAAGGCAATTGGAATGTTGGCCTTCATTGCTAGAGGGATTGAATTTAGGAGCTGGGAGGATATGCTGCCACTGTACGAGGTACTGATGAGGTTGCATCTTGAGTATTCTGTGCAATTTGGTCTCCTTTACTTGAGGAAGGATTATACTGGCTTTCGAGGTGGTGCAGAGGATGTTCACCACGTTGATTCCAAAGATGATGGGGTTAGACTAGAAGGAGATATTGAGTCATCTGGGACTATGCTTGTGATAGTCAGCCCATGCTGTAACAGAACAAACAGCAGAACCAGGGAGAATCCAACCAACTTTATTATATTACGCTAGCGGGAGCAAGAGGTAAAAAAGAGTAGACAGCGTCACTTCTTCCCTGCACTGAGTATACAGCACTTTGGCACACCTTATATGGTCCTTTTTTGATGGTGCATTTTTCACAAGTTTCTTACGCAGGTTGTTTTGATGTGATTGTTCTTGTTTCTCATTAGCATCTGTCTTTCTGTTTTTTTTTCCTTAGGAATGTAAGTTAATTATGTCATACAGTTAATCACGTTAACAGTTAATCTCATTTTCAATCCTTAAGGTGATGTCTCGAGGTTTTGTTTTTAAGATCTATCAGGCACCTTTGTTTATGCAGCCTTGGTTTCGGTTTTACTGTCTAATGCTAATTCTTTATCTGCAGGTTTAATCAAATCTTTATCACACACAAAGCAGAGGAAGCTTCCCCTAGTGCTTGACATTTCTGTGTGATATTTCTGCATCCTTTTATATTAATGGTAATTGTCTCTGTGTAAGGCTAACAAATCTTTGTCTACATAAGACAGTGACTCCTTTCCTTAATGTTTGTTGTTCCTGTGTGGCTTTTTCTATATTCTTTATATTCCCTCCTTTTATCATTCCATGATAACCAATTACAGTTGCCATTTTGTTATATGCATCTTATCAGGTTACACGCACACTTGAGTATTACGATAACAACAATAATTATCAGCAAGATGCTGCCATATGCAAGATCAATCCCCAGAAGTCTCCTGACATATTAAAAGTCCACTAGCCGGAACCTCCCTTGCTTCCAAAACCATATAATTTCAGCCTTATATCCTTGACTTCATTTATTTCCTCAGTGATATGTTTGGAGAGATCTGTAATAATAGAGGATTCATCAGGGATGTAGGTGCAGCCCTCTTTCCCGATAAGGGCATGTCCCACCTTTCTTGGCTTAGATCAGGTCCAGAGCCATCCAGTTCTGTAGAACCGTGTGCTGTATGGCAATTATTTCTGTTGTTATAGCTGCTACTTGACTCTGTGTATTTGTTTGGGAAAGGGCAGTGCTGTTTTCCAACTGCTCAAGGACGGCTGCTAAATTGATAATCTCTCATGAATTTCTAGCTGTTCCATAGAGGGAGAAGGAAATCATTCAAAACCTCTTGCTCTGTGAAACAGCCTGTCGCTGTCTATCCAAACGGGGATGGTCTTGTAATTGGGGTAAGATCCTCAAATGGGGAACTCTGTAAGCCAAATAGCAACAGCCAGTCCATTGCTTATGGCCAGGTTGGTCATCCCTCGGGTTGGTGGTTTCCAGGGGGAGCCAGGTGTAGGCTCAAGTGCCACACACCCAATCAGTTCTGTTCACTCGTCGAGGTAACACGCTAACAGCTGTACTACTAGTTGTGCAGCTAGTGCTTCCCAAAAAGATCATATCATCCAGGAAGTTACAGTAACATACAGCATCCACTTTCCTATCGCAGGCACCTGCATGTACGGCCAGTGGGCACGTTTAGTTTTATAAGGCGTGTAGATACCATCCCTCAAAGCATTGACAGTGACAATTGTTCCCTGACCTCTGACAATTACAGGCCTTACTCCTTCACATGTAATTCGATAAAGCCCAAGCTGAAAGTAATTCACTTTGATTAAGCGGGGCTACTGATACTGGGATCATACTGCTACCATGTGGTAGGACCTCAGCACACACCCAACACTGCTCTCCATTTAGTATCTTAGCAAAGTGCAAACACAAGAAGAGAAGGTGTTCTTATCCCCTTTCTCTGGAGGGGGCATGGTAGTTGTTTTAGGGTGGGATCCGGGGTGTGTCAAATTCTGAGGGTCATTGTAGGTTTTATGATTTATGTTAACATTTGTGGACTCTGCATTGCGATGGTTGGGCCATCCCAAGGTGGGGGGGGGGGGGTGGGGGAGAGAGAGAGGGAGAGTAATAACAGAAGGTTCATATTGACGTTTAGTCCATTCAATCTTGCTTTGACTTTGGTGTGCCGATCCATTTACAGTCTGTGAAGTGAATCCACCTGGGGTGTCCCTTGACCTTCACTGCTGTTGGGGAGATGAGCAGGACTTAGACTGGTCCTTTTCACCTTGTGCCCAATTTCTTGTGTTCCCCTGGCGGAATGGAGTTTTTACCCTAGACGTCACGGGCCACTTTCTGCGTTTGTAAAGCTGACAAGATATCACTCAGTTTCTGTTCATACTCGATCATCCTCTCACTTAAGGCAAGAGGAACCTTCACGTTTTTCTCTTCCCCCCCCCACCACGGCGTGTGCAAGGGTCGACCGTATATTACCTATGCTGGTGTTAGTCCTGTAGCTGAGTGAGGAGTTACCTTCATTTCAAACCCGTTTCCACAGTCAATTTAACAAGCTTTGTCTTTAACGTTCCATTGGCTCATTTCACTACCCCTACTCCTGTGGGTGATGGGCACAGTGAAATTGCTGCCTCATTCCAACATGTTGGCATATTTCCTCGTTTATTTTAGTGATGAAATACAGCCCATTATCAGAAGTTATGGTAACTGGTAATCCAAATCTAGGGATTAATTCTTGCAGTGTTATCCCCACCATTGTTTCTGCTGTGGGTACAGCTTTTATTCACCGCTGAAAAGATCTATTATCACTAAACAATATATATAACATTGGACACTAAGTAACTCTTAAAGTCAATCTGTATGCTCTCAAACAGTGTTTGTAGCATGTGCGATACTCCCTTTGGGCATTGTAATGCCTTTCCGGGATTGTTTTATTTTACAGATATCACATTCTGATACCTTTTTTAGGACTGCTTGACTAAATTTTTAGTGCCACCATGTTTGCTTGCCTGAATGTGTCAATGAGTGTATATAGGTGAGGAGTAACAGCAGGAAAGTATCAGGTACACAAACTTGTCTGAGAGGTGTGAGCCAAAGACCCGTGGCACAATTGATGGCACACCCCTATCATTGCCATTCAGAAATTTGCATGGCAAAGGCGTCCCTCTGCATCTGTTTTACCTCGCCTATGTCAGACATAGCTACTCCATTTATCATCTGGTGTGGCTCCCCCGGGGAAACAAGAAGGTGCCGTTCTCTAGCAGAGTTCTTTGCTACCTCATCCACAAAGGCATTCCTGAAGGTGACGGGATTGGGACCGTTACTGTGGGTGTCACATTTAATGACAGCCAGGGACGAGGGAAGGAAGATGGCCTACAAAAGATTCGGTAGAGAAACAGAATTTTATATCGGGGTCCCTGAGGATGTCAGCTACCCCTTGTGATGCCAAAAGGCTCCAAAGTAGTGCGCTACCCCAAAGGCATACCGGGAGTCTGTGTAATTGTTCAGAGATGGACTTTGTCCATGAATGCAAGCACAAGTTAATGCAAATAGTTGGACAGAGGTGGGTGCTCAAAAGGCTGCTACCTCAATGACCTTAGAGGTACCTTGGGTGATAGCTTACCCTGACCTCTTCTGGCCAAACTCATCCATCAACAAATCAAGTTTTGGCCCTTGGTAGAGGGGGGTCCTGTAAATCTGTCCTTGCTTCTGTAAGATTTTTGATGCTGTGGAAGCAGTCATGGTCTGGCCCATCTTGTTTGGTTGTGGGATTGGTCAGGAAAGCCAACGGGTTGATTGTGGTACAATGGTGGAAAGTCAGCTGGGGTGTCTGTTCGGATATCAGCAGGGATAACTATCATTAATGCTGAATGCTGAATGTAAAACTGAACTGACTGGTGAAGAGTGGTATTGGCCGTGGCCGTCACAATGGCATGCAAGGCAAGGAGTATGTGCATACATGGCGTGAGTACCTGGGCTACCGGGTCCAGTTTCACTGAAAAATATGTCACTGGTCACCAGATATGGTAGTGAATGAGGACCGCCGTGGCACATTCTTCTTTGATTGTTTCATATAGCTGAAATGGGCGATCATGCAGTGGGTGTCCAATAGCCAGTGCTGAAGCCAGAGCTGCCTTTAATGCCAAAAAGAAAGCCTCCTGTTCGGGTGTGAAAAAAAATCAAATTATTTGGTGAGGTTAGGGGAGGTAAATGTTTGGTGCAGAGCACAATGTCGGATATCCATCGTCAGCAGAAGTTTACCAACCCCAAAAAGGCATGTATTTGTTTTGGGCTCTGTAAGCGCTTGAATCTTGCAATGGGTTTCAGGCGAGAGGACATCAGTCACCTATCCATGGCGCTCAAAGTGATTCCAATGAATTTAACCACCCACTGCCCACATGTTACCTTGCGTTGAGGGATCATGTATCCTAGTTGTGTCGTGTATTCAACAGAGCAACCGTAGCCTCTCAGTTTTCTGCATCCACCAGTTGGTCGTCAACGTATTGTACTACGGTGGATCTCCTAGAGAAAGTCAATTCTCCCAGCAATTGTTGTAATATCTGAGAAAATAAGATAGGTGAATGGACAAAGCCCTGTGGTAACATGGTCAATATATACGGCTGTCCCTCATAAGAGAATGCAAAAAGATATTGACTGTCCAGATACAGTGGGACTGTGAAGAAGGCATGTTGTAAATCTACCACTGTAAAGATGATGGGGTTCTCCGGAACCAGACTTAATATTGTGGCAGGGTTCGGGACAATCAGGTGCATGGGTGCTGCCACATCATTTGCATGCAACTCCTGCACTAAATGCCAGTCGGTCCTCCCTGATGTGGGAATGGTTTCAAAACCACTTTAACTAGAACACAATTTGTCTTTCCCACCTCGTATGGAAAGGCAGACATAATTGTTCCATAATTTCACCAGTCGAGGATACTCAATGTTGGGTGACGATTCCTTGGAGTAGCATCACCTGGGGCCACAATTTAATAGTCCCTTGCGGAAATGTCTGGGGTTCGCAAGAAGTTAAATTAGCTTGTGTCTTCAGAATCTGTGTGAGGATCCCCAGCTCCTTAGCTTTAATGCTCTCGTTTAGTTTTAGGGTCACATGGGGGGTGGACTAAGCATAATTGCCGCCATAGGTCGTCGGTACATCCATTATCAGTGCCAGTCCAGGGGGTCTTTTAACCATTCCATGGATCCGGACTTCAACCTGGCACTCCTAAAAGCAGGCAAAATGAACCTCTTCCTTCCCTGATGGATTGTAGTAGAGCATAACATAGGGGTCAGGGATGTTGTGAAAGGTGAATATCATTGGGAAGTCCACTGACCACCACTGGGGAGCCATTAATTGCAGGGCCATCATTCTGACCTTAACGTGTTCATTAATGTTGACCACTTTGTCTGTGAAAATGATTTCCAGTCCTATTCCCATTAACAAGTCTTGCCTAGCCAGGTTGCATCCCATTACCATGAGAGATGGAGAAGGGTAGGCAGTGTGTAGTGCTTCCATAATCTACATTCAAGGGGCTTGTAGAAAGGTATTCTTGGGTGAGTCCCTCTAGCCCAGAAAGGTAGACATTTTGGTTGGACACCGGGAACCCATATCATTCCACAAGGTTGAAAGAATTGCCCTAGTATCAATCAAAAATGGAATTGGGATTCTGTGTACTTTCATTTCCATGAATGGCTCACATTCTCCCTTTGCCACTCAGGGGAACATGGGGTGAGGTGGATCCTTTGCTGGTCATTGTCAGAAGGGGTTCTGAGAGGTAAAGGGTGCTAGCCTGCTTCACAGGACATTTTCATTGGTATCCCTCATAGGGCAGTCCTGACACCAGGGTCCCCTCCTTTTCTCCGCCTTACCCCCACCTTTTTATTCAGACGTCTGCCTATTTTTTACTCATATCTTGATGAAAGACTCAGGTTCAAAACTTTCTGGTCTCCTTACTCTGTTCTGGTCTCCTTACTCTGTTCTGGTCTCCTTACTTGAGGATGGATGCTCTGGTTTTGGAGAGGAAGTTCACCAGGATGATTCCAGAGACGAAGGGGTTAGCTTCTGAGGAGAGATTGAGTTGACTGGGACTGTACTTGCTGGAATTTAGGAGAAGGAGTCTTGTAGAAATGAATACAATTATGAAAGGCATAGATGAGATGGAGGTAGGTAAGATGTTTCCATTGGAGAGGAAGACTAGAACTCGGGGACATAGCCTCAAGAATCAGGGCAACATAGGAAGTAGGAACTGCTTTTCCCAAAGGGTAGTGAATCTATGTAATTGAAGCAGTGGAGACTACCTCAGTTGATATATATAAGGCAAGGTTGGATTGATTTTTACATAGTATGGGAATTAAGGGATATGGGGAAAAGGCAGGTAGGTGGAGATGAACCTATCATCACGTCGGCCACGATCTCATTGAATGGCGGAGCAGGCTCGACGGGCCGGATGGGCTACACCTGGTAAAATTTTCTTATGTTCATATGCTGGATTTCTTTTACTTCTGATGGAGGCTGTGTGACCTGTTGACTTTCTCCAGCACTTTTGTGTATTGCACTCAACCCTGCAGACTTTGGAGTGTAACTCTGTGAAGGCTAAAGGATGGCTGAGCTTTAAAGGTTGTGTCCCTGCATTAGGACTGAGAGTGGAATAGGAAGATAGGCCGTGTTTAGCAATGAGGGAGAGGAATGTGACAGAGACAAGATAATGAATGGGTGCAACTAGATGGAATCAGGTGGGAAAGGGATGGAAAAGCTGAACAGAGGATCTAAATAGAGTGGTGGGAATGGGAAGGGAACATGGGGAGTATGGAATACCTTGAATTGAAAATTCAATATTCACGGTGGCTATCTCCCTCTGTTCTGACCTGAAAACGACCTGATCCTTTCCTTGCCTCCACAGATTCTGTTTGTTCTGCCGAGTTCTTCTAATTTTGGAGCAAGATTAATCCTGCTGGAGGAAATCAGCGTATCAAGCAGGATCAGTGGGAGAAAATGAATAATCAGCATTTCAGGCCGGAACCTTTCATCGACTTGCATGGTTTTCTTGCTCCAGATTCTAGTCTCTGCACTTTCTCTAATCTCCATTCCGCTCAACAAGCCACTGCTCGCACTGTTGGCTCCACCATTTGTGTGCATATCACCGGACTTCTGTGCGGTGTTCCGTCATGGCATAAGATTTAGAGGAGGACAGAGAAAACACTTCCAAAATATTCTCTAAGCTCCTCTGGAAAAAATGCACTTTCTCACCAACATCCTCATTTGAGAAGACACTGAGAACGTTTAGTCTCCTTGGCCGATTACATGGAAACCATCCAAAACAGAATGACCTCTTCCTTTACCACTTACCAACCACCTATCCTCCTTCTACCCCGTCAGCTAGTCAACCATCCCCGAAATGTGTGTGGGAGGAACTGTGGACCCCCACATTGGCTTCATTGGTCACAACGGAGCATAGAGATCTGGGGTGGGCGCAAGTTTTTCTCAAAACAACAAATTGCCATTAGTGCATGTTGTGGTAATTGCTCATTAACAGCTCGGTCCAAGACTGAGGAGGAAAAAGAGGTAGAGGGGGAATAAAGCTTGGGGAATGAACAATTAAGTCCAGGGCCCTGGTAGCTGAAAGTATGCTCACAATTTGTGGATTGATTAAATGTGGGAATGAGTCAGAAAATAATTTGAGGATCCCAGATTGTTACTTCAGTACCAGAGGAGATTGGGTCAGGAATTCACAGAGGATAAGGGCTTTGAATTGTTACTTCAGTGTAAATCACAAATTTGAATGAGCAACCTTGGGTTTGAGGTAGAATACAGTAATTAATGCTTAGGATAATTCTGTCCTTATATATGAAAGCCTACTTCTGTTCTGTGTTTCACTCATTTTTGTGGTTTTTGAACATATTTAACTGAATAATTAAGAGTTACTGAAGGCAAATGGCTGACTACTGGTTATGGAAGAAGTTGTAAATGTAATCATACTTTGAAGTATAAGGATTCAAAGATTTCCAGGAAAATCTATTACCAGCCTGAAGTAGAGAAGCACAATCAAGGTTGTGGCTTCAAGATTTATGGAGGAACCGTTTAATGTTTCTGCAACACGATCACAATCACATAATGTATTGGGTGTCATCCAATCACAGCACTCAAGCAAGGCTAGGAAGTGTTGGCATGTGGGGCAAGGTCAAATTTCATGTAGAACAAGAAAGAAACTGACCAGAAACAGGATAAATAAGAACAAATAATTGAAATGCAATACATAAACGTGCTGAAGAAACTCAGCAGCTGATTAGTCATTCCTTGTTTTGTTGTTGTAGTGCCATCCTTCAAGACCATTTCTCTCATTTACATGCATCCACCTTGTTAAGCATCTTGGAATTATCACAATATGGAAGCAGGGCAGTCAACTCACTAAGTGGATGCTGGCTCAATGCCCTCTTCCTGATGACCACCTTCGTGTCTTGCTGTAGCAGGCTGTGCGTGGAACCAAGTGTCCCATGTGTTGTGATGGGCCTGGCCCCACTGTGTGCAATGTCCTAGTCAGCTGGATTTGCCACATTTTTCCAGACCAACTCCTTTGACCTCAAGGCCATCAGGCAGTGGTCAACACTGAGCATCCTGCAGATATACCGAGACGAGGAGTTGATGGACCGGGTGGCGTGATCCCCTGAGCAGGCCTTCCAGATCATCTGGCAGAATGCCTCACCACCAAGGCTCGCAAACAAACATCTGGACTTGGCCTGACTGGTGGTGAGAGGATCCCTCCCAGCCAGATCCTTCACATATAACTGGAGCATCACCATCATGCTGTGATGTAGAGGCAGTCGCCAACCTCTTTGCTGAATGCAGATTCACTAAGGATGCAAGGGTCCTGGTCACAGTTTATCCCCAGCAGCAGTGACAGACTACAATCTCTATCCAACGTCCTGCATATTGAATATGCACAGGACCTGAAGAAAGCTGGGAAGATCCTGCAGCCCAACATCCTGAACCAGAATTAGAATATAGAAACAAGAATTAGTCATTCCCTCCCTGGGGTCTGTTATGCTTTTCTGTTGGATGTTAAATAATCTGCACCACATTCCATCTTATCACATTTCCCCATCTTTATCCCTTGATAACTTCCCATACAAAACCTCATCAATTTCAAATGGTCCCAGGATGTGCAATGTTTTCACAGTGAAGCTTCCACATTCCTATCATCTATTGTATGAAATTGTGCTTCCTGATCTGACACCTAAATCATAGGAAATGGGTTCCCTCATTCCACATTTCTCACAGCTGAAAATAGTTTCTCTGCAGCTACCTTATTAAATTTCTATAAGATTAAGTGAAATGCATTGTTACTTAAAATGTTCCTGCATCCTGTTTGAGAGAATAAATTCAAACTAACTTTCTATTACATAAGAGGAGTAAAACAGGGGAAAAATGCATTGACAAATAATTAAGGGTGATAAACAAACTGCTGGAGAAATTCAGTAAAGCACAATGCAGGAGAAACTCAGCAGGCCACACAGCGTACTTTACATAGCAAAGATAAAGATAAATAATCAACATTTCGGGGCTGAGTCCTTCAAAGTCTGAGCAAAATGTAACCAGGCACCTGAATAAAATGGTGGGGGGAGGGGCATAGGCCCAGAGGCATGAAGTAATAGGTGGATAAGGGAGGAAGGGCACAAGAGAAAACAGAGGGGGGGGGGATAGCTCTGTGAACGGAAAGGGAAGAGGTTGGAGGGGAAGAGGATGAAGAGCTAGAGGAAAGGAGACAGAGGAATAGGAAAGAGAAGGAAGAAATTGGGAGTGGAACAGCAGAAACCAGAGGTTGATGTTAATGCCATCCAGATGGAGAGTTTCCAGACAATATTAGGATTTCTCCTCCAATTCAGCTGGTTGAGTGGTGACTGTCAAGTCAGGGTTGAAGAGCCTGGTAGCCTACTCTGCTCCTATTTTCTTGATTTATTTTGTTTTACCATCCCTCCAGAGATTCTTGAACCCTATTTCTTTATCTCTTCCTGGTCTATAACTGTTCAAAATCTCTGGGCTGCTCTTGTACATCCCTGGTTTTTTTTTCGGCCTAATCGTTGGGTATTTCTATGTCAACATAAATACTCTTTAAATACAGGTTGGTGTTGTTGGAAGGCAGAAGTGACTGAAGATGCATCCTTGGGGAGATTTTTCACCTCCGGAGTCTCCCTTGCAGTTATCTCTTGCAACTTAGAAGGATGTGGAAGAAAGAAAACAGAGTAATGGAGAAGTTCTTGGAATGTGGAAGTTGATTGGGGGCAACTTTGAGTTTTGAGGTTTGCTGAACATTAAATTTCACATTCAGGTGACCTTTTGAGATGGGTGACTTCTCCCCTTTGCGGAGGGTTACCTCTGCTTAAGTGAAGAGATTGTTGACATCTCTGCCTCCAATCTCGGACTTCTTCTTGTGTCACCTTGTCTTGCTGAAAGGAAGAGTGAGAGTTTATGGGTGGCTATTGAAGAATTAAAGGGATGTGATGTAGGAATGCATATGAGGAAGGAGTGGAATTTCTTTATGGTAAGGGAGAAAAGAGTTTATAAAGAGAGGTGTGGCAGGGTGGAATGGAGGATCTGATTGACACCTGTTGGGAGCAGTTGGGAAAGGTTTGTCAAGGTCAAGGGAACAACCTTTTAACAAACTTCAGTGTCACCATTCCTATTTTGTTAGAGAAGCAAAAACCAAAGCTGAGAATGCATCCAGTTCAAGGGATCAACCCTCTTGAAACAGGCATTGTAGGGTGTGATAGATATGTATATAGATCTATGCATCTATATATAAATAAACTATGTTATAGAGAATATTTATTCAGCAAAAGATTGAAAGGAATAAAAATGGTCTCAGTTTTCGGGGCAACACAGTTACCATAATGGTTTGCCCAATGCTGTTACAACGCCAGTGACTGGGACTGGGTTTCAAATCTGGTGTTGTTTATAAGGAGTTTGTATGTTCTCCCTGTATCTGTATGGGTTTCGTCTGGGTACTCTGACTTCCTCCTACCGTTTTTTTAAAATGTGCCAGTCATCACTTTATTATGAAAGAGGTGCCTTTTGGCATATAAATAAAATTATAATCTGATAATCATTCTTGAAAATGCAAGAGAATATAAATCCATTGAGATGACATGGATTGAGATTAAAGGGGGATAAGTTTAGGGGAAACGTGAGGGGAAATTTCTTCACTCAGAGGATGGTGGGAGTGTGGAATGAGCTTCTGGCCGGTGGAAGATACGGGTTCAATTTTAATATTTCAGGAAAAGATGGATAGGAATATGGACGAGAGAAGTGTGGAGAGTTATGGGCTGGGTGCGAGTCAATGAGACTAGGTGGGAGAAGGTGTACAGCATGGACTAGAAGGGCTGACCCTGCCTGTTTCAGTGCTGTAATTGTTAAATGGTTATATATCTTTCTGATAACCACTGTATAATATCCATCAGAAAAAAAATTATGGAACGTTCACTATAAATTTAAGACCATTCAGGCAAAATTTTGTCTGAATATATAAAGCTCTGCAATTTTTTGTCTTTTACGTTACATTGAAATAGATGAGGGACATGGGTTGTTTACAGTTCCTTTCATCATATTCAATGGTGCAAAACAAAACTGATATTGTAGCACTCAGAGGGTCAGTAAACCTATAGAAATAATGTACAAGCCCTCCATCAATCTTTCACTGGGTTTTCAGGTTTGCCAGTAGTCTCTATTTCCCTGAAAAAGAGTGCTGATTCAGAGACAAGTCTAACTCAAGGTTAACAGGGAGAAATGAACATTGTGCCAACATGTAAAAGAAAATGAACTCTTTGCTGCTTGCTCATTTGACCTGCACCAATTTGGAAGCAATAATACTGCCTCAAGTTTGATGTTCTAGGGCCTGATGGGATACATCACAGGTTATTAATTTACATGGATGTAAAAGTAGGAGATTGGGTTGGTAAAGTTGCAGATGATACTAAGATGGTGTACAGGGGTATCAAAGAATACAACAGGAAATAAATTACAGATATGGACAGAGAAATGGTATATGGAGTTTAAACCAGATCAGAGAAAGAGATTTTGCACTTTGGCAGGTCAAATGTAAGGGGAACATTTATAGTTAACAGCAGGACTCTTAAAATATTGATGTGCAGAGGGAGCTGGGGATTCAGGCCCATACCTTCTTGAAAATGGCCATGTAAGTAGGTAGCTTGGGAAAGAAGGTATATGATATGCTTGGATACATTGGGTGGGCATTGAGTATAAAAATAAGGAGGTAATGGTGCGCTGTAGAAAACTTTGTTTAGGTTGCACAGGTGTGAAATTCTGATAGCTCTATTACAGGAAGGATGCAGGGGCTTTGGAAAGGGCACAGAGGTTTGGTAGAATATTGTGTGGAATAGAGGCTAGGGGCCATGAGGAGAGATTGGACTGACATGGGCTTTTTTTCTGTAGTTTTTGTGGGTGAGGAGAGATCTGACAGTAGTTTAAAAAAATATGAGAGCTCTGTATAGGGTAGACTAGTGGTTCTCAACCATATTTTTCCACTCACATGCCACCAAAGAGCACCCATGGCACAGATGCCATAGGTAGTCCATGATTAGTAAGGGATGGCTTAAGGTGGTATATGAGTGGGAAAAAGAAGGCTAAGGCTACTGGGGTGGGCAGTCAGAATCGTTTTCCTAGTATAAAAATGTTACAAACTAGAGGGTATGCATTTTAGGTGGGGGGGGGGCAGGGTGTGTGTGTGTGTGGGTGGTTTTATACAGAAAGTGGTGGGGGTCTGTAATTTCAAGTATTCTAATTTAATAATTGGATGAGATTTTTTTCACATGAGATATGGCTGCTGTTGACAAGATCAGAATTTATTACCTTTGAGAAACTTGTAGGCAAATTGCCTTCTATGGTAAAAAGTTCGGGGGGGGGAGGGAAATTGCTGGAGGAACTCAGAGGGTCCAGCAATGCCAGTGGAGGCAAAGGAATGTTGACATTTTGGTTTGGGAGTCTGTCGCGATGAATCAAACAGTAGCAAATTGCTAGCACAGATGAGTCATGTCAAATGGTCTCCTCCTATAGCTAAGAAACTGAAATAGTGTAAGGAAGAATTTGTACAATAGTTTCCCGAGACTCTGGAGCAATTTCACGTAATTTCAAGACTAGTTTATTGTCATCTGATAGCAGAAGTGCAACTCAATGAAAGTGTTGATCGGTCCTCAGTGCAAAACGTGCAGACCCACAACTAAACATAACACACATGCAGGTAAATAATACATGTGTAGGGGAAGTATTCATGTATACAAATAATTAAATATAATTTTGTAAATATGAGAGGCTCGGGTGGTTAGTCAAGTTTATTGTCATCTGATTATAAAAGTAAACCCAACAAAACACTGTTCTCTGGTTCTCGGTGCAAAACACACAGACATCTTTTTGGCTTGGCTTCGCGGATGAAGATTTATGGAGGGGTAATGTCCACGTCAGCTACAGGCTCGTTTGTGGCTGACAAGTCCGATGCGGGACACAGTTGCAGCGGTTGCAAGGGAAAATTGGTGGGTTGGGTGTAGGGTTTTTCCTCCTTTGTCTTTTGTCAGTGAGGTGGGCTCTGCGGTCTTCTTCAAAGGAGGTTGCTGCCCGCCGAACTGTGAGGCGCCAAGATGCACGGTTTGAGGCGATATCAGCCCACTGGCGGTGGTCAATGTGGCAGGCACCAAGAGATTTCTTTAGGCAGCTTGTACCTCTTCTTTGGTGCTCCTCTGTCACGGTGGCCAGTGGAGAGCTCGCCATATAACACGATCTTGGGAAGGCGATGGTCCTCCATTCTGGAGACGTGACCTACCCAGCACAGTTGGATCTTCAGCAGCGTGGATTCGATACTGTCGGCCTCTGCCATCTCGAGTACTCCGATGTTAGGGTTGAAGTCGCTCCAATGAATGTTGAGGATGGAGCGGAGACAATGCTGGTGGAAGCGTTCTAGGAGCCGTAGGTGATGCCGGTAGAGGACCCATGATTCGGAGCCGAACAGAAGTGTGGGTATGACAACAGTTCTGTATACACTAATCTTTGTGAGGTTTTTCAGTTGGTTGTTTTTCCAGACTCTTTTGCGTAGTCTTCCAAAGGCGCTATTTGCCTTGGCGAGTCTGTTGTCTATCTCGTTGTCGATCCTTGCATCCGATGAAATGGTGCAGCCGAGATAGGTAAACTGGTTGACCGTTTTGAGTTTTGTGTGCTCGATGGAGATGTGGGGGGGCTGGTAGTCATGGTGGGGAACTGGCTGATGGAGGACCTCAGCTGGCTGATGGAGGACACAGACATACAACCAGAAATAACACATATATAGACAAACCATGCATCTGCAGGACAAGTATTCATAGACACAAATAAATAAATATTGTTTCTTAAATATGAGAATCTCTGATGGTGAGCATTTCCTTTGGTTCAGTATTCTCATTGCCCTTGGCAAGAAACTATTGGTGCTAGTTGTGATACTTCCGTATCTCTTTCCTGATAGGAGCAGCTGAAAGATGCTGGGTGTGGGATGGAAGGGCTCCTCAATGATTTTGCGTGCCCTCTTCAGACAATGATCCTGGTAGATCACGTCGATGGGGTGGAGGGAAAATCCATTGATCCTCTCTGTTACTCTTATAGTCTGTGGATTAACCAAAGATGGATTTCTTTGCAGCAACCATACCACCCCGTGATGTAGCTGGCCTGGGCACTCTCGATGAAGCTCCTGTAGAAGTTTGACATAATGGTGTCAGATATCCTTTCCTGCTTACCTCTTTCAGGAAATGCAGTCACTGTTCCTCCTTCCTGACAAGTGAGGAGATACTGTATGTCCACAATAAGTCACTAGTTAAGTGACTCCAAGGAAGTTGGTGCTCTCCACTACAGAGTTTTTGATGTGTGGTCCTGAAGTCCACAATCATCTCCTTCATCTTGTCCATGTTGAGACTTAGGTTGTTATTTTTGCAAGTAGAGATCTTGGAGCCAATTGTGATTTTTGTACTAATTTTCCAGGTTTGAGCTGAACCAACTGTTGCAATACTCCTTGTGGAACTTCGAGATGTATATGTAGACTATGATGTTAAATCTCTTCAAAATAACCTCACTGAAACAAAGATGCCTGACTTTGGACTCATCCATACTGAATCCTGATTAGATGTGTTTAAGGTATACAGAGGCCTACTGATCCCAGTCTAGACATTTTAAATATTTGATATCATAAATGTCCCCTTATAGATCAGCTCTGGCATGTAACTGACCCAATATGCTTCACTGATGCAATTATGAAATTAAATTTGGCTTCAAGCCACAAAACTAGAGATGTTTGACTAAGTTGATTTAGGTTGTATGTTCTCAGGAACACTTGAAAGAATGAGAGGTCTGGGGACGGAATTTCCAACATTGGGAAGCATGAATACCCATGGATGTGTCAATGAGTCTGAGCATTTCCACAAGGCCAAAATGAAAGCTATGTGGAGATCTTAAAAATATTGAGAGGTACCGACGGTTGGAGACAGAAAGGATTATCCATTCATTTGCCTACCATTGATTGGGTAGGAACTTTCTGCACAACAGATTTGAATAGAATATGTTTGGGTGACACGGCTAGTGCAGCAGTCAGCACAAGGTTATTGCAACACCAGTGCCCCGGGTTTGAAACTGGAACTGTCATTAAGGAGTTTGTACATTCTCTCTGAGACCTGTGTGGGTTTTCTCCAGTTTCCTCTCACACTCCACAACAGAATGGGTTGGTAGGTTAATTGGGTACCACAGGTTTTATGGGCTGGAAGGGCTTTCTACTGTGCTGTATGATTTAAATTTAAAAGAAAAGAAACAAGTATTGTGGATTAGTAAATAATTGTAATGGTTGTATCAAGTGCCAGGGTGGCCTAAATTTTACTGCAAAGAAGGGTTGAACATTAGGAATTTGGCTTTAATAAGGATCCATGGAAGCATTCATTCTTGAAACAAACAGAATGATTTTTCAATGTCGCTTGAATAATTAAAAATTTTGCATTCTCAGGAATGTTAAAATTCCCTCAAAATCATTAATTGAATAGAAAACATTTTCTAGATTTAAATTTAGACACACAAAACGGCAACAGGCCTTGTCAGCCCATGAGCCCGTGGCACCCAATTACACCCAATTAACTGGTATGTTTGATAGTGGGAGGCAACCCACACAAATACAGGGACAACATACAGCGCTGTCCTTACAGACAGCGCTGGATTACAACCCTGGTCACTGGTGCTGTAACAGCATTGTGCTAACCTCTTCCTGCAAGCAAGTTCTAGAATGAAGATTTCACTGGCAGTTGTTCATCACAGGATTACTTTGAATATATTTGAAAGTAAAGTTCTGATATTTCAGGGAAAAGATCCAAAATTCATATCAAATAATCAAAAGATTTCCGAGGAATTCAGCAAACAAAGCCATCTCAATAGCAGAAGCACTTTGAGAGATTCCAGAGACGTTTGAACCTGTGTTTGCTGGTATTTATCCAATCTTTGTTTTTTCTACGCTTCAGTATGGATTAACTCACAAAAGCAGTGTGTGACAAAGGATGACAGCTTGTTTCTTCCCTCTTCTGTTGTTGGCATGAGATTGTCATATTCCCATAGGCTTCCAAACCTTCTGGCAAAGACAAACATTGTTAACCCTTCATTGACCCTGTGCAAGAGGGAGGGAAAAAGAGTAGTAGAGCAATAGTTATAGGGAATAGTTATAGGCGCCTGCAAGCTCACACCAAGACACAAGAGAAACTTGTCCGTGAACTACTCTTTGCAGATGATGCCGCTTTAGTTGCCCATTCAGAGCCAGCTCTTCAGCGCTTGACGTCCTGCTTTGCGGAAACTGCCAAAATGTTTGGCCTGGAAGTCAGCCTGAAGAAAACTGAGGTCCTCCATCAGCCAGCTCCCCACCATGACTACCAGCCCCCCCACATCTCCATCGGGCACACAAAACTCAAAACGGTCAACCAGTTTACCTATCTCGGCTGCACCATTTCATCAGATGCAAGGATCGACAATGAGATAGACAACAGACTCGCCAAGGCAAATAGCGCCTTTGGAAGACTACACAAAAGAGTCTGGAAAAACAACCAACTGAAAAACCTCACAAAGATAAGCGTATACAGAGCCGTTGTCATACCCACACTCCTGTTCGGCTCCGAATCATGGGTCCTCTACCGGCACCACCTACGGCTCCTAGAACGCTTCCACCAGCGTTGTCTCCGCTCCATCCTCAACATCCATTGGAGCGCTCACACCCCTAACGTCGAGGTACTCGAGATGGCAGAGGTCGACAGCATCGAGTCCACGCTGCTGAAGATCCAGCTGCGCTGGATGGGTCACGTCTCCAGAATGGAGGACCATCGCCTTCCCAAGATCGTATTATATGGCGAGCTCTCCACTGGCCACCGTGACAGAGGTGCACCAAAGAAAAGGTACAAGGACTGCCTAAAGAAATCTCTTGGTGCCTGCCACATTGACCACCGCCAGTGGGCTGATAACGCCTCAAACCGTGCATCTTGGCGCCTCACAGTTTGGCGGGAAGCAGCCTCCTTTGAAGAAGACCGCAGAGCCCACCTCACTGACAAAAGGCAAAGGAGGAAAAACCCAACACCCAACCCCAACCAACCAATTTTCCCTTGCAACCGCTGCAATCGTGTCTGCCTGTCCCGCATCGGACTGGTCAGCCACAAACGAGCCTGCAGCTGACGTGGACTTTTTACCCCCTCCATAAATCTTCGTCCGCGAAGCCAAGCCAAAGAAGATAGGGGATTCTATAGTAAGGAGAACTGACAGGGACTCCTGGATGGTGTGTTGCCTCCCAGGTGCAAGGGTTAGGGATGTCTCAGAGCAGCTGTAGGATATTCTGAAAGGGGAGGGTGAACAGCCAGCTGTTGTGGTCCACATTGGTACCAACGATATAGGAAAAAGTGGGATGAGGTCCAACAAACTGAATTTAGGGAGATAGGAGATAAATTCAGAAGAAGGATTATTACTGGTGCCACGAGCTAGCCAGAGTAGAAATAGCAGGATAGTTAGAACAAATATGTGGTTTGAACTGTGGTGCAGGAGGGAGGGTCTCAGTTTCTTGAGGCATTGAAACTGGTTCTGGGGCAGATGGGACTAGTACAAACCGGACGGTCTACATCTGGAAAGGGCGGGGATCAATGCCCCAGGGAGATTGTTTGCTTGTGCTGTTGGGGAAGGTTTAAACTAATGGAGAAGGGGGATGGGAACCTGCAAAGAAAGAACAAGGAAGATGGTACATAGACCAAAAATAGTTAGGAAAGAAAAAAAGAAAAATAGAAGGCAGAAAAGTCAAAAGCAAAGGATGCAGAGGTCACAAGATTCTAAAATCTTGAGCATAAAGGAACTTTGTCTGAATGCCCGTAGTGTTAGAAACCAGGTGCAAATCAGTACCCAGGCATATGATTTAGTGGCCATCACAGAAACGTGGTTACAAGATGGGCGTTAAATATTCAAGGCTATGAGGTAGAACAAAAAGATAGACAGGATGGTAAAGAAGGTGGGGTGGCGGTCTTAATCAAGGATGAGATCAGGGTAATAACGAGATATGATGCAAGATCTAAGGAACAGAATGTTGAGTCCATCTGGGTAACGATTAAGAATTGTAAAGGGAAAAAAAAATCAATGGTGGGATTTGTCTATCACCCACCAAATAACAACAGCACAGTGGCACAGGCAATTAACCGAGAGATAACTGAGGAATGTAAGAATGGAACGACGGTTGTTGTGGGGGACTTTAACTTTCACATAGATTGGGGAAATCAAGTTGGTCGAGGTAGTCTGGAGCATAGAATGGATTCGTAATCTTTCTTGAGCAGCATGTTAAGGAACCAACAAGGAAGAATGCTTTTTAGATCCAGTATTGTGCAATGGGATAGGTAAAATTAACAATAGTAGTTAGGGACTCTCTTGGAAAAAGCGATCAGAGTATGATTGAATTTCTCATACAGATGGAGTATGCAATAATTAGATCTAAAACTAGTGTATTAAGCTTGAATAGGGAAGACGACAATAGGATGAGGGAGGAATTGATCAATGTGGACTTGGAGCACAGGCTAGTTGGCGGAACAGTTGAGGAACAGTGGAAGACTTTCAGAGATTTTTCCACAGTGCTCAACAAAAATATATTCCTGTTTTTAAAAAAAATAAGGACAGTAGGAGAGAGAAGAGTCAGCCTTGGTTAACTAAGGAAATAAAGGAAAGTATAAAATTAAAAGCTCATGAGTAGTGGGAAACTGAAGGATTGGGAAAGCTTTAAAAGGCAACAAAGGAGAACTGAACAGGAGAGAAGGAAATGGAGGTAAATTAGCACAAAATATAAAAACAGATAGTAAAAAAAATCTATAAATATATGAAATAGAAGGGGGTGGCTAGAGTTAACGTAGGTCCCTTGGAAAATGAGAAAAGGAGATTGATATTGAGTAATGAGGAAATGGCTGAGGCATTGAACAAATATTTTGTGTCAGTCTTCACGAAAGACACGACCAGCATGCCAAAGAGTGGTGATAGGGATGCAAAGGGAGGTGAGGGCCTCATTAAAATAATTGTTACAGAAGAGATGGTGATGAGAAAACTAATGGGACTGAAGATGGACAAATCCCCTGGTACTGATGGGATCCATCCAGGGTACTGAAGGAAATGGTGGGAGTTATAGTTGATGCGTTGGTCGTCATTTACCAAAATTCTCTTGATTCTGGGCAGGTCCTAGCAGATTGGAAGACAGCAAATATCCTCCCACTTTTTAAAAAGGGATGTAAGCAGAAGATGGGTAACTATTGGCCGGTTAGCTTAATGTCTGTAGATGGGAAAATATTTGAAGCTGTCATAAAGGATGAAATAGCAATACATTTATAATGAAGGGATTCTATCACGCAGACACAGCATGGATTCAGAAAGGGCAGGTCTTGTTTGAAAAACTTGCTGCAGTTATTTGAGGATATAATTGGTGTGGAGCACATCAACAATAATCACATCAACATGATAGAGTGATTAAACTGCTTTAATTACTAAAATGCTAAGCATTACTGATACACTACTTGGCCAGGTTCAAGGTGAAGGGTCAAGTCTGGGCACACCAGCCTTTATTGGGAAATCTGGCGAGGAGCCAAGGGAGGAGTTAGGGAAGATCAGGGAGGTTCAGACTGGCCAGCCCATACATCTAAGCAAATGTCTTTCACCATAATGGGTATGGTAGATAGAGGGTAACAGGTTGATGTTGTACATTTGGATTTCCAGAAGGCGTTTGATAAGGTGCCACACAAGGTACTTATCAATAAGATACAGATGAATGGAAATGGTTTAAGTATATTGGCATGGGTTGAGGATTGGTTAACTGACAGAAGGCAGTGAGTTGGGATAAATGGGTGTTTTTCTGATTAGCAGACAGTGGTAAGTGGGGTGTTGCAGTGGTTGATGCTGGGCCTTCAGCTGGTCACCATTTACACTGATGATGTGGAAGAGGGAACAGAGTGTAGTGTAGACAAGTTTGTGGATGATACTAAATTGAGTGAAAAAGCAAATTGTGCAGAGGACATGGAGAGGCTGCAGAAGGATATAGTTAAGTTAGATGAGTGGACAATGGTCTGGCAGATGGTGTACGTTAGTAAAGGTGAGATCATCCATTTTGGTAAGAAAAATAGAAGAGCAGATTATTATTAAATGGTGAAAGACTGCAGCATGCTGTAATGCAGAAGGACTTGGGAGTGCTTGTGCATGAATCGCAAAATGTTAGGTTGCAGGTACAACAGGTTGCTAAGAAGGCAAATGGAATGTTGGCCTTCGTTAGAGGAATTGAATTCAAGAGTAGGTAGGTCACGCTGCAACTTTACAAGGTACTGGTGGGCCGCACCTGGAGTACTGTGTGCAGTCCTGTTCTCCATAATTGAGGAAGGATATATTAGCCTTGGACATAGTCCAGAGGAGGTTCACCAAGTTGATCCTGGAGATGAGGGGGTTGACCTACGAGGAAAGACTAAATTGTCTGGGATTGGACTCGCTTGAATTCAGAAGAATGAGTGAAAGATATAAAATTATGAAAGGGGTAGATCAGATAGAGACAGGAAAATTGTTTTCACTGGTAGATGAGACCAGAACTAGGGTACACAGTCTCAAGGTTCAAGGGAATAGATTTAAGACAGAGATGTGGAAAAACTGTTTTTCCCACAGAGTAGTGAATCTTTGGAATTCTCTACCCAGGAAAGTGGTTGAGGCTACTTCATTAAACATATTTACAGTTCAGATAGATTTTTACATAAAAAAGGATTTAAGGGATATGGGTGGAGTTGAGTCAATGATCAGGTCAGCCATGATCTTATTGAATGGCAGTCGGTCTAGGCTCAATGGGCCAGATGGTCTACTCCTGCTCCTGTTTCTTATGTTCTTATGAACTAAGGAAAAACACAAAAGTGCTGTAGGAACTCAGCACATCTCGGAGTGTCCATGTGAGGTAAAGATAGATATGCAATATTTGGGGCCTCAGCCCATCTTCAGCGTATGAGCAAAACGTAGGCCTGAATAAAAAGACTGGGGGAAAAGGGAAGAAAGGGCAGGGGGAGAAGCACAGGCCAACTCGTTATATCTCTTTATCTCCTATGAATGCTGTGGGTCCTCCTGAATTCTCCCAGCATTTTTGTGTTTTGCCACAATCACAGTATCCACAGACTTCATTGTTTCACTTCAATGAACTGAAGTCTGTTACCATCATGTACTATTACAATCAGTCCACATTGTTGCTACATTAATCAATCACTTGAAACATATTTTCAATTACATTTTATTGCATGTCCTGCTTATGCCACAGGATTAAATTGCATAATGTAGAACCACCTTTTCTTGTTTGCTTGCTGGAACTCAGACCAAATATTTCACTCCGAAGTTTCAGAGTTCTTAAGCATATTTAAAATGCTCTTGTTAACATGGATTTCCAGGGTGAAAAACGCAAGTCTACAGATGCTGTGATTGTAATAAAAAACAGTGAAATGCTGGAGAAACTCAGCTGGTCTTGTCAGCATCTAGAGGAGACAAAAAATATATTGCTAACATTTTGGGCCTGAGCCCTTCAAGGAATATGCAGAAGGATTTCCAAACAATCTAATTAGCCTGCACAGAATTCGTGCACAGAGTTCCCCTGTTGAAATAGGAGGTGGGGAAAACCAATTTCAACACGTTCATTTCTTTGTGTTTAGAAATTCAATAGATCTTCAAAGATTACGCACTTTCAAATGAGTCAGTAGTCAGTGATGCAGCAGTTAGTCCTGCTGGCATACAGCTCCAGGGACCTGAGTTCATTCCTGGCCTTGGATGCTGTCTTTATGGAGTTTGTATGATCTTCATTTACTGCATCTGATTGCCATCCATTATATACCTCATCTGATTTTCAATTTTGACTTTCTCTCCCCTCCCCCCACTGTTTAAATCAACTAAGGAGAAAGTTGGTCAGGGTTTTTTTTAATGCAAGTTTTAGCGTTATTTTCCATCCCTTTTAATAGTGCATTCCCCAGTTTTTAATTAATCAACTTCTGTTATTAAATAGAAGCCTGTTTTTAGACCAAAATGCCTCTGCACAAATTACCAAAGACAATAAAAAATAAAGGGTTGCTAGCATTAAGTGGTCTGTATGATATCAGTCAGAACACGTTAATTAAAACATTGGAATTGATCGGCAGATTAGACAGCAGTTCGGAAGCAAGAAACCAAATTAACATTATTGTTGGAACTTCTCTAAGTCTGTTTATCAATCCACAGCAGCTATCTGACCCGCTGAGAATTTCTGGCATTTTCCATTTTCAGTTCATATTTACAGCATCTGCAATTGTTTTTTCACCCTTCATGTTATTTACTTTAACCACTTGATAATCTTGGGAGCAAAGAACTGTGAGTGAGCTATATACAGTAATTCTGTCGAGAAATCACTTTCTACGTACTATTAAATAACAAACGAAACATCAAAGGGCCAAGACAGTTTTAAAAAAATGTTGCCCATTCTCAGAGGGAAGGCAAAGATACCGTAAGCACTGACCTAGTGGAACAATGCTGAGAATGACTTTGGCCAATCTGTGACCCACATATCCCATCCCTTTTATTAACAATGAACTACGACACAAATCCATGCCTCTGTATGATATCCTTTTGCTAGAAAATTAAGAAAAAAAATGAAGGAGAAGCTCATTATTAAATGAAAAAAGTTAACTAGCCAAGAAATTTGTCTCTCTTTTTAGTGGAGCAATGTCATATGAAATAATGTTGTATGCCAACATTAGGAGCACCATATTATAGAGTCAGAGTCACATAGCATGGAACAGGCCCTTTGTTCCACTAATCCATGCTGACCAATTTGGCAGTTCTGGGCTAGTCCCATTTCCCTACATTTGATCCATATCTTTCCAGTTCTTTCCTATCTATATATCTGCTTCTTTGCCTTTCTCTGCCAGCTCTCTGATGAAAATGACACTCTTCAACCTCTCCCCTCTTCAACCTCTCCCCTCTTCAACCTCTCCCCTCTTCAACCTCCAACCTCTCCCCTCTTCAACCTCTCCCCTCTAGTTTGAGCAATTGAATGGTACAATTTCAAACAAATGAGAAGAATTCCACCCTCCATCCCCGCCCTTCCCCCCCACCACCACCAATCCATGCATCATACACACAGAATGAACAATGCAATCACTTTAGAGGCACTTACCACCTTGTTACTGTTTTCTTTCTGGTGCCTGTGAAAATTAAATTGTGCTGCACGACTACACAAGAGTCTGATTATGGCTTTTGACTGGTGCAAATGGTATGTTGCCCATAATATTTTATGGAAATTGGATAAGCAAAAATTAATCTATGTTCATTTTTACATGTCAATAGTGCATAATGTGGAAGTTTTCTGAAGCATTAGTGCAGATTTATTGTGAAGCTCCACACAGAGAATTTGGACCAGATACTTTGTGGCTTGATGACAGCGTCATTTCGCTGTCGGCTGCATGGATAATATTCTTATTGGACGAGATTGGGTCAAAAGATAATGAAATTATGCACTATTTTTTAAACAAAAAGTTCAATGAGGAATGCATCTGAAAGTAGTGAAATCTTTCTTTCTTTGGCTTGGCTTTGCGGATGAAGATTTATGGAGGGGTAATGTCCACATCAGCTGCAGGCTCGTTTGTGGCTGACAAGTCCGATGCGGGACAGTGAAATCTTTAAATAGAAAGTAATTACAGCAACTAACAAATGCTCCAACCATCTCACTTTCAAAACTGTGATATTGTTTTCATGTGTTTAAGTTCATTTTCTGTAATCTTTACTTGGTAGAAATGTAGCAGCTGGCAGTCCACGGTGCAGTTTCAAGTCATCTGTATGGTGACTACTGCACCCACGGATTCCTCCATCTGTGACATGATGTCTGCTACTGATCTTGGGGTCTCCGTACAACTGTGATCGTGAGGTCCACTTGGCATTGCTCTATGCTAAAAGAGGATTGACTCCAGAACACACTACATTTCCCCACTCCCCTCCATTTGATCTCACCTCCACGGCAGCCAGAGACTACTTCTTAAAATTTAGAGTCACAGACAAATCCAGCATGGAAACAGTCCTTTCAGTCCAATTTGTCCTTGGTGATGGGGCTAGTCCCATTTGCCTGTGTTCAGACCATATCCCTCCAAATCTTTCCTGTCCGTGAACCAATCTAAATGCATTTTAAACTTTACATTTGTTCCTGCTTCCATCACTTCCTCTTGCAGCTCATTCCACCCAGCCATCACTCTCTGTGTGAAGAAAGCACTTCTCTGGTCACTTTTCTCTCTGTTTCCTCTCACCTTCAATCTCTGCCTTCTAGTTTTAGATTGACCTAC
The DNA here is from genome assembly GCF_036971445.1 of Narcine bancroftii. NCBI lineage: Eukaryota > Metazoa > Chordata > Chondrichthyes > Torpediniformes > Narcinidae > Narcine > Narcine bancroftii. The sequence goes on along the minus strand of NC_091472.1, from coordinate 268,809,787 downwards.
TCTGGGAGAAAGACTGACGATTCCCCTTATTTATGCCTTTCATGATTCTATAAATCACTACATGGTCACCCTTTATTTAGCATGTTATGCACTGGAGACAAAAGTCCCTGCCAATTCGAGCAGTTCATCAAAAATGGATGCAAAATTTCTAGGCTATTATCTTTTCAAATCTGCTCTCAATCCATTAAGAGTTCAAGGATGAATCAACATCAAAAATTAGACAGTAATCTGAATCACGTCATGAAGTTTGTCTGCAATGTAAGCCTGTTCTTTCTGATCCTTACAAACTTGTAAAGTGTAGCACTTAACAATATCAGTTAACACTCTAAATCTTAAAAGCTTTTTTTTTCTCCCACATGTTCTAAGAATTTTTAAATCTTATGTGAGCTCCTAAATTTGGTTTTACAAGAAACCTCTGGTGAAATATTCATTCCCTTTGAGAAAGCCGCTCAATTTCAAAGGCTTCCATTCCTTTTACATGAGCAGGAAATGGCTACGAGCATTCAAACCTCATCTCTCAATTAAATGTTTGAATGACCAGTCATTACCCACATTTAAACAAGGAGAACCAGGAATTGTCACATTAAAGCAACTCTTTTGTTGCAACATGATCATTTTCTCACAGAATAAACTTTTCTCCCATTTTACATTTGTGAATTTCAACCTGCCAATTTATAAGCTGAAGTAAAACATGGAATTCTGCCAGTGGAATATGGTTGAAGTGTTTTTGCTCATAAATTGATGAAGGGCTCAAGCCCCAAACATTGGTTATGTATTTTTAACCAATGGCGAGCTCTCCACTGGCCACCGTGACAGAGGTGCACCAAAGAAAAGGTACAAGGACTGCCTAAAGAAATCTCTTGGTGCCTGCCACATTGACCACCGCCAGTGGGCTGATCTCGCCTCAAACTGTGCATCTTGGCGCCTCACAGTTTGGCGGGCAGCAACCTCCTTTGAAGAAGACCGCAGAGCCCACCTCACTGACAAAAGGCAAAGGAGGAAAAACCCAACCCCAACCAACCAATTTTCCCCTGCAACCGCTGCAACCGTGTCTGCCTGTCCCGCATCGGACTTGTCAGCCACAAACGAGCCTGCAGCTGACGTGGACATTTACCCCCTCCATAAATCTTCGTCCGCGAAGCCAAGCCAAAGAAAGAATATAAAGTGGACTCTTTGACCTGCTGAATTTCTTCAGCATTTACTGCTTATAAGCTAGTTACGCTTTGATCATCAGTCTGATGTCACTTTTCAATTCGTTCTTGGGATGTGAGGTTCATTAAGGCAGAGGTTCAAAGCCAAATTCTGGCTGCCAGTGAGAACATGATACTTGGCTTTCTTTAAATGCTGCTTTCCATATGGTACAGGTGTTTAATAATGGTTGTGAGAATGATGTTATTGTCATACACATTGTACAATATACATACGCTCAAAATTCTTAACTGATGCAGGCCAACAGGTACAATTATTCCACAACATACATCCAAGTTCTGTTCTGACCGACTGGTCGTATCTCGAAATGGACATATGCTAGCATGGCACGAAGAAGTTGTAAATCAAGCCATTTTCAATTTCAAATCGAGTGTCTTCCTCGGCTTCTTGCCAAATCTATCAGCAGGGGATGGGATTTTCCTCTTGTTCGCCATCTTCTTTGGCGAGCTTACTGCGCTTACAGAATAGCAACTGAGAGATGATCTCCATTGAATGCACATAGTCATTATTTTTTTGGTTGTATGAACAGATGATCGTAAGTCACATAGGTCGTATGTTGGGGAGAGGCTGTACTTATAAAGTAAAAACATAATAGTAAACTAACTAAATTAAATTAAAAGAGACCATAAATACAAAAGATAGATAATAATCACGGTAAATAATGCTATGAGGCAGGCTTTCATCCTGCTGAATGGGTATGTGATATGTCAGGGAACCATTGAGATGTTGAGTACTTGTACATTGATTAAAAATAACTCAAAACAATTAATGCATTTCTTTTTAAAATCTCATTTGATTGATTTTTGTTCACTCCTGGTTAAGCTCAAATCTCAAAATCGCGTTAGTAGTGTCATAAAAAAACATCAATATTAACCAAGATAATCTGACCATTTGTGTATTCTTAGCGATGCACGAAATTGCAGGGGAAACTCAGTAGGTCCATAGGAGGCAAAGATAGATAACCAACATTTCGGGGCTGAGCTCCTTGTCAAGGTGTGAGCAAAAAACAGGCAGGCGTTTGAGTTAAAAGGTGGATGGAAGAGGGAAGAAGGGGCAGGGGGAGGAACACAGGAAAGCAGCCAAGAGGCCAGAGGAGCACATGAATAGGAGAGAAAATATGTGAATTGATAGGGGGATGGACATTGCTCTGTGAATGCAGAGTTGGAGGGAAAGAGGGAGAGAGTGTCAGAAGGTGGGGACCTGGAGGAAAGGATACTTAGGGATAGGAAATGAAATGAGGAGGTAAGGGTAGGGGGTCCAATGGAAACTGGAGATGCCATCCGGTTGGAGGGTGCCCAGATGGAATATGAGGTGTTGTTCCTCTAAATCACACATGTCAAACTCTGGCCCGCGGGCCAAATTTGGCCCGCGATATAATTATATTTAGCCCGCAAGATCATATTAAATATATATTAGAGTTGGCCCGCTGGCCGCCGCGCCAGTATAGCGCATGCACACTGAAGGTGAAAATGAAGACGCCGGAGGTGTGGAGGGATCTCAGAGTCCCGAATCCCAGGGATCGGAGCACCGCACTCAGCCCGCCCGGCTCCCGGACACACAGACGCGGCTGGAGTTGGGGACCATCCTCGCTGGGTCTGCGCTTCAGCGGCGACGCCGGACCGAACGTCTCATTGGCGATGCCTTCCCCCTCGCTCCGTGCGCGGCGGACCCTGCCTCCCGCTCCTTTTGTTGGAGACAAGCCCGGCGCCGTGAAATTGCAGTTTAATCTCTCTTCAACCATGGGAGGGGGGTGGGAGCAACGCGCTCTTCTCAGCCAATTCCTCCACTGCCCCGGACGCCGGTGTTTCAATGGGGGGTTCGGGTGCCTTCGTAAGGCGACCAACCTGTTGGTCCAAGACAAGGGGACAGCGTACAAACTCCACACAGACAGCACCTGAACTCGGGTGAACGTGGAGCTGCGACCCCACATTCCACATCAGGACTGTGTGTAAGATTGGGAGCAGTGAGACGGAAGCTTATTTTGTTCCTGTGATTTAAGCCTTTCTTGGGGTGGGGAGGGGGTCCTTCTCTGACCACTTGCCTAACAATTAACCTAATCAGATGTGGAGTTACCACAATACAACAGTTCTCAACCTTTTTCTTTCCACTCGCGTCCCTGTGCCATTGGTGCTCTGTTATTAGTAAGGGATTGCTTAAGGTGGTCTGTGGGTGGGAAGAAAAAGTTTGAAGACCACTGCTTTAATCATCCCTCATTGACTCGTCATGTGCTCGGTTTCAGAGTGCTAAAGGAAATGGGCCAATGACAATTTTTCTCAAGCAAAATATTTCAGTAACAATTGGGTCTAGAGCAGTGATTCTCACCCTTTCCTTCCCACTCGCATCCCACCTTAAGCAATCCCTTACTAATTACAGAGTTCCGATGGCATAGGGCACACATGTCAAACTCTGGACCGTGGGCCAAATTTGGCCCATCGATATAATTTGGCCCGCAAGATAATTTCAAAAATGTATTAGAGGTGGCCCGATGGCCGCCGCGCCAGTATAGCGCATGCACAGTAATACAACAAATCCCAAAATGCATTGGCATCAGCCCGCTAATCGCCCCCACCTCCTCTGTTTACGTTGCAGGGTCTCACCGTGGACTCTGGTTTTGGGGCCTGGCCGGTGTCAGGGGAAGCCAAGGCCGCTTCCCAGCGCTCGGAACCGGAGGCCTCGGGCCTGACCTCACCAGGACCGTTGCCCACTCCCCCTCCCTGCCGCAGGCCGATCCGCGACTCACGGTGACGGGGCCGCTGATCCGCCGAGATGCCACCCTGCAGCGAGAGCCGATGCCCCCGCACTGTCGTTGTCCAACCCGATCGCCCGCAAACCCCGCCCTCTCGCACACAGGCCTGAGTAAGTATTATGAACTTCAATCTCAGGGTAAAACGATCTTCCAATAGTTTCATGTCACAGTGATAAATATATTCCTGGTTAAAAATGGTCCTGCACCTGGATACAAGCTCATTAGGCATAAAACTTGAAAAGTGTGTAAATCAAAGGATAGCTGTACCAATGGAAAAAGGGCATGGCAAATAACCCTGCTAGAGTTCATGCCCACAATCAGTCACCCAATTGATTGTTTCAGGAATCATGTTATTCTCCCACTTTCTCAATAGCCCTCAGATTTTACTATTCGACAGCACACTAGCAACATTTGACAAATCCTCTATAGAGAAATATTATTTATTGAATATTTTATTTCTCATTTGTTAATGCTTCTGGAAAGAGTTTATCCAAAACTATTAAACATTTATTTTAATAAGAAAAAGTTTAACATTACATATGTTGAAAGAAAAGAAAACATGCAGATGTTGTTGAAAATTTTCAATAAATATTTTGTTCGGCCCTCGACTTAGTCCAAGTTTTTAATTTTGGCCCTCCGTGAATTTGAGTTTGACACCCCTGATATAGACCATTATCTCTACTTAATTCAGATTATAAAATGATAGCAAAACTATTAGCAAACTGATTGGCCGACAGTGTACCAAAAATAGTAAAACAAGATCAAACTGGATTTATTAAGAAAAGACAAACAGCAGACAATGTCTGTAAGTTCATTAATTTAATCCATGCAGTGCAAGGAAATAAGATACCAACAGTGGCTGTTGCTTTAGACACAGAAAAAGCCTTTGACAGGGTAGAATGGAATTATTTATTCAAAGTATTACAGAGGTTCAACCTTCCAGAAAAATATATTAATTGGATTAAAGCATTATATAAGGGACATTGGCGAAGGTGACAGTAAATGGATATGTATTGAACCAATTTAAATTAAGTCGGTCAACTAGGCAGGGATAATTCAAAAGCCAGAGGTGTAGCTATATTAATAAATAAAAATGTACCCATCAAAATAGAGGAGGAAATAATAGATCCAGCAGTGAGGTATGTAATGATAAAGTGTCAGATATATTCAGAATTCTGGAATTTGGTCAATATATGAAGAGGATCAAAAGTTTATACAAGATATTTTTTTGAAGATTGTAGCTACGCAGAGGAATATATTGATAGGAGGGGATTTTAACCTTAATTTGGACCCAAAGGTGGATAAAACTGGACAAAAGACTAGCAAAAAGAACAAAGTAGCCAAATTTATGGTTAAATCAATGCAGGAAATGCAACTTTTGGATATATGGAGGAGGCAACACCCAAAGGAGAAGGAATACTCATATTATTCAAGTAGACATAAAACATACTCAAGAATTGACTTGTTCCTGTTGTCAGCCCATATCCAAGGGAAAGTTAGGAAAATGGAATACAAAGCTAGATTGTTATCTGATCATTCACCCCTGTTATTAGCAATAGAGCTGGAGGACATCCCACCAAGAACATACAGATGGAGATTAAACTCCACGCTACTTAAAAGAGAGGAATTTAGAGAATTTATTGAACACCAAATTAAAATGTACTTGAAATAAATATGGAATCAGTGAAAGACAAATTTATATTATGGGATGCAATGAAAGCCTTCATTAGAGGGCAGATAATAAGTTATGTAACTAAGATGAAAAAGGACTACAATCGGGAAATAGAACAGTTGGGAAGGGAAATAGTAAGTACAGAAAAGGAACTAGCAACAAGGGAAGATGCAACAAAAAGAAGAGAATTGGCGGACAAAAAAAATAAAAAATGAAACATTACAAAAATATAAGGTGGAGAAGAACTTAATGAAAATAAAGCAGAAGTATTACGAGCTAGGAGAAAAAATGCACAAAATATTAGCCTGGTAACTGAAAACAGAACAAGCTAAAAGAACCATATTGGCATCAAGGAAAAAGGACAAACAAATTACATATAACCCAACAAAGGTCAATGAAAACTTTAAGGAATTCTATGAACAATTATACTGAACTGAGAACGAAGGGAAAGAAGACAAAATAGATGAGTTTTTAGCTAAAATTGAACTACCCAAATTGCAAGAAGAGGAGCAAAACAAATTGATAAAATCATTTGAAATGGAGGAAATACAGGATATATTAAAAAAAGCCACCAAACAATAAAACGCCTGGAGAGGATGGACTCCCAATAGAATTCTATAAAACATTTAAGGAGTTATTAATTACTCCTCTCCTGGAAGTAATGAACCAGATAGAAGAAACACAAAACATGCTAGATTCATGTAAAACAGCAATAATTACAGTAATACCAAAGATGGGGAAAGATCCACTAACACCAGCATCATATAGACCACACATGTCAAACTCTGGCCCGCGGGCCAAATATAATTATATTTGACCCGCAAGATCATATCAAAAATGTATTAGAGGTGGCCCGCTGGCCGCCGCGCCAGTATAGTGCATGCACAGTAACCGCTGTGTCCCAGGGTGAGAGAGAGAGAGAAAAATCCTGGTCCTTGAAAAGTAGTGGTGGGTGGTTTTATAAACACGCTATCGTGTCCCCCCGCCCACCCCCCAACTGCAGCGCGGCCTGGCCGGTGTCAGGGGAAGCCAAGGCCGCTTCCCAGCGCCCAGAACCCCAGTGGCACAGCGTTTCTTGGAGCTGCAGATGGAGTCGGGATGCCGGAGGTAAGATTGGGGCTCCCCGCCGGGCGATGGGGGCGCCGGCCGCCCTGTGCATTCCCACCGGACCAGCGGCGGGTGCCCGGAATACACGTGGAGAGCGAGGCTGGTCGGGCAGGTACGGTGGAACCCCCTGCCAATCTCGGGAGTGGCGTGGGCTGGATCGGGATTAGCCGCGCTCACCTGCTCCTCCACTGCTGACCAGGATCCCAGTGCGGTCCTGAGCGCAGAGACTGCCCTGGAAAAGTCCTGGGACACCGGCACGGAAAGAAAAGGGGGTCCGGGAGAAACTCCGCAGGTCAAGGGAGGTCCGGGAGAAACTCAGCAGGTCAAGGGAGGTCCGGGAGAAACTCAGCAGGTCAAGGGGGGTCCGGGAGAAACTCAGCAGGTCAAGGGGGGTCGGTAGAAACTCAGCAGGTCAAGGGGGGTTCGGGAGAAACTCAGCAGGTCAAGGGGGGTCCGGCAGAAACTCAGGGGGTGCCTGACCTCACCAGGACCGTTGTCCACTCCCCCTCCCTGCCGCAGGCCGACCCGCGACTCATGGTGACGGGGCCACTGATCCGCCGAGATGCCACCCTGCAGCGAGAGCCGATGCCCCCGCACTGTCGTTGTCCAACCCGATCGCCCGCAAACCCCGCCCTCCCGCACACAGGCCTGAGTAAGAATTATGAACTTTAATCTCAGAATAAAACGATCTTCCAATAGTTTCATGTCACAGTGATAAATACATTCCTGGTTAAAAATGGTCCTGCACCTGGATACAAGCTCATTAGGCATAAAACTTGAAAAGTGTGTAAATCAAAGGATAGCTGTACCAATGGAAAAAGGGCATGGCAAATAACCCTGCTAGAGTTCATGCCCACAATCAGTCACCCATTTGATTGTTTCAGGAATCCTGTTATTCTCCCACATTCTCAATTGCCCTCAGATTTTACTATTCGACAGCACACTAGCAACATTTGACAAATCCTCTATAGAGAAATATTATTTATTGAATATTTTATTTCTCATTTGTTAATACTTCTGGAAAGAGTTTATCCAAAACTATTAAACATTTATTTTAATAAGAAAAAGTTTAACATTACATATGTTGAAAGAAAAGAAAACATGCAGATGTTGTTGAAAATTTTCAATAAATATTTAGTTCAGTCCTCGACTTAGTCAAGTTTTTAATTTTGGCCCTCCGTGTATTTGAGTTTGACACCCCTGCTCTAAATTGTGGGTGGTCTCAGTTTGGGAGTGCATGAGACCATGGACAGACATGTCAGCAAGAGAAAGGGGTGGGGAATTGAAATAGGTTGCCATTGAGAGATCCCTGCTATTACAGCAGACAGAGCAAGGATGCTCAATGAAGTGATCTCCCAGTCTGAGTCCAGTCTCTCTAACATAAAGAAGGCTACAATGGGGAGCACTAGAGACTGTAGATGACTACATCTTGCCAGCTTTTTGCTCATACCTTGACGCAGACCTCAGGCCCAAAGTGTTAGCTGTATATCTTTGTCTCCTGTCGATCCTGCAGGACTTGCTGTGTTTGTCCTGCACTTTTGAGTACTAACTACAATCACAGCATCTGCACACTTGGTTTTTCGGTGTATTCTAACATATTTATGTTTTAATTATGCTGCAATATTGACAATTTTCATATTTACAAATTGAAGAATTTAGCTGCAAATGTCATGTATTCTTTTTTAATTTTGCAAAATGGTTTGCATGTTATCTTTGGCGTTATCTCAACGTTGTGATTTCACCATATCAAGAGAATGGGGAGATTGACCTTTATGATTACAATATGTTTTCCCACATCCAAAAAGCTTGGGACTGGATGGTTTTTGGTTATTGTTTTTTTTTGGTTAATAGAACAATGGCTTTAAGAGGCTAACTCAGTAACATCAGAGTCATTGCATCAGCAGTTAAACAACAATAAAAAACAATGGCAGGCTTCTCAAGCATTGACTAATGTTTAATACATATCAAAAAACAATTTGATCTCTGCTTAAAAAGTAAGAGCCCCACATGGGCAAGTCAGGTGATCATTTTTTTTCAACTTGTGACGTGATGTTAGCGCTGCAAAAAAAGTTGGTTAATTGATAATTTTGCTTAACGGAATTTCGGATAAAGAAAAACGTACCGTATTATGTTGCAAAACTAAGCTATTATCCTCCTCAAAGTTAGTAGTGAAATCGATTAAACCATCTTTTTAAGTCAATTTACATTAAGGTTTAGGATTTAGTTGATGGGCCCAGTTGCACGGGTTGTCTTTGAAATAGTAGTTGTTCAGCTTTCTCTTCTGAAATTATTCTCAAAGCTATGTCGATCTCTATATGTCCCAGACTTATGTAATGGCAGGTACCATTGTGAAGATCATTTTGATGTGGGATTATTTTTTTATTTGAAAAGGAGTTCTCAACCTGTGGAAAGGGAAGGTATGTATTTGTTTAAAGAAAAATCTTTTTTTTTAGTTTAACAGTTAAATGATTTGTGTGATATTATATTTTAATGTATGATTTTTTTTTCATATATTGACCATTGGGGCACCATTGTTGGGTAGAAAAAAAGTCTTCCTTGGCAAACAAAATGTAGCATAATGTGACAATCAGAATCAGGATTTATTGTCATGAACAAGTCATGAAATTTGGTGTTTTGCACCAGCATCATATGGCAAACATTCATATTATAAATCATCTTACAACAATAAATGTTTTTTAAAAAAATTAAAAATAATAGTGCACAAAAAGTAAGGCAGTGTCTTTGGTGCATTGATTATTCAGGAATCTGATGGCAGCAGGGAAGAAGCAATCCTTGTGCCGTTGAGTGCTCGTCTTTAGGCTTCTGTACCTTTTTTCCGATGGTAGCAGAGTGAAGAGGTGGTGGGGTCTTTGAGGATAGAGGCTTCTTTTTAAGACACCGCCTCATGTAGATGTCCTTGATGGAGTGAAGTCTGGTGCCTGTGATGTCGCAGGCTGAGTTAACAACCCTCTGGAGCTTATTCTTGTTCTGAGATTTGGCGCCTCCATTCTAGGCAGTGATGCAATCAGCCAGAATTCTCTCCTGTAGTCGTTTGAGATTTTCGATGACATAAGAAATCTCCTCAAACACCTCACAAAGTATAGCCATAGGTGAGCCTTCTTTGTGATTGCATCAACATGATGGCTTCAGGACAGATCCTCGGAGATGTTGACACCCAGGAATTTGAAGTTCTTCACCCTCTCCACTACTGATCCCTTGATGAGGGCTGGGCCATGTTCCCCTGACTTCCACCTGAAGTCCACAATCATCTCCTTGGTTTTGCTAACATTGAGCGCAAGGTTGTTAGTGTGACACCACTCAAAGAGCCGATCTATCTCCTTACTGTACACTACCTCAATGCCGTTTGTGATTCTGCCAACAATTGTGGTGTCATCAGCAAATTTGTAGACAGTATTGGAATTGTGCCTGGCCACAGTTATGGGTGTATAATGAGTAGAGCAGTGGGCTAAACACGCATCCTTGGGGTGTGCCTGTGTTGATAATCAATGAGGTGGAGATGTTGTTTCCAATTCATACTGACTGTGGGCTTCCGATGAGAAAGTAAAGGTTCCAGTTGCAGAGGGGGGTACAGAGGCCCAGAGTTTGTAGCTTCTTGATCAACACTAAGGGAATAATGGTAATGAAGGCCGAGCTGCAGTTGATGAAGAGCATCCGTTTATATGAATGGCTGCTTTTGAGGTGATCCAGAGCTGAGCGGAGAGACAGCGATATTGTATCTGCTGTGGAGCGATTATGATAATGGGCGAATTGCAGTGGGTCTACATCTTTGGTTAGGTGCATGTTAATTCTAGCCAAGACCAGCCTCTCAGAGCATTTCATCACAATAGAAGTTAGTGCTTGTGAGCAGTAGTCATTGAGGCAGCTCACTCTACTCTTCTTGGGCACCAGGATGATTGATGCCCTTTTGAAGCAGGTGGGAACCTCTGACTGCAGCAATGAGAGGTTCAAAATGTTTGTGAACGCTCTGGCTAGTTGGTTGGCGTAAATTTTCAGTTCCTGCCAGGTACAGCATCAGGGCCTGATGCCTTGCAAGGGTTCACCGTCTTGAATGATGTTCTGACATCATCGTCAGAGACAGATATCACAGGATCCTCAGCCTTTTCAGGGATTCTAGTAGGCACTGTTTGGTTCTTCTTATTAAAGTGGGCATAGAAGGTGTTCAGCTCATCGGGTAATGAGGAATCGCAGCCACCTATGGTTTTCACCCTCTCTTTGTAGGCTGTAATGGGTTGCACTCCCTGCCATACCTGGCGTTTATCTGTCTTTACCTCCAGTTTTCTCTGAAATACACACTTAGCTTTAGAGGTGGCCTTCTGCAGGTCATACCTGGTCTTCTTATAGAGATCTATATCCTAGACTTTAAACACCCTTTTTCTTGCCCTCAGCAGGTTGCAAATCCTCTGATCATCCAGGGCTTCTGCTTGGGGGAACACCCGGTATGTGCGCTTGGGTACACCCTTATCCACGCAGGTCTTGATTAAGTTGGTGACACCTGTTGCATATTCATTCAAGTCTATTGATGAGCTCTTGAATAAATTCCAGTCCACCGATCAAAGCAGTCCTGCAGACACTCTTCTGTCTCCCTCGACCATACTTTTGCCCACTTCATTATTGGTGCTGTGGTCCTCAGTCTCTGCTTGTACACCAGGAGTAGAAGTACAGCCAGGAGATCAGACTTGCCGAAGTGAGGTCGTGGTAAGGCTCGGTAGGCGCTCTTCATGGTGGTGTAGCAGTGGTTGAGTGTGTTGGCTCCCCTGGTCTCACATGTGACATGTTGAGGTAGTTTGTCAGAGACTTCTTCAGACAGGCCCTGATTGAAGTCCCCTATGATGATTGGGAAGGCATCAGGATGTGCTGCCTCATGGCTGTTAATCACAGTGCTCAGTCCCTTCAGTGCTAGCCTGACGTTAGCCTGGGGGTGAATATACACTGTGACCAGGATGATGGCGGTACAATATACAAGCTGCCAGTAAATCTGCTAAATGGACCTTAGAATTTTAATCATTAATTTACCAGCCAATTGAAGTCATCAATGCTATTTACTGTGAGATTGGGAAGTAATAGGGATTGCTCAGAGACTGATGTACTTTGCTGGAAGAATTCCTATTCCAAATCTTGTACTATGATGTTTATTTGGTGATTCTTATAAGTACTTTGTGAAATGGTTTCCTGTAATGTTTGAGTTGTATTCCGATCACTTGGCTAATGTGTTATAGTGTTCGCATCATGTTGTCAATGGAGTTTATTTCTGCATTGGTAAATAATACAGCTAAAATGAAGATTAGTGGAAACTGTTAAAATCTCTGAAAGAGTCATTCATAAAACCACACTGAATTATATGGCATAGACACAGGTCATCCAGTACATGATCACCCAAATCTCCTCCTATCTTTCCTCATCTAAATCCATTTGTGTGGTCTTTAATTCCTTCCTCCCATGCTTGTCCCATTTTATAGAATTGTAGAGTCATACAGCGCAGAAATAGACCCTTAGTTGTCCATACTGACCATCCATACTAATCCCATTTGCTAGTGGTTAGCATGTAGCCTTCTACATGTTGGCGATTCAAGTGCTCATCAAGATTATTTCCAAAAAAAAATGGGAGAGTATCTGCCTCCACTGCTATTGAGCCAGTTTATTCTGGATTCCAAGCAACCTCTGGATGAACAAAATATTTCAGAGGTCCTCTAAACCTCTAACTGCTTGTCCTAAACTTATGCCCTCTAGTTTTTGATATCTCTGCTCTCTACCCTACCCATGGTCCTTATGTGTTGGTCTGGCTCTATTAGAGCCTGCTCCACACCAAAGGAAACAACCCCAGACTAACCATTCTCTCCTCATGGGTGATATGCTCCACCCCAAGCAACATTTTACGTCTCCTGAGCACCCTCTCCTCAGTAATCACATCCTTCCTGTAGTCTGATAACCAAATCTGTTTGCAGTGTTTCAGCTGTGGTCTAACCAATGTCTCCTCTTCAATGCATTTACACTATTCACTTCAACCATTTCCTGCAGAACTAAGTTTTAATTCCCTTTAGCAGATGATTCCACAATTCTCACTTGCTGAATGTGAAGTCCAGCATCAAAGTTTTTGAGATTCACTAGCATCAGATCCAGGCATAAGATTAGGGTTAGGGGTTCAAGTTAGGGCTTCCTTTCAATGGAAATTCTGTCTGGAGATGAGAAGAAAAATGTCTTTTTTTAAAATTTGTTTAATTCTAAAACATTGCTTTATTTTTGTGATGTATTTAAAAGATCGACATAATTTTAAGTTTGTGGGCTAGTGACAGATGCATCTTGATGGAGTCATTCGATGCTCTCTCCTGGATGAGCAGAGAGTGGATTCATCCATCCAGAGAAATGACATTTGTTTTAAATTGACCTTCTTGATGAAGGCTGAGGTATAGAGGACAAAATTTACCAGAAAGAGAGTAACAGGAGGAATGAGTACCGTTTTGTTCCACTGTTTGAGGAATGTTTGATGGCTCCTGGACTGTTCTCCTTGGAGTTCAGAAGAATGAGAGAGGATGTCATAGGAATGTTGAAAGGCCTGGAGAAAGTTATTTCCCATGATAGGGAAGTTGAAGACCAGAGGGCGCAACTTCAGGAGTGAAGGACGCTCGTTTAAAACACAGATGCAGAGGAATTTCTTTAGCCAGAGATTGGTGAACCTCTGGAATTTGCTATCACGGGCGGCTGTGGAGGCCAGGTCATTGGGTGTATTTAAGGTAGGGATGGATAGTATCTGAAATGTCAGTGTATAATAGGTTATGGGGAGAAGGAAGGATAATGGGGCTGAGTGGGAGAATGGATAAGCTCATGATGAGTGAGAGAGCAGACTCGACTGGCTGCATAGCCTACTTCTGCTCCCATATCTTATGGTTGTATGTACAAAGGTGTTGGTGGATTCAGTATACATCTGATTTCTAACACTTGCCCCATTTTGACCTCAGACCTTATCTGAATGATTCCAGTGGGTTGGAGATGATAATTTGCTCTTCAAAATCAAATTGCCCATGTATTACAGACTAACTCGGACCAACTATGTGAGCATATCTAGCAGCAGAGGTACTCATACATGCTCAGATTCAGACTTCACTATCCTCTGCAGCTTCCAAACCAGGCAGTGAGGCAGTTGCACAGGATACTCTTGGTACAGTCTCTGTAGTATGTAGTGAGGATGGGGGTGGAGGGGGGGGGGATGAGAGATGAACTTTCCTCAGCCTTTGCGGGAAGTAGAGGTGCTGCTGGGCTTTCTTGGCAATGGAGCTGGTGTTAAGGGACTAGATGAGATTCTCCACCAAATGCACTCCAAGGAACTTGATACTCTTGATGACCTCAATGGTAGAGCCATCAATGGTCAGTGGAGCGAGATTCCTCTGGGCCTTCCTGAAGTTGACAACCATGTCTTATGATTTTTTTTAACATTCAGATACAGGTTGATATCAAAAACGAAAGAGATGATGAGTTATCATAATCTCAAGAATACTGCTAGAATGCACACTAGAGCAATCTCCGAAACATTTTTTTCAAAAGGGAAATTTTTGAATGGGAGGAAGTGTATGCTGTGAGAAAACAAATGGTGGAGTAAGATTGTATTTCAAAGAACCAGCACGAGAAAAGTGACTGAATGGCCTATTTATTTGCTGTGATGCATGTTTCTAATATATGCACAGTTTGTGCAGTGTAATGCTGTTACAGTGCCAGCGACTGGACAGGAGTTCAAATCCCGCACTGTCTGTCAGGCAGGGCTTCCCAAACTTTTTGGCTCACAGAACTCTTTTGGGGGAGCAGTTGGAAACCGCAGAATCCCAATTGTCAATCACAGTTTAAAAGACCTGGTATATACATAGGGTTGGCATCATGAGGGGCATTTGCAGGCCATGCCCCCAAATGAGTTATTGTTTCCCCTCCCCCACCCTCCCACTCACAGCACTAACATCTGGAGGTCCGGGATGTATTACCAGTTCGAGACCAAAGGTCCCCCATGCCCTGAACCCCAAGTTGTTGCTTGCTGTTCTACCCCGGGTTCATCAAATGACCATTTCTCCCCACGGATGTTGTCTGACCTGCAGACTTCCTGCAATTTTTTGTCTGCCCAAGATTCCAGCACACTAATCTATGGGCTCTGCGCTGGATCCAAGTTGTTGCGATTGCTCAAGTCATACCCTCTACCTCCGCTTTCAGCTGCTCCCTCATCTTGTTGAAGCAGGTTAGTTCCAGCAGCACGGTTTGCATCGTCAATGAGAAATGGAGCACACCACAAAAGTGGGGGGGGGAACAGAGCTCAAGAACTCTTGCCGTGCTGATCACATGTGAGTGCTGTGGATTAGACAGGAAGGAGCTTCCGGATCTCAACCCTCCTCCAGTGAACCGGGATCTTGCGGAGAAAACAAGGCGCTCATTGTAAATCTGGTTGATTCAAAGGAGAGTGGTTTTTTAAAAAAATTCATAACACCACCCTTCACACTCTGCAAACCTTGGTGTAAGTAAGGAGGGTGGTGGAGAAATGATTTGCAACCCTGATACTACTTCTCCCTTCTAGCGAACTGCGGCAATGTGAGTTGCACTGGCAGGGAAACAGCAGGTGAGCAATCCCCAGTTGCAACATGAGATGCAGGGAAGGACCTTTGCCCAAGCACCCCTCCACAAATCACGGGAGCTTATAACCATTCAAAAAGACTGATCACCTCATTGTTGGACAGGCATAATCCAGCAAAATAAATCAATTAAAAATGAATAACCAGTATGGGATTACAAATAAAACAGTGAGTCTTCTCTAGTGAAGCATTTTCTTTAATCACTGCAGACCTCAATGTCTCACTTCCGAACAAAAAGTCGGCCTGACACAGCGGAGACCATGAACCATTCCAGAGGCTAATTGAACCTTGAAAGAGCAAGGAGTGTAGTGTCTGAACTGGTTACTTCACTCAGCACTTGGAGAGCTGTACTTCCTGTCTCATGTAATGTCAAGAATACATCACAACACGCACCCTCTCCCCACCGCTGTCAGACCCTTTGATGGACAGGCTGAGCCCGGGTGCTGGAGCATCAGCAGAGGTTCGCTCCCCACAGTTGCCATCTTATCTCCCCCTCCCCACCCCCCCCCCCCCCCGGAAACAAATGGAATTAAAGACAGAAGTAAAAAGTAATTAAAAGAAAAACAGATAGATCCCTGTCATTTCTTCTGAGGAGCCCCTAGGCCTTTCTATGGAACTCTAATGTTCTGCATAACCCAGTTTGGGAAATGCTGTAAGGGGTTTGTACATTCTCCCTGTGGCTGTGTGGGTTTCCTCTGGGTGCTCCGGTTTCCTCCCACTGTTCAAAAATGTTCCAGAGGTTGTAGGGCAATTGGGCGTATTTGGGCTGCATGGGCTCGTGGACAGAAAGGGCCTGTTACTGTACTGTATGTCTAAAATTCAGAAAATTATCCCTCAAAAAATTTACTGAAGGAGGGTGAATATGTTTAACGAATGACTCATGTCATCAAGTGTTGACTTCAGGAGACCCAATAGATCTTCTCTCCCCAATCAGAAGGGACTACATCTGGGAGTTGCTGCAGAGACATACTCATGGCTTCTTTGATTCCATTAATGCATTTCTTTTCCACCTTTCCCTTTTTCTGCCCATATTGCAAAGCTTGATCTTTGGTTGAATGATGCTGTCAATTTTGTTTAACAAAAGATACTGTGGTGCGCTGTCGGTCAGAAGGAAACACACAAAACCAAAAGACTGTACAACAGGCTTTATTTGACATAAACTTTCACAGAGCCAGCTGTGAGGAGAGCTGCTGTAAACTCTGAGAGTGTCTTCAAAGGGCCGGCTCAGGCTTGTATCCCAGAGGGTGATTGACACCTGACCGGGTGGGGTTTGGTCTATTCAGGTCAGCTGATTGACAGCTGGCCACGTGTGATCTTGTCCCCATGCTCTTCTGCAGGTACGGAGGTTGCCCCTTGCAGTAGGCCAGTGGTGTACCACCACAGATAACAATTTAAGGCAGTGATTGACAGGTATTTGATTAGTCAGGCCATCAAGGGTTACAGGAAGAAGGCCGGGAAGTGGGGCTGAGAGGAGGATGGATCAGGATCGGCTCATGATAGAATAGCGGCACAGACTCAATGGGCCAATTGGCCTACTTCTGATCTTGTGATAATTCAGTGAGAGAAGGAGACTTGGGACAAGAGATCACTGGCTGGGATAAAAAAGTCTGGAGGCCAAGGGGTACGATGTCTGGTTTGGTTATCGTCGGGGAAGGAGGTGAACCCATTCAGATTCAAAGACTTGTGGTGGTTTAGCGAGGGGTGGGGGGGGGGGTGGTGTCAGTCAATACTATGGTCAAAGGGGGATTAGAATGGGAATGGATAAAGAAATACCTTAAAGGGGACCAACATGGGCCAATTTCCAAGTGATAACTCTGAAACCTGCTCAGGGATGTCTCCCTTAAGTCGCTCAGAAGCAGGCTTAACAGAAAGTGCTTGAATAGCCCACCGATGCCACAGCCCATACCAATATGATCAAAAATATCAGATGGGTTGTTTCTACTATGCAGGCTCATGTTCCATTGTCCACAATTTGTCAAAGGCACAGGGCAAACGAATGTAAAAACTGCAGCCTTCACAATCTATGCCCGGATATCCATCCACATTTTAAATGTTCATATGGCACACAAAAATTCTGCAGGGTGTGATCTAGATGCAGATCTTTGATGTCATTTAAACAACCTCAACAAGTTCCATAGAGTAATGACCCTATGGCTAAAGAAACTTTTCCATATTTTTGTTTGAAATTGACCCTCTTTTATCCTGAAATTGTACCCTCCTGTCCTAGACTTCCCTACCATGGGGAACATCCCAGGTGAAGTAAGGGTGAAACTTTTTCTCAAATATTATTAAACAGCTCAAGATAATTAACAGAATTGAAAGTGCAGTTAACTCACCTTTAATACCCACACTCCTGTTCGGC
Source organism: Narcine bancroftii (assembly GCF_036971445.1). Lineage (NCBI taxonomy): Eukaryota > Metazoa > Chordata > Chondrichthyes > Torpediniformes > Narcinidae > Narcine > Narcine bancroftii. Next base: position 268,792,070 of record NC_091472.1, on the reverse strand, counting down.
TCCGAATCATGGGTCCTCTACCGGCATCACCTACGGCTCCTAGAACGCTTCCACCAGCGTTGTCTCCGCTCCATCCTCAACATCCATTGGAGCGCTTTCATCCCTAATGTCGAAGTACTCGAGATGGCAGAGGTTGACAGCATCGAGTCCACGCTGCTGAAGATCCAGCTGCGCTGGGTGGGTCACGTCTCCAGAATGGAGGACCATCGCCTTCCCAAGATCGTGTTATATGGCGAGCCCTCCACTGGCCACCGTGACAGAGGTGCACCAAAGAAGAGGTACAAGGACTGCCTAAAGAAATCTCTTGGTGCCTGCCACATTGACCACCGCCAGTGGGCTGATATCACCTCAAACCGTGCATCTTGGCGCCTCACAGTTTGGCGGGCAGCAACCTCCTTTGAAGAAGACCGCAGAGCCCACCTCACTGACAAAAGGCAAAGGAGGAAAAACCCAACACCCAACCCCAACCAACCAATTTTCCCCTGCAGCCGCTGCAACCGTGTCTGCCTGTCCGGCATCGGACTTGTCAGCCACAAACGAGCCTGCAGCTGACGTGGACTTTTACCCCCTCTATAAATCTTCGTCCGCGAAGCCAAGCCAAAGAAGAAGAATACTCAAATGTGCTCAAGCCAGAAGGGTTTAGCTTATTACTTTCAATATGTAAATTCTACTTAAATTGAACAAGAACAATGAATATCCATTGTGTGAAACTGAGTTGTACAACCAGCTGTGATGTGTTTGAAAAGATGCCAGTATTCAACAGCCAGCAGCATCAGTGAAGCTGGCTGCAGCTTATCAGGGTGTCTAAACATGTTTTTAATGTCAATTGTTTAGGTTTGGTGGCCTTTCCCCTGCTACACAGCTGTCACTGTGGCAGCCAGGCACACACATACCAACCTGTAGTAAGTGACTTTCAGTCTAAGTGAGGTTATATTATGTTGACAGCAGTTGCCTGCTGCATTGTTCTAGCATTGTGTTAGTGACTACATTGAAGTGGGGGAGGAGAGGAAGACTGAAATATTCAACCAGAATCTTTCATTATTGGGTGCTGTATATCTTCTTGCCTTGCAACCTCATTTAAAATGAACACGTATCTTGCTTTTACCACAAATTATTTTCACTTGATAATTTTATCATCCATTAGTTTGATCATTGGGAGATCAAGATGCATAGGGTGAGTACATTTAAATTCCTGGGTCACTATCTCAGAGGATCTTCCCTGGACTCAACACGTGCATATTATTGTGAAGAAAACATGTCAGTCTCTCTGCCTCCTCAGGAGTTTTCGGAGGTTTGATATGACTTTGGAAACTTAGGCAAACCTCTACAGATGGGTAGTGGAAAGTGTGCTGACCAGCTGTATCACAGCCTGCTGTGGGGACACCAACATCTCTGACCGGAAATCCCAGCAAAAGGTAGTGGACACAGCCCAGTTCATTAAAGGCAAAAATCTTCCCGTCGAGAACATCTATATGGAACGCTACCAATGGAGAGCAGCAGCAATCATCAAGAATCCACACCACCCAAGGGAAAAACCAGACTGGACGAGATTAGAATTAGATAAAATAGGGGAAAAGATACCTGAACACATATTATATAAATGGGATGAAAAATTGGTACAACATAGAACTTCTCCAGTATTACATCATCTCCTCAATATTTGGAAGAAGATTCATGTAGAAAGAAATAAAACAAATTACCAATTACCAAAACTAATATTGACGCAAAATAAGGTACTCCCTTTTACAATAGATAACCTTTCCTTTAGAGAATGGGAAAAAAAAGGGATTAAAAGAATAGAAAATTGTTTTTCAGGAAGTAGATTCTTATCCTTTGAACAAATGAGAGATAAGTACAATATAACTGGAGATACAGCGCTGGCATATTACCAACTGAGATCCTACTTGAAGGATAAATTAGGAAGCAATTTGAGTTTGCCAGAGGGAAGTAACCTTGAATATGTGATTACAGATACAATGTTAATCAAAAGATTTATAACAAATATGTATATTAAACTGCAAGAAAAGGAGAATGAGGAAACAAATGGTAAAACTAAACAAAAATGGGAACAAGATTTAAATATAAAGATAAAAAAGGAAACATGGGAGAATTTATGTTCTGGAACGATGAGAAATACAATAAATACGAGGCTACGTATGATACAATATAATTGGTTACACAGACTATACATTACACCTCAAAAGTGAAATAAATGGGACCCTACAGTATCTGATAGATGTTTTCGATGTAAAAAAGAAATGGGAACAACAATTCATGCAATCTGGACATGTGAGAGAGTAGAAAAATTTTGGGAAGATCTAAACCAAATATTAAATAAAATAACAGAAAACAATATACCAAAGAATCCAGAGATCTTTCTCCTAAGTAACATAAAAAACAAAGAATTTGGAATTGATTTGGAGGATGCACAAAAAAGATTTGTTAAGATAGCCCTAGCCGTAGCAAAAAAATGTATTATGTCAACCTGGAAATTGGAAGATAATTTGAAAATACAACAATGGTATATAGAAATGAATAAATGTATTCCATTAGAAAAAATAACATATAGTTTAAGAAATAATATTGAAATATTCAAACAAATATGGGAGCCTTACATTAAATACAATAGCGAAAACCTACCGGGGACAAACATTACCTAAGTTGATGGAAGGAGAAGGAAAGAAAAGAATGGACTCAGTAGAATTTCTGGTGTATTTTTGTTGAATGACAACATTGTCTGACTGGTTTAATGCAACCTAGATTGTATACCTAAAATGGATGAGGGTGGGGGGGTGGCTTGGGAGGAGGGGGGGGGAGAAAAAGTCACTGTATATGTGTGAAAAAGAAAAAGTGTATATCATGGCTAATGTGATTTATGGTGTGAAAAATAAAAAATAAATAAATAAATAAATAAATAAACAAAAAAGAATCCACACCACCCAGGACATGCTCAGTTTTTGCTGCTGCCATCAGGAAAAAGGTTTGGATGCCACAAGACTCATACCACAAGGTTCAGGAACATTTGCTGCAGTTTCCTGGCATTTTTGCTGTTCACACTTGACCACTCCTAAATGGGACACTGAATGTTTTCACACTTGCAAGAAATCATCCCTAGTGCCAGGTCTGTTCTACCTTCAACTGGTGATGTCATGATGTGTCGAGTGATGGTGGACCTGCCATAAATCCTGGTCAATGTACTATGATCTTATATTTGAACAAAATTAATTATGCCTAATTATATAATAATTAAGCTTTATGTACAGCACTGTATGAGGCCTTCAGCCCCTGTTGTTGTTAGTGCCAACCTATATAAACCTTTATAAGGGACTGTGAAAAAGTGCTAGTAATAAATAGCAATAATTGACAATTTTTAAACAGGGTGGGAAAGTTTTTAGCAGTATAGCACAGAATTTATAGTGTGGGAAAGTTGGTAGCACTATCGCATACAATTTATACAGCGTGGGAAGTTGGTAGTTGGTAGTATTATGACGTATAATTTATAAATACCATGGGGGAAAAGGCGATAGCGGACCTGTCCTCCCAGAATTCCATGTACAGAGAAAGGGCTGTATGCCCGGTTGCATGCACGGAGCATTCATGGAGGGGTTTCTCTGCTGCACAGCATTTTGGGAAGTTGGGTCCACCATTGCTTTTTCCCCACTATCTTTATAAATTGTGTGCTATAGTGCTACCAACTTACTCACGCTGTTTTAAAATTGTCCAGTATTGCTATTAATTTCCTCTCTCTCTCTCTCTCTCTCTCTCTCTCTCACCCTCAGGCTGTGACTTTCCCCTGACAAAATTTATACATTTTCTTCCTTCACGTCCTGCGCTCATGCAAAAACTTGGGTCATTTCAATCCCACAACGCAATTACCCGTTTCACACTTGCCTGACTGCAACGCTGGCATCTGCAGACACGGGATTGTACTAGGGGGTCGAGCCCATCAATCCCTGGAGTGAGATGACATCATCAAACACCGGTGTTGAGCTGATTTTGCTTTCAAACTTGACAATTTAAAGGCTGATTGGCAGTTATTTCTTGGGATCACTTGCAAGTGTGAAAGGGGCTTATATTTGCACATTACTAATCACAGAAAATTTATTTTCTTTTGTTTTGTACAGTCAGTTTGTTTACTTTTCTCTCCTCTATGCATATCTTTTTTTCTTGAGTACAGTTTACAGTTGCTCATAATTAGAAATCCTGCCTGACTGCAGGAAAAAGAATCTCACGGTTGTATGTAATTTCATGTATGCACTCTGACAATAAATTTGAACATTGAACTTTCATCAGTTGAATCACAAGTATGTAGGTAGACTGAAAATGTTGAAAAATAAAGAAAATCCAATGTATATGAGGGATTTCCATGAGGCTGTGCTAGGTTTATGAGTCCTATTTGCCTAAAATGCCCCAAGTCAGTGAAAAATACTGAAACATATAAGTGACAAGTTGTGGTGAATGTAAATTGTGCTTTAGAAATCTTGTGGCAATTCTAAAAAGCTAGAAGTTAGCCCAGTCTGAAAACTTGCCCACACCCCAACCAGGTTACTTACTGTCAAAATTGAGCAAGGACACTAAAAAGGCCCTTTTAAAATATTAAAAATGATTTTACTTACTCAGAGGAGAATTTGGGAAACTAAATTAGATTTTTTTTAAACATTTTAAACTCAGATAGTTGTCCTACTCCTAAATATAGAGTGACCAGTAAACTATTACATTCTCTGTTGTTTATTAAGTTTGAGCTGAGACAAAAGTGTCGGAGAGTAACTTGAACCATTTCCCTATTCTGTTGGCACAATTTGCACTGGATTGCCAAGTCTCTCTTCTCCATCTACTTTGCTGTAGTGTAGAGATTCCATTGTCTTTTGTACTACTCTGAGGTGTTTTACTGCCTGTCCTTTCAGCTCTTGAAGTAAAATGAGATGATTTATGCATCACTGTGCTTTCTGTAATATGCTTGAAAATTGGCTTATGACATATGGTCAAGTGAAATATGTTTCTTTCACTTGAAAAGTGAATAGAACAATCAATTAATCCAACCTGCAGAATACATTTTCAGTCCAGAAGCTTTCTCAGTTACTTATGATTGCAAAACAATTTAGTTGCGGTCTGCTTCATCTTTCCCATTTAGAATCATCCTGGTTAATCTTCCTTGCACATCTGTGGAAAATAGATCTTCTGATTCCAAGATGTGGTCAAAGCTTTCATGACGAAGTGCAATCTCCCCACTGTCTCCTGAGGTACTCTGACCCACGGAACCATACAGTCTTTGGGTGACACAGCCATTTCCTCACAGCGCTAGGTTCAATTCTGACCTCTGGTGCCATCTGTGGGAGCTTGCATGACTTCCCTCAGACTACATGGATTTCTTCCAAGTGCTGTGGTTTCCTTCCACATGCCAAACATGTGGGTGGGTAGGTTATTTGGCCCAGAAATTGCTGTTGGTTCAATTTAGTGGTAGAACTTAAGAGGAGTTCATGAGAGTAAACAAGATAGGATTAATGCGGGATTAGACTTCATGGGTGAGTGATGGCACAAACTCAGTGAAGGGCTTATTTCCATCTCTCTCCCTCTATGGCCCACCAGGTCTGTGGCGATCATCTATACCATCCAATTTACTCAGGGAAGGGCTTATTTTTCTCTCCCTCCCTCCCACCAGGTCTGTGGCAATCATCCATACCATCCAATTTACCAGCACTTAGTCTGCAGCAATTAAAGTGCTCATCCAGATACTTACATGATGTGTGAACACCTGCTCTCTCAGGCAGTGGTTTATATATTCCTATCATTCTTTCAATGAAAATACACTTCGTTGGGTATGATGTCACTCCTCCATTTTATTTTTATATAATTGTGCAAGTACATACTCAGATTCCTTTGAAAACTCCTCATCCTACATCTGTCCTCTAGTTATTGATATTTCTGTCTTGGGAGAACTTCCCTACCATCTATGCTGTCCATGTCTCTCATAATTTTGTGCACATCAATCTGGTCCCCCTTTAATGTCATTCACTCCAACCAAGCCTCGACTCTCCATCTTTCCGTATAATTGAAGAGTGCCTTCCCAGGTAGCATGTTTGTGAACCTTCTCTGTGCCTTCCCCAATGTCCTTCTCATGATGGGTTACCAGAAGAGCCCTCTCAATTCCAACTATGGTTTGACCAATATTTTATAAAGGATCAGAATTTATTGTCATGAACAAGACATGAAATTTGGTGTTTTGCGGCAGCATCATGGCGCAAACACTCATATTATAACCATCTTACAGAATTACGATGCATAAAAATGATAAAAATAGTGCTGCATGAAAATTAAGGCAGTGCCTTTGGTATATTGATTGTTCAGGAATCTGATAGCAGTGGGGAAAAGCTGTCCTTGTGCCATTGAGAGCTCGTACGTTTCACCAATGGTAGCAGAGTGAAGAGGGCGTGGCCTATAAGGATAGAGGCTGCTTTTTTTAAGACGCCACCTCATGTTGATGACCTTGAGGTCTGGTGCCTGTGATGTCGCAAGTCAAGTTAACAACACTCTGGAGTTTATTCTGGTCCTGGGAGTTTGTGCCTCCAAACCAGACCATGATGCAACCAGCCAGAATGCTGTAGAAGTTTATGAGAGTCTTCAGAGACAGACAGAATCTCCTCTGACAACTCACAAAGTATAGCAACTGGCGAGCCTTCTTTGTGATTGCATCAATATGGAGGCTCCAGGACAGATTCTCTGAGATGTTGACACCCAGGAATTTGAAGTTCTTGACCCTCTCCACTACTGATGAAGACTGGGTCGTGTTTCCCTGACTTCCTTGTTGTCCTTACATCATTCACCATCTGGTCCCCCTTTAATGTTTGCTAGGTCTTTGATGAAGGGCTCAAGCCCGAAATGTTAGTTATGTATATTTTTATTTGCTATATAATGTACACTGTTTGACCTGCTGAGTTTCCCCAGTATTGTGCTTTTACTTACTGTGGGACCTTCCATTTAGATCCTATGCTTTGGTCAATGTAAGATAGCTATGATGCTATCTGCTGCCATAGGTCATTGTATTGGGAAGAGTTGTGGCTGTCAGGAGGACAGACCAGCTACCAATCAAGGTTTGATTCTGCCCCACCCATTAGTGCAAACCTTGCTGTTGGTTCCCTGTAAATTACCTGGACTGGAGTCTCCAGCCAACTTGTTTCTTCACCTTTGGCCATTGGCTGTTGTAATTAGATTAACTCTCCTGGCACCGAGCTATTGTCTCCTTCTAATGACCTGGGCTGGACCTGCTAGCACTATAAAGGTACCATGTGTTCTTTGTTCTCTCTCTTTGCCAGCTTGGGACCACCCTGCTTCACTCCAGGCCTAGAAACGGGGAAGGGCGCAGGAGAAACTGTTGGTAAGATGTGCACTATTAAAAGGGTTGGGAGTGTTTAATTGGTGTCCCTTGTAGCATAGAGCCATTCCTAAACAGAGTCTAGGGGTGGTGGGTCGTCATAGTGATTCTTCCCTGATCACTGCATGTACCATTTCATTGTATGTGTGTGTTTATTTTGTTCCCTCACTATTTTCCCCACGTTCGTTATTAATTGTCCACTGTTACTTTCCCATGGCTGCTGTAAGCTGTGTGTGTGCTGCATCTGTTACTATTTCCTACACTTGCCTTCTGTAAATAAAATCCTTCCCCATCAAAACTGTGTCCAAAGTCCTTGCCTTTGAGACCTACCAAACCTGTTTCCTCACTCACAACAGTCGTACACAAAAGTGCTGGAGAAACTCAGCAGGTCATGTAGCAGCCATTGAAAGCCACATTCTTCTTCAGACACACTTTCAGGTGTGGTATCCTCTCTTGCTGCTGTAGTTAGTTGGATTTGGCAAATGCAGCTTGCTTCATGTGTTCAGTGAGATGAGTTTACAAGGTTCATACTGCTCCACATACGAATTAACATTTAAAAAAAAATGTTTTTGAACACTGACTATGTTGTTTACGATAATTAACTTTTCCATTAATTTTTAATTTTCCATTAAAATTCTGCATTCTTGCCCTTTTAGGTTGATCTAGTGCTGACCATTGCCTGACTATGCCTGTAACTCACCATCTTCCAGCAGTTGTTCTCTTTCAGCTCCTCGTCCTTCAAGTAGATTGTGGGTTCAACAGAAGTGTGAACTTTCATAATGTAATGCCACCAATATCTCGTAAGTAAATATAATGACCACACATAGATATTGGCCTTGTTGTTATAATGACCTTCCCTGTATGTTGTAAATCATTGCAGTGACTGGCAATAATTCTCTTTTCACATTGCAATTGTCAAAGTGGTTGAAATGATGGAATCAACATGCTCACAAAGCATTATTTTCACAAAGCATTTTAGCTGATAGGAGAGCAGGAAAGCACAAAACCGCCATTGACCTTTTGGTATCAATAAAAGTAGAATACCACATCCTGACGAGGGTTTCCACTTTGGAACCAAATCAAAACATTACCTCTTTCTCTGAATTTCCACTCAAACTATGAACCTGGGCAACTGAGGAAAATATTATGATGTATATTTTTAAAAATGCTAGAGAAAATTCTTTGCTCTGGTAATTTAATAATGTTTGATCAGTGTCGTTTTAAGCCTGCCTGCTTTTTGCTTGTACCCTGAAGGGCTCCGGCACGAACCTCACACTATGAGATCCTAGTGTGTTTCTTCAACATTTCCATTTATTTTTTACAACAAAGAATCAAGAATCAAATTGTAGATGCTGAAAATCAAAAATAAAAACACAAAGAATTTAGCAGAGGTGGGCATCATGTATGGGAGTCTGAATTACCATTTTGGGTTGAAGACCTTCCATCAGAACTTGAAAAGAGAGTAATTAATGATAAGTCACAATTTAAAAACTGCCGATGCTGGCAATCTGGATATTTCTTTCCCTAATCTGACAAAAGAGCTTGGAACCCGAAACATTAATTGCTATGCTGTCTGACCTGCTGAGTGCATTTTAGCATCTTTATTTTATGATGCTACGTGTTCAGTTCCTGCAAGAACCTGACAAGTATCCATTCATTTTTGTCTATCAAAACTGAATGCAGCCAAAAAGTAAATTGAGTTGGCTTCCTATTGGAAATATCACTGCTCATAGCTTTAGTGATGGTTCAGGCCTTTGTTGTACATTAGGCTGCAGGTACACCACAGCTGTGTTATATGGCGAGCTCTCCACTGGCCACCGTGACAGTGGTGCACCAAAGAAAAGGTACAAGGACTGCCTAAAGAAATCTCTTGGTGCCTGCCACATTGACCACCGCCAGTGGGCTGATATCGCCTCAAACCGTGCATCTTGGCGCCTCACAGTTTGGCGGGCAGCAACCTCCTTTGAAGAAGACCGCAGAGTCCACCTCACTGACAAAAGGCAAAGGAGGAAAAACCCAACACCCAACCCCAACCAACCAATTTTCCCCTGCAGCCGCTGCAACCGTGTCTGCCTGTCCCGCATCGGACTTGTCAGCCACAAACGAGCCTGCAGCTGATGTAGACTTTTACCCCCTCCATAAATCTTCGTCCGTGAAGCCAAGCCAAAGATACCACAGCTATGACAATGCAAAAGGAACTTCCTCTGCCCTATGCTGAGGCTACGATGTGCCAGGCAGTGAAATTGCTTCTTCCTGTCAGCTGTTGATTTGATGAACAGTATCCTGTAATTGAGTAAATCATTCCAAAAAATTTTATATTTATTTCAAATTATACCTTTATGTATATATGTAATTACTATGTGCTGTGTATTGCATGTGTATGCGTGTTCACCATGGTCCAGAGAAACACTGTTTCAACTGGTTGTGAATCAGAATCTATTGTCGTCAGCATGTCACAAAATTTGTTGTTTTGCGACAGCATCAACAGTGCAAACATTTCTATAAAATTATAGTTAGAATAAATAAATAATCTCAAAAATAAGGGAAAGTGGGGTTGTGTCAGAAATCTGATAGCAGAGGGGTAACAGCTGCCCTTTTGCCACTAGGTGCTCATCCTCAGGCTCCTGTACCTCCTTCCCGATGGTAGCAATGTGTTGAGGGTATGACCTGGGTGGTGGAGGTTCTTGAGAATCGAAGTTGCTTTATTTTAAGACACCACCTCTTGTAGATGAAGTCTATATATACAGATAGATGATACTGAACTTGAAAGCATATCTCTCCCCATTTATCTTGCATCCATAATGTTGGCAAAGTATTGTCTCGAATGAGGTGTCAGGTTACTGCTAGAAAGCATTGCTTCAGGCAGGGAGGTGGATAGTTTTATACTCTCTCCACTTCTTACACAGGGCTCTGTTCTCCAGAAGTCCTCAATCGTATTCCAAATATTGCTCTGTTTTGAGCAGCTATGGACCAGAGATTCCCAGAAATCACTGCAAATATCAGTGTGATGTAATTATTTACAGGTGATCCCAATGCAAAGGGGAATTGCCTAAGAATGGGAGAACTGAATTTTCAGGGATTTGGGAAGAGGAGGAATTAAAGTTGAATAACAGCCAATATGGGCTCAGGGGGCCCAATGATGTCCTTCCTCACTGTAACATTTAGTGCTCTGGCTATGTTGTTGTTTTAACAGAATGATTGCCTGATCATCCTTCCCTGAGCCTTTTCTTTCTATTTGTAGCAACTCCATTTTCAAACAGCTTCAAGTGCTTCACTTGCAACAACGCTTTGAACAATTATGAGTGCAACAGATGGGCTGAAGATAAATGGTGCCCTCAGCGTGAGTACCCTACAGCCAAAGGCATGTGGTGGCTCTCTTCAGCATGCTCTTTGTGCAAAATGTGCTGCTTCAGGTGGGATTGATTGTCCAGAGGCTTCAATGTCGCTCATCGTCTATTGGAATAAAACACGAAAGTCTGCAGACACTGTGATTGAAGTAAAAACACAATGCTGGAGAAACTTAGCAGGTCAAAGAGCAAAGACAAAGATACATAACCAACGTTTCAGGCTCAAACCCGAAACGTTGGTTACGTATCTTTATCTTTGCTATATAAAGTACATTGTTTGACCTGTCGAGTTTCTCCAGCTTTATGTTTATAATCTTTCAGCAGGTTCATGGTCATGTAGCTGAATCTCCACATCAGCGGACATAATGCAAGGGATGACGAGATCCAATTGCATTGAATTTACACTGTAGGAACTGACCTTCAATATACATTGAGTCTGGAATAAAACAGCATGAAACGGGCCATTCAGCCCATTGGGTCTCTGCTGACCATCAAGAACAGTAATTTTATCCTCCCCATTTTCCCTTCAATTCTTCCCAAATTCTGCCACTTTCTCACAAGGGAGTAATTTAAGAATGGCAAATTAACCTAACAAACAATCTGCACATCTTTGGGATGTGGAAGGCAATTGGAGCACCAGGAGGAAACCAGCTTGGTCACAGGGCAAAGGTGCAATCTCCACACAGATAGTAGTGGTGGTTGGGATCAAACCCAGAGGCTGTATGCTGGAAGGCAGTAGATCCTCTAATTTTTGCACCACCGTTGTTCCAATTCTTTTAAAAGTTTTGACTCCTGGTGGAATCAATACAATTTAGAATTACCTTTCTTTGCCCTTGGTGAATAGGTATAGACATTCTTGTCAGATCAAGGTAGATGCTAGTGATGCTCAGGCATCCTTTGAGATAAATTGAAGAAATTTCTTGATATTAAAGTAATTGAAGGATATGGGGTGCAGAAAAATGACCCTGGGATAAAAGATCAGCCATAGTCTTATTGAAGGATGGAGAAGCCACGTCAAGCCAAATAGCCTACTCCTGCTTCTATTTCTTCATATTCCTCAGCATAGAATGAGACCATTTAACTCAGTGACTGAGCTGGGACTTCATGCATAATGAATTACTGATGTGATGACAGTCTACAATATGGCTTTTGTTTCTTGAAGCACATCTCTTTGAAATTATTTCTTATGCGTCCCCAAACTATCCAATTAGTTTAATCTCCTTTAAGCATATCAGTAATGTTAAATCTATTAAAAAAAATTTTTAATCCCCTATCGAGAAACAGCTGCGAGAGCAAAATCTGTAGTTGTTTTATTGTAGTAGATAAATTTTCTGGAAAAAAGATGGTCTTGCATGCAAATTTATAGCGAGTACTCACAAGCAAATGTTGCAATAAGATACTACTTGAAGTAGAACATAGAACAATACAGCATAGTACAGGCCCTTTGACCCTCGATGTTGCGCTGGCCCCATATATTCCTTCCAAAAAAAAAAGAACTAAACCCTCTCTACCCTATAACTCTCAATTTTTCTTTCATCCACATATCTGTCTAAGAGTCTCTTAAATGCTTCCAATGTTTCAGATTCAACCACCATCTCTGGCAAGGCATTCCAGGCACCCACAACTCTCTATGGGGGGGGGGGGGGGGGAACCTACCCCTGATGTCTCCCCTAAACTTCCCTCCCTTAATTTTGTACACATGATCTCTGGTATTTGCTGATCCTGCCCTGGGAAACAGGTGCTGGCTGTCCACCCTATACATATCTTTCATAATCTTGTAGGCCTCTATCAAGTCTCCTCTCATCCTTCTATGCTCCAAAGAGAAAAGCCCTACCTCTGCTATCCTTGCCTCATAAGACTTGTTTTCCAATCCAGGCAATATCCTGGTAAATCTCCTCTGCACCGTCTCCAGAGCTTCCATATCTTTCCTATGATGAGGTGACCAGAACTGAACACAATTCTGTAAATGTGGTCTTACCAAAGATTTGTAGAGTTGCAACATGACCTCTCCACTCTTGAACTCAATCCCTCTATTAATGAGCCCAGTACCCCATAGGCCTTCTTAACTATCCTATCAACCTGTGTGCTGACCTTGAGGGATATATGGATTTGCACCCCAAGATCCCTCTGTTGAACCACACTCTTAAGTAACCAACCATTAACCCTGGACTCATCCTTCTGTTTTATCCTTCCAAAATGCATCATTTCAGATTTATCAGGTTTAAACTCCATCTGTCACTTTTCTGCCCAACTCTGCATCCTGCCTATATCCTCTTGAATCCTAAGACAACCTTCAGCTCCATCCACAACTCCTCTAACCTTCGTGTCATCTGCAAATTTATTGACCCATCCTTCCGCCTCTTCATCCAGGTCATTTATAAAAATCACCAAGAACAGGAGTCCAAGAATAGATCCTTGAGACACTCCAGTAGTCACGGACCTCCAGACAGAATACTTTCCTTCCTATACTATTCTCTGCTTTCTTCCTCCAAGCCAATTTTTTTATCCACACAGCCAAGGTTTCACTGATCCCTCATGGGGACCTCATGGGGGATCATGTCAAATGCCTTGCAAAAATTCATGTAGAGCACATCTATTGTCCTGCCCTCATCAATTTCTCATAGATCCTATCTTTAAGAATCCTCTCCATTAGTTAGCCCACCGCTGACGTAAGACTCATCAGACTATAATTCCCATGATTCTCACTATTACCCTTTTTTATTTGACATTCTCAATTCTTCTGGCACCTCCCCTGTGACCAATGAGGATTCAAAGATCACTTCTCACAGCAGCCTGGGGAATATTGCATCCAGCCCCAGGGACATCAAACTTGATGTTTTTTCGAAGATCGAACATTTTCTCTTCCTTAATCTCTACAATGTCCAGCACATAGGCCTGTTCAATTTCAACCTCACCATAATCAAGGTCCTTTTCTCTTGTGAATACTGTGGCAAAGTTTTCATTTAGGACCTCCCCAACCTCCTCTGCCTTCAGACACATGTTGCCTCCTTTTTTCTTTATCGGCCCCACCTTCATTCTCGACATCCTTCTATTCTTCACATACACATAGAATGCCTTGAGGTTCTACATACCAAGGCCTTCTCATGCCCCCCCCCCCCCTTCAAGCTCTCCTAAGTCCTTTCTTAAGCTCCTTTCTGGCTATCATATACTTCTCATGAGCCATTCCTATTTCCTGCTTCCTATATCCAATGTAGGCTTCCTTCTTCCTCTTGACTAGTTGCCTGACCTGTTTCATCAGCCATGGTTCCCTTTTCCTACCATCCTTTCCTTGTCCCAGTGGAACAAGCCTATGATGAACCTGACACATGGTCCCTAAACTTCCTCCATTTTAATTCTGTGCTTTCACCCTTGCACATGTGTTTTCAATTTACTCTTCCTAGTTCCTGCCTCAAACCCTTCATAATTAGCCTTTCCCCAGTTAAGCAGTATCCCATTTTGACTCTTTTATCCTTTATGAAAGCTATGTTGAAGTTAAGGGAGTTGTGGTCACTCTCGAAAATGGAATTCTACCTAAAGGTTTCATCTCACGACTGTGCGATTGTAAGGGCCTCATGCTCCTCTCTTGTAATTGATCATTACATTTCAAAATGCTTCCATTAAGATTGTCAATAGTCAAAGAACATTTTTTATATAAAATAAAGACGGTATGTAGAAAAATATAAAAAATTTCATGACCAGAGTGTGAAGGTTTGTGACTTAGCAACATTGTAGTAGCCTTGCGTCAGTTATAAAGGTGGTAATTGTCATTCCACTTGTATTTTAGGTTCCCATTTATTTGTACAAATGGACCAAACTTCAAAATTGCGAGCAGCTAAATGCCTTATTTTATGCTCAACATAATGTTCATATAGAAAGAAAGGATTTCAGAAAATAAAACTATTGGCAACCTGGTTTCACACTGGTTTGCAAAAGTCTGACAACATTGCTATCTTTTTATGACACAGACACAAAGTATTGCCTTACGGTGCACAGATTTACAAGTCATGGCAGGAGTGAATCAGTTTCAAAGAGATGTGTTACAAAGGAGGAATGCCATTCTGTGGGATGCCATCATATCAGGAAATTTGGTAATACGGTAAGTCCTGGGATAGCCAGCTTGTATTGAATGGTCTCAGTTTGTTCTATGGGATATAACCACGTAAGTAACCAAGTATGTCATGCATTAACTAAAGAAATATTTGCATTTATATAGTACCCATTCTTTTTTAATTTTTTAAAATTTTTCACACTATGAACCATACTAACCAAAATACACACAAACATTTCCCTCTTGAATATACACAGTGTCATTTTCTCCCCTTTTTCCCCCCTCCCTTCCCTCCCTCCTTCACCCCCCCCACCACCCAGTCAACGTTCAACCTATATGATACATTAAACCCATTAAACAATGTCATCACACAATGAAAATAAACAAGAAATTTGTGTCTTATACTTTTACATACTGGGTCAGTTCATTTTGTCTTTTTCTCCTTCTGTCATTTTAGGTGGTGGAGGTCTGCGGTAGGACTTCTCTGTTGTGTTCCATGTATGGTTCCCAAATTTGTTCGAATACTGTGATGTTATTTCTTAAATTATATGTTATTTTTTCCAATGGAATACATTTATTCATTTCTATGTACCATTGCTGTATTCTCAGGCTACCTTCTGATTTCCAGGTTGACATAATGCATTTTTTTGCTACAGCTATCATAATAAATGTTTTTTGTGCTCCATCCAAATCGAGTCCAAGTTCTTTACTTCTTAAGTTACTTAGAAGAAAGATCTCTGGATTTTTTGGAATGTTGCTTTTTGTGATTTTATTTAATACCTGGTTTAGATCTTCCCAAAACTTTTCCACTTTCTCACATGCCCAAATTGCATGTACTGTTGTTCCTGTTTCCTTCTTACAACGAAAACATCTGACTGATACTGTTGGGTCCCATTTATTTAACTTTTGGGGCATGGTGTATAGCCTGTGTAACGAATTATATTGTATCATCCGTAACCTCGTGTTTATTGTATTTCTCATAGTTCCGGAGCATAGCTTTTCCCATGTTTCATTCTTTATCTTTAGATCTTGTTCCCATTTTTGTTTGGGTTTACAGCTTGTTTCCTCATTCTCTTTCTCTTGCAGTTTGATAAAGGGGGGAAACTGAGGATAGCGCTAGATAAATTAACAGAATGGTACAAACAAGGGGGCTTACAGCTACCAAACTTTAAGAATTATTATAGAGCAGCCCAATTAAGATACCTATCAGATTTTTATCAAACAAGGGAAAAATCAGATTGGACCAGATTAGAGCTAGATAAAATAGGGGAGAAGGTACCTGAACATATACTATATAAGTGGGATGAAAAGCTGGTGCAACATAGGAATTCACCAGTACTGCACCATCTCCACAACATTTGGAAGATTCACGTAGAAAGGAATAAAACAAATTATCAACTACCAAAATTAATATTGACGCAAAATCAACTAATCTCTTTCACAATAGATAACCTTTCCTTTAGAGAATGGGAGAGCTAAGGGATCAAAAGAATAGAAAATTGTTTTTCGGGAAATAAATTATTATCTTTTGAACAAATAAAGGACAAATATGGTATAACTCACGGTACAATGTTTGCATACCACCAGCTGAAAACCTACTTGAAGGACAAATTGGGAAGCAGACTGAGGTTACCAGAAGGAAGCAATTTTGAATATGTGATTACAGACACAATGATAATTAAAAGATATAGTACCCATTCTTGACATCACTTTAGACCTAGTAAAATATTTTTGAATTGTCACGCAGGAATATAGCCTACAAGTTGGCTAATATTTTTGTGACAATTTAGAAAGACAGCATTCTAATAATCTGTCTTAGAGGTCCTGTAGGAAAAAATATTGGATTTCTCCCCAGCCTTTATTGAATATTGCCATGGAATTTTTTTTTTGAACCAACAAGAAAACAAACGAGCGTTGATTTTAATATCTCCTGTCACAGACACTTTTTACATTTAAAAACCCACATTATTGCCGTATACACAACCTGTCTCTGGAAGCCAGCTTGCTTGTTCTCATAGAGCAGAAGAAATGCCAGGTCAGAGAATCCTTTTACAAAGCAAGCCGGCTTCCTGGAGCAAAAGAGGTGGGACGTCACATTCCTTTCCCATTTGGACCCAGCAACATGACTCCCCCTTTTACACTTACCCTCCCTTCGCCTCTGATACTATTTCGCTTGGCGAATAAAAGATGGGTTTGAAATGACTACCCCAATCCACTCTTGTTCCATTTATATAGAGGTGGGCAAGTTGTTTTTAAAGGCGGATTATACTCTGTTTAAAGTATCAGTGTAAAAGGGTAACAGTACCTCATTCCTTCAACACTAGACAGACATCGTAGATTTTGTGTTGAAGTCTCTGAATATAAAGAATAGGCCTGCCAGTGATCCCTAATGAATAAATGTAACGAGAAATTCTTATCACCGAAACATAGAGAGAAAACTCATTATCTTTAAAAAGGGTCCAAAATGCTCCTGGAAGTTGTCATCCTGTTAAATGGACACTTAAGCACGAGATGTGCTCTTAATCCCATCACTTTAAAACATACTTAACTGTAACAAATCCTACCTGTAATTTAATACAATTAATGCTCTGGACCCAATGGAGAATGCTTTCATGTGGCTAGAGTGATATTTTTCTCTATATTCTAATTGTAGTCTCAAATTTAGAATAAATTAATAGATTCTTGATTAGGAAGGGTGTCATAGGTTATGGACAGGAGAATGGAGTTGAGAGGAAAAATGCACTATCCATGATTTGAATGTAGTAGACTCAATGGGCCAAATGGCCTAATTTTGCTCCTTCTTTTTAATGGCCTAGATATGATCTGGGTCACTCTTTTGCTCATATGTATTTTATCATAAAGAATCAAATGTAAATGGTGATTTTATCTTCTCTATCTAAAAACATGAATGCTTGAAAACGGAACAAATTTTATTTGGGTGTAAGGAAAAATACTTTCTTCTTTGTCTTGATACAGAAATAAATCTTTTTTTGTGTTATTATACTACTTTCTATTTGCACAAGCTGTATCTGACTATGATTGTCAACAAAGTGATGTGCTTTTTGCTATTTACCTACACTGGTAATTTACAAACCAGTTTGAATTAGATGTATTTCACTATTCGGAGGGTCAGAGACATGATCGCCCACATCAAATGGCAAGGCACCTGAACATACTCCACTAAGACTATACAGATAATGAATTTCATCCCATCTTTGCATGATTTAAGAAATAAAGAATTTGCTCTTATCCTGTTTCTTCTAATTTCCTTTATAATGTGGTGAGCCAAATTATCAATTGCTTGTTCAGCTTTCTCTCCATTCTTTCCTTCCTTTAACCAGTGCAAAAGGATAAGATACCAAAGGACAATCATTGTCTGCATCTGGCAACAACCATATTTACAAAACATTCTCCAACTTATCATACTTGCTTTTCTTAATCAGATATTCCCAGAAATGTGCATAAAATTCCACAACCTGTTTTGAATAGATGCAATTAAAACAAGATCAGTTGGGTTTGGAGCATTTTCTCAATAGAGCCTAATTGTGTTGACATTTGTGTGTGGTGCCTTGGCAATTTGTAGGGAAATTAAGAGTCAGTAAAAGTGGGGACAAGCAGAGGTGCTAGCGAGAGTGAAGCAGAAATGCATAGTTCTATGTCTGCACTGGAGAGGAGGGTGACTTTAATCAGGATGTACTTTGTTTTTGTTTCAGGAGTGCATTTCCTGTTGTGAAGGGATGATCTGCAACATTGAAGTGCCAACGGATCACACAAATGCAGTGTTTATGGCTAAGCAGAAGCATAGGTTACCTGTATCTGCCAGCATCAGGGTGCAAAACATAATCTGGATCTCCGCACTTCTTCCAGTTCTTCTGATGGTATGATGCTACAGCAAGTCAAGTCCAACTCAATTCTTTAAATACATCAGCCGCATTGTCTGATACCAGTTACAGATGAAAAATAAGTATCATATTCATGATATTCTCAGGGATTTGCGCCTGGGAGCTGATGGAGCTTGATACCATTTTGTGTACTCCATATCACACAAGGTCTGGATGGGAGAAACTACTGTCATGATGGACCTCTGACATAGGATCTGTGACTCCTGATCATCAAACAAGGAAGGTCCGAGAAAATTTAGGGAATGGGAGAAATAGAGATTCCTTTATTGTATATGACATCTCTTTTTCTGGCCTTGCTGAAAATGATGCTATATATGCACAGTGAACCTTATGGTGATATTGCTTTCTGACAGCCAGTGAATACAGTTATAATTCATGAAGATAGGTCTGCAACCTATTTGGCCACAGATCATTGGAGCTACAGAATTCTTTTTAGGTATTTGCATATGTATCTTCAGTTCAAGTTACTGGAGAGGAAACTTCATTCTTTCCCCACCCCAAACTGAACCCAATAATCCAAGGTAAATGTTAGTTTCATTTAATATAGCCCAGGAGGAAATCAACCAACTCAGGAAAGACCAAACATTGAATATGGGCGACCCATGGTCTGATTTGACAGGTAACTCCCAAATGAGTTCAAAAGTACAGAAATAGACATGTTAATTAGAGACAGAAAATTTGTTCAATTTGCTCAAAACTGATCACAATATAGTTCCTTAACCACCTACCACCAACAATCTCCCACAAATAAGATCCCCTTTCTTACATTCATTTACAACTGATGCAGAAAAGCCATTTCTGTGGCAATAACTTGTTGGATTTTAGTTTCCGAAGTAAATTTATTTCAGCAACTTAAAAAATCTAAAAACAATAGCCTTCATAACCAATTATAGTTAGATTTTATAAATAATGTTATGTCCAAGGTAGATTTAGTGTAGTTAACCAATGAAAGAGCAATGGCTAGAGTTGGCCAAAGGCTACAATTGAAATTCTAGAAAACTGAAGTCATGCTGTGTACCTGGTGATAGAAACAGAGAAAGAAAAACACTCTCAGATTTTGTACATTAAATTGGATTTGTACTGAGTGAAATAGTTTCTTGTGGAAATTGTGAACCCATTGAATTCATGAAACAAAAGGAATGGTTCATGACTCTGAGGAAAGTATATTGAGCTCTACTCCTGCATTAGGTACTTCTATGAGACCTTTGACATTCACTAGATCACACTTGTGTCACTTCCAACAATACACACCCACTCCCTCCGAAGCAACAATCAAAATAATCTCTTCAAGTGCAAACACCTGCAAATTGGAGGAACAACTTCTCATCTGTCTGGGCATGGATGGCATTAACATTGACTTCTCATGTCTCTATTAAACCCCACAAACCTTTTCTTCTCCCTGTGGCTTTTCCTCCAGCTCTCCCTCTCTCTTCCTTCTGTCTCCTTTCACAGAGCCAAAATCAATTCTCACCTTTCCTCTAATGCAATTAACAACTTTTGACAGTTGGTCTGGACTCCTCCCTCTGCCATTCTTCAGACGCCTTCCTGTTTGAAGAAGGGCTCAGGTCCAAAATGCCAGTAATATATGTCAACCTCCTATAGACGCTGCAAGTCCGGTTGAGTTCCTCTGGCACTTCTGTGCATTTTTACTCAAATACTAGTGTGGCCTTGGATCCAGAGGTAAGAGTAAAAACTGGTATGATTGAAGGAAAATAATCTTGTCTGTGCCTGATTAAAGCATGGAGATTTTCTCTTTTAGTTATGAATGTTCCATCTTAGTGGAGATATTGTTGAATAAGAATATTGTGATACAACCATCAATCATTGCAATGAGAAAACTATTTGGAATAAAAGCTTTATTATGGATTTACAACCAACCTTGTACATTGAGCCCTGAATTCTAATTACATGGGAAGGCTATGGAGAGAGAAAAAAAATCATTCCTAAGGGATGAACTCTCCAGCCCTTCACTTTCAGAGTGCTTAGTTTATACACATGCTTCATGAAGATGTTCCTTGACCTACTGAGTTTTAAACACTTTGTGTTTTTATTTCAGATTTCCAACATCAACAATTTTTTTCAATTTTAGTTTTTCCTTCTGTAATTTGCAGTTGTGCTCCTCAACACTCGCTACCTATCCCAAGATATGGTATCATTTGCAAATTTACGATGTATCTTTGATTCAGAATAATTAAAATATTTAAACAGATGTGAACTCCACATCGATCCTTGTGTAATACACAACCCACCTCTTGTTAAGAATTGCCCTTCACTTCGACCCTCTGCTTTCTGTATTAAAGTTTGCTGGTAATCCATTTTGAATAGATTGCCAATGGATTTCATAGGATGGTTCCTGCATGATGAATTGTAACATATGTATCATGTTGTACAAGTTGGCACCTTTCCCTGTTGATCCAGACCCTCATCACACAGGTTTGGTTAGTATTAAACAAGGTAACCTTGATTAGAGGGAGGGGTAGATCAGATTTAGTTTTTAGGGTGTTTTATCTTGCTTTTTATTAATTTTTATTTGGCTTAACTTGGTAAATATGGGTTTAACATGGTTATCATAGATTAATTCAATTACTTGTTTCTTATGTGGATCAAAGAACTGTCTATTAGAGTTCCATCCATTTTTTTCTTGTATGTATATGAGATGACTTGTTATGTGTTTTCCTTAAAAAATTGTATCTATATTTATATATTATACAATAAAAATATTTTAAAAAAGAAAAAGAAACTCTAGAAAGTTGAACTTCCATCTGTCAGATGCGGCAGAACACCAGGTTTGTTTTAAATTTCTCTAAATTCCAAGTATGAAGCAATTTTTTAAAAATGGTGTTTCGAAGGTGGGAGGACCTTCTCCAGCCGGTCATTGGTGCAGAGCAGACACTATGGCTTGAGCAGTGGGATGTGAATCAAGCTGACATTTGAGGTGCTCCTCAAATTTTTTGTTCATTTGATGATTATTTTTGGAACCAGAGATAACAGTTAGCACGATCCCTTTACAGCATCAGTGATTGGGATTTGAATTCTGTGCGGGCTGTAAGGATTTTAAAGATTCTCCCCTGCCTGCGTGGGCTTTTCCTGGGGGCTCCAGTTTCCTCCCACCGTTCAAAATGTACCAGGGCTGTAGGTTAGAAGTAAAATATGAGAATCTACAGACATTGTGGTTGAAGTTAAAAACACAAAGCTGGAGAAACTCAATAGGTCAAGCAGGGTCCTTTACACAACCAGTGTTTTGGGCTTGGGCCCTTTATCAAGATATGTAGTTAATTAGGTGTAAATTGGGCAACTTGGATTTGTGGGTCGAAATGACCTTTTACTGTGCTGAGTGTCTAAATTTTTAAAAAAATTAATTCCACCAGAAATCTGTAGGTAAAATATTGGACATTGTTTTGTTCTGTGTTCAAATAGAGGACAATCCTCACTGAACTACAAGGAATGTCTTTGAATACATTTAAAGTAACGGTAGCTTTTATGGCCTCTTTGTAGTTGATAGTTCATTCTTAAAATTGAATATTGAGTAAAATACTGCAGGTAGTAGCCACAATGAACTCTGGGAAGAAAATCCCTTCTTTATTCATATATATAGCTGACTCTTTAATGGGTTCTTTTAGAATTGAATCTATCTAATAAATGTTAGATAGCAGTTCTCTAACATCATGTTACATGTGAATATAGGCATTAGGAAGAGTATCTGTATTTCCATTAACATTCCTCCTAAGTTGCTAGTCTCCAATGTATATTTAGAGTTGATATAAATTGAAATGATGTCCTGAAACTTATTGTGTAAATGAAGTAATGAAGGTTGACATAAATGCATTGAAATATCTTGCATGAATGATCAATTTTCATTTTCAGTGCCATGAAACTGCACTCTGGCAGATAATCCAAAACAAACAGGTACAGTGATATGATCAAATGTGATTGTATTAAATCATAATATTAGCTGACAGTAAGTGGTGATCGGGTTCAAAAGTTTTAGTTTCTATTATGGCAGCCAAAACTCTTTGAAACCCAATCTCTAATTATCATTTTTATTAAAAAAATATACAATTTTATTTGTTATTATGTAAGTAGTTGGGAGCATCATCCAAATTTACTGCAGTTCAGCTTTCCTTGAATACTTGCCATTTCTTGAAGTACAGTGATTCGTAAATCAATGACCTAAATTGAAATCATTGTAATTGATACCTAAACTTGTTGTGTGGCATTCAATTGCTGAACTATTCTATTTTAACTAATGGACTTGTAAAAGGTCCGAAAAAATTATGTCCATTTGCATTAATCAAAAATTATGTTTGTCTTTCCAAAGGAAAAGGTAAGTTGCTCAGGAATTTCAGGCATAGACATGTACAGTATGAATAGTATCAATAATGGATAGTTTTTAAGGCCTTTGAAAATCCACAAGAGATTAAATTGTTTTATCTGTATGCTTGTGTTATGCAAATAATCTCTTAATTTCAAAAATGCATTCAATAAAACATATTCACCAAGAAATTGGCCATTGGTGGTCACGCAGAGTATAGTTGTGGAAACATTGAGCACTGCTACTGAAATGTGATTCCATTGATGTCAAAGGTACTGAATTTTTGAATCAAAGTGCAATACATGGCATCATTATATGGCATGTTGAGCTCTACTGACCATGTTTTTTTTCTCTCTGGACAATGCTGCTCAATGGAAGCTCATCGAACAGTACCTCATTTTCTGACCTGAGGTATTATAAATATCAGATGCTGAGCATGTACTGCATGTTCTGATTTTATTTCCAATTTCCCCCATCCACACTGTTTTAAAAAAAAGAATACATAAAGCTCATTGGTTCTAATTAAAAAAAAATTTAGACCTAAAATATGGTAACAGGCCATTTTGGACCACGAATCCATGCCACCCAGTTTATACCCCATTAACCTACATCCCTGACACATTTTTGAATGGTGGGAGGAAACCGATGCAGACACAGGGAGAAAGTACAAACTCCTTCCAGTTTGGGATTCAAACCCCAGTTCAGTCCTGATACTGGTGCTGAAAAGGCACTGCGTTAACCACTACCCTAACTGTGCCGCCTGTTGTTTGCAGAATTAACCTGTCAAGACCCCACCACACATTTGTTGACCAACATTATAAAGTATTGGCTATGGCTGTGAAAGATAGTCATGGGTCAAACTCTCTAGCTGAAGGAGAGTTTGGTAAACTCAGTCTTACCTGTAATAAAGTTATTGCATAAATTAGGTTAACAGAGAAGTCAAGACACAGAATGATTTATTATGATCCAGATTGGCGCTGTAAGAGATTCAACTGGTGAATTTGATAAATACTTGAAGAAAAAAATTGACAGGACCTTGTGTGTGATTCAATTAGTTGCATTCTTCTGCATCTTTTGGGATTGGATTCCAATGCCCCGCAATAGAATGAAGCATAAAAAAAATCTGTCCTGAAGCTATTTCGCCACAGATCACATGGTCTTTATACCTTTGAGGCACAAAATAGGGCAGCATAGAAGGTGGCTACCTTGCACAGTGTGGCTGTGTTGATTACACTGGTCAATTAAAACTTTGCTTCTTGAACAGTTTTGGGTGAATTTTATGGAAAAATCTCCGCAACATTTTCCTAGCATATACTGTTGTTTTAAAAGATATAACCTATTTTTGTGATTTCCTGTCTTATTTTAAGTCTACAAACATACAAAACCATGAAATGCAACATGTCATTGAAAATTCATTTTCTGCATTCGGACTTGAACTTCTTCCCTGCTGATCCTGGTGCCGTCAGTGACGAATGTGGTGCAAGGTTTCACCTGGACATTGCAATCGTGGAAAAGCAGTATCAGGGAAACTGGAATCCATCAATGCTGGCTGACAATACTACACGGGAGGAATCAGAAGCTGAGTACAAATGAAAATCAGCGGCAAAACATTTTTAGGTCAGTTGAAATAACGCAACGTGCCAGCATCATTATGCAATTAAACATGCTAAATTCAATTAAAGTTAATTTAATGTTTCTCCAACTTCCTACATGATAGGAAGTGATCTTTGTGTTCTGCCTGAAGTTGTCAGATTGGAAACCCCAATATTTTTTCAGGAAGCAAACCTTTTGAATAACAAAATTGTTGTCCAATGTTATTTGACACCTCTCACAACCAAGATACTTCACTACAATCTTGAAACTGAGCCAATAGTACAGCGAATTCACACATAGCAAGTTCTCTCACAAAGCAAAGTCAATTTAACTAGATTTTTAAAATGATCTTTGGTATAGAATAAGTTTTAACCAGCACACAAGAAATGATTCATTTTCTCTTCCTCAAAACAAATCATGGGATCGTACATTATTCAAGAGAGCAAATAAAGGCCTCAGACAAATTCTTAACCAAAAAAACTGCACCTCCAGTGACTTGGCCTCAAGATTCTGACATCAAGTGTGGTCTGTGTGGAGTTTGCATCATCCTTCCCCCATGAACTTAGAGTGTTTTAGTTGCCTCCCATATCCCAAAGGTTGATAAACAGATCATGGGATTGTACATTAGTGCATACATCCAATCCTGGAAGTTGTGGAAGCATTGAGTTCTATTCTGCCCTTGCAAAAAGTCTGGCCTGCTTCCTACAGTGAGACAAGCTGGTTCTTCCTGGTGACACAAACACTTTGGAAAGGCAATGATGGAGGAGGAAACGTTACATCCATTCTTATGAAATGTTTTGGGCATAGCCTTATAACGAACACTCTGTTACCAGCAGAGTCACATCTTCTCAAAGCTTCCTTGAAAATACGTCAGATTATCACTGATTCTATTTCCTTGCATTTCCCATAACATAAATGATTTAGTCCATTTAAACTGCACAAACCCAGTGACCCCAGTTCCTCACTTGTATCTGGAGAACATGTTCTCTCTTACTTGTTCACCAACACCCCACCCCTGCCAAATTCTGCGATAGCCACCAACTTGGGTCACTTTTGAGTGACCAATTAATCTATCAACCAGCACATCTTTGGAATATGGGTAGTAACTATACACACTGAGCTCATGGGGAGAATGTGCAAACACCACACTTGAACTCAAGATCAAAATTAAGTTGCTGGAGTTGTGTCCTTGTGAGAACCTCCCATGTAACCTGCCCTCTTTCCCCCACCTCAATACCCAGATCTAGAAGAAAGAACTTAACCATTGAATCAAGACTGGAACAGAATAGTGAAGCACATTCTGTTCCCACTCCATCGAAGATCATGGATCCCCTATCGGCCTGAACCCTTTCAGAATACACAAAACCGGACTGCAAGCAAGTTGGATGGTAGAAGAGGGGGAAAAAAAACTCAATTCAGAAATCTGGGAATATTTGCCTGCTCAGTTTCCCATGAAGAATAAATATGAGTAGATAATGAGAAAGCAGCCAGTGCATAACTGGAAACCACCACAGAAGATTTCAAACCTTCACCTCTGCCTAAAGCACAAATTCCAGGAGACAGAAGAGATGGCAGATCAGGAGTAAAAAATCTTTTGGTGGAACTCATCAGGTGAAGCAGCATCAGGGAAGGGGAGGAACTGTTGACTTACGAGACAAAACTCTTAATTATATCTGACAATAAATTCCTATTAAATTGTCGTCATTACTATTTGGTAGGCACATGAAATAATTTAGTGATCAGATAATTGAGAGATGGTGGCATGGAATTTTCTTTTGCACTTAGCTGAGAAATCAACATGCAACAGTATTAGAGGCACCTTCTCCTGGAGTCATAGGAAGGGCCACACTTGAGATAATACCTCCTCCTCCTCACCACTATTTGGGGCCCCAAACAGTCCTTCCAAGTGAACCAAAAACATCACTTGACAATCTGCAGGACTCATCTACTTCTTCCAGTGCTCCCATTGTGGCCTCCTCTGCATCAGAGAGACTGGACAAAGACTGGGAGATCACTTCGCTGAGCACCTTTACTCTGTCTGCAACCAGCACAGGGATCTCCCAGTGGCCAACCATTTCAATTCTGTGCCCCACAACCGTGCTGACATGACTGTCTATGGTCTCGCATTACAAAACCAAGGCCACAATGTAAATTTGGAGGAGCAAAACTTAATATTTCATCTGGCCATTCTCCAACCAGATGGCATTAACATCAACTTCTCCAATTGTTGCTTGCCCATTACCAGTCCTCACTCTCTTCTTCATCCCTCGGTCTTCTTTCGTCTAGCTCTCCATGCCCTTTCCTCTCATTCACAGGGCCATCCGCCCTCCCTGTTTGCTGTTGTGCCCTCCCTCCCTCCCTCATCTACCTATTACTCCTGTCTGTGGGATTGTGCTCTTCGCCCTGCCATTCCCCCCCCCCCCCCCCATCATTGTGTTCAAGTGCCTACCTATATTTTGTTCTGACCTTGAAGGGCTCAAGCCCAAAACATTGGTTATGTATCTTAGCGAAAGAAAGCTTGGCTTCTTCCCCAGCTTTGTGTTTTTGCTACAGTATTACAGCAGTTAAGAAACTGATGGAGTAACTAGAGACATGATATTTTGAAACAATATTTTTTTAAAGCAATAGTGTAAATCTGGAATAAAGTCAGGAAAACTCAGCAGGCCAGACAGCATCAGTGGAATGAGATACAGTCAACTTTTCTTTTTTGTGACCCTGGATCAGAACAAGAGTCTGATTGCCTTTCAGGCAAGGTTAAATTTCCTCTCACAACAGCAGGAAAATTCAGGTTGAAAGAAGGGTGATCTGTGATTGGAGTGACAAAACCCTCAACTTGATACACAGATGATGTTGAGGGAGGGAATGCAGCCAGTCTTAACTTTGGCTCCAGACCCACTGATGATGGTGACTCTTGTCTGGCCTCAGTTCCACCACATTCATGCAATAAACGCTTGCTACATCCTCCAAAGACACCACCAAATCCCAGAGAGAACCCCAACTCAGAAGAAAGAGCCCTGCCAGGGGCCAAGGCCGACGGCTTTGAGGGAGGGAGTTGTGGGAGCACCAGAAACTCGCTGGAATTCCTTGCCTGGTGATAATATTCACCTGTCATACACTTCTCTGGATGATGCAATGCGAGTGAGTCCCGCCCCAGAGAGAGAGGGGAGGGGGGTTCAATCAGAAACTTGATCTGGTCGGAACCCATGCACTGTTCTTTTCAACTGCAGTTAGGATAACGTCAGGGAAACTTTGCATTTGGTCCTTTCTCCTCTTCCTTCACCAGACAGGTAAAAAACAAATCATTTTCTCCAATGAGAGATTAATATCTTCGCTGTTTGACACCCTCCCCTTTGCACAAAGCGTTTTGTTCGCTGCTCGCAATTAAATTTGAATGAAAGTGATTGTGGCTCGTTGGAGGCAGCCGTTGTGGGGTGGGTGGGCTGCGATGGGAACGGGGTTGCGACAGGGTCGGATACGGGCCGTGCAATCGCAGAGCCACCCGGCGCT
This sequence comes from Narcine bancroftii, assembly GCF_036971445.1. Taxonomy (NCBI): domain Eukaryota; kingdom Metazoa; phylum Chordata; class Chondrichthyes; order Torpediniformes; family Narcinidae; genus Narcine; species Narcine bancroftii. The sequence continues at coordinate 268,763,992 of NC_091472.1, read as the reverse complement.
GCTCTGGGACAACAGGGATTCGGCCGCTTTGACAGCGCGTCCTTCGGGTTTTTGGTTCCAATTGTTCTCACTCTCCATGGCCATGCATTCTCTCTCCCTCTCACTCTCTCCCTCTCACTCTCTCCCTCTCACACTCTCCCTCTCACACTCTCCCTCTCACTCTCTCCCTCTCACTCTCTCCCTCTCCCTCTCTCCCTCTCCCTCTCACTCTCTCCCTCTCACTCTCTCCCTCTCACTCTCTCCCTCTCACTCTCTCCCTCTCACTCTCTCCCTCTCACTCTCTCCCTCTCACTCTCTCCCTCTCACTCTCTCCCTCTCACTCTCTCCCTCTCACTCTCTCCCTCTCACTCTCTCCCTCTCACTCTCTCCCTCTCACTCTCTCCCTCTCACTCTCTCCCTCTCACTCTCTCCCTCTCACTCTCTCCCTCTCACTCTCTCCCTCTCACTCTCTCCCTCTCACTCTCTCCCTCTCACTCTCTCCCTCTCACTCTCTCCCTCTCACTCTCTCCCTCTCACTCTCTCCCTCTCACTCTCTCCCTCTCACTCTCTCCCTCTCACTCTCTCCCTCTCACTCTCTCCCTCTCACTCTCTCCCTCTCACTCTCTCCCTCTCACTCTCTCCCTCTCACTCTCTCCCTCTCACTCTCTCCCTCTCACTCTCTCCCTCTCACTCTCTCCCTCTCACTCTCTCCCTCTCACTCTCTCCCTCTCACTCTCTCCCTCTCACTCTCTCCCTCTCACTCTCTCCCTCTCACTCTCTCCCTCTCACTCTCTCCCTCTCACTCTCTCCCTCTCACTCTCTCCCTCTCACTCTCTCCCTCTCACTCTCTCCCTCTCACTCTCTCCCTCTCACTCTCTCCCTCTCACTCTCTCCCTCTCACTCTCTCCCTCTCACTCTCTCCCTCTCACTCTCTCCCTCTCACTCTCTCCCTCTCACTCTCTCCCTCTCACTCTCTCCCTCTCACTCTCTCCCTCTCACTCTCTCCCTCTCACTCTCTCCCTCTCACTCTCTCCCTCTCACTCTCTCCCTCTCACTCTCTCCCTCTCACTCTCTCCCTCTCACTCTCTCCCTCTCACTCTCTCCCTCTCACTCTCTCCCTCTCACTCTCTCCCTCTCACTCTCTCCCTCTCACTCTCTCCCTCTCACTCTCTCCCTCTCACTCTCTCCCTCTCACTCTCTCCCCCTCACTCTCTCCCCTCACTCTCTCCCCCACTCTCTCCCCCACTCTCTCCCCCCACTCTCTCCCCCCCTCTCTCCCCCCCCCTCTCTCCCCCCCCTCTCTCCCCCCCCCCTCTCTCCCCCCCCCCTCTCTCCCCCCCCCTCTCTCCCCCCCCCTCTCTCCCCCCCCCTCTCTCCCCCCCCTCTCTCCCCCCCCCTCTCCCCCCCCTCTCTCCCCCCCCTCTCTCCCCCCCCTCTCTCCCCCCCCCTCTCTCCCCCCCCTCTCTCCCCCCCTCTCTCCCCCCCTCTCTCCCCCCCTCTCTCCCCCTCTCTCCCCCTCTCTCCCCCTCTCTCCCCCTCTCTCCCCCTCTCTCCCCCTCTCTCCCCCTCTCTCCCCCTCTCTCCCCCTCTCTCCCCCTCTCTCCCCCTCTCTCCCCCTCTCTCCCCCTCTCTCCCCCTCTCTCCCCCTCTCCCCCTCTCTCCCCCTCTCTCCCCCTCTCTCCCCCTCTCTCCCCCTCTCTCCCCACCTCTCTCCCCCTCTCTCCCCCTCTCTCCCCCTCTCTCCCCCTCTCTCCCCCTCTCTCCCCCTCTCTCCCCCTCTCTCCCCCTCTCTCCCCCTCTCTCCCCCTCTCTCCCCCTCTCTCCCCCTCTCTCCCCCTCTCTCCCCCTCTCTCCCCCTCTCTCCCCCTCTCTCCCCCTCTCTCCCCCTCTCTCCCCCTCTCTCCCCCTCTCTCCCCCTCTCTCCCCCTCTCTCCCCCTCTCTCCCCCTCTCTCCCCCTCTCTCCCCCTCTCTCCCCCTCTCTCCCCCTCTCTCCCCCTCTCTCCCCCTCTCTCCCCCTCTCTCCCCCTCTCTCCCCCCTCTCCCCCTCTCTCCCCCTCTCTCCCCCTCTCTCCCCCTCTCTCCCCCTCTCTCCCCCTCTCTCCCCCTCTCTCCCCCTCTCTCCCCCTCTCTCCCCCTCTCTCCCCCTCTCTCCCCCTCTCTCCCCCTCTCTCCCCCTCTCTCCCCCTCTCTCCCCCTCTCTCCCCCTCTCTCCCCCTCTCTCCCCCTCTCTCCCCCTCTCTCCCCCTCTCTCCCCCTCTCTCCCCCTCTCTCCCCCTCTCTCCCCCTCTCTCCCCCTCTCTCCCCCTCTCTCCCCCTCTCTCCCCCTCTCTCCCCCTCTCTCCCCCTCTCTCCCCCTCTCTCCCCCTCTCTCCCCCTCTCTCCCCCTCTCTCCCCCTCTCTCCCCCTCTCTCCCCCTCTCTCCCCCTCTCTCCCCTCTCTCCCCCTCTCTCCCCCTCTCTCCCCCTCTCTCCCCCCTCTCTCCCCCTCTCTCCCCCTCTCTCCCCCTCTCTCCCCCTCTCTCCCCCTCTCTCCCCCTCTCTCCCCCTCTCTCCCCCTCTCTCCCCCTCTCTCCCCCTCTCTCCCCCTCTCTCCCCCTCTCTCCCCCTCTCTCCCCCTCTCTCCCCCTCTCTCCCCCTCTCTCCCCCTCTCTCCCCCTCTCTCCCCCTCTCTCCCCCTCTCTCCCCCTCTCTCCCCCTCTCTCCCCCTCTCTCCCCCTCTCTCCCCCTCTCTCCCCCTCTCTCCCCCTCTCTCCCCCTCTCTCCCCCTCTCTCCCCCTCTCTCCCCCTCTCTCCCCCTCTCTCCCCACTCTCCCCCTCTCTCCCCCTCTCTCCCCCTCTCTCCCCCTCTCTCCCCCTCTCTCCCCCTCTCTCCCCCTCTCTCCCCCTCTCTCCCCCTCTCTCCCCCTCTCTCCCCCTCTCTCCCCCTCTCTCCCCCTCTCTCCCCCTCTCTCCCCCTCTCTCCCCCTCTCTCCCCCTCTCTCCCCCTCTCTCCCCCTCTCTCCCCCTCTCTCCCCCTCTCTCCCCCTCTCTCCCCCTCTCTCCCCCTCTCTCCCCCTCTCTCCCCCTCTCTCCCCCTCTCTCCCCCTCTCTCCCCCTCTCTCCCCCTCTCTCCCCCTCTCTCCCCCTCTCTCCCCCTCTCTCCCCCTCTCTCCCCCTCTCTCCCCCTCTCTCCCCCTCTCTCCCCCTCTCTCCCCCTCTCTCCCCCTCTCTCCCCCTCTCTCCCCCTCTCTCCCCCTCTCTCCCCCTCTCTCCCCCTCTCTC